>NC_136657.1:7243663-7871163 GCF_949748355.1 Melanostigma gelatinosum | reverse complement strand
GCCGCTGACAGTTCGGCTTTATGAGATGATAGGAACAAATATTTGGGTTATTCACAGTCATAAATTATAATGTATAATACTTTTGCCTACAATTGATTCACTTTGTAAAGCAAAGAAAAAGGTCCTTTTATGAAGGATTGTCAAAAGAATATACTGTATACACTTTTCTACTAACACAAAAACCATATTAAAAAAAATCATTCAAGGCTTAACAAGAAGGTTGGAAATAAAATTTAGTATTTATATATATATATAAGGCTCATACAGCTACCGTGTTTGATATGTACTGTAGATCACAGTTCTCATACACAGTACACGTAATCACAGTTACAGATGGATCATATTCAGAATGCAGGTTTCATGAAAACATAAAGGCATTGTTGGAGAGGCAGTCACAATAGAAATATTTTTTTGGGACGACTCACTGGCGATAATTCACCTACTGATTGTTTCTAACTCCTACATGGGACACTAGGTTTATTCTAGAGACAAGTTTATCTTATTGTTCCTATGTTTTCCAATGCATATGGTGAAACACTGTGCGCATACATGTTCAAACATACAGCAGAAAGACATTTACATTTTTGATTGTGGCAAGTTTTCTAAACATTTTGGACATCTCGTGCAATTTCAGATGCAGTCTCAAACTGGCCTTTTGAGTAATATGTTGCCAACTTGATCCCCGATTTTAAAGCCAATATTCGTTTGTTTTTTTGCAAATTGGCAGTATTAAAAGTATGCCGAATCAGCTATTAGCACTTCCTGTTTGCAGTGTACCCCTGGGTGTGGGGGCGACCATCACTAGATTACTTTGATGCTGAAGAGAACTTAAAAGCGTGAGAATTCTCTTTCTCATCTTTTTATTATTCGACTGCGATGGACATCCGAGAGAACGACATCCTCGGAAAGCGTAAGTCACACCGAATCTAAAATGCGTGGATCGGGTCTTTGTGGTCAGATGTGTTTTGCGTTATGACTCCCAGGAGTGCAAATTTTGAAGCAAATACTCTTCAACTCTTCGGATATAGATGCACGTGTGCTGTAAATATCTCCCCGTGTACCTCAGTATTAACTATTCACAGTCTGAACACATAAAAACACCGGAAAGGAAAAAACCCACCCTCGCATCGTCACTTGTGCTTCAGGTTTTTTTTCCGCCCGTACCTGTAAGGATTTGCCTTTCTGATGTATTCACTTATATATTTCAGATTTAGTGAACAAGCTCCTCCATTTTTCAGAATACTTTGAGGAGAGCAGGTACAACAGTCACCGAAAAAATGACCGTCATGGATGGAAACATGAAGAGCACACTGTGAAAACAACAGATGCTGCTCACAAATTGCTGTTTTTAACAAAGTACTTCAGGGTGGACTTTTCCTTTGACTCGTAGTTGCATTTATCTCACAAGGAAATGTGATTATAAGTCAACTGATTGTTCTTTTGTGCTGTGACTTGTTGACAGTCCATGTCGTCATCATCATCATGGATCGTTAATGTGTAATCCAGAGCAGCACCTTTGAGCCAGCACGTTCACAGTCTCGGCACCGTCCCACGACGCAAACTCTGTATACATGCATCAGACAAACATATAAAAAAAACAACGTATGAAACTACATTAGAAAAAGGCTCAGAGAGTCGGTTACTGATATGAAATAAAAGCACAGTAGAATTTGGCCTCATTGCTTCGATTGTCTTTGTGTTTGGCTTGCGAGTCAGGATTTGGAGATTTTCGGGGGCAGACGTTGTGGGGTTAGGAGAAGTCCCACGCCGCCTCGGCGGAGGTCGACACCGGAGCGTGGCAGGACGGGGCGGGGGGCCAGGATACCGGAGGGTCCTCGGGGCTGGTGAGGGGCACTGCTGGGTACATGAGGCTGAGGAAGGTGTCTCTGGTGTGCCTCTTCACCTGTCGCAGAACGACACAACTTTGATTAAACACGGTTGAAGAAGTGGGGAAGTGGAATCCCGTAACCAAACAATCATTTAGAAAACTCAGCTTCAAGCTTTGGCTTAAGAACATTTATCATACTAATGATATGAATTATCTCCCACCAATGTTTTATGTGTAGACCGGGCTGAGGACTAAGAGGCTGAATGAACCCACCTGCTTGAAGAAGGCGTGGGTCAACAGTGTAGATGCTGACGGTCTATGGAAGACAAAAAAAAGGATGCATGCATTGAAGTCTGTGTGCTGTGATATCGTATTTGTCATTGAAGTCGACCGGCCCTTTCACGCACTGACCTGAGCTCAGGCTGCTGCTGCAGACACAGCTGGACCAGGTTGTGCAGGGTGACCGAGTGGTTTTTGGGCGCGGGGCTCTGGGGTCGGTCGGCGGTGCTGTGCGTCATGCTTCCGGTGGCCACGCTCTCGCCGATGCCGGAGTCCACCCCGGACCGCGACACCTTCAGCGCCCCCAGCTCGCCCAGCGGGAAGGGAGCCACGTCCAGCAGGCAGCAGTGGGAGCCGCGCAGCTTCTGAAGCAGCATCTGGACGGGGAGATACAAACAACGGCCCTTTAAAGATAAATGTGCACGTACGTATTCTTCATAAAGTGCACACATCATGCCCACTTTCAGATTCTAATGAGCCTGCATGTGACATACTGTAGGAAGAGGAGTTGAATCACATGTTTTCTGATCTAGGCAGCCCACAAAAAAGCGTTTGTTACCTGAGTGGGGAGCATGTCCTGGAAAGGCACCCTGCCGCTGACCAGCTCACAGGCCACGATGCCTAAACTGTAGATATCTGACTTCACCCCATAGCCGTGCAGGTCCTACTGAGGGCAACACGGTGGGGCAGAGGCGAGACAGGATACATTAGGAACAAGGCACCGACACGGTCACATCGTTTCTAGATCTAGGGAGTCCTGACCTGTCGCAGTAGTTCGGGGCTGAGCCAGGGCAACAGGGCGGGGCTGTGGTGGGGCATGTCGAACACCGTCCTCATCCTCTTCCCGTCGCGCATCATGCTGTAAACACTGTGGAGCCCTGCGAGGTAGACACGCCCCTCCCCAGACAGCAGGATATGACTCGCCTTCACCCCCCTGACGGGAGAGCAATATGTGGACAGACATTAAGTATTTGAAATACTTCTCTCTCTCTTGCTCATACAGACCAACATCTCCCACTGACCGGTGAACGTAGCCCATCCGGTGCAGGTATTCCAATGCTTTCAGCACGCCGTACAGCAGGTACGCTATCAGGGATTCACTCATTCCATCTGGGAAATATGTTCGGAGTAACGTGTCTGCAGAGCCTGCAGGCAAGAGAGGAACGCCTCAGTGATTTATTTTAATTTAGAGACAGTGGGAACACATTTTGGCCCTCAGAAGGTTCTTCTATCAATAAATGGACCAATAAAGAATGCCAAAACCAATAAAGAGCTGTTGTCTGTCATTGTGCACAGCGCTATGTTTCACAATCGCTACATTTGAAGGATTTTAAAGGGCAAAACAGAACGCAAAAAAGTGAATAGTGGGGTAGCAGTGGCTGACCGTAGGCCATGAGGGGCGTGAGGACCCAGAGCTGGCAGCAGCAGCTGAAAACCAGGCGAGAGGTCAGCAGGTTGCGGTGACGGAACGCCCTGGACAGCAGGACCTCGTTCTGGGGTTTTGAGACATAATCAGACGTGAACACACGTGGGTGGAAAGCAGCAGTTATGCCGAAACCCCCAAAATAAGCTCACCATGAGCTGCAGCAGCTCCTCCTCCGTGCACTCGTCCAGGTTGGTATGCTTGACGGCCACCGGCTGGCCAGTCGGGACGTGGCGCGCCATGTTCACCCGGCTCAGGTTATTGAAGCCCCTCCCTGTGACACAAGAGAATTTACTCCGAGTGAAACCATCCTTCCCCCGGGAGAGGATACTAGTTGCCTGACTGAAGCGCATGTGGTGGTGTTCTCACCCAGCTCGGACAGCAGCTGGTAGTGGGCCGGCTCAGCCGACAGCCCCGTGATGTCATCGCCACCTGCCGGCCCTTGCAGGGTGTTCTCAGAACCGTCACAGCTCTGCAGGGGACGTACATGCACGTACATTACACATTTATATATTCAGTAACTCAAAGACAGACGCACATGCGGTCGCTTTAAATGTGCTTCACGGTGATCCACGACCTTCATCGACCAAAAGACTATTTTGTGGTGAGGTAATGTGTGAGGGGGCCAGAGGGTGGCACTGTGACACTGTGCAGAGCAAAGGGTCGGTCGGGGGTGGGGATGCTTGCAGTTTTTAAGAGATGCAGACAGATTTCTCTCTCAGCATCAGACAGCCGCAGGTGTTTCTGATGCAGCTTTGTTTATAACACACACATCAGCTGAGCCAGCATTTTGCCTGTATCACCAGGGGGGAGATGACCTCACACACCAGCAGTACATTTTAATAGTGAGTGCTGCGTTAAGAATGAGTATATGTAGCTGTAGAAGAATATCATAAAAACAGGCAAACTCTCTGGTGGAATCAATTAAATCAATAATGTGGATTATCGGTGATAATCAAAACAACCCCTGATGATGTTATGGTGATGTCATCGGGGTTGCTTTGACTTCAGCTCCACACTTTGTTACAAAAAGCCTGTGTTGTAAACTGGGAGTATAAGAGACATGAAAAAAAAAATCTGCATCTGTTGCTCCAATTTTGTCCACTCATGTGTTTCTTTTGTGTGAGAGAATATTAAATTGATGGAGCACCCCTCTAAATGTTACCGACAGCTTTAACAGCTGCAATGTGATCCCAATAGTTACTGTCTTTAACGACTTGACCAAAGGTCGAGCAGCCCCGGACAGACGGATGAATGAACAGTGATGACGTGAGGGAGAACATCAGTGTGACGCCTGTCTCCGTGCTGACAGTGTCTTCGGCTACTGACCAGGAACTGGTGGCTGATGTCCTCATATTGCGCCTCCCTGTCCAGCGGCTGGACTTGAGTGTGGGAGATGCAGGAACAGTCCTGGCGAAGGGGGAGGGAGGGAGGGAGGGAGGAGGAGGAGCACAGGTGAGACATGCCCTGCAGGACAACGGAAGAGGTGGAGAGGAAACATGGAAGCTTGGGAGAGGAGGGTCAGGGATGAGGCAAGAGCAGCAAGCATCTGGGGAATCTGGGCTGGGGGGGGCGGCACTTACAGGGCATTTTATCAGAAGTGGTGAGAGAACCAGAGTGACGATAACCGGCAACAATAAGAGGCAGCCGGGTGACTGATGTGTCCCCACAGAGCAAGGTAATAGCTGCATACATAATTAGATGTGAGCAATGCACAGCAGCGTCTCATATTTCCCCATCTATATTATGTATGTCAGTGCAGACGCAGTGGGGTTTTCACACATGCCATCTAAAGACTGATTGACATCTTATTTACCTCAGAAAAACACATTTTTGCACCAACATATTGGTGCATCGCCATCAGAAAGACTGATTGAATTTGATTCATCCCAACATCTGCAACTCAGCAACACACACATCAAACAGAAAAAACATGCAGCGTGATATTCTTACCAAGAAAGACATTGAGCCCTTTTGGCGACGGTAGAATCAAAGGCTCTGGTATTCATCCGCTCATGGGGCCGAGGGAGAGCGACCGCGAAAGGAGGGAGACAGGGGGAGGAGAGGATGATGGTGTAACAGGAGACGAGCGTTGGTTTCCCCCCCTCACTACACTAGAGAGCAGCCAGCGTCCGTCAGTCCTACCGCGGGCATTCATCCGTCCATCCTGGCTGCATCAGGTGATCTGGAGATCCGCGCAAATGATATGAAAGTCACCAGCAAATATCCCCATCCAGTGGGTCGGATAATAAAGCCCGGGAAAACAGCACATTCCCGCAAGTTAACATAAATGTATGCAGCTTTGTCGTCCTAACACTGGGTTAACGACTATCCAACATTAATAATGTCGCTGTACAATTAGTAAACTCAATTCCACTTCAAGGTTAGGATTAACTGCAGCCATTTTAGTTTAACCAGAACGCGGCTATTATTCAAACCGACGGTGAAAGTCGTCAGTTAGCTGACATGTAGGCTATTTATCCAATTTCGGGTGACATTATCTTACCGCACGTTGATTCATAACTGCGTGATGTAAGAAATACGGGACAGGGAACGCAGAAATATAAACACAACACGCATCTCTCGTTTCCGTAGCTAGGCTCACAAAGTGTAACGTTAGCTATGAATATGTGTATCAAGCTGTACGCTAACGTTAGCTCAGTTAAAATAGCTCTATTTATTGTAACGCTATTTACTACTTGTAGTAACGTTACCCTGTAATGAAAATAAGTTGCTTACCGTCTCCTCTCGACTGCAACTCGAGCGCTTCGACGTAAACAAGTTAAAAATACAAAAGAGTCTGATATTTCAAGCGACGTTTTGTCTATAAACTCCATAGTCTTTCATTTTGTTCGGCTAAATTATACGGGCTGTGCAAGAAGTGTCGCGGTTTACAGTCAGTACCGAACTGCACGACATCCCAACGCGAAAATGCAATATTCTTTTTTGACAGGACTTTTAATTTGACACCGATAGCTGGCGCAGGATAAAAACGTAACTGAGTTTACTGTCGCGAGTTGATGACTCGTAGCTTTTTTCCGCCTACCTCCCTTCTGCTCCATTGTTTCAGTGGTGAAGGGATTGAAAGACACCGTGTGTTACAACTGGAATAACAGATGCTGTGGAATAACGCTGACACAGGGTACGTTTTTATTAAAAGCTTTTTAATAATAATCCAACATCCTTTTTTAAAATTTATTTCCGCAGTGCTGTAAATGCGCCCCTGCGCGAGCGACGCTGCCAGTTTGAGCTCGCGACGGCACCGCTATGACGAGCAACAGTGAAGCTGTCGTCCTCGCTCACCATGTGAAACGTTAGCTGATGCTAAATACCTGATAAAACCAATCGAAGTTTAAACTCAAGGAGATGTTGATAAAGGACTAACAGTTGGCTCACCTTCTTGTCTGTAGGTTTAGCTCATGTAAGGTTAGATGTTAACTGGCCTTCTAAACATGTTTGTTTATTGGTTAGCTTGTTTTAATATGATTAAATATATATGATTCCAATATGTAAGTCATGCCGAAATAGAGAACAGCTCCTAGGGGTTAATTAAAACGTCTGTACATTAACTGACCAGTGAAGCATCTTTGAGATCGAGGTTTGGATCAATCAATCTCTGCTGATGGCTGAGGTGTCTAGTTATGCAGTTAAAATAATGCAAGTGCAATAATCTGTGACCAGCATTAAGTGGTGGTTTCCAGATTGAGGTCTGGATTTTCTCCAGCTTTTTCAAACTACAGGAAGTAGTGTATTGATTGATTTTTCTTTGATGTTTTAGTTTTTTTTCCTTTCCTGTTTAAAGTTAAAGATGCCCGTAGGAGTGCATCTCTTGCTATTCACTTTCCAGACAGCACCAGGCTGTATCACAAAAACAGCGCTGTCCGTTTGTGACAGTGTTACTCATGAGATGACTCACAGACACTTGGTCAAGATCAGCCATGGCATTTTATCCCGGGAGGGGGGCGGCATCTGAAAGACATTGCTGTGACAAGCATGGACATAATTGGTGCAAATGCAATACTCTGTGCGTAGAATGTTGCGCTTAGCCCCATTCATTGTAATACCGGTGTCATTAATGGGTCAGTACATTTCTGTCTGCCAGGCCTCGAATGCAACGCAGCACATTTGGACTGTAGCGTTGCATGCATGACATTAATCTCTTCAGTGTTATGTAAGCAGAGGATGAATGTTGCCCAAGGACTCTTGTCTTTCCACAGGCATGCCCCCCCCCCCACACACACACACACACACACACACAGATATTTCTGCCTGCACTGAGGTCAGTGATGCAGATGGTGCTGGGATTGCATCAACCTGCACGGCATCCTTTTTATTAAAGTAGCTGTCATTAGTTGAAATGTGATAACGCACTCCTCTTCCCACTTAAAAGAGCACAGGTTTTACACGATAAGATCAGAGGATCTAATGAAAGATGCTGTAGAATTGCATTATGGGAAGTGTAGGAGCCAGCGTTTTGGGACGTCACTCACGCTAAGGGCTAAAAGTTTTGATTTTGCCCATTCTTTTTTTTAAATCTATCTCTCACAAGCCTCCCAACTTCATGGAAGCGCGATGCTAAATTGCTAAAGTTGCCCTTTAATTCAATTTTGAACGTTTCCAGCAGCAGTGGGTCATTTGGAACTTTAGAATTGTGTGAATGAATATTTAAACAGACTGATGCCAACTGAAGATCTAGCGAATTACAATACAGAAGCTCTTTTTTCCAAATTCTCTCCTGGGAGCGCATCACTTTAAGAGAGTGCATCCTGTCTCATCCCTTTAAGCCCCAGAGCATTCCCTACAGAGACACTCAACAGGATGTGGGAGGGCTCTGTTGCTGCTGATTTTAAAGAACTTTCAAACCCTAAAGAAGATGCCAGACAACCAGCGGTTAAAGTGTCCAGCAGCAAACACTGTGGGAGTAATTTGACTTGTAAACGTGGTAAATATCTTCATCTCTGGTGCCTCTTTGACACTTCTCTCCTCAGGTAAAGGTGTGCGCGGGCACCACCCGTCAGTGCCGGGACAGGATGTGATGTCACAGCGGTAAGCGGCTCGCGGTCCAGCTTTGTGTTCGCAAGCGGGGACCCCCCCCCCCCCCCACTCCCGCTCCAAGGCCAGGAGACATGTTTGAGGTCAAACCCCGGGCGGTGGAGAAGAAAGAGTCGAGCACGGAGACAGGTCAGGGCATCATATTAATGTTGATACTGTAATAATGTTCCAAGGGAAATGTCTGCAGTGTGGGCTTTGTGTACATTCTCAAATATTATAACGTCCCGCTGCCCTGAAGTACAGTATGCCGTGTCTTTGGGCTCGATGCTATAGTTAGCCCCGTCTGTCCCAGTAAACCACATGTTTGTTCAAGTGGAAGGACACACACACGCGCACGCATGCGCACGCTCGCGCACACACACACCTACTACAAGCGGTTAATCCAATATTGTTAGTTCATAATTCACACAGCGAAGTAAAAGGAACAGTTTGATATTTTGTTTTTTTTTACCTGGAATCTAGCTGTATCTGGGTAGCCGTGCTCTGCTTCCAGTGGTCTTGTAATATAATCATAATAATATGTATTTTAATCCGTCCTGGCCCACAGATGAGGGGCTGGGCAGCAGCGGGAAGCGCTACGGCTCGCTGGGCTCCGGCTCGGCCGACTCCGGCTCCGTCTACCTGTCGGACAGCCAGGACTGGGCCGTCTCCCCCGGCTGCTCCCCGGACGAAGGCCCCGCGCAGCACAGCGCCATCTCCCCCGTGCTGGCCGAGGAGACCTTCCGCTACATGAGTGAGTGTGGATTTCAACGCTACGGTCTCTCCGGTCTACCGCCTTTTGATTGGTTAAAGCCCGTGGCGACAGTCGGTGAGCAGATGGCGTGCGCCTAAGTGTGTTGGACACGGGAGGGATTCGTTTTACACAATGCACATCCTCTTCAATTAAAATCACAGGGATTTACCGCGGATATTATTTGCCACACGGTTGTCATTGTGCCTGTTTGTCCTTGCTGATGTGTGTGAGAGAGGGAGAGAGACGGTGAGCAAGAGAGCAGTGATCCAGCCAGAGTTGAGTGCAGTTCAAAGCCGGGGCCAGAGTCACGGGACAGGGAGGGAGGGAGGGAGGGAGAGGGGTGGGGGGGGTTGATAGAGGCTGAAGAGAGGACAGTGGAGGAGTCGGATCATGCCGGTTTTAAACATTCACAATGAGGAGGTTTACGACAACTTCGCGATGGAAGGTGAGTGCAGGCGTTAGCGCAGTGTGTGTGTGTGTGAGACATGTGAGCCGGTGTGACTGCAGCTCCAGTCGAGTCTGCAAGGTCAGGCAGAGCGTGTGTACAGTGTGTGTGTGCGTGTGTTCCTTGAAATCAAAACGCGGTCTATTAATAGCGCCCGATGCACTCGGAAGAGGCATGCTAATGTTCCGAGTGCCCCACAGGAGAAGTGAGTAAATGCAGGGTTTGTATGTATTCCAGACAGTGCTGACGACAGCGTAAATATTCCAATACTGCGATGGTACAAGCATCTCAAGTATCCCTTTAGTGTGTCATGTTGTGAAATCAGAACAGGGAACCGCAGAAACTCTATTTCAATGCAAAGTAGAGTCAGAGTGGTGACACGAGAGAATCAGCTCGCTTCCAATACTTTCTAGTCTTTGACACTCTGACCTCGCATGTGTCCAACGTGTGGACCAACCTCACAAAACCACATCAGCAACACAAATACGAGAGCACAAAAACATCATGAACTCCATCCTGCACGTTCGAATTAGCATTTTACCCATTTGAGTCGATAGTTTTTCGTTTGTAACAATTATTTCCTACATGACACTTTCAAATTGGGTGTTTACAATTTGTCGCATAAACTAAATGTACCTGCAGCGAGTGTAGTTTGTTTATTAGTGCCAAAAGTCCAGAGTGTTTCTTAACAAGTCACCCAATGACCACTGTGTCAGCAGTCCAAGAATCAATTTCAAAATAAAAGCGGGACTCTTGGCGTTAAATGTACAGTAACAAGAGAGATTAAATGTGTGTAACAAAGATAGCCCCGGTGGGAAGCAGAGGTTATTTTTAACAGTCGGGTTGTTGGCCCAGAGGTCACCGCTGGCCTCGGATTACCGGACGACCACTCTCGCTCAATCGAGCAGCTGCTTCACTCGAAGGCTCTCCCGCACACCGCTTATTGCATGTGAGCGTAGAACGCTTCCGCGGCGTTGAGCGTGGCGATGTTTCACAGTGATCAGAGTTGCCACTTCTCTTTGAACAGGTGGAAGGGGCGGCGGAGCGGCGCCGGTGACACCCACTCGGGTGCTTAAAGGCGGACCGGACTAATCGATGTGTCGATCCTCAACACACTAATATGTTCTGAAAGACGTTGATTCACTGAAGCTTCAGCTTTCACCCTCGGCTTCTTTACTTCCTGTCTTTCTGCCCCATTCGTCTTAAAAACAAGCTGGTTGCTTGTGTGCCTGTTGAACTCTTCCCCTTCTTTTATCTCTGTCTCTCACGATAGCGTATCTTGCCTTGGAGCCCTCTTCCTATTCCCACCCCGGCTCTCAGAGCCTCTCCAAAGGTATCTTCCTCTCTCTACCTGCCTGTTCTGCTCTGCGACTTCATCATTTAGCTCCAGTGTGTGTGTGTCTGCCTTTTTCGCATGTAGACGACAGCAGACGAGAAATGAACCGAGTGTAGGTCTGCTGTCTGTTACTGTAGACAGCTTTATAGCACTGTATTGTGTGTGTGTGTGTGTGTGTGTGTGTGTGTGTGTGTTGAGGCTGCATTACAATCAGACCACTAGCAACCACATCACCTTGTAGTGGAGCTATTCCATCAAATGGCATCAGTGTTTCTGTAATGAGTGACATATTGTAACCGCACTCGGGTTTGAGGAAGTGGCTGCCCGCGTTGCTTGTGGTCAGACTGTTTTATTAGGTAGCAAGTAAAGTGTGTGTGGTTTAATTAGAATGCTTTTGTGTTTGCATGCACGATGTGCATAACCGACTGCATGCAGGCGTGTTGGTGTGCGTTTGCTTGTGTGTCTCTTGATGGTAAAATGTCGTCTTTCTGGCCAGTCCTCAGCGGGGATCGCGTGGAGCAGATGACCAAGACTTACAATGACATCGAAGTGGTCTCGCACCTTTTGGCGGAGGTAGGTCGCGCCCACAAATAGTTTCACGTCATGAAGCGGCGTCTGATTGGTCGGTGCTCTGTGTGCTCTGATTGGACAACAGCGGGACAGAGACTTGGAGCTGGCAGCTCGGATCGGTCAGTCTCTTCTGCAGAGGAACCACCTGCTGCAGGAACGCAATGAGGCCTTAGAGGAGCAGCTGGCACAGGCCCTGGACCAGGTAGCTCACGCGCTAAATCTTTCTATCTTCAAAGGAAATGCATTTTAAAACTACCTCTCTGCACCTCTATGGCTATCGGGAATCTGCAGATTTTCAGCTCACACAGTAACCACTCTACACAAACCCTCCCTCATTGGCCAGGTTCACCAGGTGCAGCATGAGCTCGGCAAGAAGGACGAGTTGCTGCGCATGGTGGCCAGCGCCTCGGAGGAGAGCGAGACCGACTCCAGCGCGTCGACGCCGCTGCGGCAGCCCCGCCCGCTTGGGGGCACCATGGCCGCCGCCGCACTCAGCCAGCTGGAGTCTCTGCAGAGCAAGCTGCAGGACCTGGAGGAGGAGAACCTGTCACTGAGGTCTGAGGTACGGGAGTGGAGACGCAGTTCGTGACGTGAGCATCATGGCTGTTGTACGATTATGGAAGTGCTTATGGTTCCTCTCTCGTCTCTTCTCCAGGCGTGTCAACTGAAGAGCGACACCGTCACCTACGAGGACAAGGAGCAGCAGCTGGTGAACGACTGTGTCAAGGAGCTCCGTGAGTGAGACGCGCACGTAGTTCACACTGCAAAGGACGCGGTCTCGTGTCCGGAATGCCCGATTTTTAACTTTGGTCTGTGTGCCGGTTCCAGGAGAGTCCAACCGTCAGATGGCGTCTCTGACGGACGAGCTGTCTCAGAAGAACGAGGAGCTGCTTCGACACCAGGAGGAGATCTCTCAGCTGCTCTCCCAGATAGTAGAGCTGCAGCACAGAGTGAAGGAGGTGAGGACACTGAACTGCTGTCCCGCGTTATGTTCTGAGGCGTGAGTCATGAATCTGATGATTGTAGTCTGGAAAGTAAAAAAGCCTTTAAACTAAGACTTTAACGCCAATGACATGGGACTTCTCTTGGAATAAGACTTGGTGTGGACTGGTCGTCTTGACTTGGGACTTGACGTGGTCTTGACTTGGGACTGGACCTGGTCTTGGTGGTCTGTTTAAATGCTGTGTGTTTGTACCCAGCTGGCTCTGGAGAAAGAGGAGCTGAGGATCCACCTGCAGGCGTCTAAAGAAGCTCAGAGGCAGCTCACAGCAGAGGTACAATCTCACTCACTCACTCACAGGGAGAAGTCTGAATCACAGATGTTTAGGTTTACAGGGAGAAGTCTGAATCACAGATGTTTAGGTTTACAGGGAGAAGTCTGAATCACAGATGTTTAGGTTTACAGGGAGAAGTCTGAATCACAGATGTTTAGGTTTGTAGCTTTAACAAACAGCGACACTTTTTAGCGACACTTTGTAGCAGATAAATAAATACAGAAATACTTTGACTAGAATTAAAAAAAAATACAATTAAACAAATAATTTAATTAATTTTGTTTTTTAGTTTATCTGCCTCATTCATTGTTTTTATTAATCTTCAATTAGTAATCATGTTAATTTAGTAAATCCATTTATAGGTTTAAGAATGTATTAAAGATAATTCAATTGACAACTGAAATAATACATTTAAAGTCTGAATGCATGCCTAATTCAAATATCTATTTTAGGGATTCATTAATTGCTGCAGACAAAGTAATTTAAATAACAACTGCTGGTGTGTGTGTGTGTGTGTGTGTGTGTGTGTGTGTGTGTGTGTGTGCGTGCGTGCTTTGCAGCTGGACGAGTTGGCGGACACGAATGCTGAGTGTGCAGAGATGCTCCATGAGTCCCAGGAGGAGATCAAGGAACTCCGCAGTAAAAACATTCCCTCTGCTGGGATGCGAAGGCACCTCTCCTACGGCATCTGCCCCATGGTGAGAGACGCACAGGGAAGACCCGAGACACAAATTCACAACACGCTCGTTGCTAAATAACGGTTGAAAATGCACCAAAAGAAATGTATGCGTCCATGAATGTAAACAGAACTTGTGTGTGTACAGGACTCCCTGGCAGCAGAGATCGAGGGCACCATGAGGAGAGAGCTGAGTGTAGAGGAGGAGGCCGCCTCTCAGGACCAAAGGTCAGAAACCTGAGCTTCACCACAGAAGAACCCCATTGTAATGTGACAGTCCTCGGACTGAGACTGGTTCTATGTTCTGCTCTACTTAACAATAAAATCCCACTTCGAAACACGGACCCATTGGACCCAAAGTGTTTTCATGAGACTTCAAGCACCAGGTCCAGGACCTGGTCTCTGACCATGTCCCTCTTCTCCCTGCAGAGTATCCCACAAGCGAGTCTTCCAAACAGTCCGCTCCATCAACGCCTCGGCGTCGCGGCCAGCTTCGGCCACGCCTCCCATCCCGGGCTCAGGACAGAGCTCTCTCGTGATGACCGCACAGCCCTTTACGTCCGCTCGGGGGTACGTCACAAATATCCCTGCCTTGTGTTTTGAACTTGAGGGTGACGTTTGTACCCCTTCGGTTTAATAAATGTGTGTTTGCAGGGAGGAGGTGCGAATGGGCCAGCCCGGCTGTCCAGGAGGAAACGACCTGACCAGAGCCCTCCACCGGCTGTCGCTGCGACGGCAGAACTTCCTCTGCGAGCGGCAGTTCTTCCAGGCGGAGCGTGAGAAGAAGCTGCAGGCCCCGGAAGGCGACGGGGAGGGCAGCGTGACGTCTTCGTTCTCCAACCTGTCGGAGCTCTCCTTCAGCTCCAGCATCTTCAAGACCTTCCTGCCCGACAAGCTTCAGATCGTCAAGCCCATGGAAGGTAAAATGTTCAGAAATAAGAAATCCAGCAAACGCATCTTACTAACTGGTGCCAGTGGATTTTATGCTTGGAGGGAAAGTTTTCAATGACTGTAAGGGATGTGGTGGTGTTTTGAATTGGGACTTGATGGTCTGGACTTGGGACTTGGTTGTCAGGGCCTGAGACTTGACGTGGGACTTGGCGGTCTGGACTCTACGTGGGACTTGACAGGTGGTGTTTTGACTTGCGACGTGACGTGGGACTTGGTGGCCTGGAGTTGGGACTTGGTGGTTTGGATTTAGGACTTGACTTGGTGGCCTGGAGTTGGGACTTGGTGGTTTGGATTTAGGACTTGGCGTGGGACTTGTTCGTCTTGACTTGGGACTTGGCGTGGGACTTAGTGGCCTGGACTTGAGACTTGACGTGGTCTGGATTTGGGTGTTGACATGGGACTTAAGTCGTCAGTGATCATAAGGACATTTTTTGTTGATGCATCAAACAGGCTCAGTGACGCTGCATCACTGGCAGCAGCTGGCCACACCACACCTGGCCACCATCCTGGACCCCCACCCCGGGGTGGTGACCAAAGGCTTCTGTCCACTGGCTCAAGACGCCGTCTACCGCCTGTCTGACATGGAGGAGGATGAGGAGGTCGAGGAGCACACGGGTGTCCTGGAGAAGGGGGCGGCGGAGCGGGGTAAGGAAGAGGTGGAGGACGAAGAGGAGGAAGGCGGGATCACCTTCAAGGTGCGCTTTACGTCCACGCCGGAGGAGAGGAGAGACAGAACGCTCTCCCCCACCCTGCCGGCATCACCCGGGACACCTGCCACTTCCTCCTCAGTCAGAGCGGACCTCTTTCTGACCCCCGCACCCCGACATGTCACAGAGAAATCCCCTCAGCCCATTCCAGTTACCTGTACGACCGTGGTCCAATCACAAAGTCAGATTTTCATCTCCACGGCAACGTCTTCTTCTGGTAAACACTACACTACTGTAGTTCAATGTTGCCATCATCAGTTTGTTCGTCGTTACCTGATTTGTTGTGTGTTCAGTCCAAAATCCAGGGAAGTGTCAGAGCTCCACCTCCTCCACCTACACCTTCACGACCTGTAGCATCCTGCACCCGAGTGACATCACACAGGTCACCTCGAGGTAAGCCCTCTGCAAAGGATACAGAGAATTGTTATGTTGTTTTCATCGTGCAGTGATGAATGACAGGAGGACTCTCTTCTCACCTCGTACCCGTCTTCATGTTTTTCAGTTCTCGGTCGTCCCTCATGGCCAACACACCGAGCTCCATGAGGACAGGTCCCAGCACCCCTGTGACGCCGTGCAGACTGAGCCTGGGTGGCTCCTTTCCCCCTCGACGCCTGCATGTGCCCACCAGCGGCCTGGCCAAGCTGGTCCTGGAGAGGGGCATCTCCGCACAAGTCTCCACTGACTCCCCCCCTCCGTCCCCAAAAACCGCAGCCCGGCAGCCCCTCTTCCGCCTCCTCCCTGGCACACCTCCTAACTCCCCATCACCCTCGCAGGACCCCTCCCCGGTGCCCCCGGACTCCCGCAAGCAACAGACCGACAATTTCCTCGCCTCGCGGCCGGCAGAGCTCTTTCTCCAGGACGTTTACGGGTTGAACCTGGGCCGCGCCCGACATCCCAACCTTCCAAGCCCTTCACAGGGAACCCCAGCCCGTGTCCCGTCCCCCAAGTCGGGGCGCGCCAAGCCTGACCTCGGCCTGGTGGAGAGGCTGCGGCGGCTGGGGTTCTCCAAGGTGCTCCAGAGCGCAGAGTCTGAGGCGCCACGCCAGGATTCTGCTACTTTTGTGTCGGCAGGCGGGGGAAGCCTACTGGACGGGCTGAGGCGCAACCAGAGCCTCCCGGCCATGATTGGTGCCCGAGCGGGGAAGTCGGCCGGTATCCCGACACCTCCTCCTCACCCCACCTCCCTGGCCCTCCCGCCACCACCCTGGGGAAACCCCAAAGAGCGGCGACGGCATCTCGCCTCCGTCCCCGATGCCCCGTCCAGTTCAACCAAACGCTGAGGGGACGAGGCGGCTGGACAGCGAGGGCAGACACTCCAACCTCTCTTTTACACCTCCTCCCCTCATCTCTCCTCCTCTCTGCCTTTTGGAGAAGAGGGCAGAACAATCCCTCCTTTTTAAAGCACAATTCAATAAAAAACGGACTGTTTTCAGCTACACCGCCACCGCTGTGTCTACGACGTAGACACAGCGGTGTAGCTAGTAACCCAGGCCTTAGCCCGCCTCCGACTGGGTTGCCCAGCGCCCGATACCTTCTCAGTCATTAACTCGGTTCTGTAGTTTTCCTGCGAGGCTCTGGATGCTCAGTTGCAGGGATAGGAGGGAGGGAACGGTAACGCCTACGTGGACGAGGGTTTGTGGATGTTGATCAGAGGAGATATGGTGAAGGAATATGTCTGTCAGAAGGGAAAGTAAGTGAAAGGTAAAAGAGAGGACGGCTGAGCATCCAGTCTTGCTGTTCCAAGGGCTTGTTCTGGAGTGGGTTAGAAAAGCTTTCTATCAAATAGTATCGCGCTATAACCATCATACAGCAAATGCTTTAGGTCATCTCCAAATAAAAACAGAAGGGATTCAACATGCTTCTATAATTTGAGGGCTGTAAGTGCTAGCTGGTTTAATACTGCCGGACTAACCTTGTAGTCAGCCCACGCCATTAACATGCCGGTATTAATATTCTCATGATTTCACTGCTCTGGGGAGCGTACATGCCTCTCGCAAGCCTCTGCATGAGAAGTCGGAGGCGAGGAAGACCGGGTCTGCCTTTTCCTTCGGGTCCTTGTCTTCAGTGGAGGCCTTAAGTAGAAGCCAGCACTGTTGTGGTTCGTGTCCCTGTGAGGCCATGTTTGTGTGTAGTAGTTGCACTAGAGTGGGATTTGGAGGTTGGGTTAGTTTTTGAGGATCACTGCTTGCTTGAAAACATTTCGCCGCGGGTTCTGTTGGCCTTTTTTCTTTTCTTTTTAAAGAGACATTCAGGTTCAGTCTGTTAAAGGGAGGAAAAATATTAACACATGTGGTTCACACACTGGCCAGCAGATGGGAGTATTCCTGCAGCAGAGCAGAAAGAAAGTTCATCGATATTACTTGTTAATATTCTATGATTTCATGCTTTTAGACACAAGGAAGCGCAGACCCCCGTGACTCAACCAGACCTTCCACTCAGCTTCCGCACTTTGTTTTCGTGACACCACTATTTGAAATACACAGATTAACATATTAATGAGACCACTGTAACGACCTCGGCGAACATTTTGACCTATTGTAATGTGTTTTTTGCTTTCCCGCAGAAGGGAATCCAAATTAAGCCAAAAGTGATGCTATTATTTTTCAAGTAATGGAAAACATGTGTTTTTGTGATGCATTTTGTGCTGAATAACTAACATATTTAAGGTTATTTTTGTGTACGTTTGTCAGTTTAGAGCAGAGGAAAGAAGACTCATCCAGACTTCTAGTTGTAGTTTTCATATCCCCTGTTTTTCCAGTAGAGCAGGAGGTTCAGGTGTGTGTGTGTGTCTTTCTTTGGCTAAATTATAAAATGTCACTTCCTCATGCGTACCTTCTAAGATCATGATCCTCTGAAAACTACTCATGGCTATTATTCAGCTGCCTCTCTTTCTTAAATAAAGCAATGGAAACAAAGCCGCTGACTCACCCACTGGTTTATTACTCATACTCGGTGGAAGAACCGGTGCAGAAAGTCAATGCAATGTTGGCTTTTTGTTTTCCCCATACTTATTTCACTGAAGTCGGTTGTTTATGATGGCGTGACTATCCCGTCTGCACCCCTCTCACATGGGACAGATCTTGACGCTGTCGGAGCTGGAACTGAACTGTCCGAGGGCGAAGTCCAGACCCACCCCGACTCCGCTGCCCACCCCGAAGGCGGCGTAAAGCGGCTGCGTGAAGTTGGCGCGGAAGGTGTGCAGGTGCGTCATGCTGTCCGCCACGCTGTAGAAGGCCAGCGTCCCCGTGGACAGGTCCAGGTAGAGGCCCACGCGGGGGGAGTAGGTGACCGGTATGTCCTTCTTCTCGTTGTCGTGCATGGCCGAGCAGCAGGTGTCCGACAGCTCCAGGGTCCAGGACTGGGCGTTGTAACCGAGCCCCGACCGGGCGTCCGAGCCCTTCCTGATCATCGCGCCGTAGACTACGCCCATGGAGGAGCCCCGGCCCCTCCACTCCACCTCCCAGTAACAGCGCTGGGCATACAGCGGGCTCGCGCACATCACCTGGGTCCAGCCGTCGAAGCGCTCGGGGGTGTTGGGGTAGGGCTGCGCCGCCGCCTGCAGGGTGGCTTTGGTGTTGTCCTCGGCGAGAGTCAGCCGCCGGTGGGCCGTGTCGGTGTCGAGGGTCAAGATCACAGAGTCTAGAAGGTTTAACGGACAATTAGTCACACGTTCTGGAAAACTAAGCACCGAAGTTCATTCTTCACCTGGTCTGTCAAGATGATTCAAAGTTTTAAACCCCTTCTGTATGGGCGGTATTTTCATAACTTCTGCAAGTGATACGTTTTATGTTTCTTTGGCATGAACAGCAACAGGCACCGCGGCAGATCATTCTCCGCATCTGAAATGTAGTGAAACGCTGCGACTCACACTGGAGGAACTCCTCTCTGCTCCTCGGCTCTGGGGCCTGGATGCTGTCGAGGTTGATTTCTCTCACTGGAAAAGCAAACAAACAAACGGCCACATCGCATGTGTTGATTTTCCATACGCGTCAGGTTCGTTTCTGGTTGCGTGCAACATTTTTAGTCATGTTTCTCGCCTCAACATGCCGTGATGATGAAGTTACTCACGTGCGGGGAAAGCGGGAGCGTGAATCACGGAGTCGGGGGTGGGCAGGTCCAAGAAGAGACTGGGGTTAACTGTCCAATGAGGAAATCATGTTAGTATTAACATACAGTCCGTGATCAAGTGACAGGACATGTATAAAAGCGGCCGTCTTACTTTGTGTTGGCGTTTCAGACAGAGCAGCCATCCCCCCTGTTGAGTGTACACGAGTCACACACTTAGACTGTTAGAACCAGAGTCAACACGCTATATAACGCCTGATATGATCGGATGGGAGTTGGAGTCTGATCTTACATGGGTTTCCTCCTGCTGGCAGTGTGTCGCTGGCCGGGGTAGCCGGGGTGGTGCCGCGCCGATGGGAGCGGAACATGCTGCTGATGGACGCCATCCGACTGAAACCGGACCCTGAACCCGGGAGGAGGAGAAATAACAGAAGGTGTTGAGACTTTTATTGTTGGTGGCAGCAAACGGCGACAATTCTGAGGGTGTTCGTACCTCCAGTTGATGCAGGAGCAGGAGCTGGAGCTGGAGCGGCGGGGATTGGAGTAGGGATATGTGCAGGGGCCGCAGCAGGGACAGCCTGGCTCTGACTGGACCTGCTCCAAAGAGAATGAGACTCTCTGCGGCTGGGAGTGGGACTAGAACTGGGTCTGGAACTGGGTCTGGGGCCGGGGTTTGTCTCCCTCACTGTTTGGAGGACATGTGACATGTTAGATCGAGGTCGGGGGGGTTACGATCAGCTCACTAAATGTTAAACTATTCTTCAAAAACGGCTGCGTTAAAGAATTATAAAGATTATAAAGTATTTTGTAACAAAGTTTCATTGTATTTCACAATTGCTGGTCACGGTGTATTATAATTCCCATTGTTGTAATAGATTATATTTTAATAATGCATTTTAATCAAATTGATTTTGAAGTTCTTGCATACATTTAATGTTGTTTCACGTGACTTAAACTATGAAGTCATGATACTTGACCTTGTAAATCATTACAAAATGCTTTATAATGTGTTCTGATTGTTTTAAAGCCTCGTGAATATGAATGAATGCTTATAATGATGCAGTGCTGTAAGCGTTGGTAGTATGTTTACTACAGAACGTGTCATCTCAGTATTTCCTGCAGTAAGGAAGTCACCTGTCTCTCTCTCCTCTCTCCTCTGTCTGTCTCTGGGTGAGCTCGTGTTTCCTGCTACAAGGAAGAAGCATATTTTACGCACACACACACACACACACACACACACACACACACACACACACACACACACACACACACATTTTCACTGCTCCATCCGTGGTAGCGACTCACAGGTTTGAGGTTAATTGAGTTTGTTTTTCACACAGCCTCACCTCGCGGAGCGTCCCTGCTCCTCACGTCTTGACTCTTGATACCTGAATGACACAATGTGAACATCCTGTTTAACAGGGAGTGCAAGTTGAATTTTATTTATTCTTTCAATATCGTCACGTCAGTTGGCATCACCTCGCCTGTCGGCGCTCCGCGCTCCCACCGAGATGCTGGGAGAGGCTGTGAGACGAGACAGAAATCATGTGTACGTTACGCTGATTAATATTAAAGACGATGCGATGTAGTGATGGTGGATAAGACGAAGACTTCAACACACTGGACGTACCTGGAGGGCGGCTGTTTGTGTTGCGAGAGCCCAGACCAAACACTGGGAAAGAAAAGAGGGTGAAATGGGTTTTTATGAAATAACCACTTTCAGGAATCCTCTCATATTTATTCAAAAATAAAGAAACAAACTCACATTTTAAAATCCCTGCTTTCGACCCTGCGCTCCGGTTGGCTGGATAAGACAAGAGGAAGTTAGGCAAAGACGACTCGCTTTTGTTTTCATGTCAAAATGTTTGGAACTTACAGTCTTTCAGCGTGAACAGAGTGGTGTCGTTGACTGGAAGAGAACAGACGCGATTAGATGAAAGATAGGACGTGAACAGAGACCGAGCGAGGTGAGACTCTGGTGACGGACCTTGTTTGGTGATCTTGCTCAGCTCCTGGTTGCACAGGTCCTCCACGCGGTCCCTGAGGTCCAGGATGGCTTCCCGCGCGGGCTCAAAGGACGCCTCGGCGTTGACCGTCACGGCGGGCAGGTCCCCCGACTCCAGCGGGCTGGATATGGACTCGCACACCTGAGAGAAAACATGGTGGCTGCTTTAGTGTCACGTGTAGTAGTTGGATTGACTCTTTCCGTCTCCACGGTCCGGCCTACCTCCAGATAGTGGATGTGGTCCTCGCAGCGCACCAGGTCCCGCATCTCCGTCTCCCTCCTCCTCAGCTCCTTGACCTCGGCCTCCAGGCTGTCGACGACCTCCTGGGCCTGTCCCATCTTCTCCAGGCCGGCCTGGTCCAGCACCTCCTCCAGCAGCTCCTGCAGACGCTCCACCGAGCGCTGCAGCTCCGCCAGCACCTGCTCCGTGTCGCCGTGCACCCGGTCTGCGGAACGCTGGGAGAGAGGAGGAGCTGGTCTGATTAATATCTGAAACAACTACCGCAGGGGTTTATGGGAAGTTCCTGTTTTGAGATTACAAACATCAGCGCAACCGACCAACCTTCATCCCGTCCATCATCTTCTTCATGTCCTTCAGCTCCTGCTCGCGGTCTTTCAGCCTCTGCTGGTTCTCAGTCTGCATCTCGTACAGCACTTTCTGCAGGAGGGGCAGACAGGAAACAACATCCATCGAACTCATGGGAAAAAACAACAAGGAAACAGCCATGTGTGCGTGTGTGTGTGTGTGTGTGTGTCACAGAGGACAACGTGACAGGGTGGAGCGTTGTGATTGGACAGGAATGCAGTAAGGAATGTCCTCAGCCAGGCTGGAGCCACGGAGACACAAAAGCAGAGAGGACGACACCCTCGAAGACACGGAAACCCATCAGGCTGAACAACGGGCGGTCAGGTGATGGGGTGATATGCAGCACACAGTATTGTTCTAAAAACAGCTGCCTGTACTTTCTATTCAAGGCTTTGAAACTGTGTTTCATCTAATAATCCGTTTTGAAAGACACCACTTGCTAAATAAAGATTTTCACCTCACCGATCACTCGAACACACAACGGTTCACCCTGGGAACTGGTCCCAGCGCAGCATCCCTTCCCCCCCTGGTACCTGTTTCTCCAGGCGCTCGGCCTTGGTGGACACGCACTCGTGGCCCTTGTGCTGGTTGCTGGTGCACAGCCAGCAGACGAACATCTTGCACTGGCGGCAGTAGAACTCCTGCAGGTACTTGTGCTGGGTGCAGATCTTCTCCGCCAGGTTGGCGGTGGGCGCGATCAGCTCGTGCTCCCTCAGGGCCTTCTTGTTGGTGTGGGGCTTCAGGTGGGCCGCGCAGAACGAGCTCATGCACGACAGGCAGCTCTTGACCGCCGCCCGCTGCTCCCCTTTGCACAAGTCGCACGGCACCGCCGAGGATGAGGATGAGGATGAGGATGAGGATGAGGAGGAGGGCTTCCCTTTGGATCCGGACGAGGAGCGGTTGCTCCGCATGGATTCACGCACGTCGGCCTTGAGGGCCCCTTTGCGGAGCTGCTCCACCGCCTCGGCCAGCATGGTGTTCCTGGACAGGGAGGGCTTGGGGCTGTAGGTCTTTCGGCACTGGGGGCAGCTGTAGACCCCCTTGGGGTCGTCCTTGCTCCAGTAGTCCTTGATGCAGCCCATGCAGTAGCTGTGGCCGCAGGGGATGGTGACCGGGTCATTCGGGAGATCCAGACACACGGGGCAGTTGAACTGCTCCTCAGTCCACAGTTTAGCGCTCATGCCGGCGGTGGAGAAGAGACAGGAGAGGACAGAGAGAGAAAATTTCCAAGCAGAGCGGTGAAGGAGGCGAGCCTCGTCTGGACTGACGTGGAGGAAAGTTCTGTCTCTCGAGGTGAGAGCAGGGAGAGGTTGGGCGGGGCGGGGCCAGAGCCACCGGGCAGGTCTAGCGGGGAAAACGGGTCTCGTGGAAAACTGCTAAAGGTGTGTGAATGCACTGATCGTTTTATCATTGCACAAAAAAACAAGTGGTGTATTCAGTATTCAGATCTTTTACTTCAGTAAACATACCAATACTACAATGTCACAATGTTACAAGGAACAAATAAATCCAGCATTTAAAATCCTACTTCAGTAAAAGTAGATTAGAATGTATGTGCTGGAGATATTGTTAATATGACAAAAGTTGTACAAGGAACTGTGAGTGTCAGAGCAGCTTTCGATGATGAGATTGTCAAATGAAATGTGTGAAATGAGTGTCCCAATAATTAAAGTTTGGTTTAACTCTTAGACTTAACTGTGAATAAAGTCCTATTTGGAAAATAAATGATGTGAAATGCCTCTTCTTCTTCTTCCTCCTTTCTAAGAAAGGCCTCGATTGTATCTATCAAAGCCAAGTGAGCTAAAAGCAGTGATTGCAGCCAGTTAACTAACAGTCATGGTAATATCGTGCCGGTAGGGTCTATAAATAGATATACACTTAGCAAATCTTGTCGCTAGGTGGCAGTGTTACACCAATGTTTAGTGGCTACAGCTGGTGCTTTTAAATGTAATTATTGCCCATTATGTGAAGAAATAACCAATTATAGAAGTTATGGAGGTCACGCTGCTGAAGCGCCCTGTAGCAATTCAGATAACCAGCTAAATAGAACAATTAAGACGGTATAATGTGGAATATCTGCAATTGATATACCATTATATTGTTGCCACCCTATAAGTCTGAACCAAAGAAGACGTTAATGTACCAAAGTAGAGACAACAAGAGGGCCTGGTCTACCTAACGATTTTTTTTCTTCTTTAAAAACGAAGACGGAAGTGCTGTCAATGAATCCTCTTGTACCTCCCAGATAGCTACTACCATCGGTGTGTTTAGCTAGCTAACGGTGTGTCACTTCTGAGTCGCCCAGATGTCAGATAGCACCGCGAGACGTCCAGGAGTTGGGGTCGGGGTGCTGGTGACAGACTCGGCCCACCCCGGCTGTGTTCTCCTGGGGAAACGGAAGAGCCCAATGGGCCACGGGACGTACCAGCTCCCCGGGGGCCACTTGGAGTTTGGGTACGTAACTTACGCAGCTACAGCGGTTGGCTAACCCCATTCATAAATCTGACACGGCTATATATGTGATGTAAGGCTCGAACGTTGAAAACTGGCCTTCATTCATAAACAGCAAACGGCTGTTGTTGCATCATTACATACACTTTACGGCTTTCACTATGATGTGTTTTTCTGTCATTAAGAGTGAACTTACAACTAAATAAAAAACGTCTCAGCCAGTTATCAATATGCCGACTTCCCCCCCAAGTGTTCAGCAAATATGAAGACATGTTCTGACTTTGCATTGTTACACGTGTTTGCTAAATAAGTGTGCATAAAGACAAATTTGCCATTTTTTTAAAGGCAGTTTGGTTTGAGGTAATCATTTTGGGTCACCTTAAAGCAAATTGAGGTTGGGTGAGTAGAGGCAGTAGACTAAATGTGTTCCTCAATGCACATGACATGGATGACTTCCAGTGGATGTGACACACTCCTTTCTGTGTCATTGAAAGAGAGACGTGGGAAGGGTGTGCCCACAGAGAGGTGTTGGAGGAAGCAGGGGTGCGTTTGGTAGACGTCCGCTTCGCCTCGGTGGTGAACTCCATCAAACTGGAGGAGCAGTACCACTACGTCACCATTATCATGCAGGGAGAGCTGGACCGGAAGCAGTCAGGAGAGCCAGAGAACCTGGAGCCGGAGAAGAACGAGGGTATGTGAAGCGGAGCGAGATTTAAAAGCAGAAAAAGAGAAGAGTCCTACCTAATGAGCAGTGTGCGTGGTTGTTTCCCTTTGCCAGGTTGGGCGTGGACGCCGTGGGACCGGTTTCCTCCAGAGGAGCAGCTCTTCTTGCCCCTAGCGGGTCTGAGACAGCAAGGCTTCCAGCCGTTCAGGATCACAGGGACACGCAGCGCTGAAACTCAGCTTTGAAACGGCATTGTTACATTGGGAAACATTGATCCTTGGGATAGAACAGACATGCCTCTTTGTTTCACATCACTGGTTGGTTTTCAAGTGCTTTTTCTCAAACATCATGTTCTGTTATTATGGTACATACTATAATGTTTGCCACATTCATTCAGATTTTGAGCAAATGACAAATAAAATGCAACTTAGATGTGCGACTGGGCTTCACAATGTTTAAAGTACACATCAACACAAGAAAAATGGCACATTTTAAAGATCTTTATTCTTTTCTTTTTTTTACATTTTGGCACAAGATAATGCTACTTATATGTCATGGCTTGAGCTGAAAGCCGTACAGGTCAGTTTCCCCTCCTCACATCAGGGTGTTGCCGGTGACACCCACTGCTAACAGCATGGTCCACAGGGTTGCGGCGGCGGTTGCCACGGCACCACTAAAGGTCTTGTCGTGGGCGTAGGTGATGATGTGCAGGGCTCCGCTGTAGGCCTCCTCGCACGCCGGCTGGATCTGATCCTCGGGGAGCTCGAAGCCGAACGTCCCTTTGTCCCTCAGCTCAAAGGTGTAGGAGAAGGGGATCCCCAGCATCCGAGCCCAGTCCCTGGATGAACCGGAGTTGGGGTCTGTAGAAAAAAAGAGGGCACAAAGTTTTTACCGTTCCGTCCCTCGGAGCCACGCTGCCCTGCACGGCTAAGAGCGACGAGGACCGGCAGTGACTTACACAACACGTCCGGGGAGGTTCCTACGGTGTAGTTCATCCCGTGGACCCTCCTGATGGCGTCTGCTGCACCCAAACCCACCTCCATCTGAGGAACCAGACGTTCGCTTTCATCATACAGTCATCGGAAGCATCTATGCTGCAGGTTTATACTAGTATTGAGTGCACTGATGAACAAAAAAACAAGGCGGGAAATGCAGATTTCAGGTTTGTGTTTCTGGTCTGAAGATAATGGGATTTTTGATGCTGATTTTGATATGAAAAAGTTTTTTTTTTAAATCTGATATTTCAGTGAGTAGTAAGGTTTTAAAAACATAAACACACAGAAGACCTGACCTCTCGCATCAATTCAAGCCCCTCTGTGTTCATGAACCAATCCTGCTCCAGGTTCCATCCCCCCCCTTCGGCTAGTCATACTGAAGCCCAAGGGAACGGATGGACGTAATCCTGATTAGCATAATCTGGGCTCCAGTAGGTTATTACCTGCATCGGCCTCCCTATCCAATCAGCAACCAGCCATTCGTTTCCCCACTATCAACGCTTCACAGCTTCCTCCCGCTCTGCTCTGCTCTTGGCAGATGAGGACCGACCGCTCTCTGGAGTGTGTTCATGTCACACAAACGAGAAGTGTTTTTTGGCAATGCGCCATTCAAACGTTCCGTACGTCCGAAGCACAATGTTCAATCCCAGACCGTGAGTACAGAAGTACTTGTAACAGGTTGTCCCACTTCCACTGGTTGGTTTTTTTGTGATCTGCATAAGCTCGTAATGTGTCAAAACGTGCACGGCTGCGTGTGTACCAGCTCATTGTAGTTGGAGGCGGTGAAGTTGGGGTGTCCATAGGGAACCAGGAGCAGCTGGCCGTAGGAGTGGATGGTGAGGAAACACAGGAAGTCTTCCTTCCGGCTTCCCACAAAATAAGTGACGGCCTGGGCCTCGGGCTCGGACGCGGCTTGGCTCCCGCAGTAGATGTTGGAGCAGCAGTCAAATGACACCCCGATCGCTGTGAGAGCAGCCAAACAATCAAATGTAGTATCGCCACAAAAACTATAAACCAACGTCAATAAAATTGTGTGCAAACATTTATGTCTGAAGCGGATTTTTGGCCTGTGAAAGAGCATCATGGGACATTGAGTCAATACAACACACTGATTGGGTATCGCTCATGTGGTAGATTCACGTTTGTATAGCGTCAGCTTTAAGTCAAAGATGTCCGTTTACACACTGAATTCACTCGACGGTAGATACTGCCGTCCCACAATGCAATGCGCAGAAAAATTAAGAACTGGGATTTTGAGAGCTGTGGGTATTTATGCCACCGGGTTGCATTGTGGGAATTGTAGGATCCAGTGTTTTCAGCGCTTAAGACTGCTCTTTAAAACAAATTGTGCATTGATGAGACTGTTTCAGGGTTTGCGACACAAACTTGCTCGTTATTGAGGCAACAGGTTGCGTCAATAAGGAGATGGAGAACCACAACAAGACTCACTGCCCCAGTTGGCGTTAAAGTTGCGGTTGAGATCGACGCCGGTGCAGTTGCAGCCCGAAGGTCCCGGTGACCTGTTCTTCCTCCACAGTCGAGTCTACAGGGGAAAAAAAAACGTCAGTTACATCAGCCGGTTCGGCTTGTTCTATCAATTTAGTAGGATTCTAAATGGGCACTCAATCATACTTCAGCGCTGCCTTGGATTGCTGTTTGATGTCATTTTTCCGTCCAACTTATTTTAAAAATGAGATGATTTTCTACTTGGGCCATGCTGAGCACCAGACATCTATTTATTCCCTGATTGAATCGTGGCTCGCTGTAACTTAGCTGCCGTCTCTTTAACAGACCGCTGTCCTCGCATATCCCCCCCCAGAAAAGTAATTTGATCTGAATCCGTCAAAACGCGAGCACTGACTGTGTTGCCCTTCCAGGTGTGGATGTAGCCGTCCATGTTGAGCACCGGGGTGACGTAGAAGTCCAGGTTCTTCAGCATCTCCTGCATTTTTGGGTCTGTCTTGTGCGCTTGCAGGATCTGATTTGAGGGGGGGGGGGGGACGGTTTGGAATCAATTACATCAACAAAAAAATAATAAATTCATAATTTTTAAATGATCACGTGTCTCTTACCTGTCTGACAAAGTACTGACAGAAGGCCGGGGCGATCCATTCCCTGGCGTGTATGCCACAGTCCATCCAGATCGCTTTCTTTTCCTCCCCGGTGTTCAGGCCAATCTTGAAGACACATTCAAAGAGCTTCTCATCAGGCTGCCACGCAAACAAGCATTTCTCATCTGAATTCAACAAAATACAAAGTCGGCTGACCTTGAGCAAGCTGATGGTCCTCTTCTCGTACGTCTGTCCGTACTCCACGGCGGTCACGACGTCGGGGTGGTCCTTCGCAACCTGAGCCATCCAGTCGGTGATCTGCAGGAGTGGAACGCATTACGCATCAGAGTGTGTGTGTGAGCGCGGTGGTGTGTCAGAGCGGCGATCGGGGCCTTCTCACCTCCGGCATGGGATGATATTTGTAGTAGTCGTGCTCCACTCTGTTGCGCACAGCAAAAATACGTGAGAAGTCCGTCCCGCCTCATTGATATCATGCTTTACTTGTGCAAAATAAATTCTTCAGGCCTTCTGTCAGTCAGTGTTAAAGCACAGGCGACCAGTGTGTCTTGTTATGAATGAAACCTCACCTCTCTGCTGCGGCTGCTCCCGTCGCTGACAGCAGCACCACGAGGCTCAGTGCAGAGCTCAGCATCGTCACGTGGTCAACGTAAACTCCTTCGTTTGAGACTCCTGACCTCCGGATGGTACGAGGCTTTATACAAGTCGTCCATCAGATAAAGACGCACCTTTGCCTCACGGACCAGCGGCAGCCCAGGCGCTATCGCTGGAGCTGGTTAGTGATTAATCGGAGCCGGGAGCCTTGACTTTACATCCTTTAGCCTGGTCACCATTTTCTGTTTTATTTACACGTTATTAGTCGCTAAATATGAATCAAGGAGGGCGTTCGAAGGCGGGGCGGTCCGCGGTCAACAAATAACAGAGCAGGTGATACTTAGTCCTGCCTGTCAAAACCCTCGAGAAACACAGAGACTCGTCAGGAACACCAGATGAACTCACATGACACATCGTGGAGTTCATAAGCGGTGCTTCACACTTAGCTAGATGGTAAACTTTATGTCTTTAACTATTAATCATCACATCAGTGCTGAACTAATCATATGGCACGGTGGTTATATAAGCCTTGTGTTATCTTGTTTTCCATGCTTTGACATATCAGCAGCTGTGATGTCGTACGATAGCTCCTTTGGCATTTAAAACACGGAAGAATTTCGTCTTTATAATGTACTCGAGGGGGAAAACAATGTTTTATTCATCAGTGAGGCTGGTCAACAGCAACTGAGCTCAGGTGGACTGCGTGACATTGGAGGCTCAGTCTAATCCAGGTTTTCATTTTGAGAACAAGCTGTAACGGTATCCCTGCAGAGCCCGCTGAAGAGTCCTCCTTCAGGTCTTCAGGTCTCCGAAAGATCGTCTGTGATGCAGTCTTTCGATTTAGTTTTCCCAGCTGAGGTTGCTACTGCTGCTCAGGTAGACTGTCCAGTTCTTCTGATTGTGGAGAAGCTGCTGTAGAAATGTCACGACGCTGGGAGGCGGGGCTAAAGGAACCGCTAGAGCGCCCGATCTACGGGCCCGTGATGCGGACGATCGCCGGACAGATCCGGGTAATGTTATACTCGAAAGCTGTATCCAGTTCTCTTTATACATCCGTGGATATAAATCAGTGAATCTATTAGCCATGTAAAGAGTGATCATCTCCTTTCTTTAACAGAATATCAACAGCATATTCAATGGTTTATTGAATATGCTGTTCTTCTGTTCATGAGGTCTAGAGTCTGACTTTACAGTTAATCTGCATTCATACAGATAAAATGAAGATTGTAATGACTGTGCCTCTCTGCATCAGTACATTGCGCTGTCATGCTGCAAAGAATAAAACACTCAGCAGCATTTCTCCCACCTCCCCTTTCTTTGTACGCTGTGTTTCCATTGCTGCACTGCAGTCAAACCTTCATACTTTTAGTCAGAGAGCCGAGAGCTGGATTTCAGAGTCCGAGCATGTGATTTATTGTTAGGCAGTAAAAAGTTGACATTGCTCTCGATGGGAAAACAAACTTTAACTGGGCACGTTTGAATGTAAATGTCTAGCGAGGCCTGCTTTCGTGCAGACGAGGTGGTTTGTAGGAATCCTTCATGTGACGTCTCACCAGCAGATGTCAGTGCAATGCTGAGATCAGCTCGAATCTGCAGCATAAGACAATCAAAGACACCCAGAGTACAATGACAGTTACACACTGTCAATGGGAGCAAATCACCTTAAGTTGTCAATAAATAAGTAAAGTTGTCAACTATTCATTTATGTTACCCGCTTCTCTCGCCCTTTGAGATGAATTAGTGTCGGAGTGCAGTCTTTCCTTGATTCAGAGCTCTATCCGCCTCCGTCTGCCTACATCCCCGACGTGTTACCTGAGCCTCAGCAACTCCAGTCTTTGTTCCCACTCCTTTGCTGACATGTGCATCGTGTCTATTCATAAGCTGCTTATATAAGACGAGACCTGTCTCAGATCTGGTGCTGTGTGCACAAATCAAGGCGCACATCACGGCTGTTCCTTCATAACGATGGATGAAAGCACGAATGCTTTCGGAGGAGAGAGGCTAAGAGATAAGATTTGGATTCAGAGATAAGAGATGTCTCCCGGGGGAATAGAGATGAATTTAGATATGTGTTGCTACTTCATGCGCTCACTGGTCGCGGATGAAATTCCATACAAGAACGCGAAAACAGTATGTGATATTTTGTATGTCCAAAACTTTTATGTGAAACCAAAAGAGCACATATTGCATAATATCTCCGGTGAAATATTACAGCGTGCACAACACTGGAGACTACGCCGGCGTGGATATCCCACAATGCAACGCGGTAGTGGCAACAATGTTCACAACGGACAATGGCTGGAAGCTCAGCAACGTCAAAAACGCTTCAATTTAAGTACAAGATTCCACTTTGGAGTATATCTTTTTTGAAGTTCAGCTCACATCATCGTTGTAAATCACCTGACAGGTTTTTTTTATCCAACTTTTTACGATCACTCCGGCAGTTTACTTTGGCATCGGACTCACTGTTTCACGAGGTGCAGTTAACTTGGAGCGCGCATGCCGTGGGGAAAGAGCTGCGTAAACACCGGGACGGACCGCAGAGCAGAGGCTCACTGGCGACTTTAGCTTATCTTAGGCAAGGCAAGGCAAGTTAAGGCACGCTTTTAACAAGGTAATTCAAAGTGCTTCACATGAAACCATTAAAAGCATAAAGGCAAAAGTAAAGGAGATTTAAAACATACATTGAAACAATAATCGATGTCTCCCTGAGACATTACGCTGCACGCAATCAACCATACACTGCCGCAATAGGCTCATGATAATGAGACACGTGATCACTGTGGTGCCTTCATGGACCGGGATAATGCTACATCATTTTACAGTGTAAGTAAACTAAATCCTTCTGGAGCCTTGCTGTTAATTATAGTTCTTAGAAAGAAAATCTGAGTGGGCAGGTCAGGGTTTTTCAAAACCGGAATCCACCAAGGACATCCACTCACACACTGATGGCACAGCCTTCGGGAGCAATTTGGAGTTCAGTGTGTTGCCCGAGGACAATGGGGCTGATCTATTCAATTCCACACCCATAATCTACACTGGAATTGTAATTCCTGTGCATTTTGAAGATCTTTTCACCAAGTTCCACTCATTTTATTATTGCGTCCCAAAGTTGTTATAAAGTTGTTATAATCATGCACCATTCCACTGCCGATGCTGCGAGCAATCCGCTTTTAGTCAAGTTCCAGTTCTCCCGTTTCTGGCTTTCGGAGAGATTGGTGTTTGTTCAGCAGTATTGACAGCGCTGTCCTGGGGCACCCGTGAATTTATTTTTGAAATGGGCGGACTGACTGTTCCCTCTTATGCTAATCAGAAGCGTTGGTGCTTTACCAGAGCGGCTTTTTGCTTCGGTGGATTTCCCCACAAAGAATTTCAGTTCCACGAAAAATAAAATAAAATGCCTCTACTGGAGCAGGATGTTCTGACACCCTGGAGTATCAGAAGGTGAATGCTTCCCCCATCTTGTCAGACATGCTGCTCATGGCCAGCGTGTAGACACAGTGAAAAATCAATGTGGAGACGCTGGCAATCTCGCCAAAGAACATCGTAGGTTTTGAGAGGAAGCGGGAGGGAGCGACTTGTGGCATTCCTTTTAATAAGCTGTAAAAAGCGTGGACGAAACACCAGCACACGTTGCCAAAGATGGAGCAGCACACAAACACACACATGTACACACACACGTACACACACACCTCCCACGCAAGCGCGGTATGAAAGCAGCAACAACAGCGGCGCCGTTCGCTTGTTAAACCATCAACGGGACTGACAGCAACCATCGAACAAATCCCAAACACAAATGGTGGAGCCCTCCTCCCCCACAGTGCAAATCCCCCCCCACCCAAAGCATCAGTGTGCTTTTTCTCAAGTGGTTACACACAAACTAAAGCCAGAGGCGAATGTTCCCCACAAACAAAGCCGTCACGGCGCACATCAGGAGCCCTGCGGGTGGGACAGACGGCCAAATGGAAAATCGAACGGTGGCTCCGCCGGTTACGGAAAAATATCAGACGTTCTCCCGTTTAAAACTGAATCATTTTGAAACAGAAGTGTAAACAAGACAGTGACACTCACCAAAGTGTGAACAGGATGTGTAATATCTTTTCCTGTGCCAAAAAAACAACAATTTGTAACCATGGTACCATCGTCTGCCTTAAATCACCAGACAATTTAAGAAGAAGGTACCCGGTACCTTCCTCTGAACCTTGTAGAATTGCGGCTATTTGTCCCACTGATTATGTGTCTCCCCCGTGCAAGATCTGGAGGAACTGACAGCATCCATTACGTGACAGAAAGAGATTGTTCTTTTATCGATTCGCCGAAACGGTACATGAAATTAAAACAATACATTGAAAGATGAGTTCTAACAACACTGCTAACTGAGGGTGGGAGCTGGTCTCCTTTGTTTCTGGGAAGTGAAGCCAATGCAGAAGGGCCTTGAACTTGCATTCTCTCTAATGTCCACCAGGGGGCGACTCCTCTGGTTGTATAGAAGTCTATGAGAAAATTACTACTTCTCTCTTGATTTATTACCTCAGCATTCGGTAAGTGACAAGCTGCGTTCGTTTTTTTACATCTGCAGTAACGTTACTGTTCATTTATCTATCGTGTCATTTTTATGAATAATATTTGAATGGCTCGTGCTCTTGTGTGGTGGAATGCGTGGATCCGATGCAGGTTTGCTGGATTGATGTCATGCTTTGTTGTCATATGAATATATGTGACCGGTTCTTATGACTTTGTGGTTGTCATTGTGTTAATTACGTTGATTTGACGATGCATTGTCCGTCAATGACGCAGCGTCCCGTCATGCACGGATTCATGTATCTGCACCGTAGCTGTTCAACTGTAGTACAGCACAGAAGGCCCAGGTATAAAATGCACGGCCGCCACTAACTGCAAACGAGCTCACAGCAGTAAAAGGTGCCGTCGGTGTTAAGACCAAAAGCATGAGCTGAGAGATGCAAAGACGATAAAAGATGTGGGCTTTGACGCATTTTATATTTGACTTAGGCTGTCTCTTAGGAAAAAAATTGCAATTTTAACTCATGCAAAGAGGTGAGCCTGAAGTCACCGCACCTCGCAGCTTTATACAAATAAGAAGGCTGCTCATGTAGCTGTGACTGAATTGTACAGTGACAGTCGTGAGCTGAAGGGAGAGAGAGAGAAAGAGGGGAGGGAGGAGGAGTGTGTGAAGGAGAGATAGAGAGAGAGAGCTCCTCAGTTGCCTTAGCAGCACAGCTTCATTCCTTCACAGTCCGGTGCTGTGCGCGCTGCGCTGCGCTTCACTTCACGGGGTGTTCCCCTCGCGACCGCTCGCTGATTAACTTTTATTATTTTCAGGTTTTTTATTTTTTCAAATTAGCAAACTCCAGTTTCTCCAAGTTCCAAGACGCCTGTTATGAAGATAAACGCGACGGTGGCTAATTGATTCCAACGCCGGCTCCGGTGTCGAACAGCGCGCGCTAAACAGTACTTCTGACACTCGTCCTGTCGCACAAGGGAGGATGGCTCTGCCTCTGCCGGAGGCGAACGCGAGCGCGGTGTTGGAGATGGTGACGGGCTGTGCGGAGCAGGGCAACCTCAGCGTGGAAGTTGGCGACTATAATGTCAGCTGCCAGAACGGATCCGTCCTCCCGAGACCAGCCAGAGGAGGCAAAGGTAGGATTCATCCTCCTCTCCTCTCCTCCTTACGCCGGGCTGTCGCTCATGAATCTCCCAAGCTGAGCTGTGAAACTGTATTCATGCTTCAGATGGAAGCCAAAAAAAAAAAAAAAGACAAAATCTGGCCCCAAACTGTGTCTTAATTATATTTTATAAATAGTGTGTTCATACTAGGACAAAAAAAAGAAAACAATATGCCCAACAAAATAAAAGTGCCAAACCCCTTGGTTGAAAGGCTGCTTTTATTTTTCCGATTGATAATATTGTTTGCTTCCAATTACAAAACTGCCACCTATGACTGATTGCCTGCTTCAAAATGTAATCAGCAGACCCTACCGTGATTTCTCAGTCACACACAAACGACAGCAGAGAAAAAGCACTTTTATTTTCTAACAGATCCTCCTGTATTTCCCACTCCCTGCCTGCAAAACAGGATATAAAAATAGAGGTGCTATCAGGAGTTGTGTTTAAATCAAGTTCCTCAGCCTCATTGTGTGCAATCCATCACCGAGCAGACCAATTATACAGGCGCTTCACTCTGCATCAGCGTGTGTGTGTGTGACTGAGAAGCTGTTTTAATCCTGAATGTTGATTTTACTTGTGTATAATTCTGAAACTGCTGACTGCACATTGAGGAGATTAAACCCCCCACACACACAACAGAGGAAGATAAGGCCCTTCGTCTCCTATCGGGACACCATGTAGAAAATAAGGACTGACTGAGGTCTGAACGTGGGCGAGGGTTCTTCGTAATATCTACGGCGAGTCCTCTCGTAGAGGAGATTAGCTTCTTCCCGCTGGGTGTGTACACGGTGCTGTAGACTGTCATAACATGATCATGGGAATTAGATCAAATAATCGGAGACATTTGAAGCGACCTAGTGAGACAGAAGCAACACACACCCACACATGTTTCCTCCCCTCTTGTTAGCATACATTCAGTGAGGAAAATCAATAAGGCCGTAGATATTTATCTCATTCACTCAATAAAAACAGGCCAGTTATCACAGCTTATGAGGGTGTTGAGTGTCGTCTGTAGAGCAGACAGCACAAATAATAAAGACGTCCTGGACTGTTTAATATCAATGGCCTGCCTCTGCACGACGGCGTTTTCAGCTCGCTGGTAGCGGAGGATTGGAGGCAGGCAGGGCTGGAGGCTTACGGGTTATCATTCAGACTCCATGTGATGGAGGACTAACTTCACCGTCGGTTAATCCTCCGTCATGTGACTCGCCGAGACACAAAGCGAGTACGACGCAGCTTTATAGCAGAGGTGGAGGGAGAGAGGAGGGTTTTTTTCAAGTCACAAGTCTTTGCGCTCAAGTCCCTAGTCAGAGACTGACAAGTCCCAAGTTAAGACACTCGACAAGACAGGCAAGTACCAAGTCAACATTGACTAGTGCCAAGTCCAGTTCTAGTAAAGAAAAGCAAGTCCCAAGTACAGTCTAAAGAAAAGCAAGTCCCATGTCAAGTCCCATGTCAAGTCCCAAGTCAAGTCACAAGTCAAGTCACAAGTCAAGTCCCATGTCAAGTCACAAGTCAAGTCACAAGTCAAGTCACAAGTCAAGAAAGGCAAGTCCCATGTCAAGTCCCATGTCAAGTCCCAAGTCAAGTCCCTAGACAAGAAAGGCAAATCCCATGTCAAGTCCCAAGTCAAGTCACAAGTCAAGTCCCTAGCCAAGAAAAGCAAGTCTCATGTCAAGTCCCATGTCAAGTCACAAGTCAAGTCACAAGTCAAGTCCCTAGACAAGAAAAGCAAGTCCCATGTCAAGTCCCATGTCAAGTCACAAGTCAAGTCACAAGTCAAGTCCCTAGCCAAGAAAAGCAAGTCTCATGTCAAGTCCCATGTCAAGTCCCAGGTCAAGTCCCTAGCCAAGAAAAGCAAGTCCCATGTCAAGTCCCATGTCAAGTCCCATGTCAAGTCACAAGTCAAGTCCCAAGTCAAGTCCCTAGCCAAGAAAAGCAAGTCCCATGTCAAGTCCCATGTCAAGTCCCATGTCAAGTCACAAGTCAAGTCCCATGTCAAGTCCCAAGTCAAGTCCCTAGCCAAGAAAAGCAAGTCCCATGTCAAGTCCCATGTCAAGTCCCATGTCAAGTCCCTAGCCAAGAAAGGCAAGTCCCATGTCAAGTCAATTCCCAAGACAAGACTGACAAGTCCAAAGTCAACACCCCACTCAAGAGGCAAGTCTCACCTCCTAAACTTTGGGTTTTGAATTCTAAACAAGTCATAATGTGCTCATCACCAAATGTAATGCCATTTTAACAACAGAATACCAACACATTCAATTTACAAAAATCCTGAATGATTTTTAAAATTTATATTTATTTATTAAAACAACTTAATCATAAAAATAGACTTGCTGGGACGTTAATTCAAGAATTTTATTGATTCGTAGTACACTTTTTAAATACAATACGTTTTAATCTTTGAAGGGAAGTCGTCAAGTATTTTCAAGTCAAAAGAATCAAGTCCAAGGAAAGTCACGAGTCAATGGAGTCATTGAAGTCACTAGTTATTGGTGTTAAAGTCCAAGTCGAGTTGTGAGTCTTTTTGACTTTGAATCGAATATAAAGAATATAAAATCGAATATAAAGTCTTCAAAGTTGTGACTCTCCGACCCCTGTGCAACCACGAGCAACTTTAATGATCCTGAAATATACGAACTGGAACTTCTGATTGATTGTTCTTCTGTAAAGTCTGAACCTCACAAAGTTTGAGGTCTCTGTAGTCCAGAAGAAGTCCAATTAGTAATTTGCACTGCATGGTGCTCCCTTTGGACACACCGCTCTTTGTTTCCACAGTGATTAATGGGAATCAAGTGGCGACCACCTCGGCTGAATGTTTAATTCCATAAAGAAATCCCTTTAGATACAGCCGCGGTAATACCCGGCGACCAGGTGCTTGTTCAAATGAGGCTCTATCAAGGAAACTCCCATTTAGTCAAGTTTCAACAAGTTAGGTTGAAGAGTTGATTTCCCTTCCTTTAATGAGTATTGTAGTGGCGATTACAACACTTACTTCATTACATTATGGCGGCATCGGAGAGGCAGCAGAGTGGACAGGGATTTACTCAACTTGTCGACTGCAGTGCGGTAACTCTGCTCAACGCTGGACTTTAAATAGACACGAGCTCACACCTACTGCGCTATCCGCCGTACCCGTTCTGCCCCTCCAAGTTTCCGTCCTCCACTTGTGCTTTCAACTTAAAATATTCTCTTTGGTATCTTACAATATGGTAATGAGGCAGATCTCGGGAGGAGTTAATGGCGTTCCGAAGCGAAAGTGCATATCTGGCGAGGCCTCGTGGGTAATCTGAGATGTGCTGAGCTCGTTCGCGCGCTACACACGAACTCCGCCCCCAGACGTCCAAAAATGTCAAGGTAGAGATGGGTCAATACTATCCTCTCGTGGGAAGGATGCGGGTGGAAAGACGAAGAATTCAATTGTGCTGACTGTAACAGTAACTGAACCTCATTAGAGTGATAGAATGCGATACAGATGGGGAGCACTATAGGCGCTTGATTGCTTTTGTCAATGGATTTACTTGGCTCCGCTTTTTTAAGACCCAGTAATGCGTGTTCGGAGCGATCAGTAGAGGGCTGACGGGTTGTCTCCGAGCTACATATGAAAAGGCAATACAAGTTACTGTATTGAAGGTATTCATGAGGATCATCTTATTTTCACTTCTACCATTTCTCTGCTGTCACCGGGATATTATATTGTCCTTGATATGGGAAAATGTTTTACGAGGCGACAGAAACGTCAACCAGCGATAGATTTGTTTGTCTCTTGACTTCTCTCTGACTTTCCAAGAGAGACTACTAAGAATGAAAACGTAATTTTAGGATGTTTATCGCTTTAACGACAAATTGGAAACGTCCCAACAGAGTTGTACTGTAGAATTGGAAATGTCATTATGTTAGAGTGATTTCTCTCATATTCTGGCAGAATTCAGTGATCGTGTGTTTGCACAAATGAGTTTCATTCATATCTGTAGCTGAAAAGATACACTGTGATGTTTCCTGGGACACCAAGTTATGTCTACAGTGACTGGTTGTTATTCTCCACATGGTGCCTATAAGTAAAGCATGCCTGTGGTAATTCTTAGTTCTCTTAGAGCACGTGCTCCAGAGGACGATGGGGAACCACAGCATGCAGTAGAGAAGTGCCGGATATTTGTGTTGCATTTATTGCTGAAAGAAACTGTCCAGGTATTGATCAACAATACGTTAATACAAGTTTGAAAGTAGATTACTTGAGAAAAGCAAATCAGTTGTTGACTCCCACAAGAACAGGACTCATTTCCTGATTCATGTCTGCTGCTACACAGTTTAATTTCCAATGAACGCTTTCTGCTCGCTTGTAATTAGGAGGACAAATCAGATCTGCGAGGAGCCGACGGTCGTCTCTTCACATTTCATCATCTCACAGCGCCTTGGGTACCAAACACCACCTCACGGCGAGGCCGTGATTAAAAGGAGAGTTCAGGGTTGTGGCGTATGAGATTATTACTGTTCATTATTACCGGCGTGAGTCATCGCGGCCGAACGCGAGGAAGCAGCACAGAGGAAGTTGTGACTACTTCTGTCTGAGGACAGATTGTCAACGCGACAGCGCCGCAAACTGCGCAGGACTTGCGGGTCACGCAACTTCACAGGTGCGGGCTCAATGAATCGATAATTCCATTTTCACTCTGCTGGATCGCTCCCGATCCAACACAATAGAAGCTGCTGAGCTCAGTGAGCGCTGATTCTGCAGATCTGGCGTAACTCTGCCGCGTGTGTCAAACCCTCGTCAAATCTCGCTCCCATTGACTTGACCGCGACGTCAATTCCCGGCTGACAAAACCGCTCTCGGAGCCGTCAAGAGGATTTTCTGATCAAAAGAATAATTCATATTTGCAGGTCTCTCAGATGGCAGAGGTGATTAACATGCTTCCTGCAGCGTCCCGGGTTCAAATCCCTCAGCTACTTTTATCTTTAGCCGTAGTTCCTCTGCAGATTGTCCGATAAATGCAACTAGAAATTGGCTCTGGCCTCTTGTTCCTCCATTTGTTTTCCTATTTGATAGAGGTAAAATACTGGTCCAGGTAATGTTTGGTGCAGCGTAGGACTTTTGCCAGAGAGAAGGGTGTTTAAAACAGCACATATTGTATTTATAAAAGGACAACGCCACATGAAGAGTCGACATTTCTGTAACTGGGCCAGTGTGTTTCTACTGCAGTCCATTGGCGAGATGCCCCAACACCAATGGAGGTAAAGGACCACAGGACAGTAGGAAAAGGAAATTAAATCAGAATCGCAACGAATGAATGAGGATGCCCCTTACTGTAGAACAGAAGGAAACAGCAAAACACTGCAGTTGTATGTAACTAGCATCACAAAGCAATATAAGCAATACTGTTGATAATGCATGTGATCGAATATGAATGAAGTATGTACCGTCTAAATTTCCACAAGCCTTAAAGCAAGACGATCACATTAAGTCACAATAACAGGATCATGCTCTGCTAAAATGGAAAAGCTAAGCTTTAGCTTTACAGTAGCACAGGACGCAATGAGCCATAAAGTGACTCAATCATGATGTCAGTTACACAGCAATATGTACCCGAAGTATGCTAATGTTAGCTAACGTTAGCCGCCATAAGCTACTAGTCCTATCGGATCAAGTAAGGCTGTAGCGGCAAAATACGTAGTGTACAAAAATACTTGGTTTTAGAGATGTTTATGCAAATAATGTTTAGTTTTGAGCTTGTTTTTCCAGTACGAGTTATATGACCACCTGACAGTCTGTTCAGCACGCATGATGTTTGTCGTCATCTTTTTCTCTCAGTATTATTAATCGAACTAGAATTTGGCTCACAGGGGCGGGAAAAAATTGTTATTCTGTCTTGTAATACTTTGTTGTCTTATGCGCCCGGATTCTCATTTCCCAGGTAAACAGCCTGAATACAGCCTGTTCCCTCCGTGTATTGATGTTATTTTCACACCTTTTCATACGGCGGCGTCTTATTTCGCCATTTCTCGTGTCATTGAATACGTGGGCTGCTGGAGTGAAGACAAGAAACAGCACTGACATCTGCACACAAATGAGGAAAAACGTTATTTTATTTAAAACCGAAAGTTTGTTTTTGTCAATCTAGCCAAAGTCGTTTCACAACCAGGCAGTTTATTTAATTACTTTTATGACTGGAACTGGGAACAGTCATTATTTGTGGTGTCTCATGACAACAAGAAACTGGAACACAGAGGTTTTATGAAACGAGTTCTATCTTTTCTGTTTTAGAAGGCAGACAACGTTCACTCAGCGTGTCCCATGAATTCAAAGCTTTGTAATTCACTTCTGCAACCATGCTTCCTTCCTTTAATTGATCAGCGGAGTTATATCGAAGAATAAATGATGTCCTCTCTCGCTCTCTCTCTGTCACAGAGATGGACTCGTTCCGCATCCTGCTCTACTCCCTCATCTTCCTGCTCAGCGTCTTCGGCAACCTGCTCATCGTCGTGGTCCTGGTGCTGAACAAGCGCATGCGGACCGTCACCAACTCCTTCCTGCTGTCGCTGGCGGTCAGCGACCTCATGATGGCCATCTTCTGCATGCCCTTCACGCTCATCCCCAACATCCTGGAGGACTTCATCTTCGGGGGCGCCATGTGCAAGGCCGTCTCCTACTTCATGGGTGAGGACGGGGTTTTTCCCTGAGTATGAAGCTTAGCTTAGCATGAAGACTGGAAACAGGAAGTCACTGCACATGATCCCCCCCGTAAAACACTTTGTTTTTTGTACAGATAACGTGTTAATTACTGAGCTTCAGAGGTGCTTGTCGGTGGATTTTGTTGACTTTAGAAAGGTCCAGGCTAGAGGTTGTTTGTTACCCATTTAATATTCAAATGAAATGCTAATTTGAGTGGCCCATTATTTCCAAAATCATTCATGGGGTCACATTCGTCAGGAGCACAAATTAATCAAAGTTTACATAAGAATGAGCAGGTCATTCAGTGACTCAATAAATATTTAAATATGTGGCTCTGAGAGCTGGGTCTCTGGGCCAGTTGATGGAGCTTTGGGAGCTAACCGCTAACAGCTAGTCAATCACGTAGCTCCCCGAGCTTCTTCAGCATGTTCGGTTTATTGCTCCATCCCCCACCCCCCCACACACTCCCCCTTCCCTTTGGCACTTAGTTCCCAGGACACGTGCAGCCAGCCTTAGAGAAGAACCCCCCCCCCCCCTTTGGAGCTGATACGAGCTCATTAATGATGCAAGTCCCTCTGTGTGTTGCTTGTTATTCTATATTCCATCATTTCTTCAGTCAGCGTTTTTACGAGTTTCCCCAAAGCCGACTGTTTTCTTCTTCTTCCGCATCTGAATATTAGCATTTCTAACTTTGAAACACTTCCTCGTGTTTGGAGCGCCTCGCAACCCGAGCGGTTCTAGCGCATACCGTACAACCGCTAACGATTCCGGCCTTCGGACCTTTGTTGCACGTCTCTCCCACACTGTCAAATAAGTAGTCCAAATGCCATGCATCTGCACGTAAACCACAGCTCCTCCACGTAAATATCATAGAAATACTGATCTACAAATATCAGCATGTGCATGTAAACACCCACATCCATCTTAAGCCCAAACCCCCCTAAACTGCCCCTCCCATGAGCACGGCCCTCTATCAGCCAGAACCGATCAATACGCAGGCTCATTGTGACCGTTCTCACCCATTGATTGCGCGGCAAACTCATCTGTTAGCGTGCGGCCATGAAGACATGCGATACACCATCCGTCCTCCCGTTCACCCGCTACCCTCCATCCTCCTAACCGCCCCCGCGCTCGATGAGCGCGTGAGTCATGGCCCCCGTACTGTTTCGGTGGCAGTTATGAGATCGATGTTGGAATAATCTGTGTGCGGCCTTCGATCACATTTATGCGTCCATGTTTGTCGTTGCCGGTCATATGATGCAATTACTAACGTACTTACCAGCTCACCCTGTCTGCCCCCCGCCCCCTCCCCTTGAGGAGCTGCTTGCATAATGTAGTCGAGTTTGGCTTTTTCTTCGTCACTTCCAGCAGACTTTTACAGAACTGGCTGCGAGCGCGTATGGCACCTGTTAAACATTCATTTGGAAATGCCTTCAGGATTCTTTTCGGGCAACTTTCACCGGAGAGAAATAGGTGTGAGCCGACAGTAAACATAGTTTCAGCTGAAGGAATGTAAATCTTTCCCCCCGCGGGGTGGAGGTGTGCTGGCAGACCTCTCGAATCCGAGCTTCAGTTTATTCTGCCAAAAAGCCAGTTATCAAACTGCGAGCGACGGCCCCCGACTCGTGTTTAATGAACAAGAAAAAAAGGATTAGAGCTTCCTCCTTACGAGACGGGAAGATACGCCGCAAAGGGAGGAAAAATTGGTGTTTAGTCGGTTACTTGGCTGGTAATTAACTTGGCTGCACCTTGTCCAGAATCTCCTATCCTCCAACATTAGCCCTCTCCATACTGCCACGTGTGCATTTCATGGAAGCAACGCTTATGTTGAGGAGTCGTTTTATTTCACGGTGTTGGAACATCCGATGTGAAATGATATTCGCTGCCTCCTTAATGCAGTACAGTATTAACATGAGTCTGTTCTAAAGTGGCTGAAGGTTTCCTGTGTCATAACCCTTCTACAGGGGCCGAACAAATTGCTCCGTCAATGCTGATGATCTCAGATCAGCGTTTGCTCCGCCCCCTCCCTGCCAGTAATGAAAACAGATTGTTAGACAAGAAGCGCACTTGTCTTTGAGCGGTCTGCGTACTTTCTGCTGCGTCATTGATTGAAATTACCGGGTTGTCGGCGCCGTACATCACCTGGAAGTGCACTTCCTTTCAGTTTGAATGAGAACAACCTCCCAGCTATCAGTCTTTATCAGTGTAGGGTTTGAAAACCCATTATGAAGTCCTGTGGCGGGGCTCATCCTCGTGTATTCCACGCACTGAAACGTTGCCTATGAACGCGTGTTCTGCCAAGAATGAGCGAATGATACCTTACGGCGGTCGGACTCACAAGATACGGCCCGACTCCTCGTGCAGTTGGACGGATGCAGCGTGTTAATTAGTGAGCTTTGCGAGGGTGCTTCCTCGGAAGATTTAGTTCATTTGGACGTAGCTATAGGCTAGCTGTTTCCTCCTGCTTGCAGCTTTTATGCTAGGCTAAGCTAAGCAAACAGAAACCTTACATTTACCGGACATGAAAGTGCTATTGATCTTCTCGTCCAACCCTCTGCAAGAAATCGAGTACATTTCCCCAACATGTCAAACTATTCCTTTTGAACTTTCTATGCAAAGGCCTTGAATATATTTTTTCCCCGAGTTTGATCTGCATTTTACTGCCAGTTGTTTTTTCTCTCTATAATTCCCTGTCTTTTAATCCTGCTGTGTGTCTGTTTGCTTTGTAAAGCACTTTACAAAAGTGCGGTACAAATAATTCACCTTCTTTTTCGTCTTCTACTCGTTACTTTTTATTGTCCCGTCGGAGAGAAAATTCCTACCTCGCCGTGTCCCACGTTTTTAGTAATCAGTGTAAGCCGGCGCTTCGGCTGGGCATGACCGCCTTCAAGCGTCAACAAAATAACCCCCCCCCTTGTGTGTGTGATTTGGTCTGTGTCTGTGCTTCGCACTTGAAAGAGATGTGTGGGTGTGAGAGACTTATTGTGCGAGACTCTTACAGTTGGCTGCTTTTATAGTCGGTGTACAGTGGTCGCCTGTCAATCAAGCCTCACACCAGGAGCCTATGCACGGCGAAGGCTCTCTGACAAAAATAGAAATTGGAACTCTAGTTCTATGATCGCAGGTGGAGCCGGCTAACGAGCCACTCTGATTTTGCACATTAATACATAACTTATAAACAGGATAGTAGGAGATGTTCCAAAACCATTTTTTCCTTCCCGCCTCCGATACCTGAACTTCCGATACCGAGCAACGATCTCATACCAGCCAACACATATAGATGAAATAAGATTTATTATTATGAGTTATTCTCAGATGAATGCGCTGGTTTTTGTGTGTGTGTGTGTGTGTGTGTGTGTGTGTGTCAGTCTCATCAAAGCCAGGCCTATCTCTGCAATTTATCTTCACATGAATGTCCATCAGGGAATAACGATAACTTCAGAAAGTGTGAGCCCCCCTAAACTAAAAATGTGTTTCGTGTCTGTGTTAAGAATTCGAGAAGGAGTCATAGTCTGAAAACCCCCGCTCTGAGCCAATAAACCCAGAGGTTTTGGTTTGATGTAGTATCCTGTCAGGTTTCATGTCGGTGTAGCAGCAATCACAAAAAATGACCCCTCTCTCAACGAGCCGAAATGCTTTAAATAATGCAGTCTCTCTCAGACTGCTGGCGGAGCATAAAAGGCATTCAGACGACTTTCTGTAATAATGATGTTGTCTTTGTTCTGGAGTATCCCGACCAGTCAGCGCCTTTGTTCTATCAGCAGGCAGGAGAACGGCTTCGTCCCATCGCCGCTCTATCACACTCCGCATCAAACCCCCACAACCAGACGTCCCCACGGCTCTTTCGTCAACAAGTTTCAAATTTTGCGGCCGACAATATACATTAAATCCATAATCTTTTTGCTTCTGACAACAAAGCGTATCACAATAGAAAGGAACTTTATCAGTGGTTGGCGGGAGAGACCGTCGCCAAAGGCTGATGCTGGAATGGAGACATTGTTCCCACCTAAGTCAGAGAGCAGTCCATCACTAAAATATAATTGTACGGGTGTCTTGATAGCTCAGCTCATTATAATAATGATAATTAATAATTAAACTGCGTGCATGTTTCAGCAGCTAATCAGCTATTACAATTGTTGTTAAGCAAATAGTTCAGATTGCATGCTGGGTACTGGTTTCATACAGGATTTGGGGCATTTCTATTGCTTCTCAACATTGTGACTTGCAGCAAAATTGCTGACAAAGATAACAGTGTTTACTTGAGGGGGAACCGGACAGTATGTGGAGATTTAGTTCTTCCAGCCTGATGCCAAGATAGCTTTATTGACATGAAAGTACTATTGATCTACTCGTCTAACTCTCTGCAAGAAAGCAAATAAGCATCCCAAGAGCTCGGATATCTTGACTGGGACAAAAGAGCCGAACGGACAAGCAGACCAGACTCTCAAAACGTCTTCTTGTGGTCTTTTTCTCTCCTGCAGGGATCGCCGTCAGCATCTCCACCTTCAGCCTCGTGGCCATCGCCATCGAGAGGTACAGCGCCATCTGTAACCCGCTGAAGTCCCGCTCGTGGCAGACCCAATCCCACGCCTACCGCGTCATCGCCGCCACCTGGGTGGTGTCGCTGCTGATCATGGTGCCCTACCCGGTGTTCAGCTTCCTCACGTCGTTCCCAAAGGCCAACGGCACCGTTGGCCACATGTGTCGCCTGCGCTGGCCCAGCAGGGAAGCGGAGCAGACCTGGTAAGTACTGGTGGGTCGTTCACCAGCTCACCAAACTTGTCAAAACTTTTTAAAGACATGCATGACAGTAATTTGGTGGACGTGCCTCAATAAGAGGGGTGACAGAGATGAATAGATGGCGTGAGTTAGTGAATTGAATACTATCTGCATGGCTTTGGTTCCAATTGTGTGGCGACACTGATTTACATGCAGTGTAATTGTGTAATCTATATGCATTATTGAGCAGAAAGTCGCTTCATTTTCTGAGCCGTGCAATCAGAAGCTTTCCACTGATTGCTCGCAGTTAGAAAATTGATTGCGTGCTGATTTGGTCATTTTGGTAATCTAGCTCAAATTTCACACACAGACCTTCAGGGCCTCCACTGTTCTCAGCGCAGTATATTTCAAAAATGCTTTCTGCAATATTGTAGTTTTAACACACTTTATACATTTTGTAGTGCTGTAAAAATGGATCTACTGACTTCCAGACTGCCCAGTTAGAAATACGAGACGGATACAAAGTCTGGTTAATGATGAAGAGACGGCTCTTGAATTATTGTCGTTTAAGACTTGAACCCCTGGGCTGAAGCTGTGAAAGGTGGTGTCTGAAAAATGGATGAAATCATTAGAGGGGGAGGGAGAGACAGTTTTTTAAGATGGACAAAGCTGACCAGGCAGCTCCTGTTGAGGCATAATTGGAGACCGTATGGAATAGATTCATTTTCTGGCATTGCAGCGGCGGTACCAAAAAGAAAGACTGTACTCTGAAAAGGATGGAGGAATAAAGCTCAGAGAAAGAAACACTATTATTGACGCTATAGAGTCTGGATTGGTGGGCGTTAGGAAAGTCTTCCATCCATCTGCATGCCCTCTGAGGACCAACACATGCTTCTTTGCTAAAAAGCACCCCAAGTACATGGATACGCTGCCGAGGAGAAGATGAGTTAAAGCGCCATATGCTACTCAAGGATTTCCACAGATCTGTCCGTAAACAACTTAAAGTCCTGCAGGACGGCGCAATTAAAATGAAGGAGAAGCTGAACACGGACATCTCCCTACTTGACAGCCTTTTGTGGTCGAGTGCGCTCTTTTTCTCGGTCCGTCGATCAAACTGTAAAGGTTCTCTGGGAAAAGACGAGGCAGTGGGAGACCAGTTAATTAGTCTGCTCGGCGAGGAAAGTCCAGGCTCTGGTGTCGAGAGTCCAGATGTGTCACTAAGTACGCGGACCTTTGAAGTTTTAATTCTCAGCTTCGTCCCCATCGGGACCGTCTTTTAAAGTGAGGGGGTTGAAACTTGGGCTGAAAGGAGATATCACCTTTTCCATCTCCTCGTTCTGCGAACATGGTACGTAATGAAGCAGTGCTTAGAGTTAGGGAAGCATCCATTTCCAGTCTGAGATGATGAGCAAATCAAGACAAGTTAGAGGGGCATGAAGTGGTCCATGAACCAATCCGTCACGTCAAAGATAAATCATGATTTTTGATTCTTGTAATTATTATTATGCATGTTGTGAATGACAATTTCGTCTGAATAAAAAGGTACGCCGGAGGGATGAATAATCATATTCATTGAGGCAAATCAGCCCCACAGTTAAGATGAAGAAGAAATTAAATAAACAGAAATAAGGATGCTCTAAAACAGCCATGTTTTCCTAAATAGTTTTCCTTTCACAGCTAAATAAAACAGAAATTGGAGAGGGAATTATGACCCGTTTAACTTCCTAACACGAGCTTTAGGCAGCTTATTGTACATCATTATAACTATTGATGAAAATAAATCATTTTTCGGGATGGAAATGCACTAAATGGGTTTTGTTATGACGGATAATATTCTTGTATGCAATAGTCAAAGGATCACCAGATATGGGATCACTAAAATCAGTCGGGTTCGTCCTCTATGGACCATGAATGTAATGGCAATCCATAACATTGGTTGGACTGACTGACATTGCCATCCATTGAGCAATGCTGCTAGTGTGGCTTAAACCGTAGATTTCAAATCAGAACGCTGCAAAAGTAGACAAAGATCCAACTTCCACATCTCCCGATCACCGGCTGGGTTTATTCTTAGTCGTGTTTGTACTGCAAAAATGTGTAACACGTGCTCCAGGTCTTCTGTCAGTCCCACGCACACGATTTAAGAGCCGTGGTGACCGAGCCTTTGAGGCAGTGGCCCCGAGGCTCTGGAATGCTCTGCCTGCAACTCTACGCCTCGCAGATACTGTGAATACTTTTAAAAAACAGCTCAAAACCCACCTGTTTAGGCTGGCGTTTGTGTAAAAGTAAACCCATGTCCTAGACCTGCTCTTAAAATATGTTTTACATTTTATTTATATATATATATATATATATAAATATATATATATATATATATAAATATATATATAATTTATTGACCCTAGTGTCACATTGTGTTTGTTATGCTTTTAAATGTCTGCTCTGTTCAGCACTTTGTGATATTATTGTCTGTGAAAAGCGCCATATAAATAAAATTCATTCATTCATTCATATGGCTTTCCTAGGTAATGAATACGAACCAAACACACCTTTCCTGCTTGTTAATCATGTAGCTTTCAGGTGATGTGGGAGCAGTGAAAAGAGAGACGCTCCATATGAATATTCATCGTGCCGTCCATCTGGGTTTCCGCCTTGAGGCAAAACAAGCACAGATACCGACCAGATTCTTTTCTCCGATGTTCTCCTACATGCTCACTTCCTGACAGCTTTTGTGCAAACGGATTTTCCACAGTATCAAACAGCCAGCTGATCAATGAGAGGCGAAAGAGAGGGCTGTGCGGAGTTCAGAGGGCTGCCTGGGAAGACATTAGAATATCAGAGAATGAATGAGACTCTGTGCCGTCACTTTCATGTGCTGACTGATGTGCGCCACGTGGTTGAGAAGGTTATTCTGTGATTATGACGACTCAAAAGGGAGACGTGTCTGCAGATGGTAAAGACGTATTACGATCAAAGTGACACCTGCAGTTTCTTTATCTTATTTATTCACGGGTTACCCTTTCTAGGCCAACTCATGTTAAGGTTTTATCCATTTGATCCGCTGATCACGAGTTTATCCTTTAATAACCTCAACTCACTCATCGTATTTTACTGCATATATAAAGAAAGCACACCAGTGTTGCAGGTCTCGTATAGAATTTGCAGAGTGGCAGAGAGGCTCGGAGCCGTTTGAATTTTGTACACTGTTGATAAATTCCCCATTTTCTTTACAACTTATTCAGTTCACTGCTTTTTCTTTGAAGTGCCATCAATCCAGGCACTAAAGAGAGAGCCATGATCATTATTCTTCTGTGCCAGGAAAATGGAACATTTATGATCAGACAACAGTCGAGTGTACGACCGAGTACACAGCCTGGAGCAGCGTGCGGTGTCTCGCAATCGTGATATAACAGCATATTTAACAAAGTTTACTTGGAAAAAGGTAATTTCAGAAATGCCTTTTGACAAAAAACATTTCTCTGTTGTGTCATCAGGTTCTGAAAAGTGATGCCAGTGCGGAAGTGCCATAAACGTATTCTTTCTAATGGACAGCAGAAGGTTGTCTGTTTGTGTAGAAGTCTATGAGAAAACGACTACTTCTCTCTTGATTTATTCCCTCAGTAAACATCGTAAACATGAGTTTATGGTCTCAATCTCTCGTTTCAAGTCTTCTTCAATGATGTTCATTATGTAAATTATGTGTTGTGTTGAAAGCCGGTTAAACAAAAGCAGCCCAAAAAGAGGTAGAGCAAGTGCAGGGAGCAGCCCGATAGCCTGCAGGGAGAAGCTGCAGAACTGGCCCGGGATGCTGCAGTAGTGCTTGCCAGGCACCACGGGTGGAGAGAGGGCCGTTGGGAGGGGTCAACCATCTGCAGGGCCTCCAGCACACGAGTTCAAAAGTAGGGCTGGGCGTCGGTAACCTGACCCGCCAGATGGTTTGATACACAGAACCATGTGGGAAGCAGACATTGGCAAAACGAAATGGGCAAGCGCTTTCAGCAAAATACTTGGCATTGGATGAACTATCGGTCAGTCAATCAAAGTCTTCCCTATAAGCCAGTTGGGGAGAAGAGCGAAAACATCTTTTCCATCGAGAAAAGCCTTCGGTGCCGTTCTTTCAATGAAGAAACGCTCGCCAGTTCTGATCAGCACCAAGTGGTATCGAAACTTCTCCAGTCAAATGATACATGCATTCAACCCACATCTAATAGTACTCTATTGGTATTTGTATCACTTTAAGGGTACTGGTATCATTATTTCTAGAAACAATACCCTGCGCTATTCACAAGCGAGTTTGTCTGCCTGTAGCTAGAAAATCTGTTGTGTTCGGTTGGTTTTGAGGGCTGATTCAACTCCGTCTCTGTGTTTTGTTCTTGTCTTTCCACTCTGGCTGTTTTTCAGGTATGTGCTGCTGCTGTTCATTCTGTTCTTCATCCCGGGAGTGGTGATGGTTGTAGCCTACGGTATGATCTCCAGAGAGCTCTTCCGAGGCATGCAGTTTGAGGTGGGCCAGAACAAAGAGACCACCGGTGAGATCCATCATGAATTCAATCCAAACTGCAGCAGACTTTTGTTCACCGATTTATTTGAAAATATCCGTCGCACTTTTTATAGACCCGTGTGTGGAATTCATTAGAAAGAGACTTCAGCGGGATTTTCTCAGAAGTCTGGTCAAACACGACAACCGCCAGTAATGACAGAATGAAAATTCCAATTAAAGACGTTTGTTTGAATGCATTTTTAAGTGTTTTAATGTTTGCACTGTATAATAGAAACAAAACAACATTGTCAAGCAAACACAATGCAGCACGACTGCGAAAGGGAGGTTTGTTTGTTTTGCCTCAAGCAGAGAATGACATATTTGGTTGCTACCTAGACCTTCTGCACCTGTTACACACAAAAATAGACTTCTTCTCAGTTGTCGGAATACCCACTCTGCTTGTTTTTCGTGTGTGTTTGGAATGCATGCAAGGCCTTACAGTATAGTTCCTGTAGAAAAGGAATAATCTGTCAGGTATAGCTGAAATGTGGTCCCTTTAGGTGAAGTGTAGCTGCTGTGGGCATGAGACGCTCCTGTTTCCATGGAGTCTAGTGTGTGATTCATCAAGGTTGAGACGATCTGCAATAGCCGTCGGTAGCAGCTGTTAATCCATTGCTAAACAGTCTTTTATTCCTCCGGGATGCGAAAGAAAATCATGAACTTCCATCCTTGGCATTTTGTAATCAAACCTCCTGTTCACGCTGGCCGTCTATCCTTTAGTGCTTGGCAGTTACAGCATGTTGAAGTTCACCAAAAGCTCACCAACTGTAAACTTTCCGACCCTCCGCAGGCCAGAAGAACGGTGTCGGACGGGCTGTCGCAGGATCCAATGACGACGACGACGGTTGCTACGTCCAGGTGTCCAAAAAGCCCTCCTCCGCCGTGGAGCTCCCCACCCTCTCTGCCACGTCTGCCGCCGCCCAGGCCAAGAAGGAGCGTGCCCGCAAAAACACCTCGGAGGCCAAGCTGCAGGCCAAGAAGCGGGTCATTCGCATGCTGATGGTGATCGTGGCGCTCTTCTTCATCTGCTGGATGCCCCTGTACTCGGCCAACACCTGGAAGGCCTTCGACATGAAGTCAGCCTCCAAAGCCCTCACGGGAGCGCCCATCTCCTTCATCCACCTGCTGTGCTACGCCTCGGCCTGCGTCAACCCCGTCATCTACTGCTTCATGAACATGCGCTTCCGCAAGGCCCTGCTGTCCACCTTCGCCTGTTGCTTCCGCAACCGATTCTGTCGCTGGTGCAGGAGGAAGGAGGGGGCCGAAGACGGCGTCACCGCCACCTCCATGGCCACGTCGATGGCCACCTCCATGTCCAAGTTCAACTACACCACCGTCAGCACCACCGGGACCTGCTGAGCCTCGGGCGGAGCTGGTCGCAATCGGGTGGCTACCGGGGCAGCGGTCACCGGGTGCACCATCTCTTTTGTTTTTCTTCACTCTGCTGTTTTTCACTCATCATCTGAATATGCTATGAGCCACGCGCTGAGTAATATCCCTGCCCTCGTTCATGAGGCCTTTTGAAAAGGCATTTTGCGTGCATGGTTGCAGAATGTGAGGCGGGCGAAGCGCCGTTTCCAGTTTGACATTCTTCTTTTTCTGTTTAATTGGCAGCATCCGCTTTGTTGCATCCTGAAGAAAACATCAAGTGCCTGTGATCTTTGTGACGCTTCGTTTTTGTCGTGGTGGTTTGTTCACTGGCTGAGAGACATTTTAGTGAGAAACTACGTTGGGAATATGAATCTTGTGTACTTGTAAATACTGTCTTTAAGTTCGTATTGTGCCAAAAGGTAAATTTGTGACGGAGACGTACTGTTGAGTAATGAGGACTCATTACCTCAGGAATGAATCAGTATGGATTTCAGCTCCTTTTATGTTTAATGTAGTTATATCTTCACTCATTCAGGGCATCTTTCTCAGTTTTTAAGAATTGTTCTGTTGAAGGCTACACAGGGCAACTTTGGATGTTGTCGGGTCCCCAAATCATTATATTTACACCAAAAAATATTGAAGGGAACAGAGTTAGTCCAGCTTTTTCTGGACAAGCTTCTTGCTTCATGTTTCACTCTTATCCAGTTATGTTTCATCGCTTCTTCAGCATATTTTCCGCAAATATTGAAACACCAGAATCCATTCATTCAGGTAATTTTGACCACTTGTTTATTTATGTGTTCGACCTTTTTGAGGCAGCGCTTTGTGATTGAGGCAGGTTGCATCTTCAGCTTGACGATAAACATCGGAGGACTGTAATCGAGCTTCATTTCTTGGAACGCATAAACGAGACAGCCTGGTGTTTAAAAAGAGGAAATGTTCTTGTGTTGATCCAGCCGGCAGCATAACAAACCGGGATCGCACAGGCTCGGTCATGAAACTTAAATCTCCCGTCGGCACTGCCCCGATGCATGTTGAATATTGATGCAGACATTAACATCGGGATGGGGATTGTTTAAGGCCGATTGCTCCAGTCTGCTCCTGCCACAGAAAAGTGCTTCAGTCAAACTCACCTTTTCTGCTCAATTATCTCAGTGTCTTTCATGTAGTCTCTCTCTGCCTTCCGCTGCCAATTACTCTGAGCATTACCGAAGTGCAAAGACCCCGTTTCCAGACTTAGACTAATGAGGTGTTCCTCGGGAACCCTCTCCCCTCCGGCGGTGAAGCGTCTCGTGGCGACGCCTCTGCAAAACTGTCTGGCTCCGCTGACGCGCCACATCTGAGCCCCTTCAATTCTTTGACAACGACAATCGAGTCTTTCACTCAAGGAAGTGAACTCAACGTGCGCTGCAATAAATTGTCGGGCAAAAACAAGTAGGACGGGATTTTAATAATAGATGGAAGAGATGAGCCTCCTAAATTTGCACCCAAAATGTCGTAGAAACTTTTATTTATAATTTTCTAATTATGTTTTTTGCAAATTACAGCATATTTGCACTTGATTAAGATCACAGGCGGATAGGGCTTTATTTGCTTTCTTGCTGAGAGTTAGCAGAGAAGATTGACACCACTCATGTCTTTACGCTGAATATGAAGCAACAGCCAGCTGTCGGTTAGATTAGCATAAAGACCTATTTCTTGTTTGCTTAAATTAAGCATTTGGATGAAACATGACTAATTCCAAACACTGAGTCCATGTGAAAGCGAACACTGAAGTTGTGATTAGTTTATGAAATGAAATGCTGCTTGGGAGCGACCAGCCGGCTAACCAAGCTAGCTGTTTAGCGGGGCGGTCTTCTATCGCTCCTCAGTTGTGTACTTCGGTTTGAATAAACAAGACAACAGTGTAAACAAATCATTCAGAACTACTTCTCTGGCATGCACAGATGTGTAGTCGCGCTACAGCTGTGTAACGTAAATTAACCAGCCAGTGTGTGAAGACAACCAGGTAGCTGTGTCGTTAGCTACCAAGTTGCCCCAGAAGTAGCGAGCTACCGTAGCTAATCCCAGGGGTTACTTCATGTGATAACATTGGTTTGGAGGCAAGCGTTTGAACTATCAAATTCAAATTTATATTAAAAACTTTAAGTCGTATTTCATGAAACTTTGTAACAAAAGGTGGAAAGTGAAAAGTTAGCATGACCAATTAGATAAGAGAATGAGACCAAGCATGAAAAATACCCAAATCTCTTTTAAATGTTCACTGCATCACATAAACATTCATGTTAAGGCAGACTTGGTAGATGCATGAGCTAGTAGCAGATAGTATTTTGACGAAAGGACAATTCTGAATTCCCGTGGAAATTATTCAGGACTTCATTCATGAACTCAGGCAATTTGACTTTGAAATATGGACAGGCTATCGTTGCAGTGACTCATTTAAAAAGTTGGCCTCCACCGCACAAAAATATCTGGACGCGTGTTAAGCAGAGTGATGCAATGCTTTTGTCCAACATGCGGTGATATGTCGACAGCTAAGTCCTTTCATTTCCCATCGCTTTCAAGTTTGCTGCTCTTTTTCATGGCCTCGCATCGCCTAGCACTCCCCCCCCCCCCCCTTTTCAGCACAGAGGCGTATGAATACATGAATGGCAATAGCTTGTGGGTGACAGCTGAGATTTGCAGGCACAAGCGCGGTCCGCGAGCGGTTTACAAGTGGTGGCGGGGTGACGGCGAGTTCGGATCACAGACTGACAATTGGCAGAGCCTCACTTGTAAACACCTTGTCTGGCGGCCTTCACTCCGTGTACGCTTTTGTAATTAAGGCAGAACAGTGAGTGATTTCCATATCTTTGCGGGCGCTTGGCGCACCGGAGAACCTGGCAGCTTTAGAACGGATTTATTTCCCCGGTCTGTGCACACTTTCCCCTCCAGTTAAATTTGGATTCATTTGCATGTTTTGGTACATTATGAGCCTATAGGTTTTTGAATTGCAAACTGTTACGCATGTTTAATGACCAGAGCAGAGTAGGAATAATGAAGATAAGCCTCTTAAAGCTGGCTTTGGTATTATTTTATGGCCTGTAGATTTACAACTTCTCAAAATAAATCACCGCTCATTCGCATTATGAATGGACAGGGTAATGACTTACAGCCAACCTCGCTCATTAATGGTTATGGCAAAAGGCTTCGAGAGAGGCAAATAAATGAACTGTTGTCATTGAATTTGATATCAGTTTATCTATTCACCTCAGCAAGTTCAGGTATGCATTATTTAAATGAGCGAACCTCCCAGTCTTAGAGCTGCTACTTTCAGATTCTTGTACTTTTAAGCTAGTTTTACTCAGCACACTTCGTACCTGCTACAAGTGCAATTTATTTTCCTCACTGCAGGAGTTGCTGATGTTTAATTTTTAAGTGTGAGATGATAGTCTTTAAACCAAATCCTCAATAACCAATGACAAGTTATGGTTTGTACAGAGGTGTAGGCAGATATTTAAAAACATATTTTAACAGTCAAGAAGCTATGCTACAAAAAGTAGCAGTATAGCTTTCTAATGTGTATATAACCCGCATGATCAATTTTAATGTTATCCACGTAATTGTGCACTTGGTGACAGAGTACGGAGAGCAACAAAGGCGTTAGGGTGTTGGTATGGGTGGACAGATGGGTCTAGAAACAGGACTTTCACCCAGGAGGCCGCTGTTCGTGTCCGGTGTGAAACCAGAGGCCAACATTGACAGATTTGTCACGTAACTTCCGTAACCTTTTGTTAACCCAAACCACGATCTTATCCTCAACCTAACCAGGCAGTTTTGTTGCCTAAAAACCGAGGATGCTTGTGATCACAAGCATCCTCGGTTTTGACATTTGTTGGAAAACGCATGAAAAAGAACAAAATAACTTTCCGTAAGATATCATACGAACTGTTGCGTGAGGATACGCTGTGCTGGCTGTAACTTCAATATTCTCGTCCAATTCTCAGCAAAAAAGCGAATAATCGCGTTTTTCTGTAATATCTGCGATAATTATTCCTATAAGTTTATATGGAGCACGTCTCTAACATCAGTGAATATCTCCTGAAACAAAGGCTATTTTCCAGCTTCCGAAATAATTGAAGTTTACCATAACAGAAAGTTTACAGACTCCTTGAAAAAGCGAGGTAAAAATGCCCCTGCAGGGGTGAGAGATCTAATTCGTACCCTTTCCCCAGAACAATGCCTGATGCAAATTGAAAGTGAAATGAGACGGAGGCATGGGACGGCGCGCACAGTCGGTTTCCCTCTTATCTCTACCTCCCGCAACAAGAATTCCATTAGGCGCTGCAGGCGGCACACTGGGAGGAAAAAGAAAACACAACAAAACCTCTTTAACCTTGCACACAATGTTTGACCGTCTCGGGACGGCAAAGAAAGGGACGGCACAAAATATAAACTGCAGTGTCATATTTCAGAAATGTCACTTCTCTGGCAGTGAGATGGGCACCTCTTCGTATATGCGATGATTCATGGGGAGTGTCGTTTGTGCTCACCTCCGTTTACAAAATCGTCAGTGAAGAAAAAAAAAAGTTGCTTTTCTTAGTTGCTGAATATTTGACTGCTGGGAGTTAAGAGATTTTCCAGCCGGCAAGCAAACACTGACAAAACGCTCATAAGTAAATTACGAGAAGTTGTTTCACAATTATTTATAATGGCTTCCTGGGGGGGGAGCGGCTGCGAGTAAAATGTGCCTCTGCTGGATTTTTAATTTTGCTCTTCTGCAGAACAAGTCAGAATTGCAAAGAGCGATATATATTTTATTTCTTTTGTAGTTTCACCTCGGGCACAGAATGAAATGTTTTGTGTTTGGGCCTGCAGGTCCAGCACCTGTGAAACGTACTTAATGGGAATGGTCTCGTCCGATTTCTTTCCGTGTTCACGTTTTACTCAGCCTTATGATAAGGGGAAGAAAAGAAGACGCGTCTTTGGTACAGCAGCTTTCTCTTCTCCGCTTCCATCGCAAACGTGTACATGTTTACCGAAGCGGTCTCCAGAGGCTGCTGAATTCTTTCTTTTTTGGACATTTTGCCACATCTGGTGCCTGCTCGTGCTGCGTTATGAAATGTGTAACTTGTCCGTCAAACGGGACCTCGCGTCTGTGAGAGGTCTACGGTGTGAGGTTGTTGATGTTCGATGTTTTGCTGTCACTGTATCTCCAGCGTGATGTCGTGATACTGACGCGGTCTTGTTCGGGTCATGGTTGCTGGCTACAAGTGCGGTGTTTTTCATGCCAAATGTCCACTATTTAACAAAGAATAAACGTTGGGAAAAAACATGATCATGTGTTGACGTGTGTGTGAGAGCATGTGTGATTACTTCACTAAAAAAAATAGGTTTTTTGGTGTAAAATCTGCTGGATGATGAAGGGTATCTGCTCCAAGTTTGAAACACTTTCACATCTTAGGCAGAGGAGGGCTAGACTGAAAGTATTCAGCAGTAAAACATGGAAAAAAGGCAGATGAATAATAAAACAAACAATGGCACGTCAGCTTCCACGGAGAATACTTCAAAGTCGTCCGGGGGGGGGGGGGCGGGAAGCCCTCGGGAAGTTAAAAACTCTGAGAAAACACTTTCTTTTCAAGCTATCCTTCAGAGATGAGGATCTTGTGTAAAAGTAGAAGCACATTTGGTTTTTTTCCCAGGCGCTGCAGAAGCCCACGAGGCGGTTCAAATATTTTACACAGTGAAACACGCCACGGTCCCTGAAATGATGGCTGTGTACAGTTGCAATGGATACCGGTTAAATGCTGCTCTGATAAACTGTGCCGGGTGTGAGGAATTTCAAAACCGTATGTATTGATGTGTTGGTTTCAGATGCTCCTCAGGTATTCAACACCTGTGAGGCTGCAGGAGCCCCACACTGTTGTGGAGTCATCAGTAACCCCAGCCAGCGATGGGTTCCCTCCGTCCTGCAGGTGCCGCGTAATGTATGCCATTACCCCGCAGATTCCTACGCTATTCGTCACGGCTGCCTTCCACCGCAGGGTTCAGCAATGGAAGTCAACAGTGGAGCGTCGAGGAAACGGACAAGACTTCTCTGTTGCAACTCCCCCCCCCCCCCCCCTCAACAGAGCACCACAGACAGCTCATTTATCTTCTTTCCCTCTACCATGTACACTTAATGGCCTATCCTCACCTCCAGTACGTTTCTCTTCATCCCCTCATCTTTCTCTCCCGTGTTAAAAACATGGAAATCATAGGGAACACTGGCTTTTTTTCCAATACATAGTCCTGACCAGGAGCATTTGTAAGTATCTTCAGCTGCGCACGCAGAGCGCTTTTGTGAAGGAAGTCATGTGAGCTACAAAAGCCTGGAGGCCATGAATTATTATTTGTTGATGGTGTGAGCAGAACTTGGCGCGATGACGAAGGTTTGCTGTGTCCTGGGAGGCTAAGAGGTTTTCCATTTAGAGTGGTATGGATCCAAGGGGGGGGGGGGGGCAAATTGGAAAAGGTTACCTTTCAGAGTGGGAGAGATGAAACCTCTGACCCAGAAATGTGAAAGACCCGAAGACCCACTTTTTAGCGGTCCAATTAAATGATCTTAATGAGTTGAGTTGCATTGTACTGCAGAAAGTAATCACACGGCCTTTGCGACGGCGGCTAAAAGTAATGAATTTGGACTTTACCTCCTTAATCTGGGCGTTGGTGTTGTCGGCCCTGGCTCAGAAATATAACGCTATCCCCTGCAAGAGGACACTGAACACCACTCAGCCTGTCGTGCTAGTGGAGCCAGTGGCCTGGAGTGTCAGGAGGAATTTGCTTTGAAATGCTTACAGTAGAGTAATTACTGTTCATTAGTCTCATAACATGTACTTATGACTTGAGATGAATCAGCTGGTTGGCAAAGCTGCTGCCGCCCGCTGACAGACATTAAGGAAACGAAAGTGAAGTGTCTTTGTGTGCTGTGGCTGGGTGATCAGACGATTATGTACACATTGGCATGATTCCAAAATATCAAAAGTCAACTTGATTGCTCTTACGTTATCTGGAGTTCTTCCGCGATGGACTCTGATGATCCCTGTGGTTAGTGGAGAAGACAATTCAAAAAGAAATGAGTACAGAATAAGTTGTGAAAAACCAGAAACTCCTTTCAGTGAACATTTTAGACAACTCGCCTGTTCTGCTGTCTCTCTTCAGGACTCGGTTTCTTCTTTTAGGGCTGTTGTGATCCCTATCCCGATAGGGATCACAACAGACACCAGCTCTTTGGTCTGTATGTACTTTCTCCTGAATAAATATGATACTGGGTCATGAGAAACAACATAAACCACATTCACTCCCTGGGGACAAGCTCAGCCAGTAGACCTGTAAGAAGCGCCTCGCTGCACTGTGAACACGACTACATCAATACTCATGTTGGGTTATTAGCTCGTGGTATCAAAAAAAACAGCTCATTAAGGGACTATTTTGTCATAACTGATGAGCAGCATCGTCAGGGCCTCCATTAACCGGATCATTACAGGACTAGTAATCGTTAGTGACAACATCAGGGGCCTCATATGTAAAATGATGGTTAGACGAATTCTCCGTGTGCTCCGCGAGAACCAAAAATGCTTTCCGGTGAGGTGCGTGACACCGAAGTTAATTCCATCTCCATCTTGCCATCGGGATCAGTTTCTAATTAGGAATCCCCGGCTGGATGAAATAATTAACAAACGCAGCTGTGTGCGACTCTGACACGCTGCCCGTGGGCGCACATCAAAGCTTGCGCCGGGAACGCCGCCGGGAACGCCGACGGTTCGCACGCTCGCCGATAATTGGTCGTCAATTTGATCGAGCCTCGCCTCGTTTTGTTAAGCGCAACGCGAGAGAGGTCATAATTGGTGTCGGGAGCGTGGCTGCATATTACCTGGCCGTGTAAACACTGCCGTCTCAGTTCCGCTTGTTTTAATGATGATATGCGTTGACCCACATGTAGAGGTCGGTCAAGAGGAGGATGTGTTTCAACAGAGGGCTCACTGTTAGGAATCAATATAAAGCACCAGCAGTCAAATATGGAAGTCAGGTCCGTACATGCAACATGCACATGTAGCTGCATGAACCCATGTCATGCCTCAAAGCCCTCCGAGGGGAATTTGTGATTTGTACAAAAAAGAATTGAATGACGCAAAGAAAGGCGGAGGAGGTAACAATGACACAACCTGGTTTAATGTTCAATTAAAGATGCAATGAATACAATTGTATTGGGCCGCCCCCCCCCCCCCCAGCACAACACAACCGGAAACGAAGTTCAGGGCGTTGATCAAAGACGGTGACTCAGTGGGAGTCCGGTTATTAGGAGCAAAGCAATATCTGGGACGGTGGCAACAACACTCCTCGTTGACACCTCGTTATGGTAATGGTGATCTCAGAGGCAACGCGCCACATGGTGCGGTGGCACGAGGCCGCCTGCCGCTGGCTCCCAGTCTCTGAGAGGGGGGGTTAGATGATGATGCTGCTTTGGCCTCGGCATCGTGAGAGAATGTGTGTGATGACGGACAGAAACGCGGAGAGGTGAACGACATACTTTTGGGCTATAAATCATACGGATACGACGGGGATTTCTTTTCAGGATTTCTTTTCTTTTCTGTCCCCCAAGAGAAACTCAGAGGAGCCAATTTAAACGCCATTGAACTCGCTTCCTGCGGCAGTTAAGACTTATCCAATAACTGGGTACGTTGAACCGTTTTCCTTGCCAAGTGCTGATGTGAAATGTCACAATTATGGACGTATATCTATAAAGGGATTTTCTCCCTTTTCTTAGGGTGGCCCATGAATACGAAAAGTAATTGAACTCCCCTGGGAGAAACATCAATCTTTGACTGATCCAGCAGAGAGATGTTGACTTCAGTTGCCTGTAGGGCTGCTGTCAATCATCCTGACAGGCACTGGGGCTCCAAGGGCCCGACGGTGAGGAGTCACATGAGCAGAAGGCAGAGTGTTTGGTTTACAGAAGAGGCTGAAGGTACAGCACACAGTTATATAACCCCAAAAAACTCAACAGTCCCTCGTTTGTTCCTCCCATTGAAGTAATCGGTCAGTGTCCACCCACGCCGAGAGAGAGAGTGGGTGAAGCATGACAGAGGGGTTAATTTTTCTGCAGTCAGTCAGCATAAGTCAGCTAACATAACAGAAACTCACAGACAAATATAAGGCTACAGCCCGTGACTAGAACACACACCGGAGCTCTCATTTCACTGTGCAAATGTCTCTGTGCAAATATATTTATCAATTTCCTGCATTTCATTTCTTACTGTTTTTTATTGTTTCAATGACTGTTCTTAATTTTTTTAGATCTCCTTTTATTTTGCCTCGTTTTGATGTGACGCACTTTGAATTACCTTGTTGAAATGTGCTATACAAATAAACTTGCCGTGCCTTTTGCCTTCAAGGAGTATCCCGGTAAAGGCCATGTGAACCAACAAACATCCGTGTTCAGCAAGTCATGCGGTATCTACATGCCTTAAGTCAATACGCCTGGTTCGCCGGAAGGATTTTCTCTGCACTGCTACAATGTGAAGCAGGTCCAGTCCACACTTCACCGAAAATACTTCTACAAAAATGCACCGAAAATGTCCCTTTTTCCCCCCGAAAGTTCAAAGAAATATGATAATTCCCAGGAAATTTCAAAGAGACGGAGAATGGCTGTGTTTGAAATGTTCACGCAGTTTTCGGGCGGATAAATAAGCCGTGTGGGCCTTTTCCGCTGCATCGTGAGTGAGCATCCACAAACAGTCTCTCGAAGTAGCCTCAAAGGGATTTGATGGCGTCGTCCACCCCCACACGAGGCTGGTATGCAAATTGCAGAGGGTCCAGTGAGGATTTCACCTGTGGTCGGAGGTGGGCCAAGACCAGCCTCTCCAGCACCTTCATCACATGTGATGTGAGGGCAACTGGTCGGTAGTCGTTGAGGCTAGACGGTGTCGTCTTCTTCGGTACAGGAACCAGGCACGACATCTTCTATAGCACCGGGACTTCCTCCTGCTTCAGGCCCAGGTTTTATAGGTGTTGCAGGACAACAGACAGCTGGCTGGTGCAGGTCTTCAGGACCCTGGGGCTGATGACATCAGGTCCAGCAGCCTTGCCTTGGTGGAGACTCTCCAGCTGTCTCCTAACCTGGCCAGTCGTCACAGGGGGGGTGTTTGGGAGGTGTGGTGTGTGGAGGACACAGATGAGGGCTGTGAGCTAAACCTATTGAAGAAACAGTTTAGCTCGTTGGCGCTCTCCAGGGAGCCCCCTGGTTGTCTGCCTTCAACCTGGAAGCCGGTAATCTGCTTCATCCCCGTCCACACCTCCTTCACGTTGTTCTGCTGGAGTTTGGCCTCCAGCTTCCTCCTGTAGGAGTCCTTGCACTCTCTGATCATCAACTTCAGGTGGCGCTGGACTCTCCTGAGCTCGTCCCTGTCCCCAGACCTGAAAGCTGCTTTCTTCTTATTAAGAAGAGCTTTCATGTACGGCGCCATCTTGCAAAATCTTAGTAAATTATCCAGTAAAACACTGGAATTTAAGACATTTGTTTTTCCACAAAACTCACGGTTTAGGGTCAGCAGAGAAAAAAAGAAGCCTAACTTTTTAAAGATGCCATGTCTGAAACTAGTCCAGCTCAACACAGTTTCCAGACGGCTCATAAATAAACTCCTGACGAGCAAAAAACAAGTTGAAACCGCTGCAGAATATATCTGCCATAACAGCGGAGGAACATCTGTGGCTCACCGTGAAGAGCTGAAAGAAGAACACCCGGAGAAAATCAATCTGACCGCTTCAAAGAGGCCGACGAGAGAGAGGGAGCTAGCTCACGTCCTGCTCAAGTGTTCCACGTTCGAGAGAGATAAGGACTCTTTTTTTTTTGGGGTCGACTAGCACCTCAGTAACTCTTTACCGGCACTCGTCCAAAAGCTGTTTTCTATCTTGAAAAGTCATTTTCCAAAAGCCGGCAAAATCCTTCTAAATAAAAAAAAAGAGAACTGGCTTTTCCAACAGCGCATTTTTTCCAAAATGTATTCAAACGGCGTGGCTCTGAGGAAGAGCCCATTTATGGAAATGTTGTCCATCGCTCCACCTCGCTGAGAGCCGAGCGTGAAGGAATTGTCGTCCACTCTGGGAAAATACTTTCAGCTCACAGTTTCTTAAGCCTTCTGAATATCAATCGTGTCTGTCGGCCGGGCGGTTTGTATTCATTTGCTTTCGAAGGAACACAGAACTGAGATGTTTCACTGACAAAAGGTGGCGGCGAACGTTAGTTCAGACGAGACCAATTGCAATTCACTCATCCTGTAAATTGACTTTTCACATGCTCTTGTTATTGCCGGTGCTCCTTTATTATTCTCTGAACGCGAGAAATAAAAAAAAGGTGCCTGATGCTCAAAAGATTTCCAGTCCGCTGTACTCCCAGAGGGCCTCAGGAGAAACTTCTAATGCCGGACTGTTGAGTGACGATTTAATCTCACTCCTTTTGTGGGTTCAAACACGGATTTATTTATGCGATTTGGAAAGAATCGTACTGTACTTGCGCTCTGCATGGCTGCAGCCAACCGGACCTTGAAGGGGACATCCTGAGCTCTTGGACCTGAGAGAGACACTTTGAACCTTTTACTTTGAACCTGAGCTTCACTGGAACTTCGCACCGGAGACGTTTCCAGGCGAGACACCACGAGGCCAACGCAAGCACTGCAGCTGTTTTGTCTTCTTTCAGACAAGAAAACATCCAAAAAATAAAGTAAGTATGAAACTATCTCCTGGGGAAGATGTAATGGCGATATCCATCAGTGCATCTTTTACCCCATTCACCTGGAGTGTCTATAAAATATATTTCCCCAGTGAGTTTTTTTCTCAGGCTCTGAGCCACAAATCTCCACTTCAGTAGCACAAACATATCAAACGTTCCAGTTTCATTCCCAGCTATATTCCGAAGGTTTATTCATACATCATTCATAGCCTGATGTAAACAACCCTTTAATCCTAAAAACATGGCCACACTGGAATTTGTTTTCTGGCTGTTGACAGCGTTTCCTGATTTATGGCGTGATAAGAAGACAAATAAAAAGCTTTGACTCCAGCATGTCAACAAAATTAAGCAAGGGTCTTGAACATGGCTTGATGTAATGGTCAGACTGTTCTGGAAATGTATGCAAATCCGCACATATTTCATTTGGTGTACACTGCTACACAGGGTTTGTAGGGAAAAGACGGAAACTTCTATTTCTCAGAGTCGAAGCTCATGATTATTAGCTCTCTTATGCGTCCCAAAAGAATGATTGAATCACTTTCTTGTTCTGTATTCGCCATCTGCGCTTATGTTGTGGTTTAAGACAATCTCCTCCATCTGCCCCGAGGCCAAAGAGCTCGGTGTATGATTTGAAGTCAAATTAACTTCAGCACCAGAAGGAACTCCAAATGGCTTTGAGATTAATGTTTACCACCAGCAGCTATCTGGAGAAGATGTCATGTTTGTAGAGTAGGGGGGGGGGGGGGGGTAAAGACACGCACATATCAATACTCACATTTTCAGCCACAGACACGGCAGCGAGTCTCCAGAGATACTTTGTTCTTCCACAGCAAACGCTCCCCTGCTCTCCCTGATTCTAATCAATGTGTGTTTGCACCCCCTCATTCCTCCGCGTTCTCTCGGGGTAATCAGATAGCAGACAACCCCCCCCCCCCCCCCCGGCGACACACTCGCCGGCGGGTATTTATTTTGAGCACATGTAATAACTGTTGGGCTATTTTGGAGACTTTATTTCTTCCCCAGCTCCCTCTGAGAGACCTGCATGAATATGACAGCTGTGATTGCCAGTGAGGACAAAGCCAACTCGCCTGAAAGCGAACATTTCAACCAGAGTCATTAAAGCCCAATTTCGACTCAATAGATTTCATGACTAAAATCGATGCAAGTTAATAAGAGCGACTGCAAGCGCTCATGTCAGCCTTCTTGTCATTCTCACAGCGTTTGACTGAACTTCACCTGACATCAGCGTGGAGTTATAAGAATGAAGTCCAGAGATTCAACAGCCATAAACAACCTTTGAGAGACAGCTGACATTAAACCAGCAGATGGGGAACTAGAACTAGTGAGAAGTTGTGAGACAGAGGGATGGACACAACCATTTTAAATTTGATTGACTGTACTCTTTGTGCCGTTGACAGCACCAAACGCTGTTAAAATACATATTTCAGGCAGAAGATTTGATAAGGCGACACCACTCTTAATAATGAATCTGAGCCTGTAACACATGGAAGTATGAAACTGGCATTATTAACAGCATTAATATGTGGATTCACTCCCGGAAAACAAAAGGAAGTTACATTTCTCAACATTAGATAAGTGGGCTTTCTAACCAACTACATCCTGCGTGCTGAAATTTAAATTAAATGTCACATTTCTGTACGTCAGTCCTTCTGACGGATCTTTACAATGCACAGCTCGCGGAGCGTGTTCATTACGAGAACGCCGCCGTGTTTCTTAAAGCTTTCGCTTTCCTCGAGTGCGAGCAAGACGACACCGCCATCGGCTTGAATGAGACTAAACGCCTTCGTTTTTTGGGTCCACAGCAGTGTTCTAGAACGGACTGATTAACAGCCACGCGCACGTGGCTCGCTGTCCTCTGCGGTGAAGTCTGAAGAACGCCTGTCGTGTTGTCTCTAAGGCAACCCGTGTTGACCTTTGAGACACTTTCTAAAAGGAAGAAGAAGAGCAGAGATTGACAGCAAAGAACGAGGCTCACTTATGAACGACGAGTGCGCATCGAGGGGAAAAAAACCCTGTGACATTTCTGTGCCGTCACTCACTTACAGCTCTGTTATATGAAGAAGAGTGATGTCTGTTAAATGTCTGGTGCGGCGGCAAGCCATCTGGCAATTGTGACTTTTTGACGGATTCTTGGACGCGGGGAAAAGAAATAAAAAACGAGTTTATGTCCCCGCATTGCTCACAGTTTTCCGCTCGGAGGCTGTGCCAGCAACGGAGAAGAGAATGTTTACAGCGTGCCAGGTTCCATTAAAGTCAGCCGACGTAGCACGTGCACATCCGTGTCTTCTTCTAGAACGGCCGTGAAAGGGAACGCGTCCGGACTGGCGATCGCTCTGTGCCCTCTGGGAATTAATCCCAGGCCTACGTTTCCCATGAAACCCCTCGTCGTCCTGCTGCAAAAGAAAATTTAAAAAAATTTAAAAAAAATCAGCCACCTGTTGATGTTGAAAACAACCCGTCACCTGCGGGGTGTTTCTCATCAACGTGGCCTCTATATGTGAGCAGTGCGTCTACACGTGATCACTTTGCATATGTTTTTCTGGAGCAACTAAAACCCATTAAATAATGATAATTAAATAAACACCAATACTTATCGATGTTAACCTATTTGATCGACTACTGTAATTCAAATGTATCGAACCCTAACCCTATTGCAGGTGTTGCAAACAGGAATTCAACCCTGAACTTCCGGACACACACACACACACACACACACACACACGCACACACACACACGTCTCGTCGCATTAAAATTTAACACTGTTTTCTGCTTGCGGATCGAAAAACACAATGGCTCCGGGGAGCTTGTTCGACAAGAACGCACAAGACAGATGGGCGGTGACATGGGTGCCCACGGGGCACGGTGTAAGACTGCATAGTCACTGAAAATCAGCAGTGTGTGTGTGTGCGTGTAGCAGCAACAGCGGCTTGCTGTTGCGTTTCCCTCAGACAAAAAGGCAGCATGTAAACACATTATTCTCCCTCGCCATGGTGTCAAGCTGCCTCTCCACTCAAAGCTGCATGTACAGTATTGAACCCAAGCTGGTCTCCCTCAGGCAGGAGCATCGGAGTAAAATAAATGCACCCAGCCAGGGATCTCTTGTTGTTGTTGTTGTCACCCCCTCCAACTTGCTGGTGCGGCGGGGGCCTTTGATGCAGACGAGCCCCGGCGTCGGATGGACGGTGTGCCGGGCGGTTGATGCGGTGATGCGGTAAGATGAGGTGTCAAGACGCTGAAGCGCCTCGGCCCGAGTTAGATGCCAGCCTCGCTCGGTAAATAAACTCGGACCGGGGAGGGAAAGTGAGCAGCGAGAGGACGGGATGTGGGAGGAATGCTGCCGGCATCTCCGACTCATTTGGAGCGCGTGACAGCAAGAACACAGACTGGGCTTTTTTTTGTTGGTTGGCGGTTGGCTGTTTGATTTCAACACAAGCGCTGCATGTACACATGTCGACGCTGTGCGGGATTTGCACCCCTTGCGTGATTGCTGGACATCAGTGGAAAATGGTGAAACGCTGCAGCTGCAAAGAATGCTCTTTGGAGAATGTGTTTTGGGGGATTTCGGGTCCAAAAATGGTATAAATGGATATGGACATACCCAGAAAGACCTGGTGAAGAAAGTGCATTTTCACACTGAAGACACAATTAGGAATTTCTTGGTATAACAAGACCACGAAGTTCCAGAAGTAGCTCATGAATGGCCCATGAGATGGGGAAATGTCAGGTCAGTTGACGTGTGGCTAAGAGAGAGAAGAAGAAGAAGAAAATAGAGGGGGGGGGGGGGCGGAGTGGGAGATGGGTGAGCTCTGCTTTGGGAAACTGCGTGAAATGCCACACGGTGGGAAAACAATTGCGGTTGAACCACTTTAACAGCCAGACTCGCCACTGGAATGGTTTAGAAAGACATCTGCGTTAAAGATTGATCAACGGGTTTGATGTTAAATGCCAGGCTGAGAACGAGGAAATGATGCTTTCAATTATATTTAAGTGAACGTGCTCGCCCGTAGCATCTCTACGGAGTGTTTGTCGATCCATCATGTCGACACATTTTGCCCTGTGTTGATATTTGAATGTGAGCACAGTGAGGTTTGTCATACATTTGTATCGTTTGATTGAGCTCTTTGTGTACTATATATGCACTTTATTTAGTTTACATGTATTTCAGCCTCTTAAATCCAACAGTCTTCTAAAGGCCTTTAACTTGCTGAATTCAAAAATATAACCATCAAACTATTTGTATTCCATTTGTCCCGGTGTGATCCATGCAGCCGGCCTCAGTGCACACTCTTGAACCAGGTCTCGTGGTGCCACCTCGTGGCTGCATCGAGGTATTGGTGGCTTTTTGTCTCAGTCTGAGAGGATGGCAGATCACTTATCAGAGATGCTGCATTAGCAACAATGATAACATTGATGTCCTTTATTTATGTTGCACTTTTCAATGAGGGCACGGACGTTGCTTGCCTGAATTCCCAATGGAAAGAATATTCCTGCAAACACTAACTCAGTCTCCAGCAACAACACCCCAAACACTCCAAACTGCTTACATGTCACACCCCTGGCAGCCATTCTTTTTCATCACAGAGAAGGCATAATTGCATAAAATGTCAACATACTCACTAGTGGAACAACATCACAACACAAAGCCCTCGTGTCCAAGTTCCACCTCTATAGAAAGACACTTTGAGGCCTGAGCGTACAACTCATCAATTATACATTTATACAACCACTTCCTCATAGTCTGACAGGCATTAACCAGAAAAGAGACAAAACTCAAACAAACATGGCCGACAATAAATAAACAAGGAGCAATGGACACCACAGCGGGTGCAACAAGAAGAGCAATATTAAGTTAATGTCTCTTACATTAGCTTAGCCTGACGCTTCTACAGAGTCAACAGCACACACACACACACATTGTCGTACTCACGTGTCCGAACGTCATGAGTCTCGTGCCCCGCGAAGACCTCCACAGTCAGGTCGGCTCTGTTGAATTTTTCTGCTCGTCTATTCTCAATACACGGTAAAAAATAAATACAAAAATAACTAAAAAGTCGTCACACAACTCACCGAAAGTTAAAAGTTCCTAACTGAAAGCAGAAACGGCCGCAGGAGGAACCTCCATTAATGTATTTTAGCATTTAGCGAGTTAGCCAGACCTAGCATGCACCTGTCACACACGCACATCGTGGGTGTTTGATTTGTGTCACTTAATTAGCTGCTTTTTGGCAGGTAAATTACATCAGTGGTGAATTAAGGTAGTTTGTAACCTTTTTTTTTGCCGAGGTACAACAAGCTGACCACACACCACAATGACATGGTGCAGAATTACATCGCCTATTTAGCTCCGCCCGGCTGTACTGTAATTTTCCTTTTTCGTTAAAGCGTCTTTGCATGACCCGCCCCCTCCTCTGTATATCTCTGATTGGCTAGTGCTCGTTGCCTTCGTTGGTTTGATTGGTTGGATTTAGCAACACATTGGACATGTAACACCCCTCTCTGAAGCTCTGCCCTCGTGCGGCCGCAAACACACCAGCAGCTTCTTCTTCATCCATTTCCTTCCTTTCTCATAATTTCCTTCGAGTTTTCCATGTCTTTTTTTACTCTGTAATACCACTTGGAATGTAGTGAAGACTGCAAAGTAAAGATACTAAATGTGATAATAAATGTAATTAAAACATTTAAATTAAAACGTATAACTTCTTCGTGTTGATGATGACGTTTAACACTGAGGGTGAGAACAACATCCGGTATGGAGGACAGGCATACAGTGGCCTGAGATATGGTCCTATACTGCCCTCTGCTGGTGAACATGAGGATTATACTACTGCAGACCCTAAGTGCTCAATAATAATAATAATACATAATAAAATTAATACATTTATCAAAATATATTAATGGAACAATAATTTGCGAAATTAATGAAACTTATTTTATTGTAATGAAATAAAATTTCATCATTCTTTTTTTCATAATAAAGTCTAAAATTATATAAATATTCAATAAAATCCTAAAAGATGACATAACATTTCATAACAATGACTCGAGATTTAATAGCCTCTTCAGATATTTCACAAATTGCTGGATCACTTTTATATTTGACTGAATTTATTCACGATTATATATTTCATAATGTCTTTTTTTTATTTCACTTTGGGTTTCTGTTACTATTGAAGTCAAATACACTTGCAGTGGAAAGAAAGCACAAACACCAGTAATGTTTAACAGAATTTATATTTATTTTCTTTTGAACAAAATGTTAATAAATGTATTCGTTTTACGTCCAAAAAAGATCATGACTCGTGGGACGCACTTTTATAAATAATTTCATCCAAGTCATCTTCATCTTTTGTAGAAAAAAAAGAAAGTAAATTAGCAAACTAAAGCATCTCTAGTATGACAATATGACAACTTTATCATAATTTTTTTTCTCTATATTTGAACCCTTTTCTCAATTCAAGCTTCGTTATAATTTTTTTTCTTTCTTTTTTTGTATAATTCTCTCAAGACCTCTTCATCTCGTCTTTTTAACATCCAACTTAGTCCTACTCATCAACTGACACCACTGCTTTAGACAACAGAAGAAGAAAAAAAATGCGGCAAAAATCTCAAAAAACAGACAAAAAAAAAACCAAGGAGGCGAACAGAAAACACAGTGAGTTTCCAACAGTGGGAGGGGCAGGTCGGGGGGAAAGAGGTAAGTATTTACAACAGAAAGGATGGTGGGTGGGTGTTAGTTTGGGGTGGGTTTCATCTGCATAGATCCACAGGACTCAAATCGTGAACAGCTAGAGATCGGAGGGGACGAAGCGCAAAGTGTGGGCCGATTACATCTGCTGCTGTCTTCGAGGGAATGTAGTTCTCGTCGTCACAACACGTCAATACCGAGCAGAGAGGGTGTGGGGGGGGGAGGCAACACGGGACGTCCCGTTCTGACGCGTGAATAGCGAAACTCAACGGTGGCCGCTTGACCCAAGGTCAGGTCAATAATAGGGGAGGGGAAGAGACTTTTTATTTTTGGTATATCACTCGGCGGCATCAGATCTTAACGTCGGGTTAATCTCTCGCTTCCCGTCCCGAGTCCTTTAAAAGCGTTGTTAATCCCTGCACGGCCCTGCCCTCATGTGCACTTTAGCTGGCAAAAATAAATAAATAGATAAAACAAACAGAACAAAACCGGATGGATCAGCCCTTTGAAAACTCCTCACACTCCGACACTAACACAGCCCTTTGCTATCGTCTGTGAGAGATAGCGGGGATCAGCTCGTCTAAGGGTATTTAAGAGTCAACGGACTGATTGATCGATTGGCTGGCTGCTCACCTCCTCTGCGATACAGAAAAGACGAGGCGATGGTACTGAAGTGGACTCTTTTTTTGTTTTCTTCCCGTCTATATTGCTCCATTGCCAGCATCTGCCTCACTGGGCGTAGAGGCACTCAAAGATCTGGGGCCTCGTTGATCAAAGCGAGTGCCGGACGGGTTCAATCCATCACACATCTCCTCGCCGTCCAAACCTAGAAAGAACCGTGGCCCCAGGCTCGTTGCCGATTGACCACCGACAACTGAAGAGACGATTGTTTTTCCCTGCCGATACGAAGGAACTACGCTGTTACAGAAAACAAGCTCCCGAATCTGCTCCAGGCTCTATACAGTCAGGAGTCGTGCGACATTGGATCGGGGCTCGTAATGACTTTTTCCAACTTTTCCCAAAGAATGTGTAATTTAATCGTTAAACCCCGAACCCCCGTCCAATCACGTCTGTCGGCTTTGGTTTGAGCTCCCCTCGTAACTGAGCCGAAGCTGAAACTAAAGACGCTCTGACTTCTGTTTTGAAAGTCTTGTTGGGTAAAAGTAGAAAGTCGCATTCCGCACGTTAAAAATGAACGTTGGCACGCTTGATAAATGAGGCCCCTGGTGTTTTGGCATCGTGCAACCGTCCTCTCGTGTCCCTGCAGTCTCCCATACTCCGAAGGCTCTCTGCGCCGCCACCGCACGAGGTAAACTGAACACTCCAGAGACCAGAGGACGCCTGTCGCCTCCTTTTGGTCTCCGGCAAGTAAGAAGAAGAGAAAGCGAGCCGGCCTCAGAGCACTTAAGGTCCTAAAACGCGTCGGCATGTACCGTCGTCAAGCTGGTGGGGGAAGGGGCGGAGAACAGGTGTAGCGGGACAAACTACAATGCTGAACGTCAAGAATACAGAGGAACCACACACATTCCTGTTTGCAGAGAAACAAGACCCACGTGAGTGATGGATGAGTTTGGGCCCCCCCGACGGGCCCCTCGAGCGGCATCGCACACGCGCCGGATGCCGCCGAGGTGATGGAGAGCAGGAAGTGGAAAACAGTTGTAAAAAACAACATTCAGGCACCTGAAAGAAATGCAGCAAAAATTGAAAAAAGGTAAGTGAGTGAGCGACACTTCATCGATGTCCGTTTGTTTTTCCTTCGACGTGCCGTCCATACACACGGGAAACGTCGGGGGAAGGGAGGGGAGGGGGGGGAGGGAGGGACGATATGCTAGAAAACATTTGGGTGGGATAGAAACAATGAGCAGGTTTCAAGTGGCGAGAGGTCAGTCCTTTAGGGGGGCGGTTCTCGAAACGCCTCGGTTCGGTTCGACGTCCAATCCCGGCACCTTTCGTCTCCAGTTAAAACCCTCCCACTCCCACCGTGGCTGATGGTTCGTTGGCGGGCGAGATCGTAGAGGCATCTCCAGCGTGTTTCTCGCCAGACGTGTCCCCCGGCAGCCCCGCAAGAAAAAAAAGAACCCCGCCGTCGCTCCCCAGCGACGCACCGGATTCAAACCCCAAAAAGGTTCACTCCTCGTTCGAGGCGCTCTCCTCTGGCGAGAAAATGGCCGCCACGCCCACCAGCGTGGAGTTGTGGGAGGCCGAGATGATGATGACAGTGTGTAGGAGGACGAGGGCCAGCAGGCAGATCTTCAGTCGCCCGCTGCACAGCCTCGGGGTGGCGGCGGAGGTGACCGAGGCCCCCTCGGGCTGGCAGGAGGAGGCAGTCCTTTTTAGTGTCCCGCCTGAGGGGCTGTCCATTCTGGGGTCCCACCGGACGTCGCAGCACTCCGCCTCGCTGTCTGATAGATGATCTGCCAGGAGCCCTGAGAGAGAGACAGGGAGGGAGAGAGAGGATGACTTTTTGGGTGTCACGGTGATTTGGGGTTTTTTGGGGGAGGGGTTTCCTATTCATCACGTGACTGGGACGGAATCATAATAACAACAAGTCCATTTGTATGTATTCTAATGTGAATAAAAACGAATATGATCGTAATGTAACACGGCCCCGTGTTCGGGAGACACGTCAGGATCAAATAGAAGTAGGGCATCTGGATGGAGCCTGAAAACCTGCTCCAGTTCGGTTAAAAACAGCAGCGACAAGCTGTATATACACACATCTCTTCATGTGTATGTGCGTGAATACATTCACGATACTTGATTGATCGACTGATGTCATTTTGCAGTGTGACTCGATTGGTCCGTGTGTGTTTGCTCGTTCTTGTTGTCTTGAGAAGCGTATCAGTAGACAATAAAAGCAAAGTGTCAAAGAAATAGAAAGTGAGTGAAGAGGACGTTTTTGTTGTTCAATGGACTAAAAGACCAAAACTCTTTATTTATGGACATGAGAGGACCCTCGTTGTTCTTATTGGGAGCTGTATGGAAATGATTAGGGTGGGGAGGGGGGTTGAATTAATATTTACTTTAAAAAAACAACAAAAAACCTACAATCCCCTTCCCCCAATCTCGTTATACTTTCATAATATACTTTATTCAATGACTGGAATTATCATTTTCAAAGTGGAATTTTATTCAAACATAAAATAATGAATAATCCAGCTCCTTATTTCATAATAAAGAGACAGATAGAAGATAAATAAAAGGCTCAAGTTGAATTACAATATAAGATATATAAATCTGTTTTTTTTTAACTTTTTGCTGAAGTGAAGGAAAGTGAACAAAACCACATTAACATTTAATCTCTAATATATATATTTTCATTATTCATCCTGCAAGGGGTGAGTTAAAGTTATCTCCCGCTCTGCTGGAGAGGGTCCTTCCTGTCAGACTGCCCCCCCCCCCTCGTCTGACTACCCTTCCCCCACTAATAATGTCTCCACGGTCCCTTAACTCAAACCCCAGCATGGCTGTGCTGATGCTGCCGAGTCCTCTGGGATCACTACTGTACAACACCGCAGCAAACGGCGGAGACGCAGGCCAGAGTCAATTCATCACTGCGTTGTTAAAGCGCCTGAGCCCGGCCGTGCCCAAACGCACCACTAGATGTCATCAGAAAGCCTCCAGAGACGGCCCTCGCCTGTTGTTGTTGTTCCTGGAGGAAACACCACCAGCAGATACGGAGACACACATTTGATAACCGTTCCCCGACATGTTTTTCTTTCTCTGAGGCAGTTGGGGGGGGGTCGGTATTAACCTGTGCAGATGAAGCTGGGGCTGCCGCCGTGGATCAGGTCGTCGTTGTCGGGCAGGATGAACGGACAGCTCTGCTGGACCTCCAGGCAGTACTGGTGGCACGGTACCTTCCTCGGACAGGACAGCTGGGTGGTGGGGAAGTACTGAGCGCACAGCCAGGGCTTATAGGCCGTCTGGGGAGGAAGAAGAAGAGAGGCTGACATGAACTTAGGCCTCCATCTGTTGAGTCGTACATCCAGACACATTCGGGCTGAAAAGAGTCTTTGCATGTATATTTAAACCATCGGATACAAACTTCCAAAATGGATACCCGGCACTTCATGCATTAATGAAAGCTCAGGAGTTATGAGCCAAGGCAAGAGCCTTCTGGGACGTTGAATAAATCTTCCTGCAGAGCATTAGCTAACAGAAAGTAAAGCATGCCAAACCCAGAGTGATAATTTGCTTGTTTACGGGATATGGATTATGAGAGGCGGCTGCAGCCGGTGGTAGATGTAGAACCTTTTTACATTAAAAGACTAAAGGCAGTTTAGCACCAGAGGGGCTGAAACACACTATTTTCTCTCTTAATCAATTCATGTTCAAAGGGAACGTCTCCAAATGTCGTGTTTTGTGTGACTAACGGTTCAAAACACAAATATATTCAGTTCACTGTCATATAAAACAAAGAAAAGCACCAAATCCTCACACATGGGTTGGCTGGAACTGGAGATTTCACTGCAGTTTTGCTTGTAAACTTACGTGAACCAATAATCGATTCTCAAAATCAGACAGTTCTACACCACACAGCCACCGAGCGGTTTGTCGAAAGCCTCGAAAAGCCTTCTGAGAGTTAGGCTGGTGTGTACAGCGATGCAGTTCTAAATCAAGCGCGCCCCGAATAACGTCATCAAACTCAAGTTTCTGTCCCTCCTCCGAGTTACACTCGCTGCAGTTCACCGGGAGGCGGGATGTAATACAAAATGCACAGACGCATCTATGTAGGGAGACAGATGGTGACACGTAATAGCCAAAGCCTCGGGCCTGGAAAAGCTTAGCAAGACAAAATGAACCGAGGGTTCACAGTCTGGATTCGCTGCCATTTTTAGCTATCTTGGCATGTGCTTTTTATTAGGATTAACACCAGAGAAGGGGAATAACAGCAAAAGAACGGCACAGAGACTGTGTTTAGATGTGTTAAGAACCCCCCCCACCCCCCGCCTGCTGCCGAAATCTCCACCAACCTGGTGGGGCGTGGAGAGACGCAAGGAAACCATGCGAGGAGAGAGGAAACGAGGAAATATGTTTTAAGATACAAGAGACGTCCTTTCCTCTGAAGAAAAATCTGATCAGTCTGATCGGCTGCAGCGTCCAATCACATAACACATAACTAATCAGGGGGCGTGTCGGCCGGAAAACACTTCCTGGAAGGCTGTTCTCGTGCGTCCTCGCTCATGGCTCCTCGGGGGTCTCTCCTCGCTCCTCGCTCCTAAATAAGAGCTTTGGGACGGCCGTCAACATGGCAGCGCAGAACAACGTCCGGTTCAAGCGAGGAAATGACAAATAAGAGACTTGGGATGTACCCTGTGTGACTTTTGCTACGGGGTCTCGTTTGCATGTAAATAACGTTTGTACGAAGAGCTACAAGCGAATAAAAAGATTTTGGATCAGACAAAAAAAACATTATGTGCCATTATTGTTATTAAAAGCTATGTACAGGAACATTGGGACATTTTACAGTTGAAAAAACACTTTTAAATGAATCACGATGAATTCATGAATTACCATATTACAGCAAACACACAAATAATACAACAATAACACACTCAAGTTGATGAAAAATGAGACTAAACTATTAAAAATGGAGCTGTTCGCACAAAGCCTGGACTATAATAAAGTCCTGAACTGTAAACAGCATTAAATGAAGTTCTGTGTGAAGCCGGCTAACCTGTATTAAGAGGCTACAGCCACGCTAGCAGCTCTGTTATCAAAGCTAGCATCAAAGCTAGCATGCTGCTTGTTTAACAGGCCCACCATGTTGCAAGGCCCATTATCCTGTTTGAAAGCAAGCGTCTTTAGAAATGAAATATTCTCGACGAAGTCGGCAACAATCAAAGTTTTGAATGTCGTAGTTGTTTATTATTGTTGCTAAAACTTTAACACACATGAACTCAGCAAACCTGCTTCATCCAGTTTGATCAGGTTTGATTGAAAGTGATCAAATTCACGCACCCATAGTCCGGGCGGTAACCTCCAGTACTGGCTGTTCGCAATATTTGTGTCACAGTTTTAAGTCAGCTTTCCCTGTCTTTCCATTTCCTGTCTGTTGCTAACATTTAGCATGAGCCATAGCCACCTACAGAACACTAATTATCCCCTGTGTCATTTACCACTAAATGGCTCAGTAAATGGGTCCGGTTACTGTCATTGTGGATGTTTGGTAGAATTACATCCAGAACCTCCACCAGACTCTGAAAAAAGGTAACTGTGCCCCTCCTCCAACATCCCTCGCATATTCGAATGCTGAGAAATCACATGGGGGTCTGATTTGTGTACCGCCATACAAAGCTAACAAACACTGCACGGGCAATTATAATAATTATAACAATCTGATTACGGTGATGGTGATGAGAATGATAATGACCCGAATGCTTTGCAAAATCAAAAACGTTCCAGACACGTATGACTTACAGGAATAAGCTGTACTGTGGGGGTTAAACCCCGTTTTCCAGGAAATACACTCATCCTTCAAAAAAGAAAAAAAGGTCAACACTCTGGTTTTAGAGCCTTGATGGGAGATCCGTCTCCATCTGAACCTTGTGGTGCAGGTTTAAAAACGTTTTTCTCTCGATGTTCTGTCTTAATAAACACGATCTTGCCGTAGTGGGACTCTACAGAGGAACAAGACAAAAATGGCCCAGATCACTGATTAAGTTTTCGTCTGGTATTCTGTGGAGGTTTTTTGGGGGGCGCTCAATCCACGACCGGGCATTTTCAGTGCGGCGACTTCCCGTCTGCGCAAACGGGTGTCGTTTAATTCACGATGATATTGCATAAATTCTTCCCAGCTGTGAGATAATCCGTCTAGGGATGCTGCGGCTGTCAAAAGAGAACCAAAACAATACGAGCGCAGCCAGACAGGAAATCTGGGTCCTCCCGAAGATGTATGCTGGCAGTTGCCACGGTAACGGCTTTTTCTGCTTTTCATTAGAGCTCAATGGGTACTGCCCCGCTCTCTGTTGGCGTTCTGTTTGTGTGCACATGTTTCAGCGCACAACCAGGTATCTGTGTGTGCGTGTGTCTGCGTGTGCTCAGCGTGAAAAGGGAAGCGTATGAGAGTAAATTGAGTTAGTCAGGAAGCAGGCCTGGAGTCTGATTTGATCAGTCCAATGTGTGATCAGTGTGAATGGGAACCTGGCACTCAAAAAGCCTCTGTCGCCATGCAGCTCAGTCTGCATCAAACAATGTACTGAAGGCCGGAGACGCCGACAGGAAACACACCGAGCTGGCGAAACCATTTCCGCCGTTTCAGCCCCACAGCCTGGCCATGTGTACACACGGCGCTTTACCCCGCTTTAAGTGTCACATCAGCCAGCACCAGCAGTCATCAAATCAAAGGTGAAATCAAGGCGATCCTGATGTGTTGGACGTTTACAGTAACGCAGAGATGTAAAATGCGCCAGTGAGGCACTTTCTGCCAGTGCTTGCATGCAAATCTTTTTAGAGCCTATAAATAACATTCAAAAAAATTAAGATTCAAACGCTGACGCTTTGGCAGATAAGTGTCAGCAGCGCTGGCATCTGAATTCCACCACAGTGATTATTACTATTACATAAGAGGCAGACTGCAGGACAAGTCGTGGACTGCTCCCTATTTTCTTTATGCACGCAGTGCGCTCACCAGCCAGAACATACTCTTCAGAAGATAAATGACTGTGACTATGCAGTATATATTGCTTTTTCTGTTTTATTTTGTTTATTAACTTCAACCAAGAAACCTCAGACTTTCCTCCAGAGTCCACCGTAAACCAGATGAAAATGCATCAGGTGGTCTAAAATACAATTAAAGTCAAACAGAAACTCAAATTATCTTTGTGTAAGGAAATAAACTACAGTATAGTACGGCAGCTAATGATAAGAGAGGACGAAAACATTTGTGGACATATTTTAGTTTTAAGTTTTAAGTACAAAGTGAAAGCTAATTAACCAAGCTTGAGTGGAAGCCGCTAGTACTTCCCCTCGGAAAGTGGAAGCTAGTTAGCCTAGCATAAGTGGACACTGCTACCACTACTACTTGAAAGTGGAAGCTAGTTAGCCTAGCATAAGTGGATACTGCTACTCCTACAACTTGAAAGTGGAAGCTAGTTAGCCTAGCATAAGTGGACACTGCTACCACTACAACTTGAAAGTGGAAGCTAGTTAGCCTAGCATAAGTAGATACTGCTACTACTACAACTTGGAAGTGGAAGCTAGTTAGCCTAGCATGAGTGGAAGCTGCTAGTACTACAACTTGGAAGTGGAAGCTAGTTAGCCTAGCATAAGTGGATACTGCTACTACTACAACTTGGAAGTGGAAGCTAGTTAGCCTAGCATGAGTGGAAGCTGCTAGTACTACAACTTGGAAGTGGAAGCTAGTTAGCCTTGCTTGGTAATAGAATCACTGATTCACTTACAGTATTTTTTTATTCGTGTTATCTAAACAGCTGAGTCATTGGCAGCTCCCACACACGCAGTGTTGTGTTTATTACACATTATAGAAGCTATAATGTTATAGCTGGTGTTAGCTGTCTCTCTTCCATGGTTCCAGTCGAAGTAATGGCAGACGACCAGACTGTCAAAACACGTAGCAATGACCAGACCAGTAAACTCAGCACTTCGTACATTACTCCATCATTTTTATCCAAACATGGAGTTTACAAGTAGCAACTCCAAATTTAAGCGGCCTTTTTATTTTCTTCTTTTTATTCAGTCAGATATCAGAAATTTGGGTTTTCCTGAACGCAGCATAAGCAACAGCTACGTCTGCTAAAAACACCATATTGCACTAATCAAATTAACCAGTGCTGTACCAGCATCGTGAGTCAGAACCAAAAGTTCATGCCCCCCAAGGAGAACTCTAATAGCACCATCACTGCCAAAAACTGTAAATGTCCTCTTTTTGGTAAATACAAATCAAACCAAATTAACAAAACACCAATGATACTGCTGATTTCTTAGCAACCAGTTCCATTTAAAATGCACCGAGTTTGTGTTCCTGTCTGGCACGTAAAATAATTGGCAGGTAGAAAAACAAATGTGCATCTGATACCTGCGAGATGGGAGTGGGGAGGGGGAGTTCTGCCTGTGTGCTGTCATGTAGCATCAATCAATCTGAGAGTGGAAAAACATGCCCAAAGCGAATGCTGGCGCTGCCGTGTCTCCGTGGGGTGTGTGTGTGTGTGTGTGTGTGTGTCGGGGTGGGTGGGGGTGACACACTATTTCATAATGTACTGATGCTGCATGGGGCGCTCAATGTGACACAAATTAGCAACCAGCAGAGAGAGAAATGTCACGTCCATGATGTGACGAGAAGACCCTTATAATACGACAAAGCATTTCCCTTCTGCTCGGGGAACCCACAGCTCGGCTCAGATGGTTAACAGCCCCCCCTCACCCCTAACAGCAGGTCAGCTTTGGTCATTCCGCCAACGTCCAGCAGTTCGTCCCAGGCCGACAGCTCCCGTTACATCTGACGAGCAAAGACTGTTTCCAGTGTTTATGCTAAGCTAAGCCAACCACCTGCCGGGCACTAGCTTCATGCTAAGCGTACAGACATGAGAGTGGCATCGATCTTCTCGTCTCATTCTTGTCAACAAAGGGAATAGCGGTATTAGAATAGTATTTCCATAAAATGTCAAATCTCTTTTTGCCATGGCACTCAGGGTTTTGTCACGTTTTAGTTTGAAAGTTCTCTCCTGTCGTGTCACGTCTCGTTTTACTTCCTGCCTTTGTTTGTTGACCGGTTTCACCTGTTGCTGGTCACCTGTCCCTCGTCTCTCCCTCCTGTCCTTGTGTATTTAGCCTCTGTGCCCCCTCCCCCCTTTGTTCTTTTGTCATTTTGTTTTTGGAGTTCTGTTTGCTTGTGCTCTGCCGGCTGTGCCTGCACGACTTGTTTGATTAAAAGCATCTTCATCTAATATCTGCATTCGGGTTCCTCCCTGTTTTTTTGTTGTCAGAGCATTTTATTTATTGATTGCTGTCGGAATGTCAAGAGAATTTCAACAAATACAACAAAAAAGGTTTTCAAAAAGAAATCCCCTACCCTAGCTTTAAGCCATAATGTCTAATGACGTCGCACCAAAATAAAAGCACATGTTCAGCCAGTAGTGGTCCGTCCCTGAGCTGTACTCCCCGAAATCAAGCAGCGCGCTGACCGTCCTCGTGCTGGTTTACACTCCCGGGTGTGTCGGAACTTTAACTCGAGTATCAACACTCTCTTTCTTCTCAGCAGGACGGCGTGTGTCTCACACACACACACACACACACACTAGGCGATAAAGTGGAATGACAGAGACGGGCTATAAAAAGCACATGAGTCAGCTGCAGAGTGAGATCCCAGTTATGAGCTGAATGACACAGATCATTGCCACTCGCACAAATCGCGGCCGCGGGAGGACAGGAAGCGGCTCTCGCACTACCTGGGCTGTGTTTTTTCTCCTGATAGCACCATTATTGTCCTGAGTGTGCAAAAAAAGAATGAATTCCTGATAAATTGGAAGGGGTCACCTGGTCGATTTTACCAGACATTTTCAAAAGGAGTATTTTCACATGCCACACACACACTCAAAGAGGGTTCTGAGGACGGAGGACTACAAATCCAACAGAGCCTAAAGTTCCCGACACCTCTGACCAGATAAAACTCACAATTGGTCGCAAAATAAGCAGCGGAGGAACAATCTTAAAGACATTAAAAACGTATTATGTTGTAAGTCATTGCCATCATGTGATGGTAGAAAGGAAATTAGCTTTTTAAACGTCCTGCCAGTAGCTCTAAGCAGCTTTTAATACATCATCAAAACTATGAATGCCAATTGCCTATTCATTATTTTTTATTAAAGCAAGTATTAAAATAAAACACAACCCTGTATGTCATTTGAAATGCGTTTTTTTCATTCGGAACTGGCCAGTTCACTCCAAAGCACGTTAGCCCGGTGAGCAAACCGGAAATGTTTCTATTTGTTTCTTTTCTCATCTCTGCACCTTCTATTTGTGCAAACGGCTATAAATACACAAAGCGAACGGAAACACGTCACGAGAAGCCATGTCGGGTTTCTCAGAAGCAAGCGCGTCAGTAACAGTGAACAGAGGCCTTGATTCGTGATCCATAACAGGTATCGACAGGCCTCCGGAGCTTGTGCTGCTGTTGCACTTGAGGTTTCAGCTCCTTCGGCTGCTCGCGGCTGCTTGCGGCTGCTTGCGGCTGCTCGGCTGGGACATCCCCGAAACAATGTGAGCATTTCAATTCAATGCCGTAGATACTGCGACTTTAATATGACGTTCAGATATTTAAACATTCTATGTCATCTCTTTTGGGTTGTACAGCTTTAGCGATTGAGCGTCAGCACCTGATCCGCACGCAAGAGGGTAGAGACAATGTGAAAGATCATCATGTGAGTGATGGAGGGCAGATAACTGTGGTCAAGAAGATTTGCCAAGAAGACAGCTGTGGCATGAAGCGAACTCTCTCAGACACCAGTCGGCTACATCACACTTCAGAAATGTTCATAAAAAGCTCTCCAGGAATGAATCATAAACATACAAGGACAAATTGACAGTTGTACAGCCAACAGGCCGCCCAGTCTGCCCACGCGCTCCCCCCCCCCCCCCCCCCTCGCATCGCGGCCTTGTGACTGCGGGAGAACCTTGCCGATATCTCCGGGACATTTTAGAGGCTGATTCTGAGAGGGTCCCACTTTTTAACATCTCCTGTTATTACGGAGCCGTCGTAGAGAGGGGGAGATGTCAGAGGGGCGGATTGATTGATCGATACTCCGGTGATTATTTTCACTGATACACGCTACTGTGGCATGAAAACCTCGTACTGCATCTGGTTTGAGCCGTGTTGATTCCACATGATGAGCAATACAGCATCACTTCTTTCCTTTGAAGAAGTTTAAATGAATACTAAAAAGCTGAAATGTTATTACCATTAGTATTTCTGTTAAATTACCTGTGAACCAGACGATACAGCTGGAACATGGGGAATATTACTGTTTAAGTTGCAGAAACTGACATTAAAACCAAAACAAACGGTTTTGTTTGTGATGTACTTCCTCTGCAGACTCGCCTGCTGCGCCACCAACTGTTCCTTCTGTGTTCAGTGTTCTCTTTGTTGACGGAGCTTTACCGTAAGTTAAAAAAAACACACTGTTAAGAGGAATGCGCCAACACAAAAGGGAAGTCGCTCCGAGTCTGATTGATTCCATCGCTGCAAAACAACTTTCCATCACTGAAATCGGTTCAACATGTTTTTGTGATTGGACTGGCCTTGAGGGAATTTCCTCAAATGTGGCACAAACGTCTTGGACTCAAGATTGAACCGATTAGAATTTTCCGGTCAAAGGTCACTGTGACCTCACAACAACACGTTTTTGGCCATAACTCAAGAATTCATATGCTAATTATGACACACGGAGTATTTTATTCACCTTCTGATGCGAGTGAACGTTAACTCCGAGTCTATCGTCGTCCCGTTTCTTTCTTTCTTCTCTGTCCTTTGAATCTTACGCCGGCAGTGCATTAGTCTGTCACACTGTGTCATATCAACTTAATGCATAAGACAGAAGCGTCCATCACGCATTGAGCAATTTAATGGAAGGAACTGCACAACAGGCAAACTGCCGCCCGGCGCTCTCGTAAATAAAACGCATGTCCAGTGACTGACAATTCATTTAACGGGAGCATCATCCTCAATCACCCTAATGGGCCACACGGAGCTGAACGGAGATTCTAACCTTTTACCTCGTCCACCGTATACATGCAGACAGAGAGAGAGAGAGAGAGAGAGAGAGAGAGAGAGCGAGAGAGAGAGAGAGAGAGAGAGAGAGAGAGAGAGAGAGAGAGCGAGAGCGAGAGCGAGAGCGAGAGCGAGAGCGAGAGCGAGAGCGAGAGGGGTGCCTTCCTGGGGAATAAGGGGAAGTCGGATAATCCCATTAGTGCAAAGTGGTGCGGGGATTTAGATGTGATCATCTGGAGTCGCCCCACAGGATATCCCCCCCCCCCCCCCCCGAACAAGGACACAAAACCTCCACCCTGCTCCTGAATGTTCTACATTATTTAAATACAGCACACGGATATGCATTCAGGCTTATATCTGTCCCTGTAAAAGAATAATCCATTCAAACACCGACGCAGACAGTATGACTGTTAGACTAATTGATGTCAGGCCCATAAATGTATGACGCTATTCGTCTGACCCTCAGGTGCTTCACAAGTGTTTCATCCTGCGTGCAACATCTCCATTTTCTCACAATTACGAAGCCAAAGTAATGAATGTTTTTGCTATAATTACATTTCGGTGGTGCTCAGGAGAACAGCAACTAAATGCGATTCATCTCCGGGGAAGATTTATATGTTTAAGAATGCAATTGGTGTGTTTTTTTTTTTAAGATTTGACACGATAAATGCAACAAAGGGAAAAGGGCAAACTCCACAGATTTTTAGACACCAACATAATTTTACTTGAATCGATCATATGTAGCAGTTGTGTGCGTTGTGGCTTTGAAGGGAGCTTGTTAAAGTGAAATGTGAAGTCTCAAGCCCAATTTGACATCATCAGGTTTACCTAATTGATGACATCATCGGGGTTGTGTCGAGTTTGACTCGTTGGGCTTTGACACTTCAGATTTGTAACAGAAAGCCTGCGTCGCGTAGTAGAGACTGGAGTTTGAAAGACCACTGAGTGGCATTGTGGGAAATGTAGTTTCGAGCCACTGCTGCTTCAATTTTTGCCAGCTTTATGAAAGTATGTAAAATCAGTTTCAAAGGAAAAAGTACCCAAAAAGAAGCTGCTAAACTTGTTTACCATACAGGAAGTGCTTTTAGCTGAATGCTAACGTCAGCATGCTAGCAATGAAAACACTGTGTAGCAGGTGCAATGTTTACCGTGGCCATCTGAGTGTAAAGTGTTAACATGCTAACATAATGAGCGCTAAACACAAAGTACAGCTGAGGCTGATGGGAATGCCATTAGTTGCATAAATGGAATCGTTCCTTTACAAAGTGACAATGTGGCTTTAATTACAATCTCCACCTTTGATTGACAACATGACTGTAGGCCGGAGAAATGACTTCACATGGCCGCCATAATGGAAATACCACAGAGGTGAAATGAGGCCGATTAACTGGGTCACCCACTTTAACCCGTGTATCCCCCACGGTGCGGTTCCCCTCCCTCCGCCAGCCCTGCTGTTATCTCACGTGATCTGATCGGCTCTCCGATCACAGCTCAAATATGGAAGCGCTGCCGTGCACTGCAGCAGCTAGTCTCCCTCTCTCCCCCTCCCTCCCCCCCTCCCTCTCTCCCAGGCTCATTGGCATGCCGCTCAGGGGTCTGCCCATTGATAAAAAAAGGGGCCGTCGTGGAGCGGGCCCAGCATCTCGAAGGGACAAAGCCCTGTCCAAGGTCAGCATCCACACGCGCCCCGCGGGCGTGAATCACATGTGAGCGCTTCCGTGTGCAACCTGGACGGGTGGCCGATGCAACAACCTGTCGTTCATTAATGCGCACGAGGCTGGAGCCAATATGAGTGACGAATAAAAGGCTAACAAAAGCAGCATTTACTTTACAGGATATTCATGCAGATGAGATAAACCACATTCGTGACTGTGAGATTGATGATAGATGTGGGGATGAGAGAGTGTGTGTATCCAAATGCACGACTTCATGAGGCTCCATCTGTGTTTAGATTATGTTTCAGTGCCTCCCCCCCAACTGAGAACCGATATCCTTGTTGTTACACATCATTTACTGCTGAATGGCATAACTGTCCACTGTTATGATGTAGATGGGGGGGTAACAGATGAGGAGAGTGCAGCTCGGTCTACCTAAAGCGTACACACACACACACACACACACACAGGTCCTCGGCATAATCAGACAGCTTCAGATAGTGACATGATGTCTTCACTGCCCTATGTCGTTCGGAGGAGCTGCCCGCTCTCAAATGAAGGACGAGAGATGGCGGAGGGGCTCGGCGCAAATCGATAGGGATCAACCTCTTGGTATTGCTGCCACCCGTCCCTCCGGCTCAAAAGGAGCTCAGATCAATGCAGATGTGGGCGGTGGACAAGGATCTGAGGAGAGGAGGACGCCGTGGACGCTGTCCTCCTTTCCACTCGCACACAACACCGGCTAAGATTAGACATTCAATTGGACCTGGAGCTTGTGTGTGTGTGGCTCAGCAGTGATTGGTTTTGAAAGTATTTCACAACACTTCAGTAGCTGCAGACAGAGAATAAGCAGGGAGAGAGATCCATCTTTTTAGCTCAGAGTTTTTAGTTACTTTAGTTACTTTTTAGTTCTGGTAATTCAATAAATAATAGTCGAAATGAAATAACCGTATGGTTTTGTATACTCTAGTCATCGTATTGAATTATCGCCCTGCCACAACACCGTCCATGCCCACCTCACACCAGCGAGAGATGCAATTCTGTCCTGACATTTTCGACCAAGCGACAAATGGATTAAAGAGAAAACAACCTGCAGATTAATCGATGAAGAAAGTAACAACAAAGCAGCGTGTTTGTAGGCCTTAAGGCTTTCGGGGTCGTTTCGCTCGTCCCACTTTCATCGTTATTATTATTACAGATGTATCAGCGCGTATATCACAGTCGTGTGTTTCTGCCATCGTGAGGAACAGCACACCGGCCGCGTCCGGCCTTGTGATGTTTCACCTCGGGCTACAGGAATCAAAGCGCAAACAAACAACGCAGCTCTCCGTGTCAGACATCACCCCTTGAGGTGTCACAGACCTTCCTCCGTTTGATGTGTTTTCACACACCGGCTCAGTCTTGTCTTGCTGTATTTCAGACAGCTCGCACAGCAAGCACCCGCCTGAGCTGCTCTCGAAGGCAGGTAGCCATTAACTCAACGAGAGCTCGACATTACCGCTTTAGAGTTGGCACCGCTCGCTCCCGCGCGGCCGGCAGCGGCGCGGGAGCGCCTATAATCAAGAAGGCGATGGAGAAAAGGCGGTGAGAAGGAATTAGTCAGCGTGGCTAAATGACTGTTTTCTCTCTGAGTGTCAGGAGGTCAGCTCGCGGAGGAAAGGAAAGGCTCCCATCAATGGCTTGCCGGCACGTCTATGTCACAACGGTGGCCATCGCCTTTTCTTTTCCTGTGTGACACGATTGCATATTGTACAGCCGGCAACCGGCCAACCTTGAAGTTAAACCCTGAAGTAGCTTCGGTCAGGCTTTACCGACTCAACATAAGTAAAGAACCTTGGTGCGATGAGTGTTTTGAGCTTCCAGCGACGATGATTCATGGGGAATATGAGAACTGGTTATTTTGTCTGCTGTTGATTCATCCGACCATTGTTTCATCTGTTAATCGTCCCAAAAAAAAAAGTCTTGTTTTGTTGGCACAAAAAGTCCAAGATCCAACGACAACGAGTTTTCGACTAACTGCACCGAACAGAATGAATCCAAACATGTAGGCGACAGCACGGCTTTAAACCCATCCAGCTGTACCTGCACAAGACATGTGAAAGCTCTACTTCGTGTCTGCACAAAGTGTGTGTGTGTGTGAGAGTGTGTGAGTGTGTTTATGTTGATAACAATGTGAAATTTGTAAGAATGCTGGAATTATCTTTTCCTACTGTATAAAAAAAAAAAAGCTGTGTTGTCTTTGCCGGGATTAAAACATCCAACAGCGAATATAAAAGAAAGTGAATCATTGTTTGATGAATACAACACACACACACATACACAGTCTATGCTCTTCCTCCTCTAAATTTAAGCTAGCCTTGCAGTCTAGGCCCAGTGGCTCCGTCTGCGTTGCACTGGTTTTGAAGCGGGCAGATGGCCTCATCAGAATCGCGTTTTGACGCCTATATATGCGCGTGTCTCTGCCACCGGTTGGGTGAATGGAGGCCATCTGGGATTGGCCAGGGCTTCTGTGAATGGAGCCCGAGGGGGGAGGGGGGTGGGGGGAGGGGGTGGGGGGGAGAAGCGGCATTCAGCACCGCGGACAGCTCCGGAGCTCTCTCCGCGGTGCTGAAGGCAGCCTCTCGGACCTCCGCGCCTCCCGGACACCCCGTTACAATCAACTCTGACCCCCGCTTCGCGTTTTGTGGTGAGCTGGGTAAACAGTGCGCGGTCATCAAACAGCCCCCCCCCCCCGCTCTTCCCGGGCTCCAACACGAGGCCCCTATGTGCCTTGTAATGAGCAAACATGTCCAGCTGAAGAAAGCCTTCTGCCACATTAGGCAGGGAAACCACCTCTTGACTTTAATGAAACGCTCTCGATATGGAGTGGGGGCGGCCATGATGAACACCTGGCGGACTGCGACAACACACACACACGCACGCACGCATGCACGCACACACACACACACACACACACACACACACACACACACACACACACACACACACACACACACACACACACACACACACACACACACACACACACACACACACAGGCTCCCCCGGAGCTGTTTGCATAGGCTTCCTTCCTGCACATTAAACCGTCATAAAAAAAAGGCTTGTGCAACAGTGCGGGTCTAACAACCCCATCCGGGTTATCGATGGCGAATCGGTGGGGAGTGTGTGAGCCGCGAGAGGCACCGGGCGGTCATCGATGTCGAACACCGGAGCGGGGGACCGAGAACGGGGGGAGACGGAGCAATGGTTCCGGATGCTGAAAGAAAAACACAAGCAGGGCCTCTATCTGCACATTAGCATGGGGCCTAAACACAATGAGGAGATGAATGAACATGAGGGCCGGAGCCGGGAGTCTCCTTGAATCTGTCATCCGTCTCCATGGCGACAGGAGGAGGAGGAGGAGGACCAAAACTGGCATCTATCTGGGCCCAAATCAACAGATGGCCACCACCACCACATCCACCCCCAACCCCCCTTCCCTTTTCTGCAGCCTACCTTGCACTGCTCCATGCACGTCCTCACCGAATATGCCCCAGGCTCGTATTTCTGAGTCAGGAGCTCAAAGTCCTCGTATTTCTCCTGGGCGTGCTGGTCGTAGCGCTGGTACGCCTGGACGCACAGGCTGCATCTGGCCGTGTCGCCGTCGCCGAGCACGTCGAGGCTGCAGTTCAAATTGTCCGGACTCGTCGACCCGTAGAACAAATCCAGCAGGGAGTAGGAGTTACAAAAGGAAAGGTACAAATCGCTCATATTTACAGCCGGCGTCCCCTCTTTGTCGGAAAGGCCCCCGCACAAATGGTCGGCGTCTGCGAAAGTGAAGCAGTTCTTAGACAAACTATCCCGGTGGCAAGTTTCAAGACGCCACACATGTTTGGTAGAGTTTCCTATAAAAATAGCATCTGGGGTTCCTCTGAGGCTGCTGTGTGCTGAGTGGGTCTGGGGTGAGAGGAGGTGGGAGGACGCGAACTTGACCCGGGTCCGGGCCAGCTTGGCCTCGGCGCAGAACCACAGGTGATCAGAGAGGAGGATGGTGAGGAACAAGAGGGATGCCAAGGACAGTCGCCATCTCTGCGCCCTCTCGGAGTCGGTGAATGGCTTTTGGTTGTCGCGGGGGGGCTCCAGCCAGATTTGGAAGCCGTCGTCATCTTCTTGCTGCCAACACGTCCCAGCACCCCTGGTCATATTTTGGGAACCGGCCGACTCCACCGTGGGGGCTCCTCTGCCGCAACAGTCATTGACGTGGGGGTCCGCTTCGCGTTTTCTTCCCCTCGGAATGTCAGGCGGTGGGTGGTCCCGGCTTGCCTTTGCGTTCAGCGGTAATTCCCATTAAAACGAGCGTGGGCCGGATGGGAAATTAGACGCTGGCGACCACGGGCCGCGTCCTCCATGGCTGACCGGTGAAGCCGCTGTCCTCCCGCCCGCCCCGAGCTCCGCGCCGCGCCGCTCCTCTGCGTAGCCCCGACTCCGTTTTTAGAAACACTCACCGACGCGTTTTTTACGTTTCCCCCGGCCTCGGTCGTGCAGGGACAAGGGCGCTATCCTCTCCCAACATGGCGAAGCTGTCTGCCTTTGTGTCGGCGGATGGGCCTGCAGCCTGGTACGGACCTCTTTTCTTTTTCAAGCCCTCGCCGTCTTCATCTCGCTGCCGTTGTCAAGTTGCCGCCATGTTCGCCAGGAGACGGTGTGTGTTTGCAGGAAGCTGAGTTAAGTCAGCATTTCCGGTCGCACCATTCAACATAAAGGTGGTGTTTATTTTCGTGCCTGAGAAACTTGTTTCATGTGCCCCGTTATATAGACCAACGTGTCCCAACATCTGTTCACCCTGAACACAAAACAGTTTTTATTTGTGACCCATTAAACATAATTCTACGTGACTGAGTAACAAACATGTTTTTATTTCTTATTTATCTTACCCTCTTCATATCGTGAGACCCTGACCCCCCCCCCCATTTTATGAAATGTGTTTGAGTTGTTTTTTTGTCATTTTACAGATTTGTAGACAAAGAAACGTATCGCCTTCTAGTGCATTTACTAATGTATACTGTTCAGCAGAATAAAGCATTGAAAATAATAATGTATACGGAATTTTGAATCACCACAAAATTATATTTTGTTTACATTTCTGAAAAAAACAACTTCATACTATGTTTCAGATACATATATTTTATTTTGATGGTGAAATCGCCCAGCATCCGGTGTTGTGCTGCCTAATCTTCCGCCGCTGACGTTATGCGCGCGCATCGCAGTCGCCGCATCCCTCGGCACTGAAGTGCGTCAAGTCAGAGAGAGCCCGCTGAAATGACACCAGGAATGTTGTGATTGTGACTTCAAAATTAAAGCCTATGATGTCAGCCACCAAAATAAAATACCATCTCAACTATTTAAGTGTGTGGAACAAAAGATACAGGACTAAAAAGCAACCACTATAAGTGAAAGCATCAGCTGTACTGACGACACAGAACAATAAATAAGTAAATAAAACGTGCTGCTCGGGATAGTTTGTGATAACTGTGATTTTATTTTGAAATTTTCCACTAACAGCCTTATTATGGCCTGTATTGTAGTTGTCTTGACACTGTACCAGTCAGACAGGTTGGTACTCACCTGGTTTCAGCTCCAGGCAAGATGCTCCCATCAAAAGAAAGGAGCCTGTTTTCTCCTTAAAAGGACAATACCGATGCATTTAGCTTGTTTTATCTCGCTTAAAATTCAAGTGTACTTTATAATTCATAATTATATAATTCAGGCTGCCTTTGTGTTTTAGAGATCAGTGATCAGCGCATCGATCTGTGAAAGCTTTTCTCATACAAATATGAATAATCTGGTGTTTATCAGCTGCTTTACAGGGAAGGCAGAGCAATTGTTTTCACGGAGGAACTATTTTTTTTAGCTTGGATCCAAAACCTGGGGGTCGGGGCCCCCAAACAAGGGGCCACAAGATAAACCTGAGGGGAGATAGACCAGACGAAACGACACAAAATCCTGGTTATTTATTCAGACTTTCCTCCAGATGATGGTCGATATGAAGCCAGACACTTAGGTTAGCTTAGCATGAGCTAAAGGCTCGTCCAGTCAGTTCTCAAGTGGCTCCTCCCCTCCACAGTCACAACTTGAAGCAAATGACTAAAATGGTTTTCAAAACCATTTGCTCCCCATCGTGTCCGAGCGTGCTTGCCGGAAACCATCTCTCCAAAAAAGCATCCCAATCAGGGCACGGTGTTTCTGCCACGCTAGCTTTCAGCCGGCTGCCAATCTGCTCCTGACGAGGACCAAAGCAAGCAAAGACTTTTCAAGACCAACGGACCAACGCGTGCACACGAGGCCACGCTGGTACGAGCGCTGGTTGAGTTCCTCTAATTGAGGCCTGTCAGTCCAACGCTCACGCCTGCAGCACCTGGAAATAGTCCAGAGTGGGCGACGGGTTATAAGAGGGCCGACCGAGGCACAATGCCTTCATCTTGAAACATAAGCTCTCAACTGTTTTATGCTTTTGTGTTGCTGAAGCCAAGACTGTCTCAGAGGTGGACTTCTAATTAATTTGTTGAACAGAATAACGAACCCTGCAGGGAGCGCCGCGACGTGCCAAGAAGAGACGTTCTCCGGTGTAGGCGATTGAGAACAGGTACCTCATCGCTTTGCCTTTGAAAATGTATTCATGCGGCATTTAAGCACAACAATGCCCACGACACCACACGCAGCTACCTTGCACCCTAGAGGCCGTGGTAATGAAGGTTAGAACATATCAATGAGTCCCAAGGCGTATCGGTGACATTTTGGAAGCGGCGAAAAACACGGCCACATCTTCGTCGGAGGGCCTTGAGCGGAACCGGTTTTCTCTCTCGGCCGGCTGAGTCGAGGCAAAGGCTTTACACAGAAGTCGTGTTTTAAAGAGTAAAGGTATTTATTAGAGTTCTGCTTCACATGTGAAAAAATAAAAGCAAAAAAGACACAGACGACAAAAAGACAGACATGTTCAAGACGCGCCACAATAATCCCCGCTTTTCTTTTGCCTCCAACAATTCTACACACGCGGTTCCTCGTAGAAAGATAGGATTATTACAGACTGTCGGTGAATTGACATCAGTCCATTGTGGATTATTGTGTTTCATGATTTCATATCTAAAAGGCAGATCAGTGAGGACGAAAGCAGCTTCATATCTGTAAACAGTAAATGAAACCCAAACCTCGATTGTGAAAAACCTCGTTCCATAAAATGTGTTAATAACTGCTCGGCTAAAAGTTTCTGAAAAAAAGATGAATTAGCTTCCGTATTTATAAAAGTCACAATTCCAACTTTAAAAATTTGAAAAACCAATCATTGCCTTCTGACTTTTACAGTGTCGTTCATTTAAAACTAAACAAGCCGCCTTAATCACTCATTAAGAAGACTAAAATTAAAACTGATAAAGTTTGCATGAACCCCCTGAGAAGTAGCATCCCTGTACGGTACAGTGTCGTTTTAAAACAGTGATTATTTATTTTTCGACCTGCTTAAAGTAAATGAATTAAAACGCGAGCTACACAAGGACTTCTCTCCTTAAACCCTCTGTGTGTCACCAGAAGACTCTTCAAAGCAAGTAGTCCGTGTCATTCATCAGGTGCCCTGCTTTGATTGAATCAGTCACCCACGAGTCCCTTACAATCTTAAATTTCTCCCTAAAGCAGCGTCTCAGAGTCCTTAAACCCAGAAGTCTGGTCTCCTCTGAGATGATGACATGAGAGACTCCTTCCTCTAACCTCTGCATCACCGTACCTCCATGGTAGCGAAACTCCAGAGCCCTGATGTCCAAACAGGTGGCAGCTATGGCGGTTTCAGGGTCTCCTATGTCGGCGCAGCTGCCCATGTAAACCTGGAAGGGTCTGAACATGCTGGTGGGAAGGTCCTCCCATCCGTACCGCTGCTCCACCTGGCCGGCGTTCACCGCCGCGTCCGCACCGCTCATCCGCCCGAACACCTCCCTCAGCTGCTGCTCGTCCGTGTCCGCAAAGTAGCTGTCGCCGTAGCCGTCGTACTCCTTGGCGAAGTGCTCCCGGGTGGAGGGCGACATGTGGATCATGTGGCGCGGCTGCCACGGGACCACTTCCTTCCGGGCCAGGCAGTCCAGCAGCCAGGAGGCCCACACCACGTCGTGCTGGTCGGACGAGACCAGGTTCTTCACGCGAATGTTCTCCGCGCCGGCAATCACGCAGTAGGTGTCCCGACCCGGGTTTTGAACCACGATCCCTCCACACCTAATGAGACAAAGACACCAGTAATCATTGCATTATTTAGGATTCACACTATTGTTTGATTTTGACACAAAAGGCTTTTTTCACTTTACCTGGCCACGTCCTTCTCCAGCTCCGCCTTGGGGCGAGCCTCTGTGCCATTCAGGATACAGAACTCCACGTCCTCGAACATATCCGTCTCCTTGGTGACCCCGGAGAGGTCCTGGGGCTTGAAGTGGCCGATGATCCCGACCACCTTCTTGGGTTTGGCCGGCAGCTTGCGCTTCTTCTTTTGCGGCTCGTCGCCGTCGATGCGGAGGTGCCGCGAGGCGAGCTTCCCGGACGCCTTGCTGCGGAACTGATCCAGCTCTGCCAGGGTCATGCACTGGTGCCACTCCTTGTCGTCGCGGATCTTCTCGATCCTGGGGAAGCGCAGGGTGCAGTTGGTTTTATACATGTCGCTGCCGACTATTTCGGCCGCCCGGACCTGGAGGATGACCGAGTCGCAGGGCTCGATGTAGACCTCTGGTTTCTCCGTTCCACACAGGATGGATGCTGGCGGGTCATTCTTCCGATAGACGTTCCAGTGCTTTGCCAGCTTTAGACCGAGGTCGTACAACTCCTTCATGGTGTAGCCGGAGCCGATGCGGCAGACAGTGTGGAAAACTGAGGGTTTCTCTCCGGGCTTTGGAGCCTCGGCTACGGCGCATAAGAAATGGGACATCATACCGCCCCGTCTCCCTTTCCCCCAGTAGCCACCGACAATCAGCAGGTCAAGCTCATCCATCAAGCCGTCCACATACTCTGGCTTTATTTTCAGCCATCCCTCCCCCCGCTTGTCAGGTTTGTAGATGGACATGGGATCCTTCACCATGATCCCCTCCTCTCTGCCGTCAATGGCGTCATTCAGGGCGTTCACCACCTCCTGCACGGTCCTGGCGTCGGCCTTTGGCACCAGGTGCAGCCGTCCCTTGACTGGCGTGAAAACCGTCTGAAGGGTCTCGTAGCGCTTCTTCAGGGGTTCCCTGCCGAGCTTCTGGTCATTGACCAGCAACACGTCGAACACGCAGAAGCACGTCTGCAGCTCGGAGTCGTCCATGAGCTTCTTGATGTCGAACTTGCTCCCTTTCTGCATGAAGGAGTCCGTGGTGGGGTTGTACGCCATCATCTCGCCGTCGAGGATGCAGTTCACGACGTGGCCTTTGAAAACGTTGTGGATGTAAGGCGTCAGGGAGCCCTGCAGCGGGGACCCTCCGAACTGCTGGGTGTACTCAAAAGCATTTCTGCTGAAGTACTTGTACACGTCGCCGTCTTTGTGCAGTTGTATGCGCTCCCCATCCAGCTTGGTCTGAATGTAAAAAGGGGCGTTTCCCATCTGTTTCTCCACGTTGCGGATGTCCGCCACGCCCGCCAGCATCGGCTTGAAAGCGGAGAAGAGCCCGATGGAGACTTCGCTTAAGGACACGGAGGGGCTGTGGAGCTGCCGGCACACCTTGTTCAAGTCCGTGTTGACGTTGTAGAGCTCGGTCGCATCCGGGTGGAAGACCCCGAGGACGGTTTCTTTGCTGATCCCGAGCTTCATGTCCTTCAGGATCATCCTGATGAGCCACTTTTGCTCGAGGGCCGAGCTCCGGGTGATGAGGTGCAGCAGGCTCTTTTTCACGAGATCCTTCTGCTTGCCCGCGTTGTTGATGGCCACCGAGTCCAGAAAGTCATTGACTTCTTTGATGCTGAGGGTTCCTTGGCTGCACCGTTTCTTCAGCACAAAGTACGCCATGCCGGCAAAGTCTCCGGCCTCTCCTTGGGATGTAGTCGGAGCGCGGTAGTTCAACAGTTTATTGGCTTCGGGGCCATTCTTTGGGAGGCCCAGCACGTCGATGTAGAGTTTAGCCAACATGCTCTCTTTTATGCCGTACGCCATTCGCTCTCGTTCGACGGAGGGGACTATGAGGCGCATGGCCGAGTAGAAAGAGTCGATTGTATCTGGGTTGTCTTTGTGGAGGGCAGAGTGAAACTTCCTCCATGACTCAACGAAATCCCCAAGGACCTTGGATTTCTCTGGGCGGAGTTTAGACTTCTGGATTTTCTCTAAAGTGTTACAAAGGTGAAGGAAAGGGACCTGAGCAGCAACAAAGGGCTGACCTGCAGCATCGCTGCTGGAAGTTCCCTCCATGGTGAAATCTGAAATAAATTAAAATCAGCCAGATGAAAAATCCAACAAATGAAATATCATAAATGAAAAATCATCAGCAGCTATTTTGACAATAGATTATTCTTTAATTTTTTTTATGAAAAAATTTGAATGGAAAGATTTGAATATCACTCTTCAATGTGAGGATATCATTGTTATGTTTGTGATCTTTGCCCTCACAATCAGGCTTGATTTTATAGCAACAATAAAACATCCTTATGATTATGAATACAGGCTATGACAAACCTAGTATAATGTAATCAGATAAACATTGAATTTTTTCCACATACATTATGATTCTTGTTATTCCACTCACTGCTTAGTTGCAGATTATTGGTCCACAGAGATCAAACTTCAACAGGTTCGGAGTTGGACATGTCTCCAAACAAGAGCTCTTTAAACAAACAGGAAACAGACCGTTGAAGCGGGAGCTGTTGTTCTCCAGCTTCATTTAGAAACAGTGACGATACGCGCTGACGAATAAAGACATGTTTATTTTAACGTTACCTTTCTTGCTTTCTTATCCTCCAAAGAAGAGGTAGCGAATGGCAGGCTTCTCCCCGCGAGCTACATGTTGGACTACTTCCTCGTACTCAAAGCAGGGACCAACAAGGAATACCTTCCCCCGGAAACAAAAGCGGAACCTTTATCGTGCGAATGCCCTGCAGAGCGCAACATTGTTGCTCCTCCCTTTCGCCAGCAGAGGGCGACACCGAGATGCTGCAGTGAGGGAGGGTTGTTTACCATAATGGATCTGGTCTTGAGCCAGTAAGCTGGTAGTAAAAGACAGGAATGCGCACTTGTTGACCGCAAGAAGGTGTTCCCTTTCGCAACTCACACCAACACAACCTATATTGATTTTGGGGGGGTGAACTGTCCCTTTAAGATGTCCTATTTAGCATTGAGAAGCAGCATATAAACACGTGATAAAAGGTTTATAACACACTTTTATGTGGTTATTTTGAGGCATTGGAAAATGGCAGATTGAATATTGTTTTTTTTCGAATTGAAACATACATATACGATCGTTCTGCCACAGCGATGCCCTCGTGAGACTATAAAACCTGCTTCATGTTGATCTGAAAAACAAAGTGAGACTCCTCACTTCTGACAGCAACCCAAATTTGGTCTTGCTCATTGCTTCCTGCTGCCGACAGGGGGCGACCCGCGCCTGTGGCGGAGCGAGCAGCGCGTGCGCTGATGCCGGAGTCACATGCCAGAGCCAGGGGTTGTTTACCTGTCCGCTGCTGCTGCAGTGGAGGATCCTGGGATATGTGCGTGCGTCTGTGGGGAAGGCAGGGGGTCCGTTTGGAGCTACTATGTGCTCCAGCAGTGAACCCGCTGTGTTTTCACAGCACACACACACACACACACACAATGCAGCGGAGAGGAAAGCTGGCCAGTATGGGGGGCTTACTGCTGTGTTAGTGCAGCACGTGCATGCACCTGTCTGAGACTGTGTGATCCCGTGCAGGCTGCACCATGAAGACCCCCCCCCCCCCCCCCCCCCACACACACACACACACACACACACGCACGCACACAGACACACACACTGCAGTAACCCTCCTGTCGTGCAGCGGGCAGCGAGGTTACATAAGCCCTGCTGGATGTGCTGCTGCACTGCAACTAGCAGCGACCCACAAGACAGTAAACAACTGACGTCACTGCTTCCGTGGCATGCATCAGCTCGTGCTGGGACTGAGTACGAGCAGGAGGAAGAGGAGGGGGTGTTTGTAGTGAGATTTTGGCAGGGAGGCACAGAGGGACAGAGAGAGAATTGGCTCGATGATTAAGCGGTGCGTCAGCCTCCTCATTCAGAGGGACTTGTTGGTGATGTGTTGCCACCATAAACACTTCCTGTCCCCTGTTGCTCACTGACAGATTGGGGGGATGATGTTCACCAAAAGCCTTCCCGTTGATTATTACTCAAGCGTGGTTTGTGAGACGTTTTTCATGAAAGGACGCGGTGAATCCCAATACGAGAGATGGAAACGGGTAGAAACGGATGAGACGAGAAGGACTTTCGAAGATCAGTTGACAAACAGCTGTTTGATGTGTTTGATGGATTCTCAAAAGGTCACAGGGGTCACGCGAAATGCCTTTGCGACCGGACCAATCGGCGGCCCGTGAGGAGCTCCTGGCAGCTAGGGGCGTGGCTTAGGTGTGTGTGACACGACACAGAGAAGCGTTATTCGCAACTTTTTCGCAAATAATATTTTCGCTCTTCTCCCCGACTGGCTTCGGCGAGAGTTTGATTGGCAGATGGTTCGCCCAATCGACTCCCAAGTATTTTTTATAAAGTGCCCGCCCTTTTCCGAACAGTTTCCAATGATGGCCTCTCCGATGGTTCTGTGTGACAAAACATCTGGCGGGTCAGGTTAGCTTTGAAGGGGGCCGTTTTGAACACGTGTCATGTACTTTACTTTGCTCACTTTGCTCGTGATTCAGTAAAGGTCGTTATTTTTCCCTCTATTTGCTTTTTATTCTTATAATCCTACTCTACTTCTTAATTATTCATGACTTACTTCAACTGAATTCCCCCTCCCGGGATCAATTCTGTTATCTCTACTGAATTCAGTGTAGAACACAGCAAAAACGAGGTATGGCATGTACATTCGGTATCAGTAAGTATAGAATACCAGCTGCAGATGGGGGCCCGGAGGCTAAAGCTGACACACATTAGCAACAATCACAAATACAGGCCACGTATGAGAGAACAGCATTTCCCGTACGGGGACTAATGTGTGTTCCCAGCAGCTGTTGTATATACAGAGGGAGTAAAAAATACACCTCCTCACACTTGCCAAAGCCACTTCTGATGCGCCGGCGCCTCGAGGCGCGATCGAACTCTTTGCCACAAAATCTCATGCAAATGTCAGCTGCGGAACACAAAATACCGTGCTGGGCGTCTTTCTTTTTTTTTCTTGGCCCGGCTGGCAGGGCGAGGCAGACTGCACCCAGTGACCTTCCCCGCTCTGAACTGACTGGATCAGCTTCACACATCGCTGCCATTCCACACTGTGATCCTTATACCTGTTTAATCCGTCTGCCCGCGTCTCCCCGCTCAGCCGGCCGACCCTCTGCTCGGTTACATCATTTGGCACAAGAGCAGAAGGGGGGGGGGGGGGGGCCTTTCAGCCTTTCGGTGACCTGGATTGGGCCTCGGTTTTGGGTTAAAGCGGGAGATAAAAGCCCTCGCAGCAGTAAAGCGAAGCAGATGGAGTAACAAAGAAGGGTTAGATTGTGGGCATCTAATTAACACAATGAGGTTGCTGTTAAGTGTTGTTGTTTCAATGCAACATAGAAATTGTGAGTCCAGAAAACGTATTTTATTACGTCCATTCAACATCACTACGCCTGGGTAAATTGAAACACTTTGTATTTTATTCACAGTCTATTATCTATGTATCTATTCACCACTCTGTTAGAAGTTGAATGAGCCATTGTTAGTTGAGTCAACTCATTGTCATGTATCAGACTCACCTGTCTACTACCGGTATACTGACTCATGGAAGATGTAATGAGTATTGAAGAATTGAAATAAACACCTTCAATTATTTAGGATATTTCCCTGTATCTCTAGGTTTTAAGGACAATTAATCAGCAATTTTAACCGTATGGATTACAGGTGTAGCCACATATATCATCTTTATTAAAAAAGAACATAATTCCTTTTCAGGCTTCTCTGTCATGAGGGTCATATTGTGGATCACAGTGTGTTTTTGAGCACTGTGACTGTAGTTGCTATCCGCTAAACTAAAGCCTTGAACCCGACGACTGATAAGAGCTTCCTGAGCGATAACTCCAGCCAACGAGACGAGTCCCTTCAGAAATCCAAGCGCGCCGCCGCGGAGGACACAACCAGGCAGCACCCTCTGATGCGTCTTATGCAACTTTGTGCTCCAAGATACCGCTCAAAAACAACTCATTGCGTAACATTCAACATGAATGACACGGCAATGTTCTGAGGGAGTGGGACATCTTGTTGGAGACGGGGGTTCAAACTTTGATTCGGACCGGGGGAATGGTGCCAAGACAGTAAACCGTGAAGTTTGATCTTAAATACTGTTAGCACTCATTCTGTGGTTGACACATTCTGCTGTGTGAATGTTGACAATGTTTCCTGAGGTGATACATCAGGTGAGAAGTAGAGTCATTTTCTCATGGACTTCTTTACAATCGGACTTATTTTTGCAACCGGAGGAGTCGCCCCCTGCTGGCCATTAGAAAGAATGCGACAGGGTGGGATTGATTTGTTTCACCTGCCTACAGGGACCATGAATCAATCACGGACGCTCTACCTCTCGTGTTGTTTGTCTCTCTGTGTGTTGTTGTCATGCTTTTGTTTTCTTTGCCAATCTGGGACACTTGGCACTCTCTCGCCATAATCCAATGAGCAAGTATGAGTAGAAACATGTTTTTCCATCAGCATCTGATTACGGCCTTCACCGACCCATACAGCATACATTAAGCTGCTTTTAAGTGACACTGAATTAACGGTACTACTTTCCAATCTACTTTTCTGTATCAGAAAGCAGATTGCTCATTATCCGTCTGAAACCCTGTTCACCTCATCACACCTCTGTCTTGCTCCTCAGTGGAACAAAAACAAGTATCAAGTCCATGTTTTGTTGGAAAAAAGAGAACTTCTGCTCATGCAGGCATGTCTAGTTTTAGTTGCGTAAGCAAGAGGCGCTACACCAAATGAAAGGTCACGCTCTGTTTACAGCACACTTGCCATTAACACTACGACAATCTCGTGTTTGTTGCGTTTGTTGGACGCCCGATGAGGTGTTCGGATCTTTGTTCTTGGCTTCACTCTTGCACAGGGCTGGATTTGGTGCTCAGTTTTTTTTGGGGGGGGGGGGCACAGCATCTTTGCGTGCTGCCGCTCTCCGTTAATCAAAGGGGTTTACCATAATGGATCTGTCCTAATGGGTCCTTTATTGTGCTTAATCCCGATTGTGTACGTGTTTCCATCACACTTCCAATACACCGATATGTTTGTGTGGAAAAAAAACGAGGTCCCGTTGCGGGGTGTTTCCCAGCGGCCCGTAATTCGAATTGGGATGAGTTCCACGAATGGAAACCTGCGTCAACAACACAAAAACCTATCACGGAAACGCGTCAGGGGTGTGTTTTCAGCAAACATGAGGGGACATTTCCATTAACACATTCAGACTGGTGAACAACGCCTGAGGTGTTTGTGTGTGTGTGTGTGTGTGTGTGTGGGTGTATGTGTTCAGCATACGTAAGCTGAGTTTGTGTGCCCGATGTGTGCTGTGCGACCGCAGAAGCCCAGTTATTGGTCATAAAAGTCCACGCGTCAGGACACACGGCGCTCAGACGCGGTGTGCGACCTTAAGACTCGTGTGTGTGTGTGTGTGTTGAGGCGGTGTGTACACAGGGTTGTGTTTTTTTGTTTGAGCACAGTTCAGATATACCCTGTGCGACACGAGGAAGGCCGTATCATGAAGCTGTTCGTCGAGTCACTGTGTACGTCCGTGTGTGTGTGTTTTGCCCTGTGACCAGGTAACAGTGGGAACGTACTCTCTGATAGATTAAGCCTTACATAACTCCACATTCCACTCAGCAGGTAAACAAGCCCCGGGACTAAGGTCGAAAAGCGACGAGGCACCGACTTCGGAGCCACGCGCCCGTGGATCAGTTCTGAGCCACGGTGACCCACATCGGGCACACAAACTCAAGCTGCCTTTAAATCCTGCGTGGCTCAGAAATCACCTGAAACTAAGAATCGTTGTGTTTTCATTGGCTTAGAATGAGCCGTTTATGCCTCTTCCCGGAGTCCACCATGTTGCACCGCCCATGTCTCTACAGCGTACACCCTGCACCCACCTGTCACGCAAAGCAGCCACGCCCTTAATTATGTCTAACTTTAAGCCTTATTTTAATTTAAATGGGTGACTTTTATAAATATTCACCCCATAAACAGTTGTTATTCACTTGGAAATTAGCTGTAGCGAGCAAAACCGCTCTTCATACCGGGCTGTAAACATGTTTATTTCTGCTGTAAAGTTGGGGATTTTAACATGGGGGTCTATGGGCCTCAAGTGGCGATTTGAGGAACTGCAGTTTTTGGCACTTCCGCATTGGTGCCATTTTTACCTGAAGGCCACCGTAGTTCTCCAGCACACTTGGAAAGGGAGCAGTGAGGGGAGGAGTATTCATTTGGTTGCAATCTACAACCTTACCACTAGATCCCACATTTTGGGAAGTACAAATGCTTTCTTGCAGTTTGACTAGAAAATCAATGGCACTCTCATTTCTTTGCTTTTGCAGTGAAGGGGCCGCCCTCAATGTTAAACTGCCATGCTCCGCATTATAGGCTTAAGCTAATGCCTCATTCGCATCATGTCTCACTGACTACGCTCTGAAACACCATCCTCCTCCACTACGGAGAACCTGTTAACATCACTGCCAACCGCGCAGAGCCGCAGGAAACTGGAGCATGTGATGCACGAGAGAAAGGAATACATCACGTCACTGACTGTGAAAAAGAAAAGAAATACACTGCAGTTAAGTTCAGAAACGTATATGAAGGCCAAGCTCCCTCCAGATTACTCGAGCATCTTAAGGGTGTTTAATTCTGAACACAGGTGGCACGAATTACCTCACACCTGAACACTGCAGTGCATGAGGAGTAAGAACCTCACACGCCCACGATGGGAAATTACCCCAAAATACAGAGAACAAAACTGTGATCACATAGCACATAGCGTCTTTAGTCATTATTTGAGAAAAGGCTCATTACAGCTGTGTGTTTCATGTTGTTTGCTCTCATGCAGTGAAATGTCACACACACACACACAGAGATGGAAACATGGATAAGCTGACAGGCTTCATGCGCATGACTGTATTTGTGCATCAAAGTCACCATAACTCCTAATCTTTTGATCGCGGCTGAGAATGCCGTGCTTAAAACTCGGATGTCGTGCAGAAGGCCAATGTTTTCCAGTGATGCATGTGGATCAGAGGGCAAACAGTGTGCGTGTGTGTGTGTGTGTGTGTGTATGGTGTTTTCGCATTTTTATGCAGCTTTTCCAAGAGATTTGTATGATGACAAGAAACAAAGCAAGGAGTCATGATTAATGGTGGATTAAATGCCATGAACACAAATGGTCCTCGAGCCATTTGGCATTCTAGGATTCAAGGATCATTTGTTGTTATTATGCAACACAGGGATGCAGAATACGAAATTCATATGTAGCTTGTTTACTACACAACACACACATGGCAAACAAAACAAAACAGTGGTTCACTCCTGCAGTGCATTTGTTTTTATTTGCACAATAGGGAACGTAAACATCGTGATGAATGTATTCTGTCATGCTAGCAATATGGCTTTAGCGAAATATATGGTTGTTTTAACACGACATTTAAAGGTTGTGCAAACTCAAGACGCAGTATGAAGGTGTATTCACAAGCATTCCACTGTCTGCGAGCCCAATGTGTGTTCACATGTTCAGCCTGAGGCCTGCAGTGACTCATATAGGCCGGCGTGCTTCAACCAGAGGATCGCCTCAAACACTGACATACAAAAATACAAAGAATAGATCATAGACTTGTTTTGAAATGAGCTGAATATCATGAACTGATATGTTGACACTGATGTGGGGACAGAAGGGTCCACAATGTGCATTGGAAGGATACATGCGGGAAGTCAAACATATTCAGCAGAGACTTAGCGACGGGTCTATTGTTTCATCTTGAAGTCTAAAATATGATATTTTAATTAAATCATAATAAACTAGAAATAATTACATGACACTTTAACAGCCAATCTTTGGTTCTCATATATGTATTTTAAATATCAATCTAGACTAGAGCCATGGGGTGGTTAGCTTAGCTTAGCATAAAGACTGGAAGCAGGGGGAAACAGCTAGCTGGGCTCTGTCTTAAGTTAATAATTTACATTGAGCACAATGAGCACATTATATCTTGTTTATTTAATTTGTAGGGGGGAAATAAGTTGTGGTTATGTTGGAAGGAACTTTGGACAGAGCTAGTTTAGCGGTTACCCCCCCGCTCCAAGTCCAGTGCTAGTTTGAGTTCCCGTAAAAGCTATTCCATTCAAAAATAGAACCATGCATTGTACGTGCCATTAAGGAAATACAACCATTTGACTGATCTCTTCATCAATAAATTGCAAGTTAGCATTTTAGCCTAGCTTAGCTACATCGGTGTAGCCATGCTGTAGCTTTTCGCCTCCTAGACCTATTTTATCACTTCCTTAGTTTCTAACTTCCTTCTTCCTTCTTGTTGTGGCTCTGCTCAGAGGTTTAATTCAACTAATGAGACGAGAAACTAAAATTCAAGAGTGAAAAGGGTTTCCAGTGTGACGTGTTCGGGTACGGGTCATGTTTTGCTATATACGGAAGCATGGGAGCATGGGAGAAAAACTCTGTTCAAGCTGACTCCAAAATGAGAAAAACTGACATATAATGCTGGCTGCTCTCAGCCCACTAGCTATCATACCAGCTCACCGGGGAGCAAATAGGAGTCGACTCATGCTTGGCTTTGTTCAAGGCAGCGTTCTCCTCAGAGTGTTTCCGTCGCAAAACATGTTGACGAGCCGCGAGAGAGTGTTGGCTGATAAGGCGGCATGTGGACCGGGCAGGCTGGAGTCTTCCACTCCACTGCCGGCGTGGTAAACAGCAGCAGGAGTGTTTGTGAGCAGTGGGCGGGACATGGGCTCCGCATGCTGTCCAAATACGTGGAGTCTGAATGCCACGGACCAAGAGATTCAGAGCTGCCGAGACTTTCCATTGACACACACACACACACAGTCACGTGCATGTACAGGCCACCTCACAGGCAGAACATATATCCGTCAAACCTTCATTGAAACCTTTTCACTTATTATATAGTTAAGAATCCTAAGAGACAATGAAAAAGATTTTGAGTATTCTAAGTTGAAACATGAGTACCAGATAATGCTACTCAAGCCTCATTGATCATTACATTTACAAATTTAAACCACCTTGGCTTGAGTCAAACTGAGCAGAGACAAGCTCAAGACAATAGTGGCCCGTGAGGCTCTCAAGCAGACATCTCGACCCGGAATCTTTCCCTGGTATTGCAGCGAGAATCCACAAAATACAGATCAAAATGAAAAACGCCCCAGTCTTCAGATACGAAGCCAAGCGTCCAGATTGTTTGCCTTGCCTTGAGGCAGCTTTCTGGTCTAGGCAAGCATGCGGAAGTGATGGCTGATAAAAGCCAAAAAGGACCAGAGAGAATGCATGAGGGCTGATTGACCTGTTGACCTCCATGTAACTTAGAGTGCTGTTGTTGCTCCAGGAGAAGGAGGTTAAAGAGAGTGCGGTTTGGTCTAGTTTCAAGTCTTCTTCAATACAGCGTGAATACAGAGTGCGGTGTTTCAAAAAAATATATGTCAGTATGTTATGTTTTCATGTGGGCTCACCAGCGCTGTGTGCTCTCTTTTCTGTGGAGAGTCAGCTACTGTAAGTGGGTCACAGCTCCGCCCTGCTGCTGCTGTGCGGTGAAGTTCAGTGAGTCCCGGCTGAAAACCCTCCTTTGGCTGATTCAGGGAGAAATAATGGGGCCAGCGACTCTCAATCCCCTCAAGAGCCGCAGCACAGCACGGCCGCAAGCTGGCAGGGAGGGAGGCCCAGTGGAGCTCAGGGTTGCTAAAGGAGCAGCTATAAGACCCTAATCTACAGCGCATACCACACATGCTGCTCCAATGTAGGGTGCATCGAGTCCACAGGGTACATACTGTTTAAAGTTCAGTATCACAAGATTATTTCCAGTTCGGCCTCTCTCTGAAGAACAAGGCACGAACGCGTCAGGGAGGGGGTACGGGGGTTTGATTCTCGTGGGCCACTCTTCCTGTTGCATGATCGCAGATGACCTGTTTATCAACGACAGATTTGAAAGTTGATATATTGCTGTCAGAAAAACATTTTTATTTGATTGCTCTTGCAGTGTATTTGCGATCCAATTGACGAATACAGTCTTTACATATTCCCCCTTTGGAAAAGGAATGCATGGCACTCGATTTCAATGGAAATTGGACAACTTCCCGATCTCCAAAGACTTCTAAGAGTTCGTCACAAGTCGGAGACGATCGAGCCTCCAAATCGCACGGCGATGACGTAGATTGATGTCAGGAATTCTTTCCTCGTTTGTCTGCGTGCGTATACAAGCATGTGATTGTGGGAATAATTGAGGGCATCCAGGAATAGATCAGATAAACACACACACACACACATTTACCTGTACTTCAAAGCAGCATCCTGTCAACTCTATTTTGGGAACCTTTAAACCGTTGTTGCGCAGGCTTGAGAAATTCACTTCCGTGACATTGTTATTTAGCAAGCTGCCCTTTATGTCAAAGAAGCAACAACCAGGGACCACAAAGGCATCATGCCACAAAGACTTCTGCTTTCGTGTCCTTCTCTTGCGGTTTGCCTTGGGAGCACAAATGTGCCCATACAGATTTCATTTTAAAAAAACAAAAGGGGAAGGTTTTTTTTCAGACTGACAGTCAGTGCCGAGAAGGATGAGGAACACTGTGTCCCTCCTGTGGGTTGGTGGTGGTGGGGTTATGTAAGGCTCTTCTCTGCTGCCCTACTGGCAGTGTCATACTGCTCATTAATACACACCAGTCAGAGGTGTGCGCTCAGTGCCTGTGTGTGTTCATTTTGTGTCTGTACTGGAGATACTTGATGCCCAGAGAGAATGTTAAAGCAACTGCATCATAATCACATTGTGAGTGTGGGATATATTTCACAATTTAAAGGGTTCCGTGTTTTATGGGGACAAACTGGCTGACGAAACACACGTGTCACAATGTTAGCCAGTTCCTATTCTCACATTTCCCCTGCCCGTGTACTAACTCACCACGCTGAGTTTCAAACCTGTTTCAACTGAGCCTTCACAAAGACTCGTGCTAGCGGCTCCGTGAGGCTGCACGTTAGCAGTTAACCTAGCTTAGCAAAGACTGGAACCGGGGGTTAATAGCTAGCCCGGCTATGTCCAGACCAAATATCTCCCTACCAGCATGTTTGTGGTTTAAGGTGGAAACATGCTGTACTACTTCTTGATACACAACAAAACTGTTTTTTTCTGTTTTTGTGCAGCTAAGTGTATTCCCCTTCGTTCCAGCTACTTTAAGCTAGGCTAAACCCCCTCTAGCTTCAGTTCAGACATTATCGTGGTGTCAGGCTTATCTAACTTTCCGCAACATAAACTATTCTTTTAAAATCCACAACTACATTCGTCATTGAGCGCAAAAGTCACAAAAACTTGGAACAAATATGTGAATGTCAACCTTGTCAACAGAAAATATTCTTATATTTTACAATGAACATGTGGAAAAAGATAACTGCATGGCAAAGAAACACAAGGTCCCTGTGTAACAGCTGCATGTGAGTGTGTGGGAGTTGGAAGCAGGTGAAATGTGTTGCTTCAAAGCTGTTGACCTCCAGACTCTGACTACGTCGGCCCTTCTGGAGACGCGTGGCTTGACAGGAAGTCATTGGCTCAGTTTGAGCTTCCCGCCTCGGCCTCCGTCTGAAATAAAAACACTTGCGGAGAGGGAAAGTGTCGTCCGGAGAGTTCAACTCCTCATTCTTCCGCAGATCGGGGGCACAGTAGGATATCCGCCTCTCTAGACAAAGAGTCAGGAAGCTATTAGACTTTGTGCCAAATGCATTACTTTCTGGTGAGGGAGGGAGAAGAAAAGGGGCAGGATGGGATTTGGAGTCTTGTGAGGTTCATAACTAGTCGTTGAGGGGAAGATTATATAATTCAAAAACATTCTTCTTAATACAAATTGAAAGTTGAATTTATAAGCAATAAACTAATCCTGGTTCAATTCAATACACTCAGTGGCTTTGCTGCTACAACTTCACTTGGTCTGGTATGACCAGTAGCTTACAGTAGCTAATGTTAGAAAACATTAAATGGATATTGCTGTATTGCTGACTTTATGACTCCCCCTCTACCTGTGATATGATTCAATGATTGTTTATTTAGATGTTATGATGGCTATATTATAGACACAATTCTGAAATATATTAAGCAAAAGTGACAAAGTCTTGCTTTAAGTATAAATGATTTTGCATCTTTACTGTAGGGCTAGAAATGGGAATTTCATATGAAAAATATATATTTGTAATTTCATAGCAGTGTATTTAGAAGGCCCTAACAGTACACCACAGTTATTCTATTTGTCATTTAGGCTGCATGATGTATTATTTGTGCAAATAAAAAACAAAGACAAAGTTGTACCTCTTTAAATAAATTCATTTATTTCTGTAGGATGCTATCCATAATCGATACAGACGAAAGCAATACTCGACTACCAGAATTTATAAATCATTAGAATCATCTCTTGTGAGCATCACAATAAACAGTATATTGAATTATGTACAATGGAAGACAACGACACATTCAGAATCCAAGATCAGTCTCTGTCCATGGACACAGAAATGGGTAAAGCGCTTTGAGACACGTCAAGAACAAAGTTCCCAGCGACAAAAAACAAAACACTTGGCAGAAAGAGAAATGTACAAGGAGCAAAACAGCTTCTGCTCGCCACAAGAAGAAAAGAAAATCATCAATGCAAAGTTACATTTGGTTCCACGGTTGTAAACTAGATTGTATTCATGTCACTGTTGCATATGCCATTAGGTAAAGTGAGTCAACAAGGCCAAGAGATCGCGATAATAAAATAGACAGAGTATTTTTTTCATACAGTCAGACTGTGAGGGCGAAAAGCATACAATACACTGTACAACCCCAAAAGCAAAAACCCCGATCCCCTTTTTAAAAATCGGTAGCCAAAATCTTTACACAGGAATATCATTGCAACATAGGTAAAATCTAAGATTTTTGATTGTTTTTAGTTAAACTCTTTCTATGTACACAATATACACATTCAAGACTCTGTAGATAAATAGATGCCACAACTTAGCGTGGTACAGCTCCAATATTATTCAACTCTGTCAAAAACAGTAACCCACGATATGTTTATGTGGTGTTCCTACCAGCTCAGCGATACATTCAGACATGGTTAAAAGTTTTACAATCTACTGTACAATAAAGGGGGTTGTGAGCCTGTTGGAGTTGGCACAGTGGACGACTCGAGGACCAAACAGTCAGGACATTACAGAGGGCTTTCAGTTGATGTTAACTCAACATCTGGCGGCCATTTCGGAGGGCCACAGCTTCAGTTTCCGAGACTTTGTAACTTTTGAAGGCCATAAGACAATCTTCTTCCAACTACTGAAAAGTTGAATTTATGAGTAATGAAACACCCCAGCTTATGGTAGCCTAGCTATTGTTAGCGAATGATAGCAATCTGTTGGCTTTTATAGTTATCCTGAAATAGCTTGCTACTTGTGGCCACAGTGGCTGCTGGTCAGCAAAAGTTACAACAGCTCACTTTAAAGAGAGGCTATGTATTTTCTAAACAAAGATTTTTTCCAACTTCATAAGCACTAAAACACTGTTGTTCAATTCATTACACTCTAGAGTTTTGCTGCTACCTTACTTGGTCTGGTATGACCTGTAGCTAATGTTGGCTAATGTCAGCCAGTAGGTAGCTAATGGTAGCTTATATTAGCTAATGTAAGCCAGTAGCTACTGTTAGCTGATGTCAGCCAGTAGGTAGCTAATGGTAGCTTATATTAGCTAATGTAAGCCAGTAGCTACTGTTAGCTGATGTCAGCCAGTAGGTAGCTAATGGTAGCTTATATTAGCTAATGTAAGCCAGTAGCTACTGTTAGCTGATGTCAGCCAGTAGGTAGCTAATGGTAGCTTATATTAGCTAATGTAAGCCAGTAGCTACTGTTAGCTGATGTCAGCCAGTAGGTAGCTAATGGTAGCTTATATTAGCTAATGTAAGCCAGTAGCTACTGTTAGCTGATGTCAGCCAGTAGGTAGCTAATGGTAGCTTATATTAGCTAATGTAAGCCTGTAGCTACTGTTAGCTGATGTCAGCCAGTAGGTAGCTACATTAGATACACTGATTTGATGCCATTTTCCTACGTGTGCTAATATTATAATTTGTTTTAGCATTATCCTGTAATTGTAAGTACATAGGTGTCACTTAGTGATATAGGCTAGTTACACAGTTTTGCTTTAACTTGTAACATTACGTAATTCTCTTCAGCTAGAGCAAACTCTTTATGTCTGCAATAGAGCTATATTTGCCAGACAGCTGGTTTTCCAGTGACCCTCCATGATGGTGCCAGATGTGTTGGCCTGTCTACTTCTACAGCGATTGTCCAGCACTGCAGACACTGGTTTGCCAGAAAAACGTCTCCACTGTGCCCCAAACGTGTCATTTTTCATCGGCTCCCCCTCCATCGTCACCTCAACTATACAGTTGTACCGTCCAATGATATCACAGCAGAGTGACCTGCGTCAAGCTCAACGGCAGGCCGTACAGGTATGAAGGTAGGAGTGTGTGAGGTCTTAGGGGCTCAAGTGACTGAGGAACTGTGGGAGGTACAGTGCATTCAGATGCCTGGTGCTGTGGGGTCTGAGCTGAGTTATAAAGACATGCATAACGACATTTAGAAATATAACTCTTTAAGTCCAGCGCCTTGATTGGACTAAAAAAACAAAGTTAGAATAAATAAGAAATTAGTAATTAAGAAAATACTTTAATATCAATACAGTAAATCAGATCTCAAGCAGCCCCACTGTGCTGTATATTTCTGAAATAATATCTTTACTGGTAAGCTTGTTAAGTTCCACAACAGAACAACAATAGCGATGTAGGTCCAAACAGACATATCGTAATAGAATATTTATCTCTTATTTCATAGAAAACATAAAGACAGTATAGACATTAAGGCATTGGGTAGGTCTTATCAGACATTCATCTTCCAAAAATAAATAACATGTTAATCTAAATATAGTTATATACTCCGTGTACCTTGGTATCCTCGCTCCCTGGGCCATTTGTATAGTACGTTTCTTTGTTCATTGTCATACCGGTTAGTTGTACTTTGTCTCAGAAACACACTCGCACTCACACAAGGCAGTCATAAAACTGCCCTCAGGTAAATAAATAGAATCTGGGTACCATTCGAGTTTTGTTACGATCTGACTATCTTTGCTTCTGTGCTTGCGCCAAATTGTAGGTCACAGGTGAGATGGCTTCTGAAAGCGCAGGGAACATGAGACGCACCGACACACGACACAAACATCCACCCGCTCGCACACATACACACTTGTCCTGCCTTTAGCGAAATTCATGACATGCATAGACGGTGACCTGCTTGTTTCCTAAGTGTGTGTATATGATTGTTGCTGAGGGTCCAGACAGTCTTTTAGGGCCACAGAGCCCGGTGGAAGGGCACAGTGGACTCTTTTTCTTTCTCTGAGCAGCAGGTCGGTGAAGACGCCAATTCAAAGGATAGAGGAGTCCTTCAGTCTGAAAGAGACGGCCAGAGAGAAAAAGAGGGAGTTAGTGGACAGATCATTACAACACTCTTTTGGCTTTAACTATAGGAGGAGCATTTGTGAATGAATACATTTGGACCAACTAAAGGCCACCAGTGATGAACTCTACATGGAGACTTAAAGCTGAACTGTGAAATCCTTTTTTATAAAAAAACAAAAGTCATCTTTAAATTCAGTGTTTCTCACCAGAAACCAATGTCCAGGTGGTTAGATGGTGTGTGTTCGTTTCTTAACACACCAGCTGTTTTGACAGGGGAAGCTGCTTGAAGGATGGCAGAGCAGCGAGCGTTATTACATAATCTGGGATAGAGTGGGGGGGGGGGGGGGGTCTCCTGTCGCGCTGCCGTGTTGCTATGGACACGGGCTGAGCGGAGGAGAACCAGCTACAGTAGCTGACGCATCTCTCACACACACAGAGAAACTAACTATGCATTTGTTTTGCATTGATTGTGTGGCCACTGTTGACAGTCTGTGTGTGGACAAGGGGTCGGGGGCATCGCAAGCAGAGTGCAGGGAGGGAGGGACACTGGGTCAACTGGAAGCCTGAGAACAAGGCTGACTTTTTTCCTCTCCGGTCCCGAAAAGTTGCCATTTTTGGAGCAGTCTTGCAAAAGCCCCATCACAATTCTATTTTTAAACGGTGAAATGATAAACAGAGAAGGCTGGAGGGCAGTTGAGGACACTGGATGTTCAGTCACTGAATCCAGAGATAAGTCCCCTGCATCTGACATAATTTACTATTAAAAAAGGGACAGCTCAAAGGGAGACATTGGCCATAGAGATGTCTCTTGAATAGAACGCGACTACCTTTGTGGTGAAGGTGAACTGTCCCTTTAAGACGTCAAGAGTTCACCTACTGACACAGAGAAGATATCCCCGTTTGGCTGATGCTTTTATCTTTTTATAGCCAATTCAGACAGATTTCTTTGGGGGGCTAAAGAGACACAAATTGCCCACACCTCTCGTCGCGTAGCGGCCAGCTGCTGTCCGCAGAGTGGCCGCCGGCCCTCACTGATCTACCCACTGGCCTTTCTATTCTCGCCAGCAGAGGCTGTAATCTCATCTGGAGCCGTGGCTGGCTAAACGTGGGGAACGCTGGCCACGCAGTTATGTAGCGGCTAGTGCTTCTGTCTGGAACATCCTGGCCTACTTTAGCACCCACCCCCCTCTGTTCAACGACACACACACACACACGCTGCCTGGAAACTCTGACACAAGAGCCCCGCGGTGTAACGTGTGCGTGTTTGTTCTCCATATATCAAGTAACATGGCATTTTTGGATTTCCTGGCTTGGGTTGTTATGTTTGCAGGATCTCGGCTTCAACGCCGGTCTGACGCCGACGTAAATAAACTATTCAGCAGCTCCAGCGAAGCAGCAAAAACGAGCCACACGGGCCCCACTAAATCACGATGTTGGCCAAAACCCCAGCAGTGGAAAACGTATCAATGCAGCCTTTATGCAAAATGTTTCAGTATAAAGTGTGTGTGAGCAGCAGATTTAGTTTGTAAAATACCCCCCCCAAAAAAAGATGATGTCATCCAAATCACCTTGTTGTGACAGCCGCATCTACCGAGCATGCTCAGAGGGAGTTAGGGATGCATGGCTGTGCAGGCTGGACCCCTTTCGCTCCCGTTAACATCGCAACGAAAAACACATAACACAGGGAGTGAAAGTAGCATTGGTATGCACGCAGCACGCTCCGGGTGCACGCGGATCCGCCCCCCCCCCCCCCACCCCCTGTGATGACATCACTCGCGCTACTACTGGGTGAATGACGACGAGTGGAAGCGGGGCTCTGAGTCGATGGACACACGAATGCCTCATCTGGCCGATGAATTACACAAACACACACGATGCTGATGGTCATGCGCTCTGCATCCTTGGGGGGGGGGGGGGGGGGGGGCCGTCATTAGTGAGTAGGTTGTGTGTGTGTGTGTGTGTGTGAGAGAGAAAGAGACATGGTATGGATGATTTTACATGCTAGTGTGGTCAAGGGAAGGGAAATTAGGGTGTTTGCATGCGTGTGAAGACAGGAGCAGCAGCTGGTCGTCTCCCTCTCCAGATAAAGGTATTAGTCAGACGAGGAAGCGGAAACGGAGACGGCTGACTTGGCTAATCTGGGTCTGGTACAGAACATCCACCTGGCTGAGCTGCGGAGAGGAGACGGAGAGCAGAGGTAAACAAACACTTCGACCCGTGTGGCAGGCGTTAAGAGCGCCTAAGCCGACTCTAGGTGGAGCACCGAAAGAACGTATCCAGCTGTCAAGAGCTTGTGACTTCAGGGTTTCATTGATGAGGAAGGAGGGCAGTCTCGTGGAAGCAGCTGGGACTGATTGCACTTTTATCTTCCTGCAGAGTGTTGTCATTCCACGCCGTAGAGAGAATAAAATATGGATTTAGTCCACGCGACGTCACCCTTAGGAACCGTTGTGAAGCTCGAGGTGGTTGGCTCCGGGTGGGGGGGGGGGGTGGGGGTCTATAGGAGGCAGTGGGACGTCCTGATGAACACGAAAACCAAAGCCCTCCGCCAGTGGGGCCCCCGGCGCACTGTGACCTCCCTTACCCCCACAGAGCAGTGGGCCTGAGCGTTCAGTAAACAAGTCATCGGGGCCCGCCGGCGCAAACGCTCCCAGAATGCACCTCGCTCAAAAGGACGGCCTCACCTGGCGTTTATTTGTCGCTTTAAAAAAAAAACTAAAAAAACACCCCACCTCTTTCTACTGAGCACACAAAGCTGTGCTCCACCCCCCCCCCCCCCCCCCCCTCTCTGCTTGTCTTACTTCTGGTAAGTGAACAGCCTAATGAGGCAGAAGTGGCGTGCACGTGCCATCCCGCCCCCCCGCTATGCAGGCATTCATTCGCTCCCCCACAAACAGTCACGCGCTGGAAAATATAACTACACTGTCTCTCTGCCAAGTGTTTTTTTAAAAGGTTTTAAAAAGTCTTTTTTTTTTTTTTGCGCAAACAACTTTCATTCATAATAAGCGTCGGTGGAATTCCAAAATCTACTTTTTATTTTTTTTAGTGTCGGCAGCAGCAGCGAGGCCTCCTGCTCCGTCGTGGTGCTTGTTTACTTCAGAGCTCTCAGCTTGGTCACGTTTGTGCTGCGTTCACGTGTTGTGGGGAAATAGTGGGAGGACCAACTAAGTATGAGGCAAAACAAAAAAAACTGTAAAAAAAAAACATCTTACTGCAACCACTCTTCATTTTCGACCCTGACACCTCATGGCACTCTGTTGTTTAATTGCAAATGTTGATATGAAAGTACTCAGAAGTCGGAGCTTAAGGGCAGCACTTGAAGGCTACATCAGCACCACCTACAGTTTGAATTTCTGAAGGAAATACAAGTTTGCCTTCATCTTTGTTTTTCTTCTCTTCCATTTGGCTGCCAGCTCTCTTTTTGTCACAGTAAAACCAAACCGCTTTGGTTACTTTTTACAGATGATAAAACAAACAAAAAAGTTTTCCCTCATTCAAAACAAGAACAGCATCCGGACTTTAAGCTGAAAGTTCAGAAACATTATTTTGCACACATCCGGCAGGCGCCTCACTCACCTTTGGCAGTGGTTGCGGCCTCCTTGAATCCCAAACAGACATATGGCGAGCTGTGTAATCCATTGATACCTGCTTTGCAGCTGCTGGTGGGTTTGAAGCCGGCCAGGTCCTCGCATTTCTCCACGTCCCTGTTGTCCAGCAGGTTCAAGGCAATGTAGTTCAGCCCGTTCGGGTAGGCGGCCGAGCTCTGCCGGTTCACGGGGCTGCCGTACTCCTCGTCGGAGCCCTCGCTGCTCCGGGACGAGATGTTCTCCACCGAGCTGTGCCTCTTCATCGCGTCGCCGCGGGGAAAGGAGGGGAAGACCGGCGTCACGGTGGCAGTAGAGGAGAAGGTCTCGGAGCTGTGGCGCCGGCGCCCCTGCGGGTTGGCCCGGATCACCTTGGCGGAGCAGTCGGGGTCCACTGTAGAGGAGGAGGCCCCGAGCAGGAAGGCCCCGATGCCTTCTGGGACTCCCTGGTCTTCCAGAGAGAGCCTGCTCTCCCTGCTGCTCTGGAAGCTGGGAAAAAAGTTCATCATATGACATGGTTACATTCACATTCATGCTAGCAAAAAAAAAACACCAACCAAAGGTTTGAAATTATGCTTTTTGTTACCACCAGTATACATTTATTAAGAGGAAACCAAAGGAGGATAATGCTTCATATTTGGATTCACATCATGATTGCTGATTTCATTCATTCCCTCCCAGCACAGTTACACATACCTTGCTGTGTTCTGAGGAACAAGCTGTGGAGGGGAGCTGGTCATCCCAAATGTCATCTCAGTGTAGTCACTTTTCACCTCATCGCCGAGGCCCTGAGACCCTTTCTCCCTCTCCAGATGGTACGCTCCATCCTCCTCTGAGCACATGGATAACTCTGGGAGTGTGTCCATGCGTTCAGCGGGAGTGTCAGTCTCCTTGGGTGAGTGTGAGCCCAGCTGCAGGTTCATGTAGTCTGTCAGAGATGAAGACCGGCTCTCTGTGGAGACGACGGAGGGTGGGGAGAATCTGATGCCGCTGAAGTCAATGTTAATGTACTCTCCGGGGCTCCGGGGTTCTCCGGGCAGGGGGTGCTCGTTCATGCTGGGCAGGGTCCTCAGGGTGTCCAGGTATAGCCGGTTAGGCCTGCCAAGCCGCCCTCTGTAGGCCAGGTTCTCCGCCCGGCCGTGTCTGACAGGGGAAGGTACCGAGGGGCTCAGCGGTGAGGTCTGTGATGCACTGGGCTGCATCACTGAATAGTAGTCCGACTCCCCCGCCCTCTGCCTCAAACTCTGAGGGCTCATCAACACGTACTGGCTGCTTTCCTCATTTTTGGAGGCTTGAAGTTTAGCAGGGAGCGTGAGGGAGCCGGCCTGGTACGCTGACCTCACGAATGCTGGTTCCCCCGTGAGCAGGCCCAAGTAGTAGTCGGGGGGCGTCTGGAGTGGAGGTGGGTTTCCAGGCGACATGTTCATGTATTCACCGTGCCTGTCTGGGCTATCCATGGAGGACTTGGAGCCGCACCACATTCTCATGTAGCCGCTGTCCTCCAGAGAGCTGCTGCAGGGGGAGTTGGTCTTGTCGCCGCCGCCGGCAGGCGCCTGAGGATGCACCCTCGGGTTCACAATCTGCTTCGGTGCCGAGACACACATGGGGCTCATGGGCATGTAGTCGTCGACCTTGCCCGCCTGGGCTGCCACGCCTGGCGTCATTGGCATGTAGCCATCACTGGCGAGGTTACTACTGGAGCTCCTGGACAAACCGATTTGAACGTCGCCGTAATCCTCGGGGTAACACACTTTGGGCGAGGCGGAGTGAGAGTTCAGTCCGTGGGCCATCCTCATGAGCGTGTACTCATCCAGGGAGGCCGACGACAGCGGCGCCACCACACTCTGTTGACGCGGTGTGGTGAGGGAGTGCGTCCGTTTCCTGTAAGCCATGTCCTGTGCCAGACCGTCGCCGCCAGACCCGTTCGCCTCCTCCATTATCATGTAGCCACAAGGGTCGCTGATGTCGCGGGACGGGGGCGTGCTGGACAGAGAGTCGGGCGTGTCGCTGCGGGTCAGGGGGATGAATCTGAGTTCACCCGGGCTGGAGCTGTAGTCATCGCACAGCATGAAGCCAGTGTCACTGAGGGAGCCGGAGATTGAAGCGCTGCAGCTGAAAGGCCGCCTGGCTTTGTCAGGAGTGGAGATGCTGGCCCCCCCTCTGGGAGACATGCTGATGGGGCTGGAGGGGACCGGTGGAGAGTTGGACACCGGCATGGACCGGCTGTGGTGCAGGTTGGAGGAGGAATCCAGCATTCTGCAGGTGCGCCCGCTGCTGAGGGTGTGGGACCTGATGAGGTGGTTCCCAGAGTTTGGGCTGGTGGGACTCCCGTTCACAGACATGGACATGGACACGGGCCGGGTCACACTTCCGTCCCCCTCGCTTGCCGTTCTAACCCTGCAGGACGTAAACTTTCTCCCTGGGGACATCGCTGCCATGCTATCTGTTCTGGATCTCCTCACCAGGCCCGTCTGGCTGGGGGGTAGGTTGTTGAGGTTGCGGCGCGAGGGCACGGAGATGGGGTTGGTGCTGGCAGACTGGCTCTTGCTCCGCGGCCTGAACTCAGACAGCTCCTTCATGGCCTTCATGGCCTCGAGGATGGTCTCGTGGATGTTCTGCGCCACCACAGAGTCCTCCGCCTGCATCCAGAACTCCCCGGGCCCGGTGACCGCCGAGCGACCCACCTCTATGAAGAAGAAGCTGTCCGAGTGGCCGCATCGCCTGATGTTCATGAGCTGTAAACTGACGGCGGCTGCTTCAGAGTTCAGCTTGACGAAGCTGATGGTCCTGCTGGACAAACACAGCCGGTACACTCCAGTGAGGTTCTTGATCTGACCCAGACCTTTGGATTTCAAGTTGACCTGCCACACCTCCTTATACGCAGCTGTTGCAGGGGCAATGAGTCCATAGCTGGCTTCCTCAAAGCCCACTAAAGAGGAGGTGGAAGCGGGGCTGTCGTACACTTTCCCCTCGGCTATTAGATCGGTCAGAACCGTGTACCAGCTCTCCTGCTCCTGCTCGCTGTCCGCAGCCACGGCGAAGTACTCGTCCTTGGTGTAGAGGGCGATGAGGTGCTTGTGCTTGGCGTCAGCCCGCATGTTTACGCACAGACACGAGTCCAAAGTTATGAGCCGTTTCGCGGGGTTCTTGTTCCTCCATTTCTTCTCGCTCTCGTAGTACTCCAGGCGCGCGGGGCAGCGCTCGGTCGGCTCGCGCAGCACGAAGAAGCGCCGGTGTCCGTGTTTCTGCTTCCTCAGGTACCCGCACTTCTTCACGCCGTTCTTCCCATTAGGTAACAGGTGCGCTCCCGTCACCGGAGGACTTGCCATTTCTTCTCCACGTCTCTTATTTTACCCCCAAGTTCCAGATAAGCTACTTGCTCCTTTTCTTTTACTTGCAGCAAATAAATACTTCACAGAGATGCACGTTAAAAAAAAATAAAAAAAATCGAATCCATCGCAGACACCGAAAGCTGCGTCCTCTGTCCGCCACGGTAGGAGCAACAGTGCAGCCGGAACCAGACCGGGGGACTGATCTGATCCTGGAGAAAAACAACATGTGACGCTGCTGCTCTAAAAACAGAATACAACACAGTCATAGGGGGGCGGCGCGTGCTGCAGGGGCCGTGCCTGTCCATCACGCGGCTCCGACGCTCCCCATTGGCCGCTTGAATAATTCAAGGCGCGCGAAGCCCCCGCCCCATTTTGCTTTTCCAAACAGCCCTGTCGTAGAAACATAAATCACAAGCCCGTTGAATAACAGAAAAAGGCAAGTGTGTGCAAAAACACACACACCCAACACTGCTTTTATAGATCGTATGTACTGCAGCAGAGTGATGCCTCCTTACTATTATGTCACAGTGCGATTGACAAGCCAATTTGGATTTATGAGGATTTGAAATGTGTAACATAGTGCTGAGGCTGTAAGAGTGTAAACAACACTGATGTCCCGCTTGTTATGTAAGGAGCGTTGTGGTCTATATTTAAACCTGTGGGTATTCCTCTCCAGCTGGAACTCAATGGGTCCTATTTCAACACCATGTATTCTCCCGTCCAACACGACAGCAGTGTCCACATTTGGGAACAATTATGGACATTAAGTGTTCCAATATGTAGCTTTTGCCATGTAAAAAAGAAAAATGCTTGTTTTTTTCTGTGCTTTTTGATAACCATTCGTGCTCGTGCTGCACTGTACTGCACATTTAAAAAAAAAAATGTTTTTGTTGAATGAAAAACAGGAATGACGAAAGCGAAAGCGAATGCGTCAGAGGCGGCCTGTGTCATAACAGGCTGCAGAAATGCTGCCATCATCTGGCTCTTCGTCCCTGCTGCACGCAATTCTAACCCCAACTTTTTTCTTTCCTCCTCGCTGTGGATCCCAAAGAGACAAAACAGAAGGGCACCAAAAGGTCGTGCCGAATAAACTAGCGCTCCGGGGGGGGCCTCATCAGATCATCAAGACAATTCTGCCAGTAATTCTCCCTGTGATCTTTGGGATCATTGGTCATGTCCACCCCAACACACTTTTTTTTATAATCTCCCAAACAAGCAGATTACACCCAATTGGGTGTCAGTGTGAATGAGATGCTGTGGGTGATGGGGTGGGTGTCTGCCCCTTTAAACAAACACATAGATGCTCCAGATTAAGGGTAATCCACGCCTCCTCTAATCACCATTGTACTCCTTATTGATATTGTTGATGCCTGTATGTGTGTGTGTGTGTGATCCCGGTGACATTTGGCCTTTGGCTATTTTTCTGTTTTCGCACCAGTGTTCATTTGTCGGGGGGATCAAGTGAGCCGTGGCATGTGTTTTCAGCATTAGCCGTCACCTATAATCTGAAAAACATAAACACCTCTGCCAGGATTTAGTAACACATAACAGATATAAACAGCCTGAGGCAATAATAAAAAAACAAAGGGAACAAAGAGATTATTGTCGACACCTAAGTGGCAGGGACCTACAATACCGTGGTAACAACACCGAGGGGATGACGCTGAGAGCTGGATATTGTTGTTTTGCGTCTCCGTGTTTTGCAGGCGGTGCATGGGATGTGGTGTGCTGACACGTTCCCGCAGGGGTTTTTAATTCAACACCGGTCTGGGTGTCTTCTGTCCCTCTGCAGGGCCCGAGCCCAGGGAGCTTTTATTACCAATGCAGATTGCTGTTGCCGTCTGACATCTGCAAATTAAGGAGCTCTTCTACCTCGGCGGAATATTTTTGGGATTCTTTCCACCGCTGGTTAATTGTAACAGGGGCCCCGGCAGGTTGTTCTACCCCAGTGTGAACAGGCCCGAGGACAGACTCTATCTGGAGCTTTCAACTGCATCCAGCAGTCTTCCTCAGCAGAGGAGTCAAGAATGATAATAATCTTTGTCTCAAAACCTGTAAAAGCTATTAGAACTATTGTTACCAGTTATGATAGTAGTAGAGTGGGTCGTGCGCCGAACCAAAGGTTTCCCACGTTCACAGAAAGCCTTTTCAAGCATCAAAGCTTCCACACATGCAGCTTTAACTTCTAACACCCATGTGATTGTTGCTCACTTCAAAACAAGTGTGTATATGACCCAGAGACCTGCGGTATCCCAAATGGATGAAAGGCCTCAGTGGTAAATACCTGAATGCATGCACATACTCAAACACACAGAGAACACACATATGTCCGAAGATATATCACTTTTGCAATCACATAATTGCAATTAAAGCTGCGCGTATTGATTACTTTAATTGTCAATTAATCTGTTGTAAAGTGTTTTTATGATTAACCAATTCATAGTTTAGTCTCCAGTTCCCAGAGGCACATATAACCTTTTTTATTTATTAGATATGGTTGTCAATACATTTATGACGTTATTTTTTGTCCAATATTGACTCTCCACTTGTAATAATAAACACCATTTGTGGACCTGTTGCAGCTGAAGCTCCAGCTCCAGCAGTCTCATTGCAAAAACCACAAGTCTGACGTGTAAGAGGGTGTTTGTAGATAGTACAACACGGTACAACACGGCCCTCTAGTGGCAGAGGAAGAAAACTGCAGGCCTCAAAGCGAGTAACCACTCGGATCCGTTGGCTTGTTTTTGTGTGCACATGTTTAACATGGAGGCCCATTATTTTTCCAGGAAAGGTTTGTCATGATGGAATTATGAAGCTCGTGTTCAGTTAAATTTCGGACATAGGGGCGTGAAGGGGCCCCCGTCTGAATTTCGCGCGTCATAATAGTCACGTGACTGCGAGCGAGCTTATTGGGTTAGGGCCGCGGAGTGGACGTGGGTAGGAAGTAGTCAGAGGGTGAAGGAGGTGGTTTGTGATGGTCAGCTTTCTGGAGCTTAGCACTCTCGCTTTAAACATGGTGTCCGCTGCGGTGCTCTTTCTTCTAACAGTCGGTTCCGTCTGTCTGGCAGACCGACAACTGGTCTACGTGACTGTGGTGAGTGCTTGCTAATAAATCGGTAGGAAGCTACGGAAGCTGCGTGGTTCGCAGCGTTTCGCGTCGATGTGGAGAGACGCTCCGCGGAACTGCGTTCACAATTGAAGAAGTGTTGTGTTTTCTTTGCTTCTCTGCAAACGTGCATATTGTTCTGAACACGAATTAACCCGTCGGTTAATAATGTGGGTCTCGTGGTTAATTCGGCATGCCAACAATCCACCTAGCAACACTTTTTATTCTATTTATTTTTTACAAAGAAGCTAATTGTGTGCTTGGTTCGCACAGGCTAACCATTTGCAAAAGTGTGGATTTTATTGAGATGCAATTATCATTCAAAATAAAATGAGTAGAGTTGAATTGCAGACTGTATAAAAAGCTTGTTTCGTATTCAGAGTCATAGACCGCACAACAGGAACTCTGCACATGTCGAGCTAGATCTTGTTTATGCAAACGCTTGGAATCAATTGCCAGTAAAGGAACTTGTCAGGTGACCATTGGGCTGTACTAACAATACTTGATGACCGCTCATGATTACTCAGAAATGTTTGCATACCGGGGCGTATTGACGGTGATTTGTGTCGTGTAGGAACTTCCACAGGTGTTGTTGAAGTACTTGCAGATCCGGTTCCTGCCCTGTGACCTGTTCACAGCTCATCCCCACAAAGCTCTTGTTTTGACAGAGATGCATAAGCTTCATGTTTACGTCAATGCAACACGATGCAGAGCAGAGTCTGCTCATTTCCAATGCAAAGTATGGAGATGCTCGCAGGACGGTGATAGTGGAATAAAGTCCTTTGCTCGCTGTGGAGTACACAATGTGGCCTAATTGACCAGATACGGGTATTACTTTCAGGCTACACCAACATCTGGGCCTACAGGGCTTCTTTTGTGTCTGGGAAGGCTCACTTTAAGGCCCGTCATAAATACATTTACATGTTTTTTCATCATGCTTGCAGGCCATTTGCATGCATTTGCAGCTCCATTCCGATTGTTAGCCATTCAAATCTTTTTTTCATGCTATTGCGGGAGTGTTTTTAGTTGTTTGTCAGTTGGGTGTTGCCTGACTTCTCCTCTCTGTCTCCCCTTCCAGCTGTTTCGTCACGGCGACCGGTCACCAGTCAAAGCCTACCCCACCGACCCTCACCAGGAGAGCGACTGGCCGCAGGGCTTCGGACAGCTGTCGCAGGTAGAGCGGACCGTTTGTAACCGGAGTCATGGCAGAGCGTCAGCACCCGTGTTGTCTTCAACTACTTCCTTTTTATTTTTTATGCTGACCTATTTGATACATTTCCATATTTGATCAGCTTTTTTTTTTGTTTGTTTTTTTACTGTCTCACTTGAACGCTCACATTTGTTACCGACACCCTGTGACGTCATCGATGTGTTTTTTTTTTCAGGAGGGCATGAGGCAGCACTTTGATCTGGGCCACTTTCTGAGGAATCGGTACAGAGTATTCCTGAACGAATCCTATGAGCGACGCGAGGTAACCTCACAGACAGATGCTGATTCATAGAAATATTTAGAAGGGGGAGGGGCTTTGGCATGCTGGTGTTATACAGGTTTCCCCACTGGTGCCCGCATTCCTGTAGCATGATGGAGTTGTTTACCGAGAGGAGTTCATTGTCCTCTTCTGACCCCTTTACCGGCGACTCCTTCTGTCCGCAGATCTCCGTCCGCAGCACGGACTACGACCGCACCCTGATGAGCGCCGAGGCCAACCTCGCAGGTCTGAACGTCCGCTCGCGCCCTCCTACCGCCGCCCTCCTTTCTACCTAGCGATCCTCGTACTCTTCCCCCCCCCCCCCCCCCCCCCCCCCATTAACAGTCTCCCGTCTGTCGTTCCAGGTCTCTACCCCCCCGCTGGTCAGCAGGTCTTCACGCAGGACTTGAAGTGGCAGCCGATACCGGTGCACACGGTGCCACAAAGAGAAGAGAGGGTATGTGTTTGTGATGTAAATAGTTCCCCTTTGCTGTAAATGACTGTACACTGAACCTTCTGTCTTTGTTCCTTTTTAATTTATTTATTTCTTTAGCTTCTGTCTTATCCTCTGGAGGACTGTCCTCGCTACAAACAGCTGATGAATGAAACTGAGCACACGGAGGAATTTATTAACGTCACCGCCATGTACCAGGTACGGGGGATTTTTTGGGGGTTACGTGACGTCGAGGGGGAGTCTCAAATCGACATGTTTTAATGCCATTTTTACCGCGTTCCTCTCTGCAGGACATCATAGAGCTGGTGAAGAATGAAACCGGACTGAATGACACCGCCGTGAAAAACATGTGGAGCGTGTACGACACGCTCTTCTGTGAGGTGAGAACACCAGCAAAACTACAGGAAATTAAGACTATTATTCTGAATGAACGATGGCTAATTGGTTTACTACGCTTTCATTTCAAAATAAGAGCGTCCCTTTATTCACGACCCGGTTCACAAGCTGTTCTTCCAACGGACGCAAGTTATTTGTAAAGTTCTTGTGGGCGAAACTGTAATTGACCAAATCTCATGGTGTTGGGTTTCGGTCTTGTGACTCGACCGCCCTCGTCGGTTTTTTTAAGGAACACGACGAGGGCTTAGAGGAACAGAACTGTGCAGCTGGTTTCTGTTTCATATCTGTGTTTTTTGTCTTATCTAGTTAACAAAGGTCACTGCTTGCTTTTCAGCATGCCTCCAATCAATACACTGTCTTGCTGTCATTTTAAAGGCATCTGTACCTCCATTTTCAGGGATGTCGTGAGTCAAAAACACACAATTTGAAGTATGAAATCAGGGACCAGTGGGTAACTTGGAGCCAGAGGAAAAAAAAGACAGTTTTTCAACTCAGCTACTGCTTGATTCCAGCTGTTATGCATCTCTTGAAATTCCTCTTTCAACCAGTGTCTTTGTCGTGGCTTTCTTAATCCCCGCTGTGTTTTCTGTGCCTGAATTCAGTCCCGTCACAACATGACGGCTCCTGACTGGGTGACTCCTGATGTCATGGAGAAGCTCCGAGTGCTCAAAGACTTTGGATTTCAGGTAAAAGTGGCAGCGGCATTTCTGTACGTTTAGGACTTCTAGCGGCTCGTGATGGCGTCAATGCTACGGTCTAGTTAAAAGTAACGTAAAGACACTGTTTGTTTTCCACACAGGTCACATTCGGGTTCTACAAACAGCAAGAAAAGAGCCGGCTGCAGGGAGGTATGTGTGTGAAATTCAAACGTTGCTAAAACAGGAAGAAAGTGTTTTTTTTCAGCAGCGGTTTAATCTACATTTGGTGCTCTAGTGAGTATTTCTAGCAGCAGGGACAGTGTATGTGGGATTGAGTCGACATGAACAGTGTGTGTGTGTCCATTCATTGATGGCATACCACGAGACTTAAGATTTAAATACAGGACTAAATGGGGAAGTAAGAGCTTCTGTTTGTCTTTAAGGTATCCTATTGGGGGAAATAGTGAAGAATCTTTCCAAGATGGCCGTCCCAGACCCGAAACAGAGGATGAAAATGATGATGCTGTCAGCGGTAAGAGTGACTTTTTCAATTACTGGTAGATGGATTGGTTTTTTTTCACATTTGGACAGAGCCAGGCTAGCTGTTTCCATGCTTTATGCTAAGCTAGGCATCTTCTGGCTGTAGCGTAAGCGGTTTCCCTAAATGTTTTAATGTGTTCCACAGCATGACACCACTGTAGCCGCTCTGCAGTCCAGCTTGAATGTGTTCAACGGACAACAGCCGCCGTACGCCTCCTGTCAAATAATTGAGCTGTACAGGGACGACAACGGGTAAAACACAGAATACACTGTAGACACTCGATTGATCAATAATAATTAATCAACGGACTCCATGCGCAACTGAGGAGCTGATCCCAGAAAGAAAGTTTAAAAAATATGCAAAGTGGAATAAATAGATGACTTTTACTTTGAAATTCAACACAGATTCAGCAAAGTCAAAAATCTTTTTTAAATGCGACATCAGGCAATCGGAGACTGTCAATCTCTCTCTCTGTGTCCACCCAGCTCTGCCTCGGTGTCGCTGTTTTACCGGAACGACAGCACAGTGGAGGCGCTCCCTCTGCAGCTACCAGGCTGCGCCCTAGACTGCCCCCTCGAGGACTTTGTGAGAATTACAAAGTCCTCTATTTCAGATGACCGCGACAAGGAGTGTCAACTGCCGTCGCAGGGGAGAGATAAAGGTGAAAACCCAAAAACTGACTGCAAATTAAAAAGAGATTGTGCCACCATTCAGCCATTTTTCTTCATTCGTCTGCAGAAGTCATCATCAGTCTGGCGGTGTCCGGCTGCCTGCTCCTAATCCTCATCGTCGTCCTCCTCGGCGTGATCTGTTGGCAGAAGGAGCCGATCGGCAGCCAGGGGTACCACCAAGTGATCAACCAGGAAGCCGGAGAGGAATCCTGACACGAGCACAAGCTCCTCCCTCGGAGATCGGAGAGCCCGGCGTCTTGGGACAGCAGCGGCGGCGATGACGACGATGAACTGTAAAAAAAAGAGTGCAGGTGACACGTTCGGGACCCGCAACTTCAAGGACTGCTTCCTCATCGCTCTACACTAACTTGACGAGTGAGACGTTGTCTGAGGGAAAACCTTCTTATCTAACGGCGTCTTTGAGACTTTGAATGGCTGCAGAGAAGTACCGGCAGTAGGAAGTGGTTCTGAAGTTGTGACTTTCTATAATGTAAGTGGTTTTGCATCATGCTTTTCCTCCCGGCTGCTCTGATTTTCATTAAAAACAAGACGTTAAGATGTTACAAAACACCTAAGATGTCTGTTTAATTGAAACCTAAAATGATTCTCAGTCTAGAATGTTTCCACAAGCTCCTAAAGATCACTTTCCTTTAATTGTTGGAATACATTAATTTAGTACATGTGTGTTCATGATTCACCAGTGTGTGTGTGTGTGTCCGTGTGTTGACTCTTGAGGACCAACGGCCGAGATGCCTTAAATGTTTGTCTTTTTTTTTCTTGTGATGTATCACATTTTATTTGATCGAAGGAGCAGCAGGGTGGTGCTGACCTTTGGCTAACTCACCCAGAGAGAGCTGACCGTAAGCGTCCTTTAGTGAGACACGAACACACCAGCAAATTGTAAAAATAAACGAAATAACAAAGCTGAATCTCTTTAAGGATCAAATCAGTTTTGCAAAGCTGCGGCTTACAGAAACACTGGAAACCTTTACACGTGTGTTTTTCAACTTAATGTTTAGAACATGATGCTTTTCCTTTAAAGAATAACCATTTTTTCAGCTGTAAACCAACATATATGGGTATTAAGTTGTGTTGTTGATGGATTCTGGTCCAAATCTTGACTTGATTTTAGTGCAAAGTATTTGAGTTCTACATATTGTGTTGTAAATATGCAAAGTGACTGTCCTCGACTGGTTTAAAACCAGGCTATTGCAATTTAATTTTGCTCTTATCTAATCTGGAGAGGGGTCCACCTGTCTGCAGCCTTGCAAATCAATGTCGAAAGGTTAATCCCACCCACTGGATTTGATTGAATTAGACTGAATATGGGCGGGGTTAAACAGTCAGCACATCAATTGAAAAGCAGTTTGTTCATCTAAACTGCAGCCAGTGAAACAGACCATTAGACTGGTGGGTTGTAACAAAGTACATAACGCAAGAACTAGTACTTCAGTACACTTGAGGTGCTTGTTCTTTACTTGTATTTCCATTTAATGATACTTTAGATATAATTGGCTCTAGAGGCAGGTGATGTTTATGGAGGCAGCTTTTGGCCCTGCCCCCACCTATAAAATAGCTAATACAAATGAGTATGAATCCTAATGCGGTCTTAACCAGAATCTTGCTCTCCTTTAAATCACGATTCTGGACTGAAATAATTAGCAAACAGTCAAAATCATCGTTTGTAATGACATCAAACACAGAACACATGATCTTTGCTATAAAAATAGATCGTTTTCAATTGCAATATCCTACACAATTAAGGTTGTCAGTATAACTCATTCAAATTAGATTTCAGGCTGTATGCTGTATCAGACTTGTTGCTTGTACATGTTCTTTTGAAAAATAAATCATGTGAATGCAGATCCCCTTTGTCTTAAAAACAGTGCAGTAGGCCTTTATTTAAACATGGTAGTGCTTTTCTTGCATACACAGTTTGATCTGTCGCCCAATAGGTTGCATTCAGTATGACCACGGATAAACCAATCCATAACAAAACAATTCATAAAACATTTGCCATTGTATAGCTGATAAAGCAACGTTATTATAAATGATATCAACTTGGAAACAACTTCAGTTCCATGGTTGTATTTCAGCGTCCGGTGACACTTGATGGGTGTAATGCTTTTGTTTGTTTTCTTGTGTGAAGTCAGAGTTTACATGGTCATTTACAGATTGAGTTTCATGACAGCTGAAGTCTGTTTACGTATAAAAGCAAACTCGAAAACCTAGAATTTAAGGTCACACACACACACACAGACTCAAACACACGTGGATTAGGAATCGGATTAAGTTGACGCACACACTTAAAAAAACACCAGCCGTTTCTTGTGCAAAAATATTTTCTTTAAGGAATGAAACGATAAGATATGACAAAATGTGATGGCACATCGATATTTCCTTTCTCAGAGGATAAATAGTAAAATATTCAATACAGATGATGATTGAAGAAGATTCAGGAAACAAGCTGGAGACGAAAAGCCTACATTCAGGCCGAAGCCTTTTTCTCTGAAGGTGAACGTCTAAGTGCAAAGTTTTGCCTCTCAACCCACAAAGGATCAGATCACGTGACAGGTTTTTGGTCAAGCGTCTGTTTTCAGCAACATTTCCACCCTGTTAATGCACAATCCCAGGGTTGATTTCTACTTGATACATTTTACTACTTTGATCTGGTGTCCAAATGATAGAGTAACCCAGTAAAAATCAACATGTTTTTAATCCCCAACATTCAGCAACTTGACTTGTATGGCACTCCCTGTCTTCACATAGTTTCCATTGTATAATTATGGGGACGTAAACCTGGATTTGGCTGCAGTTCAATATAATCCGACAGCAGTGACATGAGCAGATTTTGTGAAAGCCTGAGTCAGTCGCTAAAGTCATCTGTTGACACTCTTCCCCCATCAAAAAATGCATTGATTAGAAGTTACATTTTTCACACACTTACACATTGACCGTGTGCTATTGAGATTGACAAAGTACACGCATATGGCAGCTACATCGAAGTTTCGCGTATATTCTGCGGCTGTAAGCAGTCTACATGGATGATGGATAGGCAGGCTAAAGTCTCAAGCTTGCTAACGTCGTTTGTACAGCTTTTCTATGGCGCCAAAAATAAATCATTGAAAGCAATAATAAAGTTCTGAAGGATGAAAGTTCGGTTAGCTTTTTATATTTTCAGTTTTGCTAGGTCTCTGAGAATTTTCTGAGTTGAAACAGATTATGAGTTTAAGCTAACTGATAAGCTAGCTCTCACTGCTACAACAGCTAAAGGCAAATCAGAGATAAAGCGCCAGCGTCCTTCGCCGTTCTTTTCCCACCAAAATAACCACCATTGTATGAATGCGTGCCCATTAAAAACAGTCACACAACCCTTTTTTGACAACCAAAATAACAGTTGGACAAATGCAGAGCGAATAGAACGTCTTTGTGTCCCGAGCTGTTGACGAACAAACCATGGCAGCTTCAGCATTAGCCACGTTAGCTAGCCCGCTACATGGCCCCCATCTGAGCAGAATGGTACATTCCATAGAACCACAATTGGATGACATTTACAAGAATAGGATAATTACCTGATCCCTGATGATTCCAGTCTTAGAAATGACAACAGACCAGAATGTTTCAACATAAAAAGTTTGGTCTTTGTGGTTTTAGGTGTATCAGCCACATTCGTGCTAAAACTCTGGTCCATGGCCTGCGCTTGCTTTCGTTCTGGTCCATACATGCCATTTAAACAGCGGTGTCTGTAGTTACTGATGCAAGCACAGTTCTCTGGAATAATTTGGCGAACCAACCTTCTAGGCCCAACCTGGTTTGGAGCAATGCCTCAGAATATCCCTCAAAAGTACCTCCTTTGATGTATCTGGGGAAGCAAATTGGCGACGAAAAAAAAAAGCAGGACGTTGTTAGTTATGACCGTAGTCAGGTTTTTTTTCAATCTTTACGGATGGACCCTGCTCAATTCTGTGGGGTGCAGAAATACGTTTGCGACCCGCCATAATAATTCTGTGGCGTGGAATAGTAGTTACTGTGATGATGATGATGATTTTGGTTGTTGTTGTTCTGGGGGGTGGAGTAGTAGTTGTGGTGTTGGTGGTGGTGACTTTGGATGTTTCCGTAGGCAAAGAGCAGCGGGGCCGTGGAAGGCGGCGGTTGCTGGGTGGGAGCAGCGCCCGCCGCCAGAGTCCCGTTGCGTTGGATGGAGCCGTACCAACTGGACGTGCCCAGCTGGGGAGTGGTAGAGAGGAGGCTGAGGGACGGATTGAGAGGAAGAGAGAGGGGGGGATAGGATAAGCAGAAGAGAAATCAATCAAAGGTAATTTCATCAGTCAGGGTATTGATTATCTTGGGTGTGTGCCCACCTGGCCCGATCCGTCCTACTATTAATGCTTCTGGACAGGTCGTCATCACTGTCGTACCGCCGAGGGTTGTCAAAGAAATACGCTCTGGAGCTGAAACTGTGGCTGTTGATCATCCCTCCTGGAGCCTGAGAGTCAAAGAGATGTTCAAGCTCCATTACTCTTTACAGTCCTGCAGATTTACGGTTCTGTCCCACAGATCATCGCTAGCATATGTACTTCCAACGTGCTATATTACCAGGTTTTGGTTGGGTCTTTGGACTCGGAAGAAAACCACCACTAAACTTGTAGGTAGCAGCTCCCAGAAGAACAGAATGATCCCAAACGCGATGTAGGCTTCACCGCTGATCTCCTGCACATCGGCCTGCAACACACACACAAACATTTTAGATTAATCACCTGAATCTTGATATTTAAATATCAGATTATACCCACGCATACAATGGAACCCTTTAAAATGGCCTGTCCGTCTCAAGTCCTGATCCATGATGTAGGTCAGGACACACAAACACGGTTATTTATAGCCAAACAAAGCCCTTTACCCCACAAGGCATTGCTTTCCCAAAGCTCCTAAGATGGATTGTCCACTCGCTCACACACAGACAAACAAACAAAGGCACTGGGTTTCTGACAGAATAAAAGCTTGTTTTCCTTCTACAACCCAACACACTCTGTGCAGTACCTGATCAGAGAAGCTGTACCAGCCGTAGTTGAAGGTACTGGGTCTGTCCTGTGGGGACAGGGCCACTGCCACCAGGTTGTAACAGGCTCTGGATGTGTAGAGCAGGATCACCATGGATCCTATGGCTGTAGCTTGGCACACCGATGTACCCTGGGTGGAAGAGTAAACCGTGCTTATTACAAGTCATGCATCAGTTGGCTATCGGCCTGTGATTCAATGTCAGATATGGGCCCTCTCCATGGCAGACTATATAGGCCAGGAATTGAGTTTTGAGGGCCAAGTTAGCTCAAATGAGTCATAGTCGGGAATCCATTGAAATTTACAGCTTACCAACAAAGAATTTTTTTTTTTTGGCGTTAATCAGCCTCAACACAAAGCAGTACTACAAGAACTTTGCCTGAGCAAAATGCATTGTAATTACTACCTTTTATCGTCCTACCTTGGACTCGAGGTAAACGTTGGCAGAGGACATCTTGGCGATCTTGAAGACGCAGACGGCCAGAGAGACGGCGCACAGCACAAACAGGCTGTCGTTGATCAAGACCCGGGCCAGGACCGTGTGTCGCACGCCCCCGTCACTGGAGACACAAAGGTCACGAACTCTTTGAGTGAAACTGTTCCGTGGGCGCCTAACGGGAGATTACTGCGCAAGGAGACAACATTCTGTTCTTTGCGTTTGTATTGTTTACCTCGGAGATTCGGAGCGCTCCAGAGCTCCCTGCACCAACAACGCACACGTCAGATTCACCACCAGGAAAAACACGCCGAGACACAGGAAGAACAAACACAGAGGAACCCTTGGGGAGGGAGAGAGAGACGAGACAGTCAAGAGGATGGCCAAAACAATGGGACTTTATTCATACACAACAACTAAACAATTAAAATGCATTGTGTTGAATCTGCAAAGCAGCTGAGTGTGTGAGAGAAGTAAGGAAAAGAAAGAGTCTGGTTGTTGAGGAGGAAACTGCAAACAACATCAAAAACAATGAAGTTGAAGGACAGACTCACTTGTATTTGGTGAGCTCTGGGGAATACTTGGCTTTAGCCTTGAACATCACCTACACAAAGAAAAGTAAAACAATATATATCATGACACAGTGATAAGACATATTGCATTTTTAAAATGTCACAATTAAGATAAGATAGAAGAAAATAGAGAGCAGGAGAGGTTTTGTTTTAAAATTGACGGCTGAATGCAAAACAGCTTTTGCCCGAGGCGATGATTTTATAGTTGAGAGGAATAAAATAAGGGTCTTCCCAATTTCTCCTATTGGCCTCCGAGCCTAGAGCGGACCGCTGGGCCGACAGCAGGGATTACAGGACGTGACTTCATATTAATAAGTAAACAGAGAGATCGAACAAAAGACACGGGCGTCAACTTGCGAGCAGCAGTCAGGAGGAAAAAAAGGCGTCGTCTGAGTTGACTGACTTTGACACGGTATGCAGGCCGGCCTTTATGTTGTCCAGGGTTTCAGTTTATTAGCAATCGAGGCTAGAACACGATGTGAAGTGCACTTTCCTTTGTGGACTTTCCACAAACAAATTAACAAATTAAATAAAAAAATGTAAATCCGGTTTCTAGCTGTGATACGGTATGAAATTGACCAAATAAAGACAAGCCAAACAAAAACTACATATCTATTATCTACCCGCTGCCAACATGTTATCAGTAAAAACACTCAACAAGTCCAGTTTGAGTGTACAAAAGCTGGTTTTTAAAACAGTTTACCACAAATGTACAGTAGTTGATTCAGTTATTAACTGTCTTTGACCAAAGTCATGTTTGATATGATATGATGAGATGGCCACAGAGGTCTCGAATGTTGCTCAACATTGAGTTTATTGTAAACACACGTTAAACACTCAGCCTTTTGTGTGGGAATGTAGGCCAGGAGCTAATTGGTAACCCACAAATGAAGCAGCCAGCCAACAAAACACGACCAGATTACTTCATGTGTACCCAAACATCACAGGGGGAAATACAGCTAAATCTACAGAGAATGAGATTTGATAGGTTGCAGCTCAACATTACCCTTATTATTGTCTGTCGTGAGATAAAGGGGAAGCAAATAGCAGGTCAGGAGTCATGCCTGACTCATCAGAAAACAGACGGTGGCATGATGATGTGTCAGCGGTTTACGACTCTCGGAGAGTCCGACATTGAGCAGCGCTGTTCGGCAGTAACGCACAAACGGTGTTGTGATATTGTTTGAACAAACTGGTGCCAAATATTCCTTGCAAAAGGTGGAGATTTGGTCAAATATGGTGGTAAATATCTTTGGTGGTTTGGAGAAAAAAAAGCATGTTCAATCGACGATAAATGCACGACAAAAGTCAGCGAGGGCACCACAATGGTAGTTTGTCAGCCTGTCGTTGTCACATGATTACATAAACTGTGCGAAATCAAGCCAATTGCATTTGTGCAAGCCCAATGCTCGCTCTTCTTTTAGCTCCGTTTCGGTCTCCACCAACTCCCGAGGAAAACTTCTGGCTCATTTGAGCATCAAAGAGAGATCACTGATTGATTGAGATATCATTGATTATAGCTGCAGAAATGATTATTTTAATGGTTTAGTGTTTGATTTATAACTTTAATATGGCCGAGACTGTAAAAAGCAGGATTCTACTGTGAGAGAAAATATGATCTATTACTCAGGTCATAGATTGAGATGCAGACTTTTAAACTGACGATGACATCGGAGAACACCATTTTGTTGGTAATGGTGGAAAGAAAAAAGAGCAGTGCGCCAATTGTGCTTTGCAAAGTAGCACAACAACCCGACAAAGGGAAGTTGTTTACTCAGCAGTTTGTATGCGTTGACTGGTCGCAGGTCGTGCCGCAATCTTTTTTCAGCGGTCTTCATTACCTCATCTCCACTCAGCCAGTTAAACGAGCTTCCTTTCCACTCACGCCCATGTTTTATGTGACTGAGATGCATCCTGTGTTTTCCTCCGAGGGCCGTGTTTGATCTTCAACCAACTCAAAGTCCCAAAGTGCGTCGGTGTTTGCTGCCAGAGAAACATGACATTCGGAGTGGGCAGGTGTTAAACAACTGCGACTGACCAACTGTGCCCCTCTCTTTCTATCCTCCATACCACACAGGTTGTGACGGGAACATTCGCTCCAGTCTTGTCCACTTGACACAGGCTTTTTTTTTACCACTCGGTCTCAAACTTAGCCAATTTGCAGAGCCTTCAAACCTGATTCAAGTCAGTCAACCAACTCTATGTAGCATGTGGGCCAAATAGCGACCACAGTAACCACATTTCACCATTCCGCGGTGGCAGCTCTGCAAGCTAAAACTCGAGTTTAAAGTCACTTTGCTAGAGAAACGGACATTTCTTGACAGTTATACATTGGCCGACCACAAAACTGCCTTTCGGCTTGATTGTCGTCTTACTGAGAGCTAGACGAGTAGATTGATACCTCTCACCACGTCTGTCCATTAAGTGTGATGGTAGAGTAAGGAGATGGCTAGCTTAGCTTAGCATAAAGACTGGAAACAGGTAGGGTGGGGAGCTCGCCTGGCTGTGTCTAAAGGTACCAAAATCAACTTACCAGCACATCATAAGCTCTCATACTCTTATGTTGGATCTTAATTCTTTCCTGCAAGGGGGGGGGGGGGGGGACTGGAGTCCCTGCTGGTTGCCTGGAAACCTCAGTGACCACGAGACCCAGCGTTGACACAATGTCGAGCTATTCCTTTAAGGTTGTGTGTTAACGGTCTGCTCTGCTAATATGTAAATTAACCAATTAATTATTGGGTCCATAAAACAAACTGTCAAAGCATCATGGGAGCTGTAGTTTTGGAACATCTGGTCTTTTAATCTATGCTGGAATTCAAATTCAAATGTATTTGGCAAATTGTTGTTGACAAAACTGCGATGTCAGCAGTTTCATGAAATCAGGTTACTCCCCCGCCCAGTGCAGTCTTACCTGTGTGAAGTAGAGATTGAGGAGGCAGAGTGTGAAGAACTGAAGGCAGACGGGGCAGCAGTAGAGCAGCCAGTAGGCCAGAGGCTGCAGCCGGTTGGCCTGCACCACATTTTTAAAGTAGAAGGAGAAGAGGGTCGTCCTCAGCGCGGCCCACAGCAAGCACAGAAACAAAAACACACTCTGGTAGCTGAAGCGCTTGTGTCCGTAGTGCAAAATGAGCCAGAGCTGCAGGTAAACGAAGGCGAACAGGAAGGAGTACAAGACGGTGTAGACGGCAGTCAGACTGAGCTCCAGTGTCGGGGAGATTGCAGCTCCAGGGGACTCCTTCAGTGAGGTAAACAAGTGGGACTCGACCTCCTCTCCTGCAGAAAACATCTCCACCGCCCGCTCGCACTAACACATGGGATGCTGTGAAGGCGACAAAACACTACAACTGGGTCAGACCCGGGCTAAATTCACCGCGGATGACAAAAAGACGAGGGCATTCGGGTGAAAATGTGCGATAAAAGCAGTTTATTCTGAAAATAAGTGTCATAATGAAGCTGCGTAGGGGTTTAAATCCAATACTAGGCTGAAGAAAATTTGGAGTCTAGTTTTAAAAAAATGCGCTAGGTTAAAAAATATCAAGAAAGGGGGAAAGAAAACAAGAGAGAGGTCCATCTGTGAATCTCTGCAAAGCCGTTCTCTGCAAAAAACAACTTAAGGGGAGGGAAATCTCCGGATCAGCTGTGATGCAGTTTTAGACCCGCCCCCCTTGCGCTCGACGAAAACGGAAACTAGCGTTTCATAGGCCGCCATTTTGGCTCAATGTCAGGCTCATTTGCTCCTGAAACAGCTGACTCCGGAGCCACAGACTATTGCCAGTTTCAGAGCTAAATCCACGGATAAATCTCCCAAGCGAAACGACGTCCTCACACCCACTTTCTCAGTGCGCCGCTTCATTGGCTAATCCAGCCGCCCAACCTCCACAGTATCCTCACTCCATTGGTTCATGATGATGTCAGCTGCGGCAGTGTCCGCCCTTTGTATGCCTGTGATTGGGTGTTTGCTCAAGTCAAAACTGTTCCCCGATCTTATTGGCTCAACTAAGAAAGTGGGCGTTTCTCTCTGAGAAAGAGGTCATCAAAAAAATTCGCAAATATTTACGTTAAGTCATTGAGCAATAACCAACAGTTGCGGGAAAAAAACATGGTTGCCTTCAAAATAAAAGCTTAAAACGTTGGCGTGCACAAAACTGCAATGTTTGGGAATGACAAACAACTGTAAAACAGCCACATTCTTATCATTTACGTATTATTATAGGATAATTGTCACGTTTATCATACAAGTTTGTTCGGACAACTAAAAAAACGCATCGCAACAAATTCGCCAATTGAGGATTTTATTATGAAATGATAACAGGAAGTGTGAAGCATCGATCACTCAAGACACATTTTTTAAAATTTCACTGTGCAGCTTGAGGAAAAATAACCTTACAAACTTCCCTGGCATAACACGTAAGTGGACATATATATATGTATGTAACTAAAGCATAAAGCGCCGTTTGGGGCTTTCTTGATATTATACGCGTAGGGAAAACGGCTGCTTTTAATTAGCGTCATTATGTAAGCCGTCTCCGTTAACCGTGGTTTTTAACGTTTGTGCCACTCGGACGTTGCAAGTTAAACCCCTCAACTCTCTGGTAAGGCTCACATTCTTCTAACGTACTTGTTGTCCCTGCTTATCAGAATCAGCTTTATTGGCAGTTTACGTTGCTCTCAACTTACATACACAGAAATGACAAATGTACAAAAAAAATTAAAACAAGGACAACAAAGTAGAACATCACGAGAACCCAGGAACCTGTAGGTCTCCACAGCAGACACAGTGCTGTTGAGAATAGTGAAGGGGGGGGTCAACTGTCATCTCCACAGTATGAGCTTGTTCAGCTCCAGGTTGTTCTGATCACCAGTGCCGACAGTCCGGGTGCTGGATGTGTTTTTTTCCCAGCCTCACCTGCTGTGTCCTGTCTGTCAGGAAGTTTGTGATCCACTGTGATCCAGTTTGTGATCTCCCCCCAGAAACGGAGCCTTTCTTCCATCATGTGGACGTGCATTGCTGTCGTCCTGCTGTGGGGGAGGTCAGGAGGCGGCACAGAGCAGGCCAGCACGTCGGCCCCGATGGAATACACGTCTGCGGACTTCACCGACAAATTGCATTCTGGGAAGACGATGTTCATCTATTTTGAGCAGCAAGGTGGGCCGCTCACAGGCGCAAATCTCTTTCCACATTTGGTATGGTCGTTTTAAATGCAGTCGCTAATCTCTGTCCCCAGTCTCCTCAACCATCGCTCTCTTCTTGGCGGAGTTGGAGCAGTCCGCTGACGCTCTGCAGGGTTATGGGGTGCTGGTTGGCAAGGTCACCGTAGTCCTGCTGTCATAGAAGTTTGATAGAAGTTTGACATTAAGTTTTCTTTTCATTCACTTCATAATGTGGAGGCGTATACCGGGAGGTGTATGGGACGGAGAGGTGGCAGTTCAGTGCTTTTTTTGTCTTTTATTTCCCGTTCAGGTCAACTGCAATAAAGAGCCGGTTCACGAATACTGCGCGGAAGAGAAGGCGCTGAACACGGCGTTTCTCTTCAGGTGTGTGGAGTACAGCCATTTCATTTCGATTGACTTTCTCACGAGAGACACCAGAAGACGTGCGTTGTGTTGACGTTTTCTTCCCCCATGTCCTCCTTCCAGGGGTGGCAAGGAGTTCTTGGGTTTTAATTTGGACACCTTGTTTGACGTCAACTCCATCGTCTCGGAGGTCCTATTGTGAGTAAGCGACGCTCCATCAGTGTGACGCTTTAACGTTCAGTCCTTCTGAAACATCCAATACACTATTTACAAGTAGTATTTTTAACATAGTGATAAGTAGTGCTTGTATTTTCACAGTGTTGATATTGTTTAATACTACAAATGAACATAAACAAGATGTACTTGTATTTGGTCTCCTTCTTCCAGTGCCATTCTGCGCGAGGAGATCAAGTACGTTCACACAGAAACTGACCTGCTGGCCATGGAGAAGGCAGCCAGAGGGAAGAAGGATATCGCGCTGGGTTACGTCAGCAGCCTGGGAACACAAGGTAAGGAAAGGACGGATGTACGGAGGCCGAATGTCAGCGATAGAGATGATCTGGATGATTTGTTTAAGGGCTGATTCATTTACTCATGGATTGCACTGTGAAAGATGGCTCAGTCGAATTGATTGATTTTACTTATATGACTACTTAAATGAATAGTATTGTCTGCGATTGTGTTTCTTAAGAGCACAGGTCGATGATGGAGACGGCGTATGTGTACGGACCCAAATACCAGTTCATCCTCATAACTGGAGGCCCAGTTTTGAACCACTTTAGGTACGGTAGGTTGTTTTTCTTGTTCTTTGTCTCCACCCCGCCTGAGAAAGTCTTCACCGTGTGTGTGTCTCTCCGTCTTTGTCCCGCAGCGTCGACGAGACGTCTCAAGTGTGGTTCCTCCACTGCAGAGCTCACGGCGGGTCCATGACCTCCGAGCACTGTCCCACGACCCGTATGAGCAAACCGCTGTCCACGCTCAGCCTCCACTCCTTCCTGCAGCTCATGGAGGCGCCGCTAGTGGTGAGCAGGATGGAAATGAACAGTCGCTGTATGTTGTAGTCTTAAAGGGCCAGCGTGTAGTAACTATGTTTTCATCAGCGTTTCATCTTTTTTGTTTTCATGTATCCAATCGCACATAATCTCATGTGTCTCTCCACTGCACAGTCTGAAGTTTACGACGACCCGTCCTCGGTCCAGCCCCCTCAGTTCCCCTACCAGGACACCCCCCAGGTCTTCCTGTTCTCCCGTCCCGCCACCAAGCAAGAGGACCTGGACACGGCCACCGCTCTGGCCTGGAGGCTCCGCGGCCTCGCCCTGCTGGTGCTCGTGCACAGGTAAGACGCACAGGTACACACAAGAACATGGATCTGATCCTATTACTATTAATAGTGTTCTTCTTCATTCTTTTATTTTTATTTTGTAGCTTTCTTTTGCCAGGTAGAATGAACTATATGCCCAGCAAACCAGTCTAAATCTACCTTCTGTGTGTGTGTTATCAGGCAGAGTCCTGCAGTGAAAACCCTCGATGAATATAATGCTGCTTACAGGCTGCCTGAGAAAGTATGACGCCCACATGAATACATCCATACATTAAAAAAAGATGACTCATTATTGTCAGCCATGTGTGATTGACCTTTCGTGTGTTTGTGTGTGTGCTTCAAGGGTTCAGAGGTGAAGTATTTGCACTCAAAAAGCACCGATGAGCTGCTGGAGCTCTTCACAAATCAAGAGGAGGAGGAGGGGTCGGAGGAGGAGGAGGGGTCGGAGGAGGAGGAGGAGGAGGAGGAGCAGGAGGATTTGGATTCCAAATTGCGTAAGTGTCTAGAGAGGATAAGAGAGAGGAGTTAGGGAGAGAGGGTGTTCATGGCTTTTTCGTGTCCACCCCCCCCCCCCCCAAAGACATGCTGGACGATGAAATCGCCGAGTCCGTCTTCGAAAACCGCCTCAACTTGCCGGACGCCGACTCGCTCGCCCAGCTGACCTCCGACAACTTCCACGCCACAGTGGCTGAAAGCAGCCTGACGGTGGCGCTCTTCTACCTCCCATGTAAGCTCTATTCCCTCCCGTCCTGTCGGATATCGGGTCGAGATGCACGTGGGTGGAAGTAACGGTCGTTTCTGCTTTCACCACCAGGGCAGGCTGTTTCAAAGACCTTTCTCAGCTCATTCATTGACGTCGCCGAGAGACTTGAAGGTAAACGGGACGACCTGATTAGAGTCTCAGAGAATCGTTTGTTGTATCTTAGCTACAGCTTCTGGAGATGTAAGAGAGAGCCTTGAGATTATTTTCAAAATGATCGTAATGACGAGATAGATAAAGGGAGAGCTCATCCAATGATGTCTTGAAATGTCGTGATCTTGACGCTTGCCTGATTTACTAAATCCCTTAAGATTCCGAGGTCCAGATGTGTGTGGTCGACTGCAGGGAGTGGACCGACCTCTGCGCTGCCGAGTCGGGCGGCTCCCCCCCGATCCCGTTCCGGCCGGTCACGGTCTTCCCCACCGTCCTGCTGCTCCGCCCCGAGGACTCGGCCCAGCACTACGGAGGCATGCTGGGTGCCGAGGCGCTGCACCGCTTCATCGTGCTGTGAGTTTTGGTCATGGATTTGTCTTTGAGATGATTTTGAGTATATTCTCCTAAATGCCTTTCCAATCCCAATTCTGAAGAGCGTAGAGTACAGAGTATAGAGAGAACTTCTCAGCCTGTGGAAACCGTTAAATAGTGTCATCTGTGACTCTAGAGGGAGATGAAATAACCCTGATGATGTCATCGTGATGGCATCAGGGGGATTTCCGCTTCGCCCTGAACACTGCAAACGGGAAGTTACAAAAGTAAAAAACGAGGAGTTTTAAAGATGTGGTCTACTAAACGGGTGGCCTAGTGAGTGACTATCAAGTTGCACCATGGGAAATGTAGGATTCAGTGTTTTTGACCCATTCCTGGGAAAGTCAACATATCTCAGCCTCTGCTGCTTTGATTTAGACTTTTTTTTATCTGTCGCTTGTGACTCCCCCAACTATTGAAGTAAAGTACCTATTACATGTTGATATAAAATAAGTTACTATAGGGCTCATTCAACAACAAGTGCACTGCATCTGAAGGCAGGACTCTAAAACCCCAAAGACAAAATAAAGTGAAATGTCCCCGTCGGGATGTTTGTCTTGGACATCTTTCCACCAAGGACATCTGTTCCTGAGAACCGCGAACAATGGCCGTGTTTTACAGGGCAAAAGCATAAGAAAATAACAGGAAACACCCTCGTATATAAGCCACATGTTCACAGCAGGACAATACAAATCCATATCAGGGAGCTTTTACAAATATATTTTCAGATTGTGGGAATCTTGGAGTCATTGCTTATCTAGCTGGCCAGTCATGTTTTCTATAATCATTTGTTTTGTCCCATTATCACCCAGAGACTTCGATCCATGCTTTGATTTCATCATGTCTTGACTGAGTGTCTCCTTAGAGCAGAATGAGACCAATCAGACCATGTTGTAGCTATATCTCTGAGCCTTTAACCTGTGAAGTCTTCCACTCAGTACACGCTCAACAATAACATGCACGTTTTGGATCTGCGTACATTTGTGTATGTTTCGTCTGTGCACACAATCTTACATGTTTCTTCTTCAACCAGGAGCCAGCCAGCTTCTCCGGCGCGACTGTCCACCCAAGAGGAAGTGACATCATTCCTCCAGGAAGTGCCTCTCCCCGGGCTGGCAGGCTACAAGCCCGATCGTGCACTGGGACTGTTTAAGACACAAGCAGATGCAGGTGGGGGGGAGGGGCTGTAAAATGATATTGAATTCCTAAAATATTGCAGAAATATCTTCCAGGACGTCCCTTAAAGCCGCTGACCTGTCAGTCGCATCATGATGATGATGATGATGTCATGGTGATGTCGCCCTGTCTTGCCAGCTGTGCGGCCCTTCACTGAAGCAGCAAAGTCATTGAGAGGAGAGGCGCTGACCGGACTGCTGACGGATGGGCTGGCAGAGAAATGGTAAGAACTCAGTCTCGTCATTCCTGCCTCAAGGTTTTCCCGGACGGCTTGAAGTTGTACTTCACATGAATTTGAAAAACATACACGTGCGATGAAGAGGAGAGGTCACCTCAGTCTATGTGTGATGAGCAGCTGTTCTTGCATCATTAAATGGTCTTCAAAATGAGCTTTGAACATGTGTTCATGTTGCACGTGTGCTCTGCAGGGCGGCGGAGCACAGCGTGGATCTTCCTGCAGTGTTGGTGTTTCCGTCTTGGGGGGCACGCACTCGGCCCTCGGCGCTGACCGCCTCCACCTCCGCCGAGGAGCTGCTCTCCCGCATCAGCACCGCACTGCTGCACCCACTGGTAAAACAGGCTGTGCACGTTCGTCTGTCACGTTTTAAATTTTAGAGTTTAAACAAAGCCAAATTTGTGAGCCAGATCGTCATTTATATCTCTTGAAATGAAATCGGCGTGAATAAATGATGGACGTAACTTCTCGGAAGTTTGTGAAAGCCGAGATGGAAGCGTTCACACGATGTCACGGATAACCGGCTCCATGTGTGGCTCCACAGAGTGTGGACACGGTGTCCTCATGCGTCACGTCTGAGGTAACTCATTCAGAAACCAGGCAATAATGTGCAAACAGCGCGTTCAGCTCTCCCTTTGAGTTTTTATTTTGCTCTTTTGAGCAATAACCAAAGGTCCCTTTGGGTGGCGCTGTTGTCCACGTTTTTATCAAGGTCTCAGAGGTCTATCCAGTTAAAAAGCACAATTTATTTTACAAATAAAGCAACTGAGGGACTGTATGAAGGGCGGTGGAGTCAGTCAAATAACTGCTGCCTCTTAATGCCTTTGTGCTGACGCTCACAGGCAGGTTTGATGCCTAACAGCTCAGTGTAGCAGCTGCTGTGAACAGCAAAAACCCTGATGTGAGATATTGAGCTTTGTGCTGACTGAATATAAAAGAATTGTTATACTTTGTATATTATTTTGGGTGGTGTTGAGCCGTCTGTTTCCAAATCTCTTATTTCTGTCACTGTAATAATGTGTACGTTAAACTCCTCCATCCCTGTTTTTATCTCCAGCCTGAGCTGACGGTGGAAAACCTGCCGTCCTTCCTCTCCCTGGGCAAAGGCCTCCTCCTCCTCTTTGTGGGAGAGGAGGAGGACGAGGTCGGGCGGAGGCAGAACCAGGTGCTGCTGGAGGAGATGTTAGGAGTGGTGGAGCTGGGCGGGGAGCGGATGGAGCGATACCTGGTCTGCTGGATCCACCTGTACGTGATAGATCCGTCATTTAAAAAAATGATCCCACCAGATGGTATTGAATTGTTTTCTTCGTCTGTGTTCCAGCGGCCGCACTCCAGCTGGTATGTCTGTCCTGGGGTCGTACCTGGGCTCCATGCCCCCCCTCCCTGCCCTGGTCCTCACCCATTTGCCCTCCAGAAGTGAAATCTATCAGTACTCCCCCAACACGCCCATCATGGCCTCCTCTGTCCTGCAGTGGGTGCGGAGAGTCGAGGACGGGGCCGAGGCGGCTGCAGGTAAGGAGGAGGAAGTGCTGCACAGCAAAGAGTTAAGAAAATAGAAGGCAGCAGTATGTATTATATATAACATAATATTATATTATACAAGACCACAGGATATTTCAACCCTATTTATTTTAATAATAGAACATGCTTGTGTCATAATGCACAGTGAAAATGATGGGATACTTTTACCCTTTTTTAAAAATGAATAACTATTCATTTGTTGAAGGGAAACTCAACCAAAGCGTTCCAAATAAACGTTCATTTTACAGAAATTATTCCAAACTCTTGTCTCACGTAAACACAGAAATGAATCTTTTGGATTTATTCATTTTAATTGCGATAGCGATCTGCTTTCTGGTTAACCAAACTTGAACCCACATCACATACGCAGCAGAACGGCCCGAACTCTGCCCCATCAACCACACCAGTGTTTACGCAAATATCATATTTCAATATCTTTATTTTCCACAGTCATAAAACGTCACAATACAAAACCCACGATTGAGACGAGACGTACCGAAAAACCACAACACAAGAACAGACTTATAAACAATAAAAACCAAAAACAGTGAAGTTTTACATGCTACGCTAGAATATTAATCAAAGATGTTAAAAAATCCAGGTAAAGAACAAAAGTACACCGTAGAACAACAAATCCATGCAGTATAATGCCAAATGCTCCCCAGAGGGTGAAGGCAGGATCCAGCGTGTAGCTTTCCCGTCTGAGGAATGTGAACGGAATGCAATAGAGGCGTTGAGTTGAGCAGCTGCACGTGTATCGATAGTAAAAGGGTCTTTAACTTACGATTTAACCTCAGGCTTTAAACGCTTGACCTTTTGAACTCTGTCGTTTGGTGAGTGCCGAGACAAGACGCCGGTCTCGCTGAGACTCGTCCCCGGTCTATCTGAACCAATTGCCGCGCATTCCATCGGTTCTCCGGAGAAACCCCAGACCTGCAGCCGTCTTTAGAGACGCAGAGTGGCTTCAAGCCTCCACTCTTTACTTCCTGGAGCTATGTTCCCCTGCAAGGCAGCTTACGAAACTCTTCTTTTGACTGGAAGTGTTTTTAGCGTTCAGGTTTTTTAAAGAAACAGCATTTGGACGAACAAGTGTTTTTAAAGGCCGACATCTGGATTGAGACTTTCTCTTATTTTCTGGCACTCAATATTCTGGAAGTTAGAGAAAATGATCTCGAAAATGTTGAGTCATTTTTCATGATCATGAATCTAGCTTCAGCTGCAACATGGTTTATTGCAGTTGAACATTATAAACTGAAAAACGACTTTGTTGTTGCGTTACATTGAAGGCATGTAATCCTCTTTAATGTGTCACATGGCACGATGTAATTCTACATGCCTGTCTCTGCAGGGACGTTGGGTGGGGACAGCTGGCCTCCCGCTGCCGAGTTTTTGGACTTCCTGAAAATCATGGACATGCAGGAACCCGGCTCCAGCCGGCAGCAGACTCCTGAGGCCAAGGTGGAAGAAGGCGTGGCGGTAGATAAAGCAGGGGGGGAGTCCTCCTCTAGCTTTCCCGCGCATGACAATCACCCTCACGCTGAACTGTGAAGAGAACACGATGGGGCACACAATGCAGCACCAAAAGACACTGTGAACTTAAAGTCGGTTTAATATGACTGATCACATATTCTGTTCCCTGTAGTTTCATTTCCTGGTTTCCTACCGCTGCGGTTTTGTCACTGATTCCTGTGAACTCGGCTTCTACCCGATTTGCTGACTCCTCATTATTAAAGATACAACCTACAGTATGTGCTAAGCTGTTGGTCATTGGTGTGAATGTATCTTTCCAGTTCCAGAAAGCCAACATCCTCATCAGTCACAGGATCAGACGCCGTTACCTCTTCCTCAGATGATTTGCCACAGTGATGTTTTAACTGTTACCATGTCTGCCTTCCCTCTTTAATCACACCATGCATGGAAACTGCAGTGACTTTACGTGAAGGATATTTACGTCCTGCAAGCGTCCTTAAAATTTGTTTTATTTTCCCCATCGTTCCACTTCCTGTCCCGTAACGACAGCGGCGCCATTTTGGTTTTTTTTCCCAGCAGTTGAGATGCAGAACAGAGGAGGTGGAAGAGGTCAGTTGGATCGGTCTGCTCTCATTATTACGGTGGTTTCAGATGTGGTTTCTGGGACTTTGAGTCGTTTGAATCAATTCGTGTCTCCGTTAAAAGGGAACATCCATCTTGACCCATCAGCTGAAGGATCTGAAGGGCTCTTGTGGTTTTGGGCGGAATTTCTTTTGAATCCATGTGAATCTTCAGCTTAAATTTTTGTCTTTGTTCTTAATGAAACAGACGGACTGAGCACAAGACTGGCAGGTTTTTTTATACTGTAAGGGCTTGGTTGTTATTTTTGGACATACTGTGAACATTAAATAAATGAGATCATGACATTAAATATTTTTCAAGCCCATGTTTTGAGGTACGTTGAGATATAAATGTTTACACAATGGGGCTGTCCTGTAAAGTGTTCTCCTTTTAAACAAAGTGCTCCTTAAATTGGTCTATTTTTGTAGATCTATATATACAGTGCGAGCACTGAGCAGCGCCCACCCTTTTGCCCATTAGGCACTACACAAAGGTGAAAGGTCAACTGTGTGCTGGTGGCTGCCTGACCAATGCAGTGAAAGAAAAAGGTTCAGGGCTGGTCAAAGAGGGTCCAATGACAGTAAAGAACCAATGGTGAAATAAGAAAATAAAAAAAAATAATTCCTTTACTTTGATGGCCCAAAAGTGTTGGTAGTTTTAGTAGTTAAGTACACAAAAAATGACAATTAAAAAATATTTAACTTTTCGTAAACGCGTGAAACAGCGCCCCTCTTGGTTGTAACGCTTGGTACATGTTAGCCAACCTGTGTGGTTGAAACACGGTACTGCACCCTCATCAAACGTACCGAAGGGAGAAGCTAGATTAAACATTTAAAAGTATTAAAGAAGCTGAAGTCCCTGTCATGGCGAACTGTGAATGGACACACGTCTGAGGAGAAGAGTCTGAAGAGAAGTGTGAACCCTTTCACGGCCTGGTCTCAGAAGAAACAACTAAATGTTAGCAGTATTTAAATTAAACAGAGGACAGTTAGCTAGCTAGTTTTCCTAGCTGCGAATTTACCGCGCTTTTGTAAAGCTACGCTAGTTAGCTAAGCTAGCAGCTATGAAGAGAGAAGACAAGGAGTCCTGTCTTCAAACAAAATTACTGTGGACACAGATACTTCATTCACTGAAAGAAAAGAGAAGCGACATGGACGTCCAATAACGTAAGTTGAATATGAGTAACATTGCATTCTCTCCCACACAAACATATTGTTTTTTTGTCTGTGCTGCAAATTAGCTTCACTAGAATTGACCTGTAGGCTAAATGTTGAATAGCAAACATAAAACTGCTAGATAAGGAAGTAAGTCAAGGATTTTTTAACGTTCACTACTGCTTGTATCATACTATAAGCATTATATGATTTTTATGCTTATTTAATATGTAGGCCAACACGTGTGTAAGTCATGTATCTATGACATTGTTTCTTTTTGATGACAGCGTATTGTCTAAAAGTTTAATTGAATGTTGCATGGTTTGTTGTATTACACCACAGTGGAATGATGCTACACATCTGGATTTTCTTAATTTAGCACGTAGTGTCAGATTCAATCTAACTGGTCACTTTAAACCAATAGCTGGTCCCTGGGATTTATGTCGGCCCCTACCACCAATGCCATCAATACTGCATTTAACTGCAGCTATAGAAATAATAACTTATCAACGCTTGAAGTAGTCCTTTTAAGAACAGTGCGATTGTCTCAGAGTACTGCTAAAAAACAATGTAACTGACTGAAAGTCCTCCTGAAAAAAGCGAATGATTCATGTCTTGGAGTGGATTTCTCCCTCATGAAGTCAGCGCTTGGTGTGCTTTGCGTTGTTCAAGTCGATCAGTGTCAAAGGAGCAGTGAGCAGAGCAGGAAAACGAGATTAAAAGCAAATCGGTGTGTGTTTACATATCGCATTTCACAGTTGAGTATGTCTTCTGGTTTTTGTTCCAGAGGAGTGATTAGAACAGGATTAAATCCTGTGTTGCTGCCTCAGGAAAAAAAACCACATTTTCAAATAAAATAACATTTTGTCATAGTTCTGTGCTTAAAGGGCTTATCTGATCCCAACTCATGTGTCAGCTGTGTGTGAGAGAAAGTGAAGTAACTGCTGTCACAGGCTTTATAACAGTTCTCCCTTCTGCTCAGAGACACACGATAATAGCGTTGCTGCCCATTTGGCCGGACGACTGTGGCAGTGATCCATGTAGCCGCAGACGGTTTGATAAATGACAAATAACAACATGCGAAAGGCCAATTTCACAAGCTGCTGACGGCAGCACGAGCCAGTCGGGAAACGTGCACGGTGAAAAAGATCGGCCTTTGTTGATGGGCTCAGAAGATATTTATAAAATTCTCCCACTTTCCTTGTAATTCTGGTCCTTTTTCCCCGAAAGTTCATGACAAGCGTCTATGAATTCTGACCAAGTGTGTGTTTGAATGCATTTACATACATTTACATACATCTAGCTAATAACATCAATGGGGTGTTCGTGCTGTTAATAATAATAGTCGTATGAGCAGAAATTGGAAATGTAAATTGAGGAATTATTGAAGCACAAGCCCTGATTGAACTCCCTTTAAATACATAAAAAATACAAAAGCAGGCAAATAAAAACGACACAAAGGCAAGACTAAAGAGATTGGCTTTAATCTGTTGTTCCGTACCCTAAACATGCTGATGGAGATGTACGCTCTTCGATACAGCCTCATGACGAACATACTAAGTAATTGTATTTTGCTGCATCCCGGAACGACCTGAGTCAGCACACGCCATCAGGAGGGAAATGATCCCGCGTAGATCGAGCATGTAACTAGATTGCAGACCAGCCGGCGCTACATGCGAGTTATGACATTAGCGTAAGCAGACCACGTATATGATTCAGTTTATGATGCACAGAGCCTCATGCCGAAAGCGGTGCGTTCACTGTTGCAGGCGGTTTCATGTAATTTGTTCTTTGTGAGTAACTGGAGAGAAGTCTGTGATTTTTCATTGAAAAAGATTAAATGAGAAGGACAATAGAGTTCTGCAGGAATGAGTCCTAGAATCAGGAAATGAGTCAGCGTGTTTTTTCACTTGTTTTCGAAGTCAGTGGGTTTTTAAAACTGCGCTTTGGTCAGATGCCTGAAGTAAGGTCTGTATGTAACACAAGTTCAAGAGATATTTAACGTTTTGTTCCACATGGATGCAACGATCTGACTTTTTTAGTCCCGATACCTGGGCTACCCAGTACTGATCCACCAGTGTTTCATTAATAAGCTGCATCCCTCACTGTGGGAAGTGACTGGGATCCTTCTTTTATGTGTAAGGCTTGACTTAAACAGTGCTTCCGGTTGCTAACGAGTGGCTGAATGAGACTTCTAAACGTCATTCTGCCGACTAGTCCGCCTTTACATCATTGTTGTGTTTATACTTGCACTCATGCAACCGTGTTGCAGTTCGTTCATAGCCTAACGTCAGCTTTTTACTTCTGCCGATTGCATTCACGCTTCAAAAAAAAGTCCTAAAAGAGATCTGAACAGCTGACGAAAACAAGTAAGCATAATATTTGCCACAGTATAATCATAAAGCTTTTGGTCCACAAAAGGCCAACTTCACAAAAGCTATTCCCTTCAAAAAGGTTTCAACTGTTGCACAACGCCGACCGCAATCACCGGCTTCAAATTTCTGCGCAGCATCTATACGGGAGAATGGAAAGCAGCAACAAGTTGGCACGCATGCGGGCGCGTGGAGAAGGAATCTGGCTCGGCGCACGCAATCACAGTAAATTGGCAACATAATGGCACACAGATGCACGAATGGGATGACGGGGAGGCGGGACACGCAGAAGAGCCATGAGAAGATCATATTTGTTTATTGCGTTGCATCTGAAAATAGCCCTCTCGTTTTATAAGCTTGTTTGTTGTTGTTCTGGGTTTTTTGCCATGTAATCAAGCCAAGTTTTGCATCCTCATGAGTCATGACTCACTGTGTATTCATGTGTCTCGCCTATTACTGTTAAAAGCCCAGTTTATGTGTGTGTGAGAACTTGATGCTGCTGTGTGTGGGAATATATCTACTTTTTAGATTGTGAACCATGATTACACTGAAACTCCTACGGGATGTCCCTCCATCTGTGTTCACGCACACACACACACACACACACACGGAGGATCTCGCTGCTGAAGCCAGGCTGCAGTTCTTCACGTCAACACGGAGGAAACTACTTGCAGCAGTGAGCACAGTTAGCTCTGTCTAGATATACAGACGGGGTGACGAATGATGAGCCAGGCAGCGATAGAAAATAACTCTCTTCAAAGGCCATTAAGACCTTTTTGGCGCGTGACAGTAAAGTTCAAAGTGCTGTGTCACCTCTGTATACCGTGGCTATGAATGTCAACGGTTAGATGCCACCGAGAATATTTTCCACCTGTTACGCGTGTCGCTCTTTAGGTTAATTTACGGTCTGTGTGTTGAGCTGTTCTGGACAGGACGCACCACGGCGAGTCTGGTGTGTCCAGCTGTGTCGCTCTCAGGGCGAATTAAATATTAACCGGTTAGTTAGTTTGTCGGGCTATCGCAGAGCCAAATATGACCTCCCCTGACATCCCTGTGATGTTTCAAGCTGTCGAGCGTTGGGCGTCGCACACCTCTCAGGTCGCTGGAGCGCACGCTGCGCTAACAGGTTGTCCAGGTGTCGGGTGGAATAACCCTTCCAAAATGTTCAGCTCTAGGCTGTTTAAGTCATCAGCCCCAGAGAGGTCACTGCTAATATTTGGCCAGCTGCCGTCGGCGACGCAGTGTGTTGCCATGGAAACCTCGCTGTGCCGCTTCCTCTTTTCTCTGCAACAGGAGAGAATTAGGAGTTAAACCACGAAGGGCGTCGGGACACTGATGAGTCAAAATAAGACGAGTCTGTAGAATTAGTTTAGAATAGAAAACTTGAGTCAGAAACTTTCCTTTGTGCATTGCATTGTGGGAGAATAGTGCCAATCAACAGCACACACTGTTTCTTTAGTCTGTATATCGACTCTTTTGAGTATACTTTACTTATACATTTCTGCTGTCAACACACTTCATACAAAAAAAGTTTTCTTAATTTTCTACGAAGAGAAGAAATAAGAGAAGTCCAAATCTGCTCTCACGAGCTGAATGATGATATACGATACTGAATTACAGATCCCCTCGGCTTCGGGGAGCATTTGCGTTACATCTCGCAGCAAAGGCCACGTGAGTGACGTGATTACAGCTACCGCGATGAGTCAGAGCAGCAAATTGCACATAAAAAAACCCTTTGCGTGGAAAAAGTCCAGGCAAACGGCCCAAATCAGTCACAGTCAGGCGTTAATGTGTCAGGAAAAAAAAGACCTCTGTCTCCATTTCATTGCACAATATTAGACAATTTGCACCTCATTAGTTCACAGAGTTTGACGACCTCCCGTAATAACTCCACCCAACGCCGAGCTGGGCACGACGCGTCACGCTAATGGAGAATAAGTGGAAACACGTCTGTGGACGAAGGAAGATTTATTCACACCGCAGCATCCAGCGGTGCCAATAGGGGGAGCCAACAACATAGTCACCCAGGACCAGAGTTACACATAAGTCTGCACTGTCACCAGACCAGTTTAGGATTAGATGTTGAATTCAAAATGAAACTGATATCTTCTCGCTCTCTTTGCTTTTCTTCCCGATGTTTTGGTTCGAGACAGACTTACATACATGACGAAGAATTTCTCTCCTACCTCCAGCTCCTGGCAGCCGTTCAATACAACACCTTTCAGCAGCTATTGGAATGGCGGACAAAATAATCTGTAGGTGTGTGTGTGTGTGCGCGTGTTGGAGCAGGTTTTGGACAGCCAGACAAAGGCAGCGAGTGTCAGTGACACGAAGAGAAAGACTATCTGACAGCTACGCTCTTAATTGGCAGAGATTGTGCAGCCAAAACACAGAAAGTGTGAGTTGTTGTATTTTTTTCTTCTCCCGGTTGTTAGAAATCCAGGTGGAGTATTTTCTTCAGCCTGTAACCAGTCCAGTCAAGACATGCCCAGAATTGGTAATAAGGGCTCAAATAAGGGCAAACATTGACAGCGAGCGTTTTTTTTTTTTTTTTTTTGTATCAACAGCAGAAACGTCCGTTAAATGTTTCTTCGTTGTCTGAGAGAAAATTAAATTCACGTACCTATTATGTTTCGTTCTACATTTTATTGCTGCTGTAAATTAGTTGTATTTATCTTTACAGTCTCTCTGCAGACCCTTTGCCTGACAGGATGAGAAGCTCTCAGACCAAACCTCACATGATGGTCGATGGATTTTATTGGAGTTCCTCCGGGTTCCTTCCTTTCATCTCGCGTCTCCTTTATTATTGTTATTCTCTCAATGACTCCTTCCTTCAGGTCTGTTACATTTGAGCTCGGCTCATGTTTAAATCTCTGCGATAACGTTTCAAAAGGGGAGCGGTGAGCCTTTTTTACATTCTCCAAACATGGACCTTCTGTTCCTGTCGGGATTCCACGCGGCCGCCCGACTCCGCTGCTGCTGAGGCCAACCTGCAGCCTCTATTCTGGCCTCCATCCTCTGTGATGAGTCCATGACATGTAGAATTGGAGACAAAAAGGTCAAAGCGATGTGATCTGATAATATTTGTTCTATTTGTAGTTTTCCGAGTTTATTTCTGCGTGACTGATCGCTGCTCCCTCGGCTGCAATAACATTATACGAGGGGGGGGGGGGACATAGGATTAAGATCTCTCTCTCTACTCGGTGCTTTCCAAAATTCAGCGTGGATTAAAAGGCGCATGTTTTTGGCTGGAAACTAATTGCAAAGCAGGGAGTGAAAGAGGAAGAGCAGAGGTCAGCATTCCTGCCGGCCCTCAGAGGCTGAGAAACTCAGTGCGGACCGAACGGACGGCACAGGGAGAGGTCACTGTGCTGCTGCACTTTATAATATGGCCAACAAAGCAGTTAATGCCTTCAAAGATTTGGGATTTTATTTTGGGATAACCACACAAAGAACAAAGTCATTATTTATTAAAGATTAAATTGCCCTTTGCAGAAACGATTGCATTGGAGTGAATGGATTGTAAATGGAGGTTGTGAGCAGAATGTGTAATTTTATATTCTTATTAAACTGTCACAAGCTTGCATTCTGTAACTTGTGACCCGTGCAGCAGCTGACCGCACACACATTCTCTTCTTCTTCTTGCTGTCGAATAACGAGCACTTATATTATCGTGTTCTATGCCTTACAGAGAAGGATGTTCCCGTACAGCAAGAGTAAAACATTTAAACATATTTAAAACATATCGTGAAACATAAGACAAGTTCTGTTTCACGATATTCGTCAACGACGGGTCAAACAGGTCTTCCACCACAATAGACAGAAATTGTGGTTAAGCAATTCTTTTTGCTGCTTTGTTGACTTCTGTACATTAAATGCATATAAATACAAGTTTTCCACCTTTTAAAAAGAGCCGTAAGCGCTTAAACTAAACTATTTTTCAAGAACCAACGATGTTAGTTAAGTTAATAAGATCAACAAGATGAATTGTCGATTTCTGTCCTTTTAATCCCACCTTGTCTGTCTGTGTAATTGTTTACAGGCCTATACTTCCACGCGCATCTGGACAAAATTCTTCGCAGCTTCTTTGGCAGTTCTCTCGCTCGCATAAGTAAATAATAGCCGAACCAGAAGGTTTCGCTTATCCGCTGCCCACTGGAGGATGTGTGTTGGTGGAAAAAGTGAATTCTTCTCTTTGTAGAACATAAAACCCGGCAGTAAACACAAGAAAACAAACATCAGCAGTGCTTCTCTTTTGTACAACGCCAGCGGGGAAAATTGATCTCTGTCGGCCTCCCAGATTGGACGTGTCTGTTGGTTATTACGTAACGGCGGCATCATTTCATGCTCACGTCCCGGCCAACACGCAGAGAAAGCCTTCCCCTACATGGCCGAGCTCCGCTGTGGATGTCAGACCTTAGGTTCGGCCTTGTCGACGCGGTTCAACTGTTAACTTCCCTCGCTTCACCCCGTGGGAGCTTTTTAAGTGGTCGATATGTTACTGTTCTAAGTATAATCTTCCAGCTTTACTGTAATGCACCTAATGCACTTCAGTAGTCAGCATTTGCTGCCGTTAAGAGGGTTTTGCTGGATCAATATGCATTTTCATATTATTATAATTCCTTTATGTACAAAAAGGGTCAATGTAGGGTGCTGTGTGTGTGTGTGTGTGTGTGTGTGTGTACAGTCTATGGAGCTACAGCAGAGAAAACATCCTGCTCTCTGTGTCTCATATGTACGCCCCGGTAAACATCCTCCTCTGCCTGTGTTCCTCTGGAATGTGCTGCAGCGTTGATGTTCCTGAAGAGAGCGAGAACATGTATGTGTGTGTGTGTGTGTGTGCGATTGCGATGCTTCGTTATGTCGCACCAGTGTAACAGCTACACCTGTGTGACTGTTTATGTCTGAATGCCGGGGTTGATTGTCTCTTTGGGGACAATAAGTCAAAGCTGACGTCCTGCCTTCTTTGTCACCGCCACGCATTGTGCCAATCGCCGCGCGCGATTGCAAAGGTGGCCGAGCTCGGTAGCCGAGTCTCCGATGCGTTCACGGACAGCGGAGTCTGAATGATTCAGCAGCTCTGGAACATCGCTTTGATGCCCGCCGACACTGACCCGTCCACTGGGAACGCCAGTTCATTGAGATAGGAATGTGTCACCGGAATGGGTCATTAGTTCAGGTGAGGTTGAGCAGGATGTGCAAAACGGGGCTCAGGGCAGTGGGGCACTTTTGATGAAATGAAAGCGGGTATTTATTTATTTATTTTCAATGTATGCAGCTGCAAATCATAGACTCGGGGCCTTTAATAGCTCCCATGTGTGGCCGCACAGGTCACCCACATGCATTAAACATGTGATGTGTGAACGGAGGTGTGAAGAGATCAAGAGATTTCTCTATTCTGGTCTGTGACTGAAGAATGATGTGTAACCAGCCCATCCTTTAACAAAGGAAAGAAGTTATGCAGATTACGTGGGGCCATATTTTCGTTGCGCTCTTTGTAGTCCTTTGATGTAGCAGTGAGCCGTTCGAGGCCTCAGGCAACGTTTCCAGAAGCCCTCTGTTTATGCCCTAACTCACCAGGGGTAAGGAGGGAGTACGGACATGGCAGAAAAAGGGAGCGATAAGGAGAGGTCTATCAATATTTACGGATGGCAAAGGGTCAGAAGGAAAGGGAGTAGAGACACGGAGAGCGATCCGAGGAAGGTAGAGGAAGATTATCTATGGGGGGGGGGGAGTGGAGGGAATAGAGGGTAGGGAGTGGATCAACAGAGACAAATGGAGACATGTCAATATTTATGAGGTCGGAAATGATGTTGTTATTCCGGCGTACATGCACTTTTGGTTCGAGCTCCATCGTTTATTTGCAGCAGCAGTTTTATCTGGCCCCCACTGCAGGACCACCTACTGCAGATTCATTTAAACAAACACACACACACACGTGCACTGAATACACTTTAGCTTGGAGCCAGTTGAAACGGAGACGTATTTATTATCAGAGGCGGACTTGAACGGAAGAATGATATTTAAAGTTTGTAAATGTGATAACGTTCCCCTTCCTGTCCTCCCGGTTACTGTCCAGGAAGTGTAATGACAGACTGCATATTCCATCCAGCCGTTCAGCATTTATTTACTTCAGCAAATAACACACAAAAGTCAAATAATACTGTGGATACAACATAAGACCTGCTAGAAGCAGTTTGACACAAACCAAAACCTTGCCCTTACACGAATCAAGTGCTACTGACACATAATCGAATGACTGATGCATTGTGGAGCCTCGGCCTCCCTCTGCCTTTTAGGGAGGAATTTGATAAAGTTGACAAATCCTGATTGAACCGACCGAGATCACGACAAGATATGTCGTGATAAGACGCTGCCTGAATGCTGTCCCTCCTATAGCATTGTCTCGTCACGGCAATATAACAGAGTGCACCTCAGAGCACGGCCAACAACAAGGTCAAACCCAACTGCATCCAAAAGAAGGTTTCAAAAGATTCCTGCTCTGATAAATTGAGTTTTCACAGGAAAATGCCCCTCACTGTGCAGCGACATTTGGGCCTAAACTACGGTATATATTGTACCGTCACTAGAGACTTGACATTGGACATACAACACCATACATATTACCCAGCAATCAATGTTTTATATAGTTTATGTGGAATAAAAATACAATTTACTCATAGATACTGAAAGAGCTCGATTCAGTTATAAGATTTGAGTCTTTATTATATTTATTTTTTTACTTTCCATGTATTCTTCTTTTCCTTACTTGGATCTTTTGACTTTATATATAACAGAGAAATATAAGGAGAGGACGTCATAGTGCTGGAGCTGTGTTTGATCGACCGGTGATTTCTGGGAAATGCAGTTCAAAACATCACAACACTCTCAAACCATCAGAGCAGAGGGAGCCAAATTCAATATGTGTGACATTTAAACCAGAAAGTGATTACGCCATCACTTCAGTGACACATGATGCCGGGAAATAGCTGCTCACACACACACACACGCACGCACGCACGCGCGCGCGCGCACACACACACACACACACACACACACACACACACACCAAGTTACCAAGCTCCATTAACACACAATCACCTAAGGGACATCAGCTGATTGCTTAGAAGCCGCGGTCTCATCAAATCAAGAGAACATTGTAGCGTGCAGCCAGAGCTTACCTTGGCGGGAAAGTCCAGCGATGTGGCGTGGTGGCATTTCCGGTCCAGGATGAACGGAGCGTGAGAACGCTGAGCCGGTCACATGCGATAACGTTCTATCAGGGCGGTTATCTGTGGAAAACTCCCAGCTCTCTGTGGTTCTTTCTGAAATCAGTCGGGGGTCTCCAGAACCGTTTCTTCTGTGTCTTCACTGATCTTCATCATTTCGCTGGTTCGGTTTGGAAAAGAGACGCGACTCGCGATCGATAGCGTCCATTTAGCCCCAGCGTGGCCACAAAAACATCAGCAGGAAGACCACAGAAGCATCCGCCTTCCACCGTCTCCGGGGAAGACAAATACTTATTTTCTTTTTTTCAGAAAGCCGGTCGGAAGGTTTAATTTGGCGTCAACAGTGCGGTAAAAAGAGAGAAAACATTTTTCTAAACTACACTTTTTGAGTTGTTTTGTGTTTCCCTTTGTGCTTTGTAATACTGTGAGTGTGTGAGTGTGTGTGTGTGTGTGTGTGCTTCCAGCAGGTCCTGACAAGGCTCACTGTTGGTTCACATACAGTACTAACACACGGTCCACACACACACAGTAATGTGCGACCAGGAGTGGACCAAGTGGAACTGCTTTGTTGATTTTGTTTGAGGCGCACCCTTTGGCCTCGCAGACAATCTCCCGGGAGTTATCGGCCAATGGATGAGCAGAAGAAAGGGAGGGTTTTGTTAGAAGACGCTGGCTTCGCCCCCGGCGTTAGCTCTTCGCTGCTCTCCCAACGTTTCACAACAGAGCGCTGACTCAGGATCACCCGCGGCAGAAAACATAGTGAATCTGACTGATCCCTGAAACTGACAAAATGCATGCGTAATATCCTGTTCTTCCTCAGTTGTTTTCAAATAAAATTCAAATAATGATTCGTGCCAAACTCGTAGTATTTAGAAGATTTTATGAAAACATAATTTAACAGAAGCCACACCGTGTTTTTCGCCAGCGATGCCCCACGTAGCTCTGGTCACAATTTGATAATTAAATGCGATGGGATCTCAACGGAATTGTTCTATCTTCCCTACATGCAAAAATATAGAGATCAAAGTATCTCTCTGGTTGAACGGGTTTATAGTCGTCAGAGTTGGAGGAAAGTGTTTTCTGACTCATTTGTTTCTCAGCACCAACTGTGGCGGCTTGAGTGATTTATTGTTTTAGCTGCAAATCTGAGAAATGACCACACACACACACACACACACACACACACACACACACACACACACACGCTTAACTTCTCCCCTAGACAGCACACGTCTAGACCGCTGACTTCTCACCCCGTCAGCTGTCACAAACAAAACACACCTTTTACCGAGTCAACTCTGGCCGCTCGGCTGTCTTTGTCGGCTTCTCTCTGCGGCAGCGTGTGGTTGATTGCGTGCAGCGTAATGTCTCAGGGAGACATCAATTATTGTTTCAATGTATGTTTTAAATCTCCTTTACTTTTTACTACTGAATTTTATTTCTTACACTGTTTCTTTAATTGTTTTTAAATCTCCTTTTCTTTTGCCTTATGTTTTGATGCTTTTAATGGTTTTATGTGAAGCACTTTGAATTACCTTGTTGTTGAAATGTGCTATGCAAATAAACTTGCCTTGCGGTCCGGCTGTTGGTGCTTTCCTCTCTGAACAGATGCATCCTGCGAGACACGCAGACCCGTCTCCTCTTGATACAAATCAAAAGAACCGATAGCAGCTAACGGCTAACAAAGAAACCCGCGCCGCTGTCACTCAGCCATCTTAGCATCAGCTGCTTGGCAAGGACGCGTTGCTCGGTGAACACGTCGTATCTGTGGTTTCATATCATCGGCGTAAATATCAGCTCCCGCAGCATGTCACGCTAATCAGTGTTATTCTATATGAATGTAAACACAGCTGCTTCAACAGCCCTGATATCAGTACTGTTATTGTGTCTTCAGTGACGCCAGACAGTTCTGGACAATATTCGATATGTTGATTAGGACACTTGGGACTAAAGGATGAAGTGATTGGAATTCAGTGGTCAAAGGTCCAGACGTGGATGTAAACTGCAACGTGGCTGGTGAGCGGTGTCTTGTTTTGCCGCCCTTGCGTTTAGTTTCTCCCGTCTCTCGTCAGCCCCGCAGTCACCTGAGCTCCTACTCACCTCTTCCCACCTCCCCGTTACTCAGTACCGGCCCGGTTCTGTTTGTTCAGTCTCCAGTTATGTTGGGGGGGGGGGGGGGCTTCTGTACCAGTTTGCCCATGTCCTTGCCTTCTGTTTCCTGCCCGTTATGCTTGTACTCCAGCGTGTACGCATTTAAAAAAGAAATGAAATCATTGCATTGTTTCTGCCGCTTCCGCGTTTTTGTCTGCGTTTGGGACCGCCCCCCCCTGCAGCCTGCTGTGCAACCTTGACATAAATATGTATTTATACATGAGCGTACTTTGTCCTCATCATTAAGACTTCACATGGCTTCTACTTGACAGCACTAATCTAATACAGCTTGCCTTCACTCAGCAGACACCAGAGGACGGACGGACTAAACCCATCTACGCAGCATTATGTATTATGGGATGCTGTCAAATCCCCATCCTAAAACGACCATGAACTAATGTATTTATGCATCAACGCGTCTTTACATGCATTTGCTGTATGCACTGTACCAGATTTGCATGTTGATTTACTCATAATTCACCATAAATGCCACCACATTGCATGTGTGTGCGAGGGAAACGTTTCACTTGAATACATCCCTCTGTCCTGACCGACGGCCGCTGGCCCCTTTGAGCACTGCTGCTTATTTCTGTTTACTCTGACAGTTCGTAGGCCGGCGGCAGAGCTCGAGGCTCAAATATTAACAACTTTCCCTGCAGAGAGGAAGTGCTCTCGAGGGTCAAAACCTCGACTCTCACCCCACCGCCTCCTCACTTTCTCCTCACCGAGTCACGGTGATGTCAGAGCAGCAGCGCGGCCCGGTGATTGCTACCAGCGCCAGGGTTTCTATTCCAGCAGTAACGCCTCAGATGGTGATGTAATGTGTGTAAGCGAGTCTGAAAATGAGGACGCACGGTCAATGAAACTCCCGTCTAGATAAGTGAGGAGGAAAAAAATGCTTTTTATGTTTTTTTACAGTCCAATTCAACAAGTTAAAAAGATAAAATGTCCCTCACCTCCCCATCCGTCCCTTTCTTTGCTCAAATGTCCTCCCCAAATCACTCCACAGCTGTTCAGAAGCTCAAAGATAGAGAGACACAAAACACATGTTGAACACCCTTTCTGGATCATTTTTACACTTGAGTAAAAAAACGTGGACTGAAGCCTGTTATTCTAACGCAACACATATGCAGCTTGCAGAGACTGTGTGTGAACAACACATAAAGTTTTCAAGTTTACATACAAAATTGTCAAAAGGTAGCAAACGTGTTTTTATAAAGCTGCTAAATTACCTTTAAGTAAGAAGCATGGATGTGATTTCTGTAAAAATAAAATGAAAAGCCTTGAGGACTAATGAGGCCATTTAAAAGGCTATTACCAGAAGAATGTTCCTTCATTATAATCAGGGTGAAGAAGATGGGTGTTCATTTTTCAAATGGAAATCTAAAGTCAGGCTGGAAAAGCACAGCAGCGAGGAGTTTGTAACCCTCTTTTTGGTGCTTTCTCTACCCGAGTTTGTGACCGGCCAAACAGCTGAGAGAGTGCAAGTGTTTGCAGAGAGCGGTTGCTGTGTTTTGTTCACAGAAGCTCAGTCCTGACAGACCTCAAGTTACAAGCTGTAACAGGAAAATATGGCGAGAAATTACCGTAAAGAAGACAATCTAACAGGTAGTATTGGTATCATTATCTAGTTCCCAGAGATGATTATAATGTGCATATGAAAGTGGAAAATATTCTGTGGGCAGTTGTATGTGACTCAAATATCAAAAGTTGTCAACCGACTAATTTCAGTTTGACTAATGAGGAAATTCTGCAGAAAGTAAAATGAAACTAAGCTCAATAGCGTTGGGCGGCCTTCTGGTATGACTCAGAGGTTTCCTTTAACCCAAATAATTCTTTTGATGGTTGACTTAACTTTGGCGAGATGACCTGGCTGGAACTCCAAGCACCCCCACCCTCCGGCCCCACAGCTATCAGTGGTTCAGCCTCCAATATTATGGTGCCGCTATCTGGAATAAAGTGCACACTCTCACACACACACTCAACACACAGGTCAGCTCCTTCCTTCCTCTGGCCTAATCACAACACAAGAAGACACGCATTACCCAATTACACAGACAGGGTTGATTAATCAGCTAATCAATTACGTGGAATAAACTCAATGATGCTGATGTGCTCCTCATGTCTGCTTGGGCGGTTTGGATGTAATTGTTTTTTGATGGGACGTTAATTGACAGAGAGCATGCATGATACACAGTGAATTATGGGTAATTACGAGGTGGGGGTGGTGAGGGGGGGTGATGTTACAATGTAATCGCATGACGTGTGCTTTCAGCGCGGGTTTGAGTCCGACTCAATGCTTTGGTCCTGTTATCCAGCTAACTGTGCCCACAACATATAGTATCCCCGTATTAAGGTGTTTATTTACTCGTTGAGTAGACATAGAGCGACGTTACACTGCTCAGTCTTGTGAGTCAAATGTCCGCTGTGTGAGAACTTATTAAAGACGTTTTTCCGCATGCCATTTAGCGCATCAACCTTCGTCAAAGGCAAAAAACACCTTAATGAGGACTGGGGGTGTAACGGTTCACAAAATTCACGGTTGGTTTCGGTACGATACAGTGGAGCCACGGTTCGGTACGTTTCGGTACAGTAGAAAACTATAAATGCCAGAGAAATGTACTTGATTTTAAAATATATTTATTCATTTCAACTAACATCATAAAGTTATTCTTTGACTTTGAACAATGATGGAACTGAGTGACCCATCTTCTAGGTCTTCTTAGCAACACATAAGCATAAAAAACAAAAACTGCTCCTTAATGTTATGTAGTATTGTTACTTACATCTTGCAAAAGAGATTTTTAATCTCAATGGGACTACCTGGTTAAATAAAGGTGTTTTTAATAAAATTATTATTATTATTTTTATTTTTTTAATTCAAACGTATTCGGTTCGTCATGCGTACCGAACCGTGACCCTCGTACCGAACGGTTCAATACGAATACGCGTATCGTTACACCCCTAATGAGGACGTATTATCTAAATATGTGAATGGAAACACGGCTGATGCTCCCACGTACGTCATGTTAGTGGCAGTTAGTTGCGACATTCACACCTAACCCTCATCAACGAGATCAATCTAAGCCATGATGACTTTTTAAATGGAAGTGACGTGGGGGCTGAAGTAAATACTAATAGATTAGAGGTGAGAGGAAAAGGCCTGTGACTCATCTAAAACGCATGCAAAGAAACAGGAAGTCTCCGTGACATGACGAGAAATCTGCGTATAAATGGGTAGCGACATTTAATGTCTCCAATCCTGAATCATCCCGATATAAATTAGATTATCACACATTCGCTGGCTAATGGCAACAGAACCCTCAATTCCCTTAGTGTCGCGAATGTGGGAAACAAACCCCAAAACAATGAGCACATAAATGATCAGAAAACTGCGGCTGCAGGTACTTCCTGTTTGCAGACATGGCCTGTGATTTTCAAAGGGCCCCATAGGCTGATGTGGTCGACGCTTACCCTCCACACATCGACCTACTGAGCTCAAACCACAGAAATAGGTTGTGTTCCGACACACACACGACGGAAAACTGGCTATAGGCGTCTGCCTATAGGGATTCCTACAAAATACACACTTCTAATTGAAAGACACGCCACATCTGGAACCCATCTACAAACTGTGTGTGTGCGTGTGCGTGTGCGTGTGCGTGTGTGTGTGCGTGTGTGTGTGAGTGTGTGTGTGTGGAGGAAAAGGGTTACAAAGCAGGTCGGACAGAAAATACATACGGTGGATGAGATGTTTATTTACACGAGCCATGAAACACACACAAGCACACTTCAGTTTCATCTACAGTACTTTATAATTACAGGGAACAAGACATCCAGGTCGGTAGCATTCTGGTTTGACACCATTACATTTCAGTGCTGTCTGACACACACACACACACACACACGGACGCACAATGCATGCATTTTGGAAATATTTGCAATACGCACACTCGCGTAAAAGCGAGACTCGCACAGGAAGGACTACAGGAAGCAGTAAGACGCCGAACGTCATCGTCACACATACTCTCACACACACCCGTGACACTTTCAAATTAAGTTTAAGTTTACCCGACGCTCAAACTTTTTTTTTTCTTCCCACATTTGGAAAACACACGAGGACCAATCTCTTTCAGTTTCAACTGGATCCCAGCTGCTGTTACGTAACCCCATTCACACAAATATTTATGAATTTTCCTCCAGAGATTTATGAGCAAACAAATCCGCAGTAGCTTACCCTCTTCTCCTTTTGAATTTGATTAATTTCCAAGGAAGAGATGCTGTGGAAGTTACATTTCCCCTCACTGTGTTGTGTAATTTTAACAAACCTGAACGTGGAGAAAACCACCTGATTTTCCCAGGAAACTCTGGTTTCAGTGAGATCAGTTAGATCTGGCATCATTATAAGCAAATCAGGGTTCTCTCATTGTGCTCCAACATGTTTGAGCAATCAATAAGGATATAATCACAGAGCGAAATCATGACGCTGTCCATCTGGGCTATTAGTGGCACTCTCACGTGGACGTCCTTTGTCCCACATTAATGATGGGCCTCTGGATAGACGCACATTGGACAAGTGGATGAATAAGAATAAAGGGCGCTCGTCTCATAATTTCCTAATTTCTTTTAGGTTACGTAACGGAACAGAAGTACCGGGCAAAAGAAAAAAGTCCCAAAATTACTTTTTAAAGGTAGAAGATCGGGAGCATCTCGGCTGAGCTGGCGGCTCGTAGCTAACAGCGCTAACAGTGCAAACTATGACAAAAGTGCTGACGGAGCTAACGGCGTTAACCTGAGGCGGAACTGGAGGGTTAAAATGACAGCCAGATGATGTAAAAACATTTAATCTCTGCTGTTCTATCTATATATATATATTTTATATATAATATATATTTTATATATTTTATATATTTTATATATATAATATATATAATATATATATATATATATATTTTATATATTTTATATATATATATATATATTATATATATATATATATATATATATATATATATAAAAATAAGTTTTCAAGTCGCGTATGAAGAACTTTTATAAAATATTGTTATGATTTATAATATTATATGTGTCTAATACTGTAGATGTTTAAATGAAATGTACATCCTCAACAGAACCTCTTCTGTGTTTATCACTCCCTGAGTGAAGCTTTGACTTTCTTGTATTCCAAAAAGTCTCTCTGGGCTTCTTGACCTTTGACCCTTCCAGCAGGGATCTGGCAAGGCGTGCGAGGGGAGGAGGTTACCAAAGCAGACCAGTGGTCAGAGGTGATGAGACAATGTTCTGAAGATCAAGAGAAAGTCATGCCCCAAATATTAGACATAGTGTAATTATGAATAATATCTCTGTTGAATACATTGCCTGCTTTGTAGGCTACTTTAATGTGTCCTTGCACAAGCTGCTTCAGCCGTTTAACACAATATAGTATTAGTGTCCAATAAATACAGGCATGAAATAATAAAGCGCTGTTGTGGTCATAGAGTTTCCACAGAACGAAAATGCTTGGTGTACTCCAGCGTCGGGCGAGACAGTTCAAGGTTGGTGTGGCAATTCTCTTTGGCAATGGATGATCTTAGGATGGAGCCCCGGAGGGTTTCCAGGGGCGCCCGGCAAACCGAGGCCCAGAAGAAGTGCAGCACGCTGGGGGAGAGGAGGATGAAGACCCAGGGGTCGATGATGGAGTTGATGGAGATGAAGCGCAGGGCTTTCAGGTCCTCTCTGTGAGACTCATTGGTAGGCCTCAAGGAGTTGATGTAAACCCGGATCTGAGAGGTGGACAGAGAGAGGGGGAATGAAATGAACCCGCACACAGAAAACCACATCCTAGAATTACAAACATCCCATTAGATCCTGGTTTAAATCCCACACTAAACCCTCGAAAGCAGCAGCAGCACATGAAGACTGGGACCAGTTTATGGGCGGTGAACAATAGAACTCGTGCATGTTTAGATTCAAAATATAAATGTATTTCATTCGACCGTGATGACTGATGAAGACAATATATCTAAAACCTTTGTTGAGGACAAGTCAACCTCCGTTGAATACAGCTGTTTTTAGTAGCGCCGGTGAGCAGCTGATTTCATTCATTGCTTCCTGTCTGTGGTGCAAATGCCCACAAGGTTGGGAACCAGCACATTAATACAATCTGTTGGAGCTATTTATTTGATATTGTATTTTGTTATTTCATTTATAAGTAGTATTGTTTAATTATTGTAGATGTTTCATATGTTAAGATTATTTTTCTCTTTAATAGTAATTTGTTTGTTTCTATTATTTTTTGGGTAATTACTGTGGGCACCTGTTGCTATTTAAACAAGTAGAAAGGTAGGACCAGCATGCACCGGGGTGGGCGTATAGTTTTTACCAGCTACACAGGACAGGAGAGACAGCACGACAGGAGTTTGTTAATTAGTTTGTTTTCTTGTTTTATTTGCTTTATTTAATAAATACACCAAAATTGAATCCTGCTTGGACATTTGACTCTCTTCTGGCTGCGTAAAGATACCGACCACGGTGCATCAGTGGCGTTTGATTATTATTTGTTTAAGTTTGATTTAGCCGACAAATGGCCACTACATAAAGTAAAAACTACGCCCTAGGACTAAAGTAAAAGCTTAGCTCTTGGACTCAAAGGACCGATCCCACCACAGCCACAACGGGTTGGATCGTTTTTGGATTTCGTATGGATGATCAAAGAGGATTGTTTCATTCATCACTCTTGGATTCAATATCAGCGGGACAACTGCTTTGGACCGGATCAACACAGCGCTGAAACATCTCAGAAGAAACGGGTACGTGATACGACTGCCGTATAGGAAGACGGTGAAACGAGTGGAGTTTAAAAGTCTGTATTCACAGTGATGTACGTGCTTCTGGATGTTTAAGCCTGACTGCGTTGAATCGCTACAAATGGACATTGCGCAACACCCGCGCACCACTATCGGCGGCTTTCATTCATTAAAAAGCCCGACTTCAGTGTGTGTGTGTGGTGAATTGGAGGAGCGGCCTGTAAGCGCCTTTGCTGTTTGTTGCTGCACTTTACCTGCATTCACGTCCGACGGATTTGATTGATGTGTGACAAGCAGTTTGGAAGAAGTGTTCAAAATGTCTGACGTTCAGGCGACGGATGTTGAAAGGCCGTCAGCAGGAAGAGACATTAAAATGACTTCTAAAGGCTTGGAGTTCTACACGGAAATGTACCAGCAAAAGAGGACCGCACAATGCAAACAAGCCAAAAAGTGTTTGAGAAACATAAGTGATTTAATGACTTCCAATAAAAATGTAAATTCAGTGAATGCTGAGCTTTTTACATTCATCAAGTGTTACCAAGATGCAAATGACATGCATACATCTTTTGTGAGCTTACCTTTACCTCAAGATGAAGTTACAAGGCAAAATCTGTACTTCAAAGAAAAAATGACAATGTTCTATGACTTCACTGAAAGGGTAAAAGGCTGGCTGTCTGAAATGGGTTACCCATATGTGCAGCCATGTAAAGATTCTCTCGACCACCAAGGTGTTGCAGATGAAATAAACCCTGAAGATAGTGCTTCTAATGTGTTAAGTGTAAAGATGAACTCTGTAAAGACACATTCCCAGCTATCACGGATTTCATCAACATCATCTGCACGCATTAGAGCTGAGGCTGACAAGGCAGCTCTGATGGAGCGCGTTGCTGCTCTAAAAAGGAAACATCTAATCGAAGCTCAGGAGGAAAAGTTGGAGAGGGAAAAGGAAAAGTTGGAGAGGGAAAAGGAAAAGTTGAAGAAAGAAAAGGAACAATTGGAACTTGAAACGGAATTGGCAGCTACAAGTGCAAAGCTTCATGTCTTGGAAATAAATTCATCCCAGCGTGGCTCAAAATGTTCAGACGGAATGAACTCTTATGTTGAAAGGAACAAGTTCAAAGAAGCAAGACTATTAAATCCCCATGCCTACACCTTTGTTCCTGTTGAAAAGGATGTTATTTCTGTGTCTGATCCCATAATGCAACCACAGGTTGTTAGGCCTAAACAAAGGTCAAACACACAAATTGATGAGATGCTCGTAAAGACTGATTCTCCAGGTCAAACGACACAAACTGTGAATGAAAGTCAAGCAGGACTTGTGCAACCTCAACCCCATCAGAATGACATTGTAAATGTGATGCAAAGACAAAATGATATCGCTGCTCTGCTGGTCCAGCAAAATCTGTGCTCTGTCCTGCCTGTAAGAAACATTCCTGTGTTTGATGGAGACCCTCTTCAGTACAGGTCTTTTATCAGAGCTTTTGAAAATGGAGTGGAGGAGAAGACAACTAATTGGAGTGACTGTTTGCACTTTCTCGAACAATACACCAGGGGGCAGCCAAGAGACTTGGTGTGCAGTTGTCAACATCTACCTTCAGATCAGGGATACCACAGAGCCAAAAGTCTTCTCGCAGAGCACTTTGGAAACGAATACAAAATTGCATCTACGTATATGGAAAAGCTTCTCAGCTGGACGCCTGTTAAAAGTGAAGATCTTAAAGCATTGCAATCATTTTCCCTGTTTCTTCGAGGATGCTCAAATCTAACAGAGCAAATGATGCATATGAAGGAACTGGACCTACCATCTAATATGAGGAGCATCATCTTGAAACTTCCTTATAAGTTAAGGGAACGGTGGAGAAATGTTGCTTGTGATCTGCAAGAGCGACGTGGCCGGAGAGCACTGTTTGAGGATCTTGTTGCTTTCATTGAAAAACAAGTCAGAATTGCCTCAGATCCACTTTTTGGCAACATTCAGGACTCACAACCTACCAACTTGAAGGTCTCCAACGTTAGTTACTTGAAGCAAAGGAAAAAAGGAAGCAGCTTTGCCACCAATGTTACTGCAGTGAAAGAAGGAGTCATCACTCAGTACACAGGAAACAAGACGTCTTCCTCTCTTCACAACTGTCTGTTTTGTAAACAAAGTCGTCACTCATTGGATAAATGCTCACAGTTTAAAGTTAAAGGACATCGTGATAAAATTAACTTTATCAAAGAACAGGGTATTTGTTTTGGTTGCCTGAAAGTAGGCCACACAAGCAAAGACTGTAGGAGTCGCTTGGATTGCAATGTGTGTCACCAAAAGCACCCAGGAGTCCTTCACATAGAGTGGCAAGACAAAAGAACAACCTTTCAACAAGCCCAACAGTCTGTGAGCCCTCCAAGCGTCTCAACCACCATGTCTCAAACCTGCGGCCATATCGGGGCTGGTTATGAAGATAATTCCATCTTTTCTATTGTCGCAGTCAAAGTCAAGAGCCAGAGAGGTAACAAAACGGTGCAGACATATGCCTTCTTGGATCCAGGGAGTTCTGGCACATTCTGTACAGAGGACTTGGCAAGAAAACTGAACTTGAAGGGTAAAAGGACTAGTATTCTGCTGAGAACAATGAATCAAAAGAAGATCGTAAATGCACATATTCTGTCAGGCCTTGAAGTGTCTGGTATGAGCACAAACGATTTCATTGAGTTACCTGATGTTTTAACTCAAAGGAGCATGCCTGTTTCTGCACTCAACGTCCCACGAGAGGAGGATCTTGATCAATGGTCTTACCTCAAGGATGTTAAGCTCCACGACATTGACGCAGGTGTTGAGCTACTAATTGGAACTGATGCTCCAAAAGTGATGGAGCCTTGGGAGCTGATAAACAGCCAGGATGAAGGGCCTTATGCGGTCAGAACCAGAGTTGGTTGGGTCATTAATGGTCCACTTCGCGGCGAGAGCAGTAGGAGTAAGAGTGGCTGCCCTGCTGTAACAGCCAACCGAATCTCTGTGGAACATCTGCAAGGAATGCTGGTTAAACAGTATAACCATGACTTTAATGAGAGATCATCAGAGGAGCAGATTGAAATGTCCAGAGAAGACATCAAGTTCATGAATGTTATGAGCAACACAACAGTATTAACTGGAGACCATTACTGTATTGACTTACCTTTCAGACAGGAAAATTCTGTCTTGCCTAACAATCGCTGTGTTGCAGAACAGCGCCTCCGAAGCCTGAAAAGAAAATTTGTCAAGAATGTTCCATTTAAGGAGGAATATACCGCATTCCTAAACAACATGATAACTCAAGGATATGCTGAGATGGTACCTGCTGATCAACTCGAACAAAGTGATGGAAAGGTGTGGTATATCCCTCATCATGGAGTCTATCATCCCAGAAAAGGCAAACTAAGAGTTGTTTTTGATTGTGGAGCAACTTTTAAAGGGACATCACTGAACTGCCAGCTCTTGCAGGGACCTGATCTCACTAACACTCTTATTGGAGTCCTCGTCCGATTTAGGCAAGAGCCCGTTGCAGTAATGGCCGACATCCAAGCCATGTTTCATCAAGTTCGTGTCTCAGAAAAGCACATCAACTTTCTCCGCTTCCTCTGGTGGTCTGATGGTGACACTGCGCAGTCTCCACTGGAGTATCGGATGAAAGTACATCTGTTTGGAGCTGTATCCTCACCAAGTTGTGCAAATTATGCTTTGAGGAGAACTGCAGATGATAATGTCCAACATTTCCCTCCAGAAGTGACAAATGCAGTCAAACATAATTTTTATGTGGATGACTGCCTGAAATCCATGGCGTCAGAGGAGGAGGCACTGCAAATAATCAAAGATTTGAATGCGCTCTGTCATAAAGGAGGATTCAATCTTTCAAGATGGATCAGCAACAGCCGCACAGTGCTGCTGTCAATCGCTGAGGACAAAAGACCAAAAGAAATGGTGGAACTGGATTTGGATACAGACCAACTTCCAATGGAGCGAGCACTAGGACTAGAGTGGTGCATTGAAACTGACAAGTTCAAGTTCAGGACATCACTACAACAACAGCCAAACACCAGAAGAGGCATTTTGTCAGTGGTCAGCTCACTTTATGACCCTTTGGGATTTCTAGCCCCATTCAGCATGCCAGCCAAGCTGTTACTGCAGGAGCTTTGTAGGAGAAACTTGGGTTGGGATGACACTATTTCCCACTCTTTCGCTGAACAATGGTCTAATTGGCTTGAGGACCTGCAAAGGATGTCTGAGTTCAAAGTGGACCGCTGTATTAAGCCCAGAGACTTTGGAGAACCTGCTACAGCACAACTTCACCACTTTTCTGATGCCAGTCAAGTTGGCTATGGAACTGTGTCTTACGTGAGATTGGAAACTGATGATAAAGTACATGTTGCATTTCTCTTGGGAAAGGCCAGAGTTGCCCCACTAAAGCAGACCACAATTCCTCGACTGGAACTCACGGCCGCAGTTCTTGCAGTTCGTGTGGATAAAATGCTTCGGAAGGAGTTGCAACTCAAGCTGGAGAAGTCAGTCTTCTGGACGGACAGCACAACAGTCCTTAAGTATATCTCTAGTGAAACCAGACGATTCCACACTTTTGTGGCAAACAGAACCTCTTTCATCAGAGAAGCAGCAGATGTAGATCAGTGGAGATATGTGGGTTCCAAGGATAATCCAGCAGATGAAGCATCAAGAGGAATGAGAGCTGAGGATTTCCTGAAAGGCAGGAGATGGATAAGTGGACCTGAGTTTCTCTATCAGTCAAAGAAGGAGTGGCCTAAACTTGATGGGAATCTTGATGTGATTTCTGCAGATGACCCAGAGGTCAAAAGGGACTTAATGGTAAATGCTATCATCAAGGATTTGGAAAATGCCACCAACCACCTGATCTACTATTTTTCATCTTGGACTAGACTAAAAACATCTGTGGCTTGGTTTCTGAAGGTCAAGGAACGTCTCTTGTTATTGGGACAGAAGAGAAAGGAGTTTTGTGCTTCTGCAGGCCTCAGAAAGGACGATCTGAAGAATCGGGAGCATGAAGTGGAAAGAAAAGTTCAAAGCTTTAAAGCCACACTCAAAGGACAAAGAATAATACCTGAAGATCTTGCTAAGGCAGAGCAGTCAATCATTCAATATGTACAACGACACAAGTTCAAAGCTGAAATTGCCTCACTGAAAGGATGCTTTAAAAACATCCACAAAGAAAGTCCGCTGTACAAACTAGACCCAGTAATGGATGATGAAATTCTCAGAGTTGGTGGTCGGCTGAGTAAAGCAGCACTGCCAGCAGAATCCAAACATCCAGTTATTTTGTCCAAAGACCTGCATGTATCCACGCTGATTTTGCGCCATATCCATCATCAGCTGGGACATGCTGGAAGAAATCACATGCTGTCAAGGTCACGGCAAAAGTACTGGATCATCAATGCAAATTCCGCTGCCAGGAAAGTCATATCTGACTGTGTTGTTTGTAAACGCAACAGAGGAAAGCTTGGTGAACAGAAGATGGCAGACTTGCCGGAGGAGAGAGTGTTGCCTGATAAAGCTCCTTTTACAAATGTTGGAGTTGACTATTTTGGGCCCATCAATGTTAAAAGAGGAAGAAGTCTTCTGAAGAGATATGGAGTGCTTTTCACCTGTCTTACCAGTCGTGCTGTGCATTTGGAAGTGGCATATACACTAGACACAGACTCCTGTATAAATGCAGTACGAAGGTTCATCTGTAGACGAGGTGCAGTCTCCACTATCAGGTCGGATAATGGCACAAACTTTGTTGGAGCCAACCGGGAGCTGAAGGAAAGTCTGGCTGTTCTGAATCATGACAAAATTCAAAGGGCTTTGGTCCAGGATGGCATAAAATGGAACTTTAACACCCCAGCAGCTTCCCATCAAGGCGGCATCTGGGAGCGCCTGATTCGTTCAGTGAAAGGTGTTCTCACCTCAGTTCTGCAACAGCAAATTCTGGACGATGAAGGGCTCCAGACTATTTTCTGTGAGGTTGAAGCAATTCTAAATGACAGACCCATCACAAAAGTCTCAGATGACCCAGATGACCTTGAAGCTCTCACACCAAACCACATTCTAATGTTAAAGGGCAAACCAATCATGCCACCAGGACTATTCATTCAAAGTGATCTATACATCAAGAAAAGGTGGAAGCAAGTACAGTACATGGCTGAACTCTTCTGGAAGAGATGGATCTCTGAGTACCTGCCTATAATGCAAGAGAGACAAAAGTGGACAAGGCCAAGAAGAAGCCTCACTGCTGGAGACATTGTCCTTGTTGCGGACTCCACAGCTCCAAGAGGATCTTGGATGATGGGAAAAGTTTTGGAGGCAAGACCAGATACAAAGGGGCTGGTGCGGTCTGTGCGACTTCAAACCAGGACCAGCATTCTGGAGAGGCCGGTGACGAAGCTCTGTCTGCTTTTGGAAGCAGCAGACTAAACATCATGGACTGATGTTTTCTCGACCTCTATTTTTCTCTCTCTCTAATCTTTCTTTTTGTTGTAGGAGTCAAGAAGAAGATTAACTTTAGGTCATGTTTATTATAGGAATAGCTCGTTTGAGAATAATAATTGTGATATTATGCACAATTAGGGGCTGGAATGTTGGAGCTATTTATTTGATATTGTATTTTGTTATTTCATTTATAAGTAGTATTGTTTAATTATTGTAGATGTTTCATATGTTAAGATTATTTTTCTCTTTAATAGTAATTTGTTTGTTTCTATTATTTTTTGGGTAATTACTGTGGGCACCTGTTGCTATTTAAACAAGTAGAAAGGTAGGACCAGCATGCACCGGGGTGGGCGTATAGTTTTTACCAGCTACACAGGACAGGAGAGACAGCACGACAGGAGTTTGTTAATTAGTTTGTTTTCTTGTTTTATTTGCTTTATTTAATAAATACACCAAAATTGAATCCTGCTTGGACATTTGACTCTCTTCTGGCTGCGTAAAGATACCGACCACGGTGCATCAGTGGCGTTTGATTATTATTTGTTTAAGTTTGATTTAGCCGACAAATGGCCACTACACAATCCATGGAAGCCATGACTTGTTGGCAGGTTTTAGAAGTTCCTGCTGCCAGTCTCTCTCGGGGGGGGGGGGGGGAGTCAGAGAGGGACAATGAATATAAATGCGATGGGGACAGTGAAGTCGATGCGTTCACTGACACGCCGCTGCTTTCCCTTATTCCTCGCTCGACTCACGTATAAAAACAAACACCCAATTTCCTGAGATAGCGGTGGGTTGCGCCAATCTCATTAGGCCAGCTTCCTGTTGCTCAACCACACAACCTCGATGCAAGACTCGTCGCCATGAAGACAGCTAGTCTTCCCAGCCGACCACACGGCCTGCAAAAGGCACTTAGAGTGTTGCTTAAAGGGCGAGTAGGGTTCTCTCAACCGCTGCAGGGAAATGTCCATTGTTAAATAACTACCTCGGGAAAAGTTATCCAACAACTGAGGTGCGCTCGGTTTTCTTTAAGTGCAGAGCAGCTTCACACTGATCCCAAAACCACAAGAGATCATCACTGCGACGTCTTGCCGAGTTCGTGGGACAGAAGCAGAGTGGGGCGAAGGATCGTGAGTGCGCGGCTGTAGACAGATTGTTTTGTTTAGCCGCTCACGCTGTGCGCCCGTTTTCTTCTCCTCTCCCAACGCCGACAGGAAGCGTAATAAAAAGTGTTGATGAGTATCTGTAACCGGGACTGATGCTCGAGTTCCAGTTTCAAAAACAACATATTTACGATTGTGTGCAGAGCACAAACGTGAGTCAGAGGCGATAATCTCCCTTGATGTGGCTGGTACTCATTAGGTCCACCACGATGTGGGAGCCTGTTCTAAATGTTCCCGTCTCAAAGACGCACGCTCGTATGTTCCCACATTAACTCATGAAGAGGTGCATGAAGTCGGGAGGTTTAACTTGGACCGAAATGACAGTCGGCGCGGTAGTAGGACCCGCCCTCCCCTGCCTCTGATTGGCTCGTACTCTAGGCCCGTCTTGTAACCTGGAATCTGTTGAGTTTGTTGATGATGAACAGGATTGGTGGGACAGGGTTTTCCTGTGGTGTCATAATTAAACTTAATGTTAACCTTAACGCTGATATACAACTCTAAGACCTCAGTTACTCGTCATATAAAGGAAAGAATGTCTCAAAATCAGTGAATTTGGAACCAGCAACTGCACCATTCTGATTCCGTGACTCTGTTCCCATTGTATTATTTTTAGTTCATCATTTCTCCAACCTCTCAAACAATGCGTCTCTTTTTCCGTGCCAAAAGGCTATTGTCTGACCTTTTCCATTTTTAATGCAATCACAGATAACCGGTGCACAGAAGGCACAGCAGAGAAATGTAATATTGTGTGTGTGTGTGTGTGTGTGTGTGTGTGTGACCTCAGACTGTGGTATCACATTGCTGGCTGGACACCCATGAGTGTTTATAGGGCTCATAAATGATGTATTTGATTCATCTCAGTATGCTTGAATGTGTAGCCTTGGCAAACGTGCTAGTTACTGTTGCTTGTCTGTTTATTGTGTTGAAATCCGGTATTCCTGCACAGTTGCAGATGAAGATCAGGCTGCAGTAATATTAGTAGCATTGTATTTGTAGAAGTAGGTGCCTGCGTAGGATTGTTTCCGACTCGTGTGTCCAAACAGTTCCAATACCGGCAGAGTCCAAAAGATTTTCAATATTCACAACATGTTTTTGTCTAACGGAATGTTCCGCTTCAATCTACATTTAATGGCGTTTTAGACTTTCAAAAACAACTTTTGCGACCGTCAGCTAAACACTGAAAATATGAAATGACTTCAATCAACAGAGAAGACATTTTTGCCGTAATCTAGATCTAAAGAAAGGGAACGGGAACATTAGGGCGGATGTTCCTTTAACCCCCCCCCCACCCCCCCCCTCAGCGTAATCGCATAATGTGCGCTTTGAATGAAATATGGTGAAAGGTTTTCTACATCTGCCTGCAGGGCAACAAATGGAGACGTCTGGCAATACGTTAATGTGGCCATTCTGTGGAAATATGAGCGGAGAGCACCGGTGTGGACGACTCCCACTGTAAGAAGAATGAACATTAACGTGATGGCGAGTTCTGCCTGCCGCGGTGAAAGCTCTGGTTCCTAATCTGTTTAATCTCTTTTCTTCTTCTTGTCGCCTGGCCGCCTCCTTTCTGTCTGACCTCGTTTAACCTCACTGTACCCGAGTCATCGGTTTTGTCTGTGATACAGACTTAGTAGATGGTTTAAATGTAATAACAAGACTTGCACACATGTTTTTAAGTGTCAAAATAATATACACAGTCCACGTGACTTCAACGGCAGCAGAAGTGTGACTGCGTTGAGGCTCTGCAGTGCTCATTAAAGAGCCTGTGGTCTGCGTTTGTGATGTTGTGGATGCAATCACTGCGGAGCAGAATTTGGCAATCGTCACAGAAGTGAGGGTTGTGACCCTGCATTTCCAGCCACAGCGCACGAGATGGCACTTTTTATTGAGCTCTCCGCGTTAACGTGCACAACATCGTATACTGCGGGACTGTTATTCGACCAGGAGTCTTACTGAGACAACAGCGGATCCATCTATCCATCTGTCCATCCATCCATCCATCCGTCCATCTGTCCATCCATCCATCCATCTACCTCTGCTTCAGTCTTCATGACACCACAAGTTTGAGACTCACTTCTCAGGTTTCTGGTTTTGAGAGGGAGAGTAATTCACGTCCACTAATATTGATCGAACTATCTTAAGCCATGGAAATAACATCATGGAACTCTTCATGATGTTCCCCTTTAGGGCTGTTTGCAGCCAGGGCTTCTTTAAAGGTTGCTGGTGTAGAATTACACTTTGTGACGCAGACCTTCTCATTATGGTCTCCGTGCAAATTGCCTCCCGATGACATACGGATCAAATCCCCGGATTCTTCACAGGACATTCACAGTCATGCATCGTCCTTGTTAATGATAAGGTGGCTCCCTTTACTCCCTTATAAGCATGCAGTTTTCTTGAGAAAAATACAGGATATTTGCAGAATATATATCACATTGTCTTATTTTAAAAAGTCCGAAGATCTAAGTTCTTTCACACTGCACTGGCATGACATCTATATATAAACATGTGGTCTTTGTAGACCTGTCTACATCTCGGGCCGCATGTACACAAAGTGTGTGGAGCCACAGTTGCACAAAGATATAAATCAGATTGCATGACATGCAGCTAATTGTATCTGCCCTGGGTGACATTTTGACATATGTATATATATACACACACACAGTATATATACACGAGTGTGCATTTCTACAGAATGTCTAAAAGCATGCGAGTCAACAGCCGTCGCCTTACCACCAGGGGCATTGTGCAGATGAAGAAGATGATGGTCATGAAGACCAGCAGGATGAGATGCTCCACCTCCTCGGCCATGGACGTCGCCCTGCGCTCGCCGCCGGGCCTTACGGCCGCCATCACCGAGCCGCCGTTCCGCCGCCGCCGCCGGTACATCCTGTACAGCTGGTACACCACGAACCCGTTGCACGCCACGATGGCCAGCACCAGCACCAGCATAAGGGTGGCGTACAGGTTGGCGTAGGCCTGGTCCTCCTTCCCAATGGGGTTCATGTCGATGAAGCACCACGTCCCGGGGCAGTATTGCACGTAGTTGCCGAACCCGGCGAAGGGGAGGAGACAGAACAGCATGCACAGCAGAAACACCACGGGGATGGAGATGTAGGCGCATTTCTTGGTGACGTGCCGGCTGTAAAGGTAGGGGTAGCCGATGGCGAAGCACCTCTCGAGCGCCATAGAGAAGAGCAGCGTCATGGTGGCCAGGCTGAAGAAGGTCATGCTGACGCCGAAGTACGAGCACACGCTGTGAGAAGGGTGGGTCATCCCCACCAAGGTGCGGTTGAGCGAGTAGGACAACTGCACCAGCGGACTGATCAGGCAGGTGCCTGCCAGGTCGGTGACCACCAGCGCCGTGATGAGGACGTGGAACAGCGAGCGCCGCCACATGTTCGCGGTCCTCATGGCTCTGCGTCGCCGGACTTCCAGGATCACCAGGGCGGCCACGTTGCCGAAGAGGCCCAGGGCAAACATGATGGCGCTGATCCACGGCTTGCTGGTTTCGACGTGGTGCTGGATGTGGCACCGAGTGTAGTTTATTGGGTCCATCGTGTGGATGAAAACTGGCTGGGATTTGAATGAGAAAAGATGTCCCTTGTTTCCCAAAAAAAAAAAGTCAAAAAAGTGTCCTTAAAAAGTAGTCTGCAGCCATCCTGGTTAAACAGAAAGGAAGGAACAATAACTGAGATTTAGAGCGGTAGCAATCAGTCATGTATCAGTTGGTCAACTGCAGATCAATCAGCAACTTTTTCGATATTTTGTCCATAGCGTTTAGTTGCCAAAGTTACGAAGAAAATCTGCGACAGCCGGTCCGTCTGTCCATCAAACACAAGATGCTTTGGCAACGCCGTTTGTTTACGTTCCCCAATGATTTCTAATCTCACTCTCGAACAGTTTTGACTCAATGTCAACTATACACTTCCACTCTGATTCCATGTTTGCAAGTCTTTGTCTAACTTAAATGATCCCACACATACACAGACCCCCCCCCCTCTCATAGAAAGGAACATTTTGCATGCACTCACAAATTCCACGGCTTGAACCGCGGCTCGAGTGGGAGTTGTGAAACCCAACGTTTCTTCCTCTTCTGTCTCACCAGTGAACCGATATCAGCTGACAGGCTGGATGGTTAAACGGATGTGTGTGTGTGTTGTGGATCAATTAAGTGACTCACCTACTTGCTCAGCCCGACGTGTCTGGTGATGCCTGCTCAAGTTCTGGGTTGCCAATTGTCACTGAATCGGTCAAAGAAACAGCGTGTTTTTAAAAGAAGACAGTAACAACTGTGATAAAGACGGGAAGTAGAGCCCTGACAGATGTGTCCAGGTGTTCAGTGCGCGTGCGGAGCCGGTTGTATTGATTTTGCGTCAGTCGCGATGTCAGCTGGGTAACACTGTAAAATCAGACGTGGGGAAAAAGAGTTGAGGGAAAAGTAGCGTTTTTCAGTCAGAAAGGAAAGTTTACACTTGCGTCTTTTCTAAACGGAGTTTTGCCTGAAGCGCGAGGCAACTACTGTCACCCCTCGCGTGGGCTTCAAAGCGGTGAAACGCATCCGAAATAAAGAAGTTCTCACCTACTTCACAACTTGCTCCCCGCTGCCTGAAGACGTCCACGTCCGTGTTTTTACAGTCACGCAGGAGAGAAGTGCATCCTGGTGTAAAGCCGCTCTGGTTTTTAAAAACAAACTAAAAAGGTGAGATGCGGAGAGGGCGAGGCGCGCGACACTGTGAGGAGGTAGGGATGAATGAGCTCGGGGGTACAGGGAATGAGGCGGTGACGTCACACTGGACGGGAACACCCACCTCGTGCACACAGACAGCTGAGAGGCTGCGAGCCACTGTTGAGTTGAAAAAATGCCAACATAAATCATGTAAACATTTTTGAAATTTCATACACATCGAATAATTTCCTAATTTAAATAATTTGGTGACACATGGCTTTGAAGACTACTGGTCACTTAAACATATATTTTTTAATAATTTGCTTTAAAAAAAAGTCTACGCTACCATTTTTAAAATTGTGGCCAGTCACAAAAAGGTAATTTTAATTATATCTATATGATATACTTCGAAAACGTGAAATTAAAAAGTGAAATGCTGATCACTAAGTGTATGCACATACACACACATTATGCACATACACTTACTGTTTACATAAGTTAGGGAACATACCCACATCTACATATTGACATTATTTCGATTGCACTCCTTTTTCAATATAACAATGCCTGTATGTGCCTGTAAAATAATAAATAGATGAATAAATAAAAAGTGAATTCTGATTTAGTCCACAGAATGTCAGAAAATAGTGAAAGTGGTCCCAGATCCCAGGGAGGTGTCATCAAATTGTTGAATTGAACAATAAAGTTTTTTAACGACCATTTAATCCACCGTCCAAATGGTGAGCTCAAAGTTTTAGAAAAGACTACCGTTGTGTGAAGTTCTCACGTAGACATTAACAGAACCACAAGTTCTACCCTTTGTGTGTTTTTGATACATTTTTGGAATTAGGCAGCAAAAACAAAATAGATTTTCAGTCCCTGAATCGATGTTTCTCTAAATCAACAGGGAAGACTGTCTCCCAGATGAACATGCAGATGTCCTGGCCTGTTTGGAGAACATCGTGTAACCTGCTGCATTGGTTGGACACGAATGTACCATTCATAGTGTCCCGTGTTTGCTTTGCTGTGTGTCTTTATGTGTGGCGATTGCATGTTGTCCTCTTGGGTTTCCTCCCACAGTCACGTGGATTTGAGGCCTTAATTTCCCATCGGGACCAATGTGACTCTGTTTTTCTATCTGTGGACCCGTAACATATCTTTCATATTTTCGACACAGTGTAGGTGGAGACGGATGATTTTGTCCAGTGAGGATCGACCATAAAGGCATGATGCAACATCCGCTCGTTTTTAGCCAAACGGCTTTTCAAAAAGCCCCGTCGTCCATTAAAGTGACATTGTAATTGCACCATTTCACCCGTTTTAAATGAGTGGAATGAACGGCAAACGGGATCCTGGAATGGGCCGCTGAAAGCACTTGAGTGCCTTTTATTCAGGCCCATTAACGAGGTCTTAATTCTAATATTTTGCCATTATGCTGTCGCTGCTTCCTCTCTGTCTCTCTCTCCTCCGGCCCACACTTCTGTCCATCCTCCGTCCGGAAGGCCCTCAGACATGTTAATGTTGATGAAGTATATGATTTATGGCATAAGCAGGCCACACAGTAATTCATGCACAGGAATCCTGCTTCTTCCTTCCTCCCTCTCTACCTCTTTTCATCTCTGTCTTCCTGCTGCTTCTCTTTCTCTCTCTTTGTGGCTGTAGGTCAGTCTCTCCGTTCTCTCCTTTTACCCCGGCTCTATATTTGTTTCCTCACGCAGCAGAGGGCCTCTCTCACCTTGCCCTCTGCCCTCGCTGCCGCCAACATACCTTTCCTCTCCCTTGTCTTACTTTCTTCTCCTTTCCTTTGCTTTTTCTTTCTTTTCCTTTTCTGTCATTTCGGCCTTTTCTTTTCATTTCTTTCCTCTATTTTGTCTTCCTTGCTTCCTTTTATTTTATTATTTGTCATTTATTATATTTTCCTTTAATTTCCTTTATTTTTCTTTCATTTCCTCTCGCTTGCTTCACTTCCCTTTTTTAATTTCTTGTCATTTGCTTTCATTTCTTGTAATTTTCTTTCTTTTCCTTTCCTCTCCTTTCCTTTCCTTTCCTCTCATTTCCTATCACTTGCTTCCCTTTCCCTTTCTTCTATTCCTTGTCATTTCCTTTCTTTTCCTTCCCTTTTTTCCTTTCCTTTAATTTCCTTAACTTTTCATTCATTTCCCCTTCCTTGCTTCAACTCTCTTCCCTTTTATTTTATATCCTTTCCTTGCTTTTCATTGTCTTTTTTCCTTCTCTTTTCCTTTCCTTTCCTACCAAAACAATGTCAGACAGCAAGTGTTTAGAGGCGCAACTGTTTCCATAATTTACATCCAGAACTCTGGTAAGAATCCAGATTTTTTAAACATACTTATTCATACGGAGGGGATCTCTTGAGGGCCCTTGAGGGGCTCTTGATCCAGACGATGATAGAGTTTACTGTGGTGGGCATCTTAAGAAGCGCTGTCTGTCTGCGCTCTTTATTTAGAAGCAATTAAATTATTAATGAACCCGTAAGTCCGATGGCCTGCTGTGCTGGTAAACAGCCTTTGTGGAGGGCTCGGCATCCCCTAAAGTGCTGACACGTGCTGCATGTATTGTTGGTGTCACTGTCTGCCTCGCTCCCATTCACACACACACACACACACACACACACACACACACACACACACACACACACACACACACACACACACACAGCGAGGCTTCATCACTCCTCCATGTCAACAGAATACATGTATGTGTGTGTGTGTGTGTGTGTGTGTGTCCAGCCTGCTAATGGTCCTCATCTGAATCATTGATGACTTCATTGATTTTTGGTGAATATCTGATGTCAGCAGTCTGTAATTACAGAGCGGCATGATCTGATCAGATCAGATGATTCAACTTTTCAAGGGAAACGCGATAAATTGTGTATTTTATACGCCGCGGTTTTTCAGTGATCAGATCGAGGGCGTTTTGGCTGATGTGATCATTTATAACGTGGTGGATAACGTGGCCTGACCTTTGCCTCCACCTATTGGTTGCTCTGGGTTAGTACAAGCATCTGATCAAACACAAACAGAGAATTTAGTTTGGTTGCCAAAAGGTGAGTCCTGGACGCATCAATACAACATGTAGACAAGGCAAAACCTTATGTTTTTATTGAAAGCCCAAAGAATAATGTCATTTTGAATGAAGTAATATACGGTGGTACCACTGTAACATGTAGTTTGCAGAGTGTGTAGGATTTTAAATCAGATTCCTCGGTGATGTGATTTATTGCTCGTCCAGGCCTGTACTAAAACCCTCTGGGCTTTTTGCCCTCAGTCTGGTCTGCAGCAGGTGAAACACGTGCTCGACTGGACCGTTGCCATAGCCGGACCAACTCCTTCCACTTGGGCTGTCCTGTTGCACACAGCTCACTGAATGTACTTAATGGTTTTCTTCTCTTGTCCTCTGAACAGTCCTCGGTGCCTCCTCCCAGAGGTCCTGGATCTGGTCCAGGAGCCTGAGCCTTAGAAATGTGCGCTCCCGTTGTGTGTTTGTGTATCTGTTCTTGTTCCAGGTGGAGACGAGGTCGTGAGGCTCGGGACCTTCCTGTTTCGGAAGGTGTCCTCCCTGATTATATTCTTCATTTGTCCATCTACAAATATTGTCATCCTGATTTTCCATTTTCTAATTTTAGTGTTCTGTATTTTGTACACATACTTCATGTGTCTGTCCCTCCTAAGAGAAGGATTACTCTCTCTCGGAAGAGGTAAAAAGACAGGGTAATAATGAATTAAAGAATGACATAAATGATTATGTGGTTGCCGAATATATTTTTTAAATTAATTGACTTTTCATCTTTAGTTTTAAATATGAGGTGGAGTACATGCTTTGTACTGCTGTATGCTGTTGCAGACACAAGGTGGCGCACAAGTTCAATTTTGTAAGGTCGCATGCAGGTTGCCTTTAATGAGTAACGTAGTAAAAATAAAAGAAGAATAAGAATAACTGTCATGTAAATTGTGTGATTGATTAAAATGCATTCAACTGGAAAAATAGTTGGAAATAAATAATTAGTGCTTATAATATATTTTATAAATGCCTTTAGCCTTCTAGAATCCCAACACGCATATATTAATCGTATAAGGGAATAAGTCATTAAGTTTGTGTGTTGTGTGTTTTTTAAAGTCCGTAGTTGTTCCCGTTTACACTTCTGTTTTGTTAAATGTGTTTCAATGGTATTCTCACGTGTGCGTGCATGTGTAAAAATAACACGATGTCTCCTTTACATTGTTGTGAAACAGATAGAGTTACATCCGGATTAAAAAAACGCTCTATTTGTCTTCTCTCTATATAACGCGAGCCAGATGTTACCTCCAGCACCGGCCCTGCTGTCACTCTTAGCCCGCCTCCGACCAATCACAGCGGGGCCTGAGCCCCCCCTCCTCCCCGCAGAGCATCAGACTGGAGAGGAGGAGGAGAAGAGTTTCCCCGTCTTTCTCGCTGCCCTGCTCCCGGAGCCCATCTGTACCTCCGCTCCTTCTGCTCCCAGCTGCTGCTCCGATCGGCCCCGGCTCCACGATGGAGAGAGGGTCAATGCTGGCTGCGTGTCTGCTGTGCTGGAGCTGCGGCGTGTGCGTGGTGTCCGCCATCCGGAGGGCCGATATGTTCCCGTACGGAGCCCTGAGCGGGGATCTGATCCTGGCGGAGGGGGACGATGAGACCTCCAGAGTGCTGCTCCTGCCCAGACCCTTGAACTTCTACGACTCCCGGTACTCCCAGCTATACGTGAGTAGACGCCCGTTAGCACCGCGTGCGCGCGCGCGTGTTGTCTTTATCGCAGAATGAGAAAGTGAACTTTGCAGGTGATGTTTGCAGCTGTTGATCCACAGTAGAACAGGGTGTTGAATGCTGCCAAATGAAGCGTTTTATTGACGAGCGTGAATGGATTAAGAATAACTTGTGCTCATGGCCGTGGGAGAAAAGTAGCAATACTTCACTGTAACATTACTCCATTACAAGTAAAAGTACTGCAGCTTTCAAAGTTGCCTAAGTAATGTGTAATGACCTTCACTGAAGTACATTTTTGAGGTACTTTAATACTTGTACTCCACTAGCTACATCTCAGAGAGAGATGTTGTAGTTTGTACACTCCCACATTTATCTCACAGCTTCAGTTACTAGTTACTTTGCAGACTCAAAGTACTAAAATATAATCAACTTAAAGCATGATGATGTCATGTTAACAGGCTTTTAGTTTCCTCTCATCAGTTAAACAAACAGAATGTACGCTCACTTTAATGTTAACATTCAATGTTAGGCTACGACTATCAGAACGATGCGAACATTCCGGCTCCCTCGTGTGGCTCAAAAGCGAACTGCAGATATAAACGTTAAATAAAAGATTAATTGGAAGAAGCTCTGCAAATTCATCCATGCGACCCAAATGCAAATGTCGCGCGACCCACCTGAGGGGTCCCGACCCACCTGAGGGGTCCCGACCCAGTGTTTGGGAGAGACCGGGTTTAAGCTACACAGCAGTATATGGCAATAAATATGGCAATACGCAAATAAAGTACAAGCACCTCAAAATGAATACAGAAAATGTACTTCGCTCCACTCCGGGACTGGTTAGATATCCTCAAAACAAAAAGACATAAACCTCAGTGTTGCTTTGCACGGCACACATCATCAGGCCCAGAGGTCCTTGAGGAGGTTCCAGCGGTTTATGAGGGGGATCTAGGGGGTTCATTATGTGGTTCCTGGGGTCCATGAGGGGGCTCCGGCAGTGCCCACGGAGGTCCCCGTGGTTTATGAGGGGATACGGGTTCATTAGACGGTTCCGTGGGTTCATGATGGTGCTGCAGCAATTATTTAGAGGAACTTTAGGGTGTTGGGGTCCCAAGCGGTCTGCAGGAGCATCATCAGTAGCCCTCATTAAACAGCATCTCTCTCTCTCTCTGCCTCCAGGTGGCCACTAACGGCATCATCTCAGCCCAGGACTTGCCGATGGAAAAGCAGTACGTCGACGACGGCTTCCCCACAGATTTCCCCGTGGTGGCTCCGTTTCTGGCCGACATCGACACCAGCGGAGGGCGAGGACAGATCTACTACCGGGTGACGGAGACGCCCAGCGTTCTCAACCGAGTGTCCCGGGTATGTGGATCCACTGAAACAAGTGAAGGGAATGTTAATCGACAGACTTTTGTTGTGTTGAAATGAGGAAGAAAAAGCTTGATGAATACGTGTTGCACTGTGCTTAACTACAGATCTGGATTCTTCCTTTTTCCAGTTCTTCATCCATTAGTTCAATCCATTGTACACTCCATCTTTCCTTTACTTTCTCCTTCTTCCCCCCCTCATCATTCATTCATTCATCCATCTGCTCACCCAGGATGTACACCGAGGGTTCCCGGATGCAAAATTCACGCCCACGCACGTCGTGGTCGCAACGTGGGAGAACGTCGCGGCATATGAGGAGCAGACTCGAACCGCCGGACCTTCGAACAAGGTAAGACGGGTGGAGGGGACTGAGAGCGCTAGCCGGAGGCCTCGCTGTCTCGTCTTCACGTTGATTTATCATCCTCTCGGTATGTTTTGGATCATGTGACGCGAGAGGCACAATCCCAAATTCCTGGAGGATGCGCATCCCTTGTAATCAGCCGGGGGTGGGGCTGGGCTCTATTTGTAAATCCCCTTCCCCTCCTAATCTGCCTCTTAACCTTTTCAAGGGGTCAGAGGTCATCTTTAAGGGTCATCAAAGTGCCCCCTCCTCCTCTCCCGACTCGTTATCCCCTCTCACACAGGTAGACACGAACACGCCTCCACCATTAGTGCTCTCATGCTCCGTTGGACTTTACTTCCCTCCCTGTTTGTCAGCCAGTTACCAGTTTAAAACTTGGTTCAACATTAAAGATACACGGAGATACTGTGCTTGAGGTCATTCATCGAATAATTAAAAAGGGTTACTTCAGGCACTTCCATAAAGTTGGGTGTTTCACAATCGAAAGATTGAAGTTAAAGCAGGGGACAAGCTTCAAAAACACTGGATCCTACATTTCCCATAATGCAATTAAAAAGCGTCTTGCGTTAGACCCTCCTTACCGCCGAAATGCACACATCTCTCCAGCTTTGCACTTATAATGCAGAAGTTACCAAATACAGTCCTAGGCCAAGCTTAGCTAACCCTGACGACGTCATAGTGATGTCATCAGGGTTAGGAAAGCTCCCTCCAAAGAAGTAGAAGACCTGAGTAGCACTCAACGAATAAACTGAGCCTAAAATGTCCAATCAAACACTTTCTCTGTTGTCTTTATGATTAATACTACATTTCTAGAAACTTTCCTCAGGAATTGTGCACCTTCTTGAAAGAAAGTGTCCCATAGAGGAGAACTAAAGGCTTTGTTTGAGTTCGTATTTGGGATGGACTCCAAGTAAAGCCAGGCAGGCTGAACTTATCGATCAAACAAACAGGGCTTTGTTGTTCCTGGTGTGTAGCATGTGGGAGGGAGGGAGTGGTAGATTTAAGGACAAAAAACCCCGGGTGATCTCTGTGTGTCTCTCCCTCCCTCTCATCTGTTTGTTCTTTCTCTTGACTTTCACGGTCTGGCTGCTTTTAATGCCTCCTCCTTCTTTCCTCCTGATTGATCAAAAGCGAAACATTCAAATAGTCCATTGGGCAGAGGCAGCATTAAGCCTCTGACGACGCGTCTCAATACCTAGGGGCTCATTGTGATCGCAGCACTGCCAAATGGACGAATGAGCGATTGCATCTTCGTCAAACCTCAAACTTTGGACTTAAGTCTCCATGCAGTGTTGACCAAATGCTGATTAGAGGCTGGTGTCCACCACTTGAGGGTGCCAAGAAAGGGTCCGTGTTGTAGGCTCTGTGTGGTTTGTCGCATCGGAAAAGTCTGGGCTGGGATTTGCTTCAGTGGGTCAAGATAGCATCTTCCTTTGAACTGATTAGCCAGAGGTGCCGGGTGGGGTGCGTTGGGCGGGGGTAGAGTGGTATGTGTGTGCGAACTGATTAACCTGAGGTGTGTATTAGGGGGTGACCGGGTGGGGGAGGGGGCAGGCCTCGTGGTGTTTGGGGGTCGGAAAGCGACACGAGAGGAGCAGCGAGGGAAGGAAAAACAGGAAAAATAGAGGAGAGTTTACGTCCCTAAGAAGTGGGGTTGTGTTTTCTATGAAATGAGTCTTAAAGAGGCTATTATCATAATTGGAAAGTAATTGCTTCTCACGAAACCAACAACACACACTCTGTTGTGTGCGCTGCCATGTCGCCCAATTTGCTAATGACCGGAGCCATTTACACGGAGAATCTGGCCTTCCGTGTGTTGATGTTTTTAAGAAGCGTCGACAAGGCTTTACTTTGAGCGGCACATTGGCGATCCGTCTTCACGCGGGGACACCTGTCATGCTGGTGGACGCCGTGACACAGTTAGTCTACACAGTTAGTCGAAGCGGCAGAGATCAACGGCGTAGCGGCAGAGCGCTGCATGTGCCTCTTCATCAGTTGAAGCTGAAGGAACTTTTATACATATGAACATCCGTTAACGGTCAAGCCCTTCTCAAATGTGTTCACTCCCGTTGGGCTCATTTTCTGCACGCGATGTGGTATTAAAGCACGGTGGACGTAGCAAGCTAGCTAACTAGCCAGTTGTCCGCTAGTTAGGCAGCTAGCTAGCTTGCTAACGCCATTGTCCGCGACTTGCCGTCAGTCGGTTTAGTTTATACAGAAGTTAGCTCGCTACAACAGTCGCAATGGCAAAACTACATATAAAAATGGCCGCCGCTCTGACCATAATGCTACAACGCTGCTAAACATCAAAGTCAATATCAATTTGAACGTGTTAGCATGTTGACGTGACTTTAGCAGTTAGCTCGTCCGTAGACTCTGAGTGTTGTTAAAATGTGATACAGCGAGTAAGTTACTCAATTAGAAAATACATGACACCCATCTTCTCATATCAATCTCTAAATCTTGACTTGAATAATGTGCGCGTGCCTTAATGACGTCTGAAGGGAAAAGGCCTGCTTTACAGGAAGTTCCCTTCCTGAGAGCGTTCTTGTATATGAGCAGCACTTTGAAATGGAATGTGATTTTAACATTTGACCACAGCAGACCATTTTTTTCCCCGATTTCCCCTCGAGCTCTCTTCAAAAGACATGTGCAAAATAAAAAAAGGGAAAGTGCTGAACGGCATGTTACATGTCGGCTGTGTGAGGCTCCGATGAGGCTGAATGAATGAATAAATGGACTCCTCTGTTGGGTTCGGCCCTCGCCTTTTATTTTATCTCCTCTCTTCTCTCCTCTCTTTGTCTTTCTTCCTTTCTGTAGTCCCCTTCTAGCTGTGCAGCTCCTCCATAATAAAATACTGAAGTGACTCAGTGTACACAAGTTTAACTTGGACACAGTCCTGAGACTAATTACAAGCACAGTCGCAGCTCTGGTTTGTAGTTGCGGCGAGGACGTACATGTTCATGTTCCTTTCAGGGTCTAAGAAAAGCAGCGATGGTTTTAACCCACCATGTGTTCTTGAGTTGATGAAAAAGGCTTTTTGAAAAGGTTCCGTAAGTCACGACGTTGTTCGATTCCCTCAAGCTTAATTCAGAGCAGGGAATCCTTTTGAGGCTGAAGTTAGAACAGGAAAGCCACCGAAAACGTTGGGGCGGGGATTTTCATATGACAACAGTGAAATACTGACCGGACTGTTCCTGGCCGTGGGCCTGGGCTGTGTGTGTGTGTGTGTGTGTGTGTGTGTGCCAGTTCCCACGCTGTAGGCAGCTCCGCTTGTAGCACTCCGGTGAGGCTGGCAACTAGCCTGCAGCTGCTCTCTCTTTCTCTTTCTTTCTCTTTCTCTCTTTCTCTTTCTTTCTCTTTCTCGCTCGTTCTCTCTCTCTCTCGTTCTCTCTCTCTCTCTCTCGTTCTCTCTCTCTCTCTTTCTCTTTCTGCCGGTTTGCAGCTGCGCCGCAACCAACAAACAAGTGTAGTACGTTCATCCAGCCTCACCAAAGTGGGACCCAGCTCCAGATAATTATAATATGATTCAGAACATTTGTCACAGAGGGATGAGTCACTTATTCGAAACACAGGCGAGTCAATTAAACTATCTTTAGGAAAGCAGAGTAGACTAAACTACTTAAAGTAAACCAGACCGCCGAATACACAAATACTGAACACGACCAAACGAAGGGAAAACATGGCGAGAGTAGACTGAACGTCAACTTAAGAGGTTCGCCCGCTTTTCTGCAAAAGTCTGAACTTTGTTTAGCAAAAGCTACCATTAATTCGAAACCCGCAAACAACATGAGGCCTACTTGAAAGGAATACTATGCATTTTACGCTCAGTAGATGAGAAGATCGATGCCACGCTGAAATGAAAATGTGAAATTGACTTTGAAACCTTGGAATGTGAACGTATGAAGTGCGGTAAGTTGCTCCTCAGCTATCTAAATGGACTCCCTCTACATACGGTGAAGCTGTTGGGTATTTCCAGAGCCACACTGATGATGTTACCACCTAAACCTTCAAGGACGACCCCGACAACAAACATTTGCCGCGTCCCGGAGACAATTAACGTGTTTGTGGTCAATGTTAGGAGTGTGAGGACAGTCTTTTGAAAAAGGTGTAACAAAATGCCTGAGGGTTAGATGTGTGTGGTGGTGTGTGTGGGGGGGTCTTTGATGTGTGCTGGCTGCTATTTGTTGTCTTCCAGCTGTGAGTCTGTAAAGCACGACGGTACAACACAGAGACAGACTCCGACGCAGCGAATGACCACACAGATAGAGGAGGGACGGAGAGCGCAGCGCAAATTAAAGGAATAGTCGAGCGTCTTGGGGGGAAATGTGCTCATTTTGTTCCTCTGCCAAGAGTTAGATGAGAGCATTGATACCACTCTCATGTCTCTGTATGCTAGATAGGAAAAAGGGGATTACCAAAGGCAGCAGGGTCCATCCTCTGGGGACCATGAATGTCTGAAAAAAACGAAATTCATGACAATTTATTGACTTGTTGTTGAGATAGCGTAGATATACAGCCACTAAAAACACCAAAGGGACTTTCCATGTTATGTGTGGACAGGGTAAAATAAAGACTCAACTTTTCAGAACTATTTGGATGGAAACACATCTTAATTTCTGTCTCCTCATATTTCTCCCACTGTAAAGCAGACCTATGGCCCCTCTCCCATCTCTGCCAAACCCCCCCCTGCATCCTTTCATCCCTCACCCCTAACCTCCCCCTCCTCCCAGGAAAAAGGAGGGACAACAGGGGAAATACAGACATTTTAGAAGGGATATTAAGGACAAAGAAGAAGCAGATCCCCTCTTGTAGCTCCAGCCTCTTCTCCTCCCAAAGAAAAAAAGAAAGACCCCTTCCTCAGTAATTACAAAGAGCCCGGAGGCTACAAAGTCCTCCCTGCCCACAAGCAACAAGATAGTTTAAAGATGTTGATGTAAACAATTAGGAACACACGCATACGTTCACATGGGAGGAATATAGGTGGTGGGACATCTGTGTTTGCGTTAAGGCTTGTATAAGTGTGTGTGTGTGTGTGTGTGTGTGTGCACCCCCACGCCTCACATTGTAACGCCGTCTGGTTTGCATGTTGTAACATCATCGCGAAAGATGCCCAGACACACAGGAAGACAGCTGTGAAGATCAACATCTGGGCTGGGGGTTGAGAGACCGACGTGTGTGTGTGTGTACATTTCTTGGTCTGTGTGTGTGTGTGTGCTTGTGCGTTCCGATAATCTGATTGTGTCCCGAAGGGAAACAACACTCTCAGTCTTCCCCTCATTCGAAACAAATCTGTGTTTTTCCAACTGCGGTTTTGGGAGGCAGAGCGCGACTCCACTGTTCCCTGATTCATCAGTTCGTACTAACTCAATACATTTATTTGACACTGATCATTTGCAAAATAGATGTTTGGAAACCCAAATGCTCAGTGTGTCAGTAATTGGCGGTGGTCGAAAAGAGGAGGGGGGGGGGGTGTGAAGGGTGAGAAGTCTCAACAAGAATTCCAGCAGAGGAATAGGAGGAGGGGAGGGGAGGAGAGAGGAGGTATGAGGAGAGGTGTGAAGTTTAAATATGAGCGGTGAGTGTTAGAATGGCTTGAGGGCGGTTGGGCCGGGCTGACTCTGAACACGCAGGAGGTGACCTCATCCCTCTGACAGTGGCAGAGCTCAACATGATTGTTAGACACTATCTTGATTACCAGTAAGCTGCTTTTGGCCGTCAGGGTCAAAAAATTAAAATGCAGTCTACACTAAAATAACTTCTGGGGTCTCTTGTCTCTCTTTAGGTCAATACGTTCCAGGCAGTAATTGGTTACGATGAGACGGATTCATACGTTCTCTTCCTCTACCCTGACGGTGGCCTTAACTTCTTTGGGACACGCCCGAAGGTAACCTGGTTATGTGTACGAGACCTTAAGTCACAGCGTGATTAGCGTGGCTATTTTACCGCTGCAGCACTTGTAGACATTAATGTTCCTGTTACATTGCATTAATGTTTAAGCAATTTTCTGCTTCTAGGAGCCTTATAATGTTGAGATAGAGCTCCCTGCTAGAGTTGGCTTCAGCAGAGGAGAAATCACGTATCTGATCTTCTCCCGAACCGAGGGACCTCACTACAGCGTCACCAGCGATGAGCAGAGTGTTAAAAACCTCTACCAGTAAGTAAAAAACCTCAAGGTTGAGTCACAACTCTTCTTAAAGCCACATCTGGCAAACGTGTTGAGAAGCCAACACTATCCCAAATAAGACGTGCTGACTTAGACAAAAAAAGCTTTTCACATTGGTCTCTGAGCTGATTCCCTGTAATATGCAGGGTGGTCTTTGAACCTGAAAATAATTCATGTCACTCGCTCTCTAGGGTTGGTAATACAGGGATTCCAGGTGTTTGGCTTTTCCACACTGGGAACAGTTACTCCTTCGATAACATTGTTCCTGCATCCATTGGTGGCCTCCTTGTTACCCCGCCAACTCGAGGACATGGCCTCTCCCTGGTGATATATCTTTTTCTGTTTCATGCATTTTATTTACTGTCGAGAGTTGTTTGCAGAAAAAGTCCTCTGACCCCTCCATGGCTTCTGCTTCTAGGACACCACCACAGCCGAGTATGGTGAGTTTGAGGACTACCCGGACAACACTTTCGACCCTGATAACCAGGAGGAAGAAGACGATTACCCTCTGACAGGCGGGGACCCCGAATTCCAGACGGCCCCCGCCGGCGCTGACCACTCAGAATCCCTTCAACCAGCAAGTCCTGATGCTCCCTCGTCCCCTTCGGAGGATTCCGAACATCAGGTGGCGTATGGCAGCAAAGATGTGCCATTGACCTCTGAACCCAGGTACAACTCGGAGCCAGCAGAGAGGCAGTACGCTCCCCCGAATCCTCCAGAGGGAGGTGCTCAGCAGACTCAGGACCAGCAACCACAGGTAACACGAAACGTCCTTGCACGTGAAATGAATTAACATCTTCAGCAAGAAATCCTACGAGCAAACATTTTAAGATGGACGAGGTTTTCACTGCCATTTATTATGCAGTTTAAAAAAAATCAACAACTAGAAACATATGCAAAGCCGATAGACCAGAATGATGTGTTATGGGATGAGGGTTCCTGATATTGCTCATGCAGACAGCAGCACTGAGTGGCAGACTATTCCAATTCTCAGAAAATATCACTTGTTGAATTTGTACACAAAATGTACAGTATGCGCTGATTATAGCAGTCTGGTTTGTAGCATCTGGAGAGAGTTAAAAAGTATGACAACAGGAAAAACAAATTTCCAGTTAAACACAGGCTGTTCCCCCTGTAGGTTCCTCTGGAGGTGGTGGATGTCTACCCCCCTCACAGGAATGAACCACGTCTTTCCCCTGGCGGTCACGTGGTCAGCGTGGACGAAGACAATGTTGATTTTGACACAGGAGGTAGGAGATAAATGTATAAATATAAATATGTATATGAAGTTGTCTGCTTAAGGTATGACAGGACGGTCACTTTAAGAAACTGGAGGGTAGCATTACCTTGCCCTCTGTACACGGAGCTGCTCAGCAGCTGGCAGTACAATACCACCGTTGTGCTGGGCAGCTCCCAGGTGTGTGTGTGTGTGTGTGTGTGTGTGAGAAACGCTCCCTCCCCTGCAACGACTACCACAGGCTTTTAGCCGTAAACAAGAATGTGTTCTCAGTCAACTTGCCAGGTTACATAAGGGTCGAAAAGCCCATCTTATTAAGTCATTTAACTCAGTTTGGAGTGAGGAAATACATTTATTTCTTGGAAAATGCAAAGAAAGATCTGTGAACAGATTGAGTATATTTGGAATAAGGCCGTCATTTAGTATTTAAAACAGTTCTCATATCCTGTTTTAAACAAACAAAAACGTGTGGAAAAGCACAGTGATTTCTCTACTGTGTGTGTGTGTGTGTGTGTGTGTGTGCGGTTCTTCAGAAAATATCCTGACATCCTGTGTCCATCTGAATGTGCGTTTGTTTGTGTGTTTGTGTGTGACGCCCCAGTAGGATGACAGAATGCTAAAAACGATCCCAAATCAGCCATTTACCAAAAAGGCAAATGGAGAGACAAACAAGGAGAGAGAGCGATTTGGGAGTTATGCAAGTTCCATTTGGTGTTTTTAATCCAGTGAGAGGTTTAGAAATCCTTCAAGTTTTAGTAGTGGTTGCTTTACTATATTACTCTCGGTGTTTAGAGCAGCGCATGTAACATGTATAGCAGATTGCCTTTTCTGCCGCTGGTTGCTTAGTTGCAGAAAATACTGCAGAAGAAAAACAGTAATGGGCGAAAACGTAAGACCGGAAGATTTCTTTGCTTGGATTACGTTAACGGCCGCTAGCATAGACAAGAAAAAGGGTCACGTGAGAGGGGCGGGACGAATCAGGGAAAGGACACGCCGCGACTGCTGAGAGCCAATCAGGAAGCAAGTCTGCATCAATGATTTCAAAAGTCTCCGTTTCTGCCGCCCAGACTCAACGATACTCCCGAAAGTGTTTTAAACTAAAACGGTCAGCAGAGTTTGTGAAGTGTCCATGTTAGGGGTTGGGACAAAACCGGTGGGGCGTAGTAGAGAAGTGTTGCCGGACACTAGGCGTGAAAGTAGCAAACGTTATGCATCTTAAAATGAAAACATAAGAGTGTGGATGTAGCCTTAGATGCCTTTGGGAGTTCATGTAGCAAACTGTGTGTGTGTGTGTGTGTGTGAGTGAGTGGATTAGTGGGTGTGGGAGGCAGGACTGCAACAGCTGGTTTCTCTCCAAGTAGTGCCTCGATGAGTGTGTGTGTAAACCTTCCTCTGTCTTTTTATTTGTTCTGTCCATCTGTACTTATATGGAAACAACCCTTAAATGTTCCGTCTCCATTTAAACATTCACGTCTGCATGACGTAAATACTGGGAACAGAAGAAATATATCTTCCCGGTGTTCAAGCTAAGCTGACCAACATCTTTCTTCTGAACATTGCAAACAACAGTACCGGTGGTCTGCACATACAGCTTTCTCTGTTTTGTCCTGTTTTGTCCTGTTTTGTCCTGTTGCCATTTTCCCGAGGACCTTGGATAGGAGACTGCGGGATATAAATGATATCAGTATTGTATATGTAACGCATATTAATACTTATTCTCTCTCTCAGTGATTCAGTACACCACGGAGAATAAGGAAACATGTGCCAGGTATGTGACTAGTGAGCATGATATATACCTGTTGTTGCTGGTGTGTCTAACTATTTGTAGTGGTTGTACTGACAGAGGTCGGATTGCATTGTGGGGGATGTAGGCAAAGAAGAGGAATGTGTGGAATAAAAAAGACGACATCTCTGGGTCTGCTGCATTGGTCCTTTTAGTTTTTTTCAGCATTAAACGTGTTTTTCTTCGCTCTCTCTTGTCGTTCTAGATTCCAACAGCAGTGCTCCCACAATGCATTTTGCTCCGACTACGCCACGGGGTTCTGCTGTCACTGCCGGCCTGGCTTCTACGGCAATGGACGCCACTGCCTACCCGAAGGTTAGAGCGCTGCCATTGACCCACAGAGACGCATTGATCGCATTATCTTTTCTTCAAATGCTGAAGTTGTTTTGTTGTTGTTGTTGCTGTAACCCCTGTGTCGCTCGTTCAGGCACTCCACAGCGAGTTAGCGGTAAGGTGAGCGGAACAGTCACCGTGGGTTCGACTCCAGTGACGCTGAACAACATCGATCTTCACGCCTACATCGTGGTGGGCGATGGCAGAGCGTACACTGCCATCAGCGAGGTAGGAGTCTGAGAATCTCAATTCTCCTCTTCTCATCCACATTAAAGTCTCTGGTCTCTCTGGATTTCCCCTTTTGTAAACGTTGTGTTGATTGGTCAGGTACCCGAGCCGGTGGGCTGGGCTCTGATGCCGCTCGCACCGATAGGAGAGCTGTTTGGATGGCTGTTTGCTCTGGAGCTGCCCAACAGCCAAGCGGGATTCAAAATCACAGGTAAACTGTGTGTGTGCGTGTGTGCGTGTGTGTTTTGGTCAAATGATGTCGCTTGTACATCTTCACTCTTGAGCACATCGATAGAGAGATGAGGAAACTCCTCTACTGTGTGTGTGTGTGTGTGTGTGTGTGTGTGTGTGTGTGTGTGTGTGTGTGTGTGTGTGTGTGTGTGTGTGTGTGTGTGTGTGTGTGTGTGTGTGTGTGTGTGTGTGTGTGTGTGTGTGTGTGTGTGTGTGTGTGTGTTCGGTCTCCCAACCAGCTGTATCGTCTCCAGGGATGTGATGTGATATCAAGCTCCCCCCTCCCGTCTCTAACAGGAAACAGCTGTTTGTATATGTGTGTGTGTGTGTGCATGCATGTGTGTTCTGCACAGATGCAGCCATTGCAGACATTTAACTTTTGAAATGATATTGAACTGCTGCATCGTTGCTGTGCATTGAAGATAATCTATAAATAGGCAAACAGAAGAAGAATTGATCGGTCGACTTATTTCATCACCAGGTGCCGAGTTCACTCGTCGTGCAGAGGTGATCTTCTACCCCGGCAACCAGCGCCTGTCAATCGTCCAGACGGGCCGCGGCCTTGACGACCACAACCACCTCACCGTGGATACTGTAATCAGTGGCAACGTGCCCTTCCTGCCCCCTGGAGCTGAAGTCACCATGGATCCCTTCAAGGAGACCTACCAGTACTACCCATCCGGTAACAGCAACAACCACGAGAGACGAATTCTGTGCAACGTTTGATGCCTCCGTGCGCCTAAAAAAACATTTACACTTTTTTTCTTTCCCCAGTTGCGACCTCCACCTCCGTGAGGGAGTTCTCGGTGGTTTCGGCCGAGCGGGGCTCCGAGTCCTTCTCCTTCCAGCTGAAGCAGAACATCACCTACCGCGACTGTCGGCACGACCACCGCGCCGCCGTCCTGGAGACGCTGCAGATCACCATGGAGAGGGTGTTCGTGATGTACGTCAAGGAGGAGCGCATCCTGAGATACGCCATCACCAACAAGATCAGCCCAGTCGGAGGTGAGTCCAGGTGGAACCGAACCCGAACCCTGCAGATTTCAGGCTACGATCCCAATCCTCTGGGCTGAGTTTGGTTTAATGAAATACATAGATCCAGTTCCACAAAATCCGGGTCGAGTGTCGCTGTCGACGGTAGCTCCATCACGTGGAAAACACTGGCCCGCTGACAACATTGGCTCATTATTTTGGGAAAGCGAGTATCTGAGTGACTGCTTAAATCCCTTCCAGACCATCACTGTCAGTGTTTAAGTGGGTGAACACACTCGGGCATCAAACATGAGGTTTTCTTGTCCCGGGGCCACAACGAGCGACCAGACCACCAAGTAATTGAAACCTTTAGCCAAAACCACGCAGCAGAGTTGGACAGAGCTCCGCTTCAAACAACACACGCCGCGAGCCGAGGGATGATTATACGCATCAGAAAACAATGTACAAGAGTCCGCGTTACCTCTGCTGTTTCTGGGTTCATTGTGCACTAAAGGCTGCAGACGCACCACTTTGAGGATCACTGTGACCGCGATTGGCGTCAGAGCTGACTTTCGCCATGTGACTGGTTCGGTTTGGTCGTTAGGACTGAAATCTGGAGCGTTGACATCGTCCTTCAGAGTGAGCTGGCACGAGGAGAAATAAACAAATACGGCGAGTGCGGAGAGAAGAATGTCCACCTCATTGAGGGATATGGTTTCCCAAAGTACTTTGTGGCACCAGAACACAAAATCAAAACCACAGAACTTTGTATTCTGACCATAATGGTTTGGCTCTGTGATATTTGTATGGAGGCAAACAATGGACCTAATTATTTGACTCTTATCAGCAAATGAATACTTACGGTACTCTTTTTGGGGCTGATTGCTGGAAGCCGTATCGGCTGATACCCATCACATTTATCGTGTAGAATTATTATCTTGTTTCTTAAGTATTTAAATTAAGAGATGCTTCTTTTGTTTAATTTTTAGCTTCTCTCGCACTCATTTCCTCCAGATATCAGCAGGAAAACAGAGACTACACAAACATGAAAAAAAGTGCATAGAAATACAACACGTGTCCCATTCTGTCAACACACAGTGGTCCCGCTTCCTTTACCCACTGAGCCTGATGAAAAGCAGGCAGAGACAAGAGACCCCGAATGATGGAGATGAAAAGGAAGAGATTGAAAGAGAGAGGGCAGGATTTTCGTCTTCCGGTTTTTGAATCCAGGCCAAGTTTCTGCGTGTGTGTGTGTGTGTTGAAGGGTCTTACACTTTCTGGGAAATAATATCCCTGCCAATGACAGATTTTCTATCGGGGGGTTGCCGGGTAGAATAGCTACCCACTGATGTCATAAGAATCCGAGATTGTAGACTAACTTAAGACACTGAACTGAGAGAGAGAGAGAGAGAGAGAGAGAGCGAGAGAGAGAGCGCTACCTTCAGTAGCTTCAGTATGTGTTGTCAACGTCTTTGTGAACAGCTGTCACATGTCTGATTCTTATATAACTTATATAACGTTCAAAACGTCAGCAGCACATGTAGAGTATTATTTGTAGTAATCAGGCTACACCCTACAGAAACGCTGGTGCGGGCCTTTTAAAAATGGGTTTCAGTCAATACTGTGATTGAATAGAAATAGAATGAGAAATGGAATAAAATAGAAAAAATGTATTACTGGAGTCGGGACAAGGGAAAGCGGGCGATCCACTTGGAGATAAGCCCCTCCTCCTCTACGACGCTCCGACGCGAGTGGCACGAATAAATGCAAATGACACTGCTGTCACCGAGCGAGGCGGGGCGAAAACTCACTTTTGGTGGGAACAAACCATTGAAGTGTGTGTGTGTGTGTGTGTGTGTTTTAGAAAAACCAACAGGTGGGAAACTACTTGCTTTGATGTGTGTAGTTCTTGCGTTTGTGTGTTCTCCACCTTCTCTCTCTCTCTCTAATTATCCCTCTGTTTTTTTCCTCCCATCCATGTGTATCTCGGCTCCTCATCTGCGCATTCAGGACTTTGAAGGGTCCCTCTCTGATAATGAGCTAGAATTGGCCTCTGGGCTGAGGAGATGGGAGCAAGCTGTGTGTGTGTGTGTGTGTTGTTTATATGCCCCCGATGGTAAAGAAAAAGTCCACCCGAGAGTACTTAATTTAACATCATCAAAACAGATATTAGTCTTTTAGGTGGTTAGCGTCTGTAAAGCATAACGGCCAAGTAAAACTGTCTAGACACTAAAACCACTTTCTGAAAACCTAATACAGCTGCCATATTTGGAACAATATTTCTATTCGATTGACATCAGAAGTGCTGTGTTTCTTTTTATCCGACAGCAAATGCGACGCCAGCATGCTCCTTAAAAGTCAATAACACTTTCTGTTTTCAATTCTGTTTTTCGAGCATCATTTAAACCTCGACACCGAGCCAGTTTTTGGGGCTTGATTCCCACCGCGCCACCCGTCCTGATTCACCCTGGAACATTTTGAGGCAGAGTAGCGCTGTGCGTAGCTTAATTCTAAGCATATTTACGAGCCCTCCGCATTCTGTTCTCATGGTGTCCCGTGGTTTTCTTCACTCTGCTGTTTGCCTTCCCCCGAATCTCCAGAAATCAGTCCGAAGTTGAAATTGCCTCTTGCTTTGGTATGAGGAAACCCTGAACGCACATCCGCTCACTCATCCCCCTGTCTGTCTGTCTGTCTGTCTGTCTGTCTGTCTGTCTGTCTGTCTGTCTGTGTGTGTGTGTGTGTGTGTGTGTGTGTGTGTGTGTGTGTGTCTTAACATCATCCATATGTCCAACATTGAGAACATGACTTCCCAAGAGGAAACCATCCCACGGGAATGCGCGTGGAGTGATTTCACATGTGCGTTTGGTTAGGCTTGCAATCAACTGGACTTTGACCGTCGAATAATCCGGGTCTCAATAAATCTCAATTCAGGACGTTTGGAGTGTTGCGGAGTCCGTGTCTCTGGATGTGATGCTGTTACTGTCCGTCTCTTTGGCTTCCTTTTAAGGCGGAACCCACCAGAAGCCATATGGACGAGCACCAAGGTGCACAATTACACCGAAAAACACATGTATATATCAATCAATCCAATATGTGTCTCCTCCTCTGTGCAGTCGAGCCAACGGAGCCGGAGCTGGTTAACCCCTGCTACGCCGGGAACCACGACTGCGACACCACGGCCCAGTGTATCCCACTGGAGGGCCGGGACTTCCAGTGCCAGTGTGCGACTGGCTACAGAGGGGACGGACGCAACTGTTACGGTAACTGTCAGCGCTTCGTATGGGCGTACACGTACAGAGTACTGTCTCACTCCATCACACAAACACATGCAGACAGAGTCAAAGACTCAGGCAGAGAGAGCGTCTGTGTTTCATCAACATCTGTCCATCCAGAGTAGAGGGGTCAAGCACCGGCTGGATGGCAGGAATCATCTGTACTTCTACTACTCTCTTCTCTTCTCTCGCTCAGCCGTAGTTTCCATAATTAGGCCTCAGTGTCTGTCTCTGGTCACATAATCTTTGTGTGGTTTTGTCTTGTTTATTGCACAACACACATAGGAATGCAGCCAAGAATCCAGGTGTACATGTTATAGTAACACCACAGCACCAGTAATGACCCGTGTTTACAGCTTTTACACACACACACACACACATGCTAGCTGTCGGTAGACTGGGATTCCTGGTTTGCAGGCTCACGAGTTCATAGAATAACTGTCTCCCTTTGTCTCACTGCAGACGTGGACGAGTGTGCTGAGAGCTTGAGCTCATGCGGCGCTCATGCTCAGTGCGTGAACCTGCCCGGTAGCCACCGCTGCCAGTGCCAGAGCGGCTACGAGTTTGGCTTCGACGGGCGTACCTGTGTTGGTGAGTTGCAATGAAAGCCCCTTAAAGCCAAAATCAGTCTGAAGTCTGTTGCGACTTTCATGGAAATCCATCCAACAGCTCTTATATTTCCGTGTGGAACGACCAACCAACCAACAGACGGACATCGCTATCTCTAGCGAGGCTAAAAACCAACAGCAAAAAAGGATATTCTGATGTGAGCACAGGTGCTTTATTAATTCCCAGTGAGGCGACTGTTGAAGGTTTTACTTTAAAGTTCAGTAAGCAGGCTCACCTGTGTTTCTGTGTGTTGAAATAGTTTCAACACCTGTTAATTATTCTCCAGAACTACTGACAAGCCCTTTGTAGTGGTTTGTCTTTGAGCTGAGCTCCAACATCAACAAAGAAATCATCTAAAGCCACTAAAAATAAAGGCTTGACTTCAGAAAGACGTCAGCTCCAGCTGCTAAACATGCTCCCTTCTGCTGACACTGCACAACGGCAAACAACCATTTCATCCGCCCGTCTTCATGTCCGTTGCATTTGTTGGCCGCATAAGAGATGTTTCGGAACACGCGGCGCTGCGTGCATTTGGAAGACGTCCACATATTTGTCCCGAGCGCAGGCACAACATGTCTTCCACGGCAGCGGCGCACAGCTGCAAAGAGGGGAGGATGGGGTGACAAATGTGAGAACACGGGGGCGGGAATGAGAGGCCTAATGTGAGAAGGAGAGGGTGAGATTAGACAGCAGAGGGGGGTGAAAGTGAGAGACAAATGGAGCAATGACACAATGTGTGTTTGGCTTTGGAATGTGTGGAGGAGAGAGGTCCTGAGGGTGTGTGTGTGTGTGTGTGTGTGTGTCCTTTCACCCATCAGTGTGAACTTTTGATGAACTTCCTTCAAACCCTCCCTACCTCCCTGATGGACAGATACTTTACATAAGGCCTGGAACAGATCCAAACACTGATAAGATACCACTGAACTGAATGAGTTTCTAGATATAGATCGGTATAGATCAGTATTTTTGACTAACTTCCAATTTGTAGGTTACGTTTTTACATTTGTGGTTGTTGTATTTATTTTTTCTTAGATGTGGATGAATGCAGCTCCTCTCCGTGTCACATCAGCGCCAGATGTGTCAATGCACTGGGCTCCTTCCAGTGTCAGTGCCAGCCGGGCTTTCATGGTGATGGTTTCTACTGTTCCCAGCAGGAAGGTCAGTGAAGTTGCCACTATAGTGATGCATGATTACGACTAATATCATGTTCCCCATGAGTTCTGATCTGTTTCTCTTGAAACATTGTATAGAAAACTTTGTTTCATAGGAACACAAACAAATATATAAATATGTATCCAATGTGGAAATAACTGATACATTTCCGCTATGATTAACTGTACATGTCCAATATAAACTACAAAGATGTGGGAGGAAACAAAAAGAACCCATCGTAAAATATATATGTACATATATTATTTGTCTGTACAGGACAGACAGTTCGTCCAAGGAGCCAGTGTGAGCAGCACAGAGACAGCCTGCAGAGCGGGGGGGAACAGGGCGGTCGACCGAGTCTCGGGGCCTTCGTCCCTCAGTGCGACTCTGTCGGACGCTACCGACCGCTGCAGGTGACGCATAGAGCGCTAAAGTACGCGGCCGACTGAGGACTTGAGCGACGTACTGATTTGGAAACGTCTGATGATTGATTTCAGTGTCACGGCTCCACTGGACATTGTTGGTGTGTGGACGTCAGGGGGCAGGAGAGAGGAGGAACCAGGACGCCACCTGGTACACCACCCACAGACTGCGACAGACCAGGTGAGATCAACAAAAACACACCTCCAGCCTATTACATCAAAAAGCATCAACCAGCGATTGTGTTTTCAACTCTTTCCAGAGAAGCTGGAGAATTATATTCGTGTCTTTATCCCTCCAGACGAACCAGAGCGTCCTAAAACTCACTGTGAGCACCACAGAGACAGTGTTCAGACCACCAGTCCAGAGGGACATCCTGTTGTTGGAGCCTACGTACCTCAGTGTGATGATAATGGACAGTACTCACCTTCGCAGGTTCGTCACAAACGAAGTGTCTGAAAACACTCTTTATCGCCTCCAACCAAAGGAAGGTTCACTGTATTTCATACTGATAAAACATGGTATGTTCTTGATGTCATTGCTGGTATTACTTACTGCAGTGTCACGGCTCCACTGGACATTGTTGGTGTGTGGACGTCAGGGGGCAGGAGAGAGGAGGAACCAGGACGCCACCTGGTACACCACCCACAGACTGCGACAGACCAGGTGAGATCAACAAAAACACACCTCCAGCCTATTACATCAAAAAGCATCAACCAGCGGTTGTGTTTTCAACTCTTTCCCGAGAAGCTGGAGAATTATATTCGTGTCTTTATCCCTCCAGACGAACCAGAGCGTCCTAAAACTCACTGTGAGCACCACAGAGACAGTGTTCAGACCACCAGTCCAGAGGGACATCCTGTTGTTGGAGCCTACGTACCTCAGTGTGATGATAATGGACAGTACTCACCTTCGCAGGTTCGTCACAAACGAACACTCTTTATCGCCTCCAACCAAAGGAAGGGTCACTGTATTTCATACTGATAAAACATGGTATGTTCTTGATGTCATTGCTGGTATTACTTACTGCAGTGTCACGGCTCCACTGGACATTGTTGGTGTGTGGACGGTGACGGACAGGAGAGAGGAGGAACAAGAACACCACCTGGCACAACGCGTACAGACTGCAGCAAACCAGGCGAGGAGCATGCATCCTTCTGGGTCCATTCAAAAATCAATGAAATCAATCAAAAGAAAAGATAAAACTTAACTTCCAAACCAATTATTTAATGAACGAATTGCCTTGAACCTTATTATTTCAGTAGGATATGATGGGGTCAAAAGATGATCACATAACAGCAAATTCTTGAATATAATTTCTTTTCTTTTCCTTCACAGATGAACCAGAGCGTCCTACAACTCACTGTGAGCACCACAGGGACGGTGTGCAGACCACTGACAGAGAGGGGTATCCTATAGTCGGAGCCTACGTACCTCAGTGTGACGCTAACGGACAGTACAGATCGTTACAAGTCAGTGTTTGCAATTGGTTTAACACATGAAATACTCTTTTCAAATCACTAATGTAACTACTATTTCAAAACTTAAAATATGTGAATTCATTTCGGTGACTGGTATTGTCATTTCAGTGTCACGGCTCCACTGGACATTGTTGGTGTGTGGACGTTAGGGGGCAGGAGAGAGCAGGAACCAGGACCCCACCTGGTACACCACCCACAGACTGCGACAGACCAGGTGAGATTTCGGCTGGCAGGCTGTGCTTACTGCATTTAGGCTTAGGGCTGCTGTTCGGCCCGGGTAACACACCAAATTGAATCCAATCAGATCAATCTCAACAGACTTACTGGCATTATCTTGTAGTTGTGGCCGGTTTATTTGATCAGTTTATAATGTACCATGTAAACGAATGTTACGCTGTTCTCCTCAGACGAACCAGCGCGTCCTAAGACCCACTGTGAGCACCACAGAGACGGTGTTCACACCACCAGTCCAGAGGGACATCCTGTTGTCGGAGCCTACGTCCCTCAGTGTGACGCAGGAGGACAGTACACGCCACTGCAGGTCAGCACCGGATGAGTGGTCAGCTAACTGACGACTTTTGAATTTCATTTGACAAATAACACGTGTATTTTTCAGTGTCACGGCTCCACTGGACATTGCTGGTGTGTGGACGGTAGGGGACAAGAGAGAACAGGGACCAGGACCCCAGCTGGTGCACCACCAACAGACTGTGACAAACCAGGTGAGAACAAAAAACATACAGGAGCGGACGGACCCCTCCCTCGATTCAGCTTCTCCTGAGAGCTTCACACTGTTTCCAGCGCTGCAGTAACAGCACCGGCGTCAGCAGGTGTATTGTGTCATAAACATTGACCTGTGAACCCCCTAATTCCTCAACTCAGTGACAAGTCAAGCAGCACGTGTATGTGAAGTGTGTGTCGAACCTTGTAAGTGGTGCACTACTGAGGTCATTGGGTCACAGCCTTGGAATGCCTGGAAAAACGGGTGATGTGGCGGCTGAATGGATTTTATGACCCTAAGCCCTTTTTAACTACGAGTTGTCAGTAAGAAAATAAACACTGTTCTTAATAACATTAAGTGAAGGACTGACTATGCGCTACATATCTAAATAATAGTTAGTTATGTAAATATGTAATATATAATACATGCATATGATCCCTGCTGTCGTTCATCTTCATCCCTCCAGACGAACCAGAGCGTCCTAAAACTCACTGTGAGCACCACAGAGACGGCGTGCAGACCACCAGTCCAGAGGGACATCCTGTTGTCGGAGCCTACGTAGCTCAGTGTGATGATAGCGGACAGTACACATCACTGCAGGTCAGCGTCTGGTGACAGATTAGTAGTTTTATTCGTGAATGTCATGCAAGCTTTGAGTAAGGTGAAGAAACGTAAGCATCGTTCTGATATCATGTGCTCCAGTGTCACGGCTCCACTGGACATTGTTGGTGTGTGGACGTCAGGGGGCAGGAGAGAGGAGGAACCAGGACGCCACCTGGTACACCACCCACAGACTGTGACAGACCAGGTGAGGGAAAGGGTCCATTTCATACACGTACACTGAAGGTTTTGTAATTACATGTCGGTTACCAGCTCTGAGGCACGTCATCGGGTTTCTGTACTCTGGTGTGACTGTTTATTTACTGTTATTTCATCTGAAACCCTCAGATGAGCCTGTGCGTCCCAGAACGTACTGCGAGCAGCACCGAGACAGTGTAGAGACCACCAGTCCAGAGGGGTACCCTTTAATAGGAGTGTTCGTACCTCAGTGTGACTCAGGTGGACAGTACACATCTCAACAGGTGAGATCTGCTTTCAATGTAAAGAGACTTCATGCCTTTGCTCTCTCACGAGGCTTGTTAAGTGTAATAATGGTTGCTTGTTGTTGTGTAATTCAGTGCCACGGATCAACTGGACATTGTTGGTGTGTGGACAATAGGGGACAGGAGAGAGCAGGAACCAGGACCTCGCGTGGTACACCACCTGTGGACTGTGACAAACCAGGTGAGCCTGCGAATCTATGCTGCGCAAGACTCGCTGGGGTGACTTTAACGTTTATCTAAGATCACTTCAGTAGCATTCTAGATGAGTTGTTAGGGTTGACGGAAAATACTTCAGAAGCGAATCCGGGGGGGGGGGGGGGGGGGGGGGGGGTTGTACTCGGTTGTACAGGATATGAGGAGAGCTTGAACAAGCCTCCGAGCAGAGTTGCACAGTGAAGACCAACAGAGCGAGAACATGGCCGTAATGAGTGCCACGTGTTCGGGATAAGTCAGGGATTGTGCGAAGGCTGAAGTCTGTGCAGAAGTCATGAAACCATCAAAGAGGAAGGAGAGACTTTCAGAGGTCAGCTTGCCCAGGATAGAGGATCGTCATCAGCATAGAGGCACGTCTGTAAAAACATGTTGACTCGGTACATCGTACCTCATGTGGATTTAAGACCTGCAACTTGAGATGTGCTTGATGCAGTTTGTCTGTTACTTTTACGACTTTTGGTGACGATTTTCCAGATGAACCGGAGCGTCCTAAAACTCACTGTGAGCACCACAGAGACAGAGCTCAGACTGTCGGTCAAGACGGGGAACCTATCTATGTGCCCCAATGCGACGCTGACGGACAGTACCTACCGCTGCAGGTTGGCATCCACAACACACCTGTTTTACTGTGGTTTAGTGTTAAACAGCATGATAGACGTAATACCGAAACAATCTTTCCTTGTTGTGATAGTGCCACAGCCCGAGTGGACATTGTTGGTGTGTGGACAATAGGGGACAGGAGAGAACAGGAACCAGGACACCACCTGGTACACCACCCAGAGACTGTGACAAACCAGGTGAGTTGTACCCTGCCAGGAGAACCTCGGGCTGTATTGTATATATGCTGTCTACGGTGGCTGTGACGAGGTTGTTTAAACGTATCAGCTTAGAGGAAGAAGACCAGAGTGAAGGAGTTCTGCAGCGTTCTGGATGACTCGTACAGGATGAAAAGAATCCTTTACGGGGCCAGCCTGACGTATTTATAGTGTGTAGTTTATACAGGACAGTGTCATCTGCATAGAACCGGTAGAACCAGATAAGGACTCACAGCAAAGAGAGCAGTGTTGGCAGTCAGGAGACAAAACCAGCCACGTTCATTCAATCATAACGCTTCTGTACATTTGTTATTTTTTCCAGATGAACCAGAGCGTCCTAAGACTCACTGTGAGCACAACAGAGACGGTGTTCGGACCACCACTCCACAGGGACAGGGTTGGATTGGAGTATTCATACCTCTGTGTGACGCAGAGGGACAATATCTACCCCGACAGGTACAAACTGTGATTCCTCTGCAGAGCGTTTCTCTTGTTTCTCTTCTTCTTCTCATTCGTGCGGATGACATTGTTTCTAATTGTGATGTGCTTCAGTGCTCCGGTTCCTCTGGGTATTGCTGGTGCGTGGACAGTAGGGGACAGGAGAGGAAAGGAACCAAGACTCCACCTCATAAACCATCTGTGGACTGTGACAAACCAGGTGAGAACCCCCCCCCCACACACACACACCCACCCTCTCTCTCTCTGTGATCCTCTCTCGCCCTCTCACTCACACAGAGGCCGTTCTATAAATTCACCTCTTGCTATAAATCCCATTTACGACCGTCCGAAACATCTGAAGCGGTCGCTTGGCGGCCGCCTGAGCAGCTGAGTGGGGAAGCGGTGTTACCTCCAGAAACACAGACGTTCGCTCAGCTTTATTAAAACTAAAAGCATTTTCAGTTGCTCGGTACGACCACAGTGAGCCTGACGTAACCCTGTAATTTGTCCATTTTAGTTCTTGAATTACGTTTGTATCATATTTAGAAGTTTACGTGATGCCGGCATCAGACACACATTAAGCTCTCACATCTGTGTGGCCACATAAGTCGTTGCCAACACAGTAAGTCAGCCCGAAGACTGAAATATCATCGATTTAGCATTTCTGTCAGAGACACGTGGACCACTGAACTCAGTTGATCATGTGGTTAAACACTAAATAGAAGTAAAACCAAGTGATTCATGACACCGGATGGCAGCGTGCTGACCGCCACTACAGTGAACGCTGCCGGACAAACTCGCCGAGACCTCAGTCCTGATTGTTTAGTTCGCCTTCTTCGCTCTGAACCTCTCTGATCTCTCACTACGGAGCTATTCTCTTCTCACCCTCCTTTCAGATGTTACTCCGATCTCCCTCTTAGTCTGAGCAACGTGTCTGGCATCAGAGACGCACAGAGAGCGAGAGAGAGGCCAGAATAAACATTAGTGGAAGCCCAAAGTGGTTTCAGGTTTAGTTTTAAAGCTGGCCTGTAAAGCGAGTTATTAAAGAGATTTCACAAGGTAAACAGTGTTGACGAAAGCAAGATGTGTGTGTCTCTTTAAACACAGGGCCTCCCCGCACCGTTAATCAAGCACTCCACATATCACTGTAACGTAAACTCCAGCAAGAAAACACCCTGACAATCGGATTAAATAATGAGATGAATTGCAACCGAATGGGATTTTAATATTTAAAAACGTTAACAGCGTTGGGTGTGTTTGATTCGTGTCCCCCTCAGTCCCCGTGGCTCCGACCCAGCGCCCCGAGAGCGTGTGCGAGCGATGGAGGACCAGTTTGATCGAGCACTACGGCGGCAAACCGGAGCCGCAACAGTACGTGCCTCAGTGCGAGTCGGATGGACAGTTCAGTCCAGTCCAGTGCTACGGAGAGACCACTTACTGCTGGTGCGTGGACCAGGACGGACGGGAGGTCCCTGGCACCCGATCACATGACGTCGTCAAACCTGCGTGTAAGTGTCTCTCCGCCAGCGCCGTGCCGTTTGGGGCCACCAAGCACAGCTGAAATGTAATTTCCAACACTTCCAATCTTTGTCCCAGGCCTTCCCTCAGCGGCCCCGCCCACCGTGCGCCCATTGCCCCGCCCAGACGTGACCCCTCCGCCCAACGCTGACATAACGCTGCTGTACGCTCAGGGACAGAAAATAGGAGCGTTGCCCCTTAACGGGACCCGACTAGATGGAACCCGGTCCAAAACGCTACTGACCCTACATGTAAGAGATGAATGGACACGCGTCCATGTGTCCCCCTTTAACATCTGGTATCTGTTTTCTTTACTTTTCATGCCGCATAAGGTCGACACCGGCGTGGCTGTGATTATGTCGACATACCTCATTATGCTTATGTCCATGTGTGTGTCTCCAGGGTTCCATCGTTGTCGGTATAGCCTACGACTGCGAAGAGAACCAGGTCTATTGGACAGATTTGTCCGCCAGAACCATCAACAGGGCTTCATTGGTGGCTGGTGCCGAGCCAGAGATCCTCATTAACACAAGTAAGAACACACACTGGCGCTCCTTTACTTCTGTGATGTGATGTGTGTGTGTGTGTGTGTTTTAAATGATCTCTCAACCCTCTATGTGGTCTCCCTGCTCCCGTGTAGATCTGGTCAGTCCAGAGGGTCTGGCGGTGGACGTCAAACGCAGGTTGATGTTCTGGGTCGACTCGAACCCGGACATGATCGAAACCGCCAACCTGGACGGCAGCGGGAGGAGGACGCTGTTCGGCACGGACCTGGTCAACCCTCGAGCCATCATCGTGGTCTCTTCCACCGGGTAAAGACCCAGCAAGTCTTTGTGTCTGTCTGTCTTCTGGCAAACAAACCTGAGCCATTCCACCAGAGTGTTTTGGTCTTTGTCCACTGAGGTTTACAGTGGCGCTTTCTGTGATTCTTTGTGGAGAAACTAAGTTTTACTGTCGACTAAATTGTGACGCTTTAGTCTGGACTCGCACAAATCGGAGCAAAACAACACACAAGCACCCACACAACCCTCCTCGCGATCGAGTGTAACAAGCTGGGGGTGCTCCGCCGAGGCAGAAGGAGAAACAGTTCCGCAGTGTGGTTTTCTATCAGGAGAGGGCGCAGACGGCTTTGGGCCCGCGAGCACGACCGTGACAAACACACAGCCTGTCCTCAGTCGGGCTGTGAGTCAACAGGGCGTCTGATTCATCAGTACAGTGCCGGTTGCTTCGTAGGAAAAGATTGTTGTTGAGTCGCTGAACATGACTTCATCAGTACGAGACAGACGATCGCAGGAGTAACGCATGTCTGCTGACGCTGTCATGTGAGTGACTTTTAGTGCTTTCTCTGTCAGTGCTGCACCAAACTGAGCCAAGAATACTGGACAGGATTTACTGACGCTATTAATCCTGCACAGTCACACACACACACACACACACACACAGGCAATGAGGTCGGTCAGCTCTCCAGCAACAACATCTGCTTTTCATCATCGCAGCTAATCGCATAATCAACAGGTATGCGTGTGTGTGTTAATTCAGCCGATACAAATGATTAAACATAGCAGCAAAACACAAGTCATGAAACAGCACATTGTTGGTTTGACAGTTTAAAAGTTTATTTTCTGACTGAATGCCAAGTACGTGTGTGTGTGTGTGTGTGTGTGTGTATGTGTGTGTGTGTGGGTTGGTTTACATACTTGCATGTGTGTGTTCTGACAGAAAGCCAAGTCCTAAAGGTAATCACCGCTTCACACGGGTACACTTATGATGAAGCATGTGCTCTGTGATTTCTGAGCCTGCACATGTTGCCCTTTCACACACACACACACACACGGAGACATAGGCACACACAGTGAAAGTAAGCGCACACGCATTATAGAAGCGTGTACGAACGTCTCACACGCCGACATCTGCTCGCCTGTACCTTCATCAAATTCATGAATGTACTCATGGTGTGTGTGTGCGTGTGTGTGTGTAAGTTGATTGCTCATGTGGTGTGTATTACCTGTAGTTCCCAGCGGACGCATGTACACCATCATCTACAGACGAAAGGCAGCCCACACACACACACACACTCCGCCTGTTATCGCCCCGCCGAGCGCAGCTTTGAAATGTTGCAAACAATAAAATGTGATTTGATTTGGTCGCATTCATGAAAACGATGAAGCAGAAAGTTTGTTTGAAAGGGAAGAATGTGTCTATTTTGGGTCAGCCGGTGTGTGGTCCATTTTTCCTGGCGTATACAGATGAAACTGAAAAAATGCAGTGGGAGAGAGCCGGGGTCAGAGGTCGCACGTTGCTCAGAGTAACCTGGCCGTGACCTCATCAGCATCAGGCAGATGGTCCCTCGAGCCCTGAGCCCTTGTACCTTTACATACCCACTCGTGTGTGTGTGTGTGTGTGTGTGGATTTCCTCTTGTCTCGTTATATTAGCCAGATTGCAGCGATGAGTTCCAAAAAGTCGCACAGCTGCAAAAACGTGTCGACTTTAAAGTGGTCAGTGGCACCGCGCTCTATAATCCCTCCTTCCCTCTAGAACTCTGTACTGGACCGATTGGAACCGAGAGGCTCCGAAGATCGAGAGCGCGTCAGTGGACGGACAGAACCGCAGGGTGGTGGTGTCTGACGGCATCGGTTTGCCGAACGCCCTCACGTACGACTCGTCTTCTGGACAAGTCTGCTGGGCCGACGCAGGTAAACACCTCCATCGATGACCCTGAAATCATTTCCACTGGAGAATCAATCCTGCACAGCTGCCACCTCATACACACCTTTTCCTTTTCTCCAGGTACAAAGCGCTTAGAGTGCGTATCCCCGGACGGTTCGGGCCGGAGAGTGGTCCACCCGAGCCTCAACTACCCGTTCAGCATGGTCTACTACAAGAACCACTTCTATTACACTGACTGGAGGAGGTAGCCACCTTCCTCCACCTTCATGTTGTCTTTAATTCTGAGCACTGATCAGTCAGCTGATCGCTGCCTTCCCCCCTGTCCTCAGTGTCTCTCTCTCTGTCTCCCCCCCCCCCAGGGACGGAGTGATCGCGGTGAACAAAGACAGCAGCCAGATCACCGACGAGTACCTGCCCGACCAGCGCTCTCACCTGTACGGCATCGCAATAGCCACCACCCACTGTCTATCAGGTACACTGTGAAATGACTGAATCCTACACACACACACACACTATCACTCTGTCATCCGCACTCTGTCCACACTCGGCTCACATGTGTAATTAAAGCTGTGTAACAACAACCAAACGCCCCCTCTCTCTCTCACACACATTGAGTGTCGGTCACCTGCACGTCGGGCAGCAGTAAACACTCGATGCATGAAAAACAAGAGTGTAAAAATGAGCTTCATGTGCGAGTTTGAACTGTCATAGATTCATAAACTATATTAATAGATTCTGGGTTTTTCAGTGAGGGAGAAGTAGATTTATATTTTTTTACAAGGTATTCAATGAGAGTATTTTTATATGTCATAAGACGTGTCTGGAGGAGATGGAATACCATATTACGAAGGTACTGTCACACGACAGTAGTGCTCAATATAAAAAGCCACACGAGTGAATAGTTTGCACATGAAGTCAATGACTTTGTTGTCGGATGAAACCAACGTTTGCGTTTCATCACCAAACAGTCATCACACAGCTGGCTCCGACCCCCCCCCCCGTGTGTGAAACAGACAGGAGAACAATGATTACACAGCTGCCCGAGACGCTCGACCTGTATTTTGCGCTTTTGCGTCACGTTTGATGTGTTCGACGTCCGCAGATGGCCCCGAGTCCTCCCAAAGCTTCGTATTAAAACCCCTTTAAAGTACAAAGCTCTAAACACAGGACGATCCCTAAAGTAGCACCGTGGCAGATGCCGCCGTCAAGAGTGTAAAAACAAACCTGTTCACGGCAGAAGAGAGCGCACACGGTTCGTCACAACGATGCCGAGTGAACTGCAGAATGTCACGTCTGCGCATCCCCGGAGCCTCGCGCTAAGTCACGGCTTCAAAGGCGTCGGCGTGCGGTGTAATTGTGGCCGTGATGACGGCTCTAAAACGCTCTCGTTAAGGGGTTTGGGAGCCGGCCGTGAGAGGCTTAAAGGTGAGGCTTAAGTTGTTGTTGAACAAACACACACACACACACACACACACGCTCTTTACGGGGAGAATCCCCAGTCGCCACAAGTTGTTAAGTGCAGGGCTTTGTTCGTGACGGACGGCCTGTTTGTTCTGTCATTAGGCCGCCGAAGCACTTAAGCTCCCATCCTGTCACATTTTGGATTCACACAGGAAGAGAAATTGGGACCTGTAGATCCTCATTTCCACCCGGAGCTCTAAACAAAAAGAAGGTTTGTACTTCCCGTAGAGATGGAGGTTATATGTTGTCCTCTAAATGTCTTGACTTTGTGTGTCTCAGGGAGCCACTGACGACAGACCGGCAGCTGCAGGGTCCTTTTGGTGCTAAAGTTCTGAGGCGACCGGCGTAAAACAAAGAGTGCCTTCTCCACCAGTGTCCCTCAGAGAAATAAAAGGACACTCAGCAGGGCGCAAGATGGCTTCCTGTTGCCAGATCGACCAAATGTACAACCCCTCCACTCACCCAGACCCCAATTATCTCACCTTAAAGATATAATCCCCAAATAAATGTTTTGTAAATTTGTTTTATACCTCATTTTTTGTTTTTTTCTACTGTATTTTTGTACGCAAGTTTTGTTTGTTTTTCTATTGATTTAAAGCTACAGAACAATTTAAAAAATGTATGAGTGTAGGTTTTCTGCCAAAGAAGAATGACACTGAGGGGCTGTTAAACTGTTGTTCAAATTCCATGAAAATATTCTGGGTGTGAAATCATTGCAGCTGTTGAGTGGCTGAACCAGTTCAATCTGACTCCGGGTCAGATCGTGCCATATATACTAATCCGTTTCTCACATGATGAAAGGACATTCTTTTCTTTTGCCAAATATTTTTTACTACTACTACTACTACTTTTCAAATCTTTATCTTTTTATAAGATGTGATATTTATAACAATAAAGATGTGACTTGGTACTTGTTTTTCCATAGATTGTTCTGACGCTTCACAGAGGAACAAGAAGCACAGGAGACCAACTCTGCTCAGCTGTATTTATAGATTCAAATGTCAACCATTTCAAAACAACCTGTTCTTCCAGCTGTTTTCTCTGGAAACAAAAAGATACAAATATAACTTGTCAGTTTGAATGTTTCAGAAGCTCCTCTGTGAGGGAGGGGTTGTGGCAGCGAGGAGATGAGCACAAGGTAAGACCACACATTAGCCCAAACGAGTATGTAAACACTAATTCATCAAAAACAGTTTGCATTTGCTACAAAACTCCCCAAAACTCATCAATTCTGATCTCACGTAGAAATACAAACTCATGTATGTCTGACAAAGACCAGCTTTCTTCTTCTCCCCACCCCCCCTCAAAATCAAATTAATCAGTCCCTCCTGGCGTCCCTCGTCATCCTTGATCTCATCTGCCGACTTTGCCCAGCCTGTGGTCCGTCTTGGGGTCCGCTATGATGGCCTGGACGGCCACGATGGCCTCGTTGATCCTGGTCTGGAGCTCCCTCAGCTCCTCGATGTGCAGCAGGCGCAGGATCTGGGCCGCTTCGTTCAGAGTGGCGTCTAGAGGGGAACATTTATGTCACTTTTAACTTCTAGTGGGTACATTTGTGCACTCTATGCACGTTTTGGAGATTTGCTCTTCCTGCACTCACCTCCGGTGTCGAAGCCCAAGACGTGCTTGTCTAAAGTTACCGGGATACCCTGTGAAACACGGCAACATAAACGACGTTACACATATATTTCAGGGTTTTCTTGTGACATAGAAAAACCTCTGGACATCATTCTAGATGCAGAATGTTACAACACCTCCTTATTCTGGCTGGCTTTAGCGATGGCTTCTGGAGAAAGTCTCTCCTGGATCAGGATACGAATGGCCTGGCGGGAGCACATAGAAACACAAGTATATGAAGTCTTGAAAGCAAACAATTAAGAGACATTAAAAAGCAAACAGAAAATATTAAAGATGCACCTTGAGCATGACCAGGTAGTCGTCATGCCGTTGGATCTTTAGGATGTTGGCCAGAGCCGTCACTCCTGCTTTGAAATCTGGACAATTGCCTATAAAAACAAAATGAAAACAAAGATCTTTCACCTTGAAAACAAATAGATGAAGAAATTAAAAATGTGCGCGAGGAACAGGCCGAGGAGTGTTTTTCTGCTCACCGTCGAGGTTGAGGAGAGGGTCCACCGCTTTGTCGCTGTTGCTGGAGGCGGCCAGCGGCTTGCAGTTCTTATACTTATCTACTGAGGACGAACACAATGCAAACATTGTATAGAGAATGTGTTAGTGTGTCATGTGAGGATAACACAGAGATATAAAGATTTAACTTGCTTTGCAACACCAGATAATTAGAAAACATATTCCGTTGACAATGTCTCCATCTAATGGTCATCAGCGGTATTACAGCGTAGTAGCAGGCAACAGTCCCTGCACATGTACACCTCCTGCTGCTGCTTACCGTTGTCTCCGTATTCATATCTTACAGCCAGGCCCAGTAACCAGTCCACAGCCTCCTGCTTCTCCTGAAGTCCAAACGGACAGTTCAGATCCTGCAGGTACTGCACACAAGAAAAGCACACTCATGTCATTCATGTGAGGAACAATGATATCCTCTTCATAACAGGGTTCATGTTCAAGCTTTAATTAAGAAAGACGTGGTGTCACCTTCTGGTAGGCTTCGGGCCAGTCTGAGCTCGGGATGTTCCTCAGGTTTCCTCGGTCCTCGATCTTGTAGTGTCGGATCTTCTGGTCCTCGAGCCACACCACGCAGTTCCTATACTGTGTCTCATCTGATGCAGCGAGGACACACCAACGAACAGTTGGCATTAATAATAAAGCCGAATAAAAGTGTGGCCTATAAGAAGCTCGTACACATTTTTATCTCGTGAACAAACGCACACAAGTTTCTCAGCCAAAAAGCAGCATGAAACTGCTATTTTGTTCGTAAGAGTTTGGCATGTCGTCTCCAGTGACAGGACTCCGGCTCCACGTTTAACTCGCGTTTATGAGCGAATACTTGACGAGTTTCGTCTTACCTGTGCAGTCGAATCCACCGGGGTTGTGATAATCTAGCGCCGTCAATTTCCTACGAAACATTTCAACGTGTTTAGTGTGTAAACAGCTGTTTTAGTTAGCTAACAGTTGGCTATCTTGGCTGTTTTATGTTAGCTGTCCGTGTGTGGCACTACGCATGCGCCGCCGGACATCCTTCAACTTCCGGTTATAACTATCGAAATAAAGTTCTCAATGACCAAAAGCGCTACAAACAAATAATATTTTCTGAAAGGCATTTCCTGTCCCACTTTTGATACATATTGGTGTTTTTTTTCCAGCTTCAACTATCCAAAAACAGTTTTAATTTTTCATACTTTCTTCGATGTAACATTCCTGCAGTTTTGAAATTGAATTTCAGTGTTGTAAATCGACCATAATTGAAGGCAGTTTGGATCCCAGAGTTGTTTTTGCAAACTTAATAAATTTTAAAGATAACTTGACATGTCACCAGAAAAAAAGTTGATGGTCCAACTTAAATTTAATAAAATTGTTTTTCACAATAAAAGTGCAGTTTAACGCAACGACTCCCCCCCCCCCCAAAAAAGACTACATTTGTAATACAATCTCAAAGTATGTTACAAAGAAAGGGGCAGAAACTTTGGAAAAAATTACAGCTTTATTACATGTCACATTTTATAAAATGAGGCAAAAAAAAACATCCAAGATGATGCAATTGAAAAAAAAATAGACAAAAAACAAACTGTTGATGCGTGTCGGTTTACGCGTCTGTTTATGTTCAGAAGGGCCTCATGCGTGTGTTAAGGGGCGGGGCTCTATTGGGCGGTGTGATAGCTATGTCCAGATAGTCTCCGATCTGGAAGCGCTGAGACTGCAACGTCATGGAGTCATCTGCGCCCTTCCTGCCGGATACAGTGTTGCCGATATCTTTCAACCTGCAAAGGTGGAGCAGAAAGGTGTGTCAACATACAATGCACACAAATTCACCTCAACATTAAACAAGAGGCCTGCTCCACGAGTCCAACCAGTGCTGTTGTAGTGTGACACTAACCTGTACACTTTCCCTCTGGGGTCGTGGTAGACTATGGCAAAGCTGAAGTGGGTCCCCTTTTTTCTTGCCTCGGGATACACTTCCTTCACCAGGCTGGTCAGCTCCTTCAGAGTAGCATCCATCCTGGGAAAAAAAAAAAAAAAAACACATTAGTACCTGAACAAGGAGAGTCTCCTCCATTTTATTAACTCATCTTAAAACTCTGGATTGGCACATACCACTACTACTACAACAAAGAAAACAAAGCAAAATGTTTGCGCTCTCACCATGTGTATATCTGCAGTTCGCTGGAGGGAACGTTGCCACGGTTAAACTCGTCTGCTCTGTGGTGTCGGCCACTGTTGGTGGTGAAAACACGCAGCAGAAGGGGGCAGGTCTGCAGCAAAAACACGCATCAATATCAATTATGTTTTTGTTTTTTTAATGGCATATATCAGTTCCTTCAAATAATTCAATTTGGTGTCACTACAACGATCAACACAAATCCTTGGACGTGAACCTGTTATACACAAACATGGAAAACGATCTAAAACAGGGATCCCATCTGGGTGTTTTGAAAGTTTTATTTTGAAAGGTACAGTAGTGGCGTCACTAAAGTGTGCTGCCCCTTAGTGGTCACACCGAGTAACTACATCACACGACATTTTGAGTGCCAATATACAGTTAAGTTAAATATTAACTAAATTAGTGATGTAATTGGTCAATTGTCATGATAGTAACCTTCTAATGTAAGTAGTACCTTAATGCATACACATGGTGTACTAAAGAATAGTTAATGAGCTATGAGCTAAGCTACAAATAAAGCATGAATGTGTTGCTTGGCATTGGAGACCTAAATCGTATTTTATTTTATTTTAAGTTGCATTTTAGCACGTTTTGAGTGTCTACCCAGAAACTTAAATTTCGTTTTTCAGTTCACGCGGGATATGTTCAGTCACTTTTTAGTAACCTCTCAAGCTAACCAATTTAATAACTAAACCATAAAATGTATTTTTCTGTGACGTTAGGTTGACGAGGACTACATGCTAAGCTAGCACCATAGGCTATCACTAGCAAGCTAGCACTAGCACGGTATAAACGCCAAAATCCAATCTTGTTTTTTTTTTACTTGTGATGACTAGTGCATAATATATCATCAAGTAAAACTACAACACTCGGGTACTTATGTTCTAATGTTTAGAATGTATCCTAAATACGGGACGTTAAGTCAAACAGTCTCCAAGCTGTTAGCGTAGCATTCAGAGCTAACGTAGGTTAGCTTAGCGCTCATAAGGTAAACACGCTAACGTAAAAACCGGGCTTCGGTCTACCTTCTCTCGGTCAATGGGCTTCTCCGGCTCCTTCTTGATTTCTTCCTGCGTAATCCGTGATTCAAGGGCCATTGTTATTTTTCACAGATATACTAATGCACGTAGGTATCGGTGCTAGCTTCTACCACCTTGCGTGGATATTTTCTCGTAGCTGCAGAAACGAATGAGACTGAAGCGTTTCCGTTTCCGGTGCATTTTACCAAATTAAACCAGCGAGAACTCTATCGCCCCCTACTGACTCGGAGTGTTTATGCATCACTGAGCGCGTGCCAACATTATAAAGTTTTTGCTTGGTCAAGTCCTTAAATCAAGTATGTACCGTATCGTTGTTTGCCTGTTTCCTGTGCATTGTAATCTAATAATATATAGTGTACATATATATATATATATATATATATATATATATATATATATATATATATATATATATATATATATATATATATATATATATATATATATATATATATATATATATATATATATATATATATATATATATATACATACATACATAGTATCACTATGTATAGTACAGTATAGTATCACTGTCATCACATATCTGCAAAGTGTAGAACATAAACATCACCTTGAAGCTGCTTAATGTTACTGAAAGGAAAAACAAAAATCTGTAAGTCACATAAATCATCAAGACATCTCGCAGACTTTCATACTGGCTGGTCCAGGATCAGTCCGCCAAGTCCACCTACAGAACTCACAGTCACATGCTGCTCTCCCCCTCATTCATTACTGCATTTGTATGTGTGTGTGTGGCTTTCTGGGTAACTTATATGTGAATGCTGTACAGTGTGTGTGTGTGCACACTGGCCCCCTCTGTTCTCCTGCTGGCTAGCTGATCAGGAGCTACCCTAACAATCAGCTCTGTTTTACCCCTCTCCCTTTCTCCCTACTCATTCACTTTGTGTGAACCCCACCACCAGCTCCCATCAGAATAGATGGCATGGACCAGCTTGAAACAATCCGCCCGCCTTTCTCCCTCTGTCCCGACTGAGAGATCAGACACTGGGTCTTTGAGTCCGGTCCTGACACTGATATCCATTCATCGATATGCATCAGGAGTAAGGGCGGCTGTTACTCCCATAATGACACCATTAGAATCACAGACGCCCTCTCTGTCTCAACGCAGTACGTTTACCTGCCCCTCGAGGTGCTCATTCTGCGGAGGAGACTCTAACTACAGTGTGTACAACTCTAGCTTCATTATTTCCTTTTTCAGCATATATATATATACTGCTACACGTATGTCGATGAACCTCATAACATTGTAGCTGTGTTACAGCTATAAACTGAGGAAGTTGGTTTTGCTCCCACACTTCAACAAACAGTGAGGAGCGCTCCTCGGTCACATTAGCAGCACACAGAGCCGCACTGTGCCGCTGCCAAGTGATGGTCGGGCTCTGAAAAGTCACTACCTGTGTCCTGTTACCTCACACACACACACACACACACACACACACACACACACACACGTGTACCTCCAAACACACACACACCTTTTCACGACAATGCAACTTTGTTCTTGGTGACCATTTACAGGAAGTCACCTCATAATGTTCTGGATGTCTTGACACTGGAGGCTCATCTTTTTATTTCATGCGAAGGAAGGAGGAGCTGCAGGTTTGTGTTTGGCTCAGTACTTCAGACCCAGATAACATTCATCGTTTTCATTTTGCCAGGGCTGGAGTGACAGTGAGCTGTTTGTTTGTTTCCGTGCAGGAAAGGAAGATGTGGAATATTTTCCTGCAAACAACCTGACTGTGCAGAAACAAGGTGAGAAAAGTATTTTGTATTTTCTTTTGAAAATCTGCCTGAAGACCGAATCAGTTTTGGAAGAGAAATTTTAGAAAACAAAAGCTTTTATCGTCTTGATCTCTCTCTCTCATGAAAAATCAATACATCAATCGATGGTTCAGTGTGAATGGTGATGCTCAGTGAGGACTGTAGTCGTGTGGGGTTGTACAGTGTGCTCAGTGTGTCTTTAGACGGGTGGGCTCCGTTCAGTACAGTCCACAGTGGGCAGAGAGGATCATCAGTTCACATGAATTCTGGCGCTGGGCCTTCGCTCTTCCTCCTCTCACTTTCATTCCTTTTCATCCTCTTCTTGTATCAAACTTCTCTTTTGTTTCATCGCCCCGCTCTGCTTTCATCTGTTGCCACGGCCTCCCCTCTGAATCTCCCTCTGTGCTGCTGTCAGGCACCGGCCAAACCTGCTGCAGAGCTCCGCTCTTCTGCCGGCAGCATCGTGCCATTGTGCTGTCCTGCTCATGTTTGCGACTGTTTCCTCAGGATGTCTTGGCCTGCTCTGTACGCCCAGTTGGTCGGGGCAAACCGTCACTCCACCAGCCTGGGTAAAGTCTGGCTCTCGGTGCTGTTTATTTTCCGGGTCATGGTGCTGGTCGTGGCTGCTGAGAGCGTCTGGGGCGACGAGCAGTCTGACTTCACCTGCAACACGCTACAGGTAGGGCACCCAGTCAGTGATCCCGTCGTGCAAATGTAATATGTCCATTTTCATGTTATTTAGATGTGAATACAACATCTATAAAGCAACCGTTCGGTTATATTTTCATTGTTGCAACAGTCCGCGCGTCTGCCTCTGTTTTTCAGCCTGGCTGTGAAAACGTCTGCTACGATCAGTTCTTCCCCGTCTCCCACATCCGTCTGTGGTGTCTTCAGCTTGTCTTTGTCTCCACGCCGACGCTCCTGGTTGCAATGTATGTGGCCTATCGGAACCACGGTGACAAGAAGAGGCTCCTCCAGGTGTGTGTACGGTTTCATTTGTCTGCTGCTCCGGTGGGAGACAGCTTCTGTTCATCCCATGTCTCGTCTTGTCAGGTATTGTCATGTCATGTCTTGCTTTATCTTGTCATGTCATGTTATCACATGTTCAATGTTGTATCCTCTCTCGTTTTAAGTTTTCACATCATGTGGTTTGACAGGGTTCTGGTAGAGCTGGTTCCCTCAGCAGCAAAGGCCAGGAGGAGGATCTGGAGACTCTCAAGAGAAGGAGACTCCCGATAGCTGGTGCCCTCTGGTGGACGTACGCCTGCAGCCTGGTGTTCAGGTTGCTGTTTGAAGGAGGCTTCATGTACGAGTCTGGTTGTCTGCGTGTCTGTCATATTGCTGGTTTGGTATAATCCTGCCATGTTGCTGTCCATGTGTCTTTGTCTCTCCAGGTATGCCCTCTATGTGGTGTACGATGGTTTCCAGATGCCACGGCTGGTGCAGTGTGACCAGTGGCCGTGTCCTAACCTGGTGGACTGCTTCATCTCTCGTCCCACCGAGAAAACCATCTTCACCGTCTTCATGGCCACTGCCTCCTCCATCTGCATGGTCCTTAACATGGCTGAGCTTGCATATCTTGTAGCCAAGGCTGTCACTAGGTAGAGGCATTCATCAGTCAGACAGTCAGGTGATGAATTCAAATCAAGTCCTTCATCCTTCATCTGGGTTATCAAAGCGCAGAAGTTCCTTAAGTCCACAACTTCTTCTTTTTCAGGAGTCTCTGTAGTCAGAAGGAGAGGAAAACATGCGGAAAATCCAGCCGAGAGAGGACGCGGAATAAAACAAGCCACGAGTCACTTGTCTCAACCTGAGGAAGCAGGAACAAGATGGACGATACATGCAGTTAAAGGACTTAAAAAACACTCATACCACTCAAAAAGTGAACATTTTCTGTGATACCTTTTGATGTTTTAAATGTAACATTCAAGAGGTGGAGAGGATTGAATTGGCGTCAACAACTCAAAACTGTATTTTTACATCAAATCTCTGAGATTGTTCATGAATACTTAATTGTCAATTCTACAATTCATTGAATATAAATACACTCACCATTTCCTACTTTATGTACTTATCTTTACCTGTCACCTGTGCCACCTGTGACTGCTCCGCCTGTGACTGCACCGCCTGTGACTGCTCCGCCTGTGACTGCTCCGCCTGTGACTGCGCCGCCTGTGACTGCTCCACCTGTGACTGCGCCGCCTGTGACTGCACCGCCTGTGACTGCACCGCCTGTGACTGCACCGCCTGTGACTGCACCACCTGTGACTGCTCCGCCTGTGACTGCACCACCTGTGACTGCACCACCTGCGACTGCACCACCTGCGACTGCACCGCCTGCGACTGCACCGCCTGTGACTGCACCACCTGTGACTGCACCACCTGTGACTGCTCCGCCTGTGACTGCGCCGCCTGTGACTGCGCCGCCTGTGACTGCACCGCCTGTGACTGCACCGCCTGTGACTGCTCCGCCTGTGACTGCTCCGCCTGTGACTGCACCACCTGTGACTGCACCGCCTGTGACTGCACCGCCTGCGACTGCACCGCCTGCGACTGCACCGCCTGCGACTGCACCGCCTGCGACTGCACCGCCTGTGACTGCTCCGCCTGTGACTGCACCGCCTGCGACTGCACCGCCTGTGACTGCACCACCTGTGACTGCACCACCCATAACAAGTTACCACGTGAAATAGTTTCTCGTCTTCTAACAACAAACCTTGATATCCTGCTTAAGGAGAAGTACAATTATGAAAGACATGCTAACTTTAATGCGATTTTATGCTTTTTTAAAAACATTTTTTGTTTATTTTTCCTAACTTTTATAATTATTGCATATTTCCGGCACAACTTAACTTCAGATATTAGTCTACAGCTAAATATGAAGTGTTTCTAATCCCAATACCACTTCTACTGCCGACAACTACAGAAGTAATGATAATCATAACAAATAATATTTTAAATAAAAAACTATTCTGATAAATCCTTTTTTCTCTACGTGTTTATTAGTCGCAGCAGTAGTAGTCGTAGTAATAGTCGTAGCAGTGGAGTATGAAATAGTATTACATTTGGCTTAACAGTGATGTGGTGGAGTCGCGTGTGGCCCCTGCCACTACCTCCACACACACACACACACACACTCGCGCGCATACAAGCACGTACCCCCCCCCCCCCCGTGCGCCCCAGGCACGGGGATACCAATGTGTGACAGTGGCGGATGGCCTTGGCCACGCGGACGCAGCCGCTGCGCTTCGCCTTCGCGAGACAGGTTCCACACGCGCCCTTTTTTTGAGACCAGACTAGCCTCGTGTCTTTTTTTTTTACTCTCTCTCTCTCTCGCTCTCTCTCTGCCCTCTCTCTCTCTCTCTCTCTCCCCCTCTCACTAATCTCACCCACTCCTCGCCCGGTCGCCACGAGCCCACCCGTGGGAGTAAAAGAAAGAAGAGGAAGGAACGGAGCGAGAGAAAGAGGAGAGCGGTAAGCAGGTGGAGTGGAAGCTGGAGTGATGGTGTTGGGCTGGAGTGGGAGGGAAGAGGAGGGATGAGCATCCATCACCTGCTGGATTATGAGCACCTCTCATGCTGCGTTCACTTCCCTGTGGGAAAGACGGCAGACAGGAAGCCGCTAATATTTCACCAATTGAATGAAGGATGCTTTTCTGATAACAGAGGCTTGATGCTTGCTTATTATTATCTATCATTAATAACACACCAATCTGGGTCTTGCACAGCAAATGAGGATGTGTTGTATAATATATATAATAATCTATAAACCTTAAAAACGTGTCTCCCCATTACCAGCCATTGTATTCTCTTAGAGTTTGGTCATTGTTGTATTTATTCAAACATCAGTTGGTATATTGTGAAAAATTCCAATTTTGCATCAAAACTGGAAGTGTTGAATACACATGTATGTCATTTTACTATTTTTAACATATATTGAATATGTAAGCAGGCTACTTAAACCAGACTGTAGTTTCAAGTGAGTGCACCCTGCTGCTCCATGTTCCCTGTTTATTCTGGGATGTTTTTTCAATGGATGCTACTTTCTTTGGAGCCAAAACACGGACACCCTTTTTATTTTTACGAACATTCAGCGTCTTTATTTACATTTCACACCTTTATACTCATTATATCTTTACTCACCTTTGTGACACGTAATGCACCCGTACACCTTTATGCATCGGTACCAAAATATCACGCACCTTTGCACACTTTATGCACCTTTGGGCATTTTATGCACTTTTACACAACTATGTGCACATTCTGCGTATCCTGGCCGCTGGCCGCATATCTTAAAGCGGTTTTCGGGGCGCGCGCGGCAGGCCAAGAGTTAACTGTTTGGGCTGTTTTAGCACAAAGACCTCTGATCCATCAAAAGCACACGCCAGCCGGGACAATGTCCATCTGGGAGCTTCTCTATTGTCTGTCTTGACAGATGGTATTTCATCACGTCAACACATCATGTACATGTACTCCTGCCGCTGTTAGATCGGCCTATCAGCAGACAGTTACAGTAATCAGTCTATTCATTCAACATTCCCTTTTCCTTTCACAGTTCGGAGAAGTCAAGGAAACAAGGAAAGTTTGTCCACTTCTATTTAGACACGTATGAATTTGAAACGGTGTATTTTGAAAGGTTTATTGTGTTAATTACATTTCCTTCTCAGGCTGCTGGTTTACTCTGTGTGAGGGGAAAAGTAACAGAACCTTCATATTAGAAGTGAAATAAGTCGTCCGTGGCGTAGCGTGTAACCGTAACTCTGCGTGTGCGTACGTATCTGTCGATCCCAGGCAAACATTTGCCCGCCTCAGCATTCCTGGGATGCGATGAGTCCGGCATTCAACGGGGACGACCCGTTATCCGCTCATTCACTTCCCACAGATGGCCGGCCTTTTGTCCACAAGCCAGCCAGCTCTGCGACGCACATACACTAGTACACAAAAAAATGCATGTGCATATGCATGCAGCAAGTTTTACTCGCACGCATAAATATACACACATTCACAGAGAGCGGCACACAGGTGCACGGATACAGTTTTATTCTGTCTTTCTAGAGCTTCTTCTGAAAGGCCCCACAACCATATTGTCTTCTGTGTTTTATGATGCATGCAGATTTAAATGTGCCGTACGATAAACTGACTCCATGCGGACGAGAAGAATAAGCAAGAAAGAAAAGTGGTGAGATGTAATCCACGTATGTGACCTTTGACTGTAAATGTGACTTTTGTGAGGCGTAAAGTTGATTTTGTCTCTTCTTTGCAGATCGAGTTTTTCTTCTGATCTCTGGTCGATGGATTTGTCACTGACGACACAACAACATTTTAGTAAGTCGGCCTTCCTCTTTTCCTCATCGTGGCACTTTTTGTTTGTCACCTCTGACTTTGAACCCTGGAACAGACATCACATCCGGATCCTGGTCTGTTCTATTACTGAGAAGCGTTCGCTGCATGTTTCTCTGCAGTAATTAGTCCCAGCGCCCTAAATGTGTATTAGTCCACCGCTGAAAATAGTCCCAAACAAATGCACGATTTATTCTCTTTTGAGAGATATTTGCTATAAACTGCAGTGATCAGCTGTTTAAAAAAATGACAGAGTCGCGAAAAGTATTGAGAGGCAAACTAACGCAAGAACAAGATTTAATTTCCTCTCTGTCTCCTGCCTCTCCTCTGGTTGTTGACCCTCCTCACTGGGGGGGGCCCCTGTGTTCTTCATCACACACTCTTGTTTTCCTCTGCAGGCTAGAACATCGAGTGAAGCATGGGTGACTGGAGCTTTCTAGGGCGGCTGCTGGAGAATGCTCAAGAACACTCCACTGTGATTGGAAAGGTGACCGATGGACTATTGATAAATATGAAATGATATGACATCAGGCTCACCTCCTTCTTCCCACACAATCGAAAGGCCACAATTTAGAATATTTAATTTCACATTTCTGTGTATTTGAACTCATTGAGCCCTCGTCTCCACCTGGACTGACTGTGTTTTTTAATCCTTCCTCCCCAGGTTTGGCTGACCGTCCTCTTCATCTTCCGCATCTTGGTGCTGGGCGCAGCGGCCGAGGAGGTTTGGGGCGACGAGCAGTCCGACTTCACCTGTAACACGCAGCAGCCCGGTTGCGAGAACGTCTGCTACGACGAGGCCTTCCCCATCTCCCACATCCGCTTCTGGGTGCTGCAGATCATCTTTGTCTCCACGCCCACCCTCATCTACCTGGGCCATGTGCTGCACATCGTCCGCATGGAGGAGAAGAGGAGGGAGAGGGAGGAGGACCTCCGGAAGGCCGCGCGGCACCAGGAGGACCACGACCCCCTCTATCGCAACGGGGTCGGCAATGGAGGAGGAGGAGGAGGCGGGAAGAAGGAGAAGCCGCCAATCCGCGATGAGCACGGGAAGATCCGCATCCGCGGGGCGTTACTGAGGACCTACATCTTCAACATCATCTTCAAGACTCTGTTTGAGGTGGGCTTCATCCTGGGACAGTACTTCCTCTACGGCTTCCACCTGAGGCCGCTCTATAAATGTGGCCGCTGGCCCTGCCCCAATACTGTGGACTGCTTCATCTCCAGGTTAGACTGTAGAGCCGCGCGAAGGCGATCCCTCGATATCCCTCCTATTCAAAACACCAAGCATTATGCGTGGAAAAGGACGTAGCATTTCCTCTGTTAGATATATTCTCTGTTAATACATTTGTGAATTAAATGTGGTTTTGTTCGTCTGTTGTCGCAGGCCCACCGAAAAGACGATCTTCATCATCTTCATGCTGGTGGTTGCCTGTGTCTCTCTGCTCCTCAACCTGCTGGAGATCTACCACCTGGGCTGGAAGAAGGTCAAGCAGGGGGTCACCAACGAGTTCGCACCCGGCGGTGAGTCGCCGCTGCAGAGTGGGGACGAGCCCGGGGACGCCGAGACGATCCCCAAGCAGACCTCTCCGCCGGCGCTCGACTGTTTGCCGGCGTACGCCAGCGTGAACGTGGTGAGGGTCGTGGCAGAAGAGGGAGGAGCCGCAGGGATGCCCTTAAACTCCGCCTCCGGGCCTGCCAGGCTCAAGGTGTACGGCACGCCGTTCCACCCTGACGACTTCCTGCTGGAGGCGCTGCCCACTTCTTTTTATGGCGGGAAAGTGAGTGTTGGGAGCCACGAGCAGCTGATGGCAATGGAGCAGAACTGGAGCAACATGGCGCTGGAGCTCCACAATCTGGAAGGAAAAAACTCCTCCTCCTCCTCCTCCCCTCCTCTTCATCTTCCCTCTCCTCCCAACTCCGCCTCCTCCTCTCCTCACGAGGAGACCACCCCGCCACTTCCACAAGGGGAGCAACACTCCACGTTTCCTACACTTCCTCGTCACACCCCCCTTTCCCCGCTCGCACCGAAGGAGGCGGCGGCGGATGAGGACAACACGCCTCCTTCTGTGGTCCCCCATGACGACTTCACCATGGTCACCAGGGCGGAGATGCATCCGCCTCCTGCTTCCGCCGCCAGAGACGTCCTGAAGCCGAGTCGGTCCAGCCGAGCTCGCCCCGACGACCTGGCAGTGTAGCTAAAACACACACACTCACACATTTCACACAACCGTGCAGACATGCTGTGTACACACAGGAAACCTACAGAAGCATTCTCTCTTCCCACATATGCACAACAGCATAAAACCACACACACACACACACACACACCGACAGTATATATATATATATACTGTAGTATATATATATATATATATATATATATATATATATATATATATGCTATATTCTTTTAACTTTCATTTCATTTCATTTCTTTGCCGGGAGACATCTGAGGAGAGGTTTGCACTTTTGTTTCTTTATTTAAAAAAAATATTTTTTTTCCTTGTGACGTGATGATGGAGCTGAACGGTCCGTGGCGTCGCGTCGCGTCTGTCCGTGTGCGTGTCCGGCGCTCAGCCAGCCTGTAGTTTCAATGAAGAGAGGGATGCAGTGACAGGAGAGCGACAAAGCAGTCCCACCCTGAGACGTAGTCCTTAGGCGTCACAGGCTGTGTGTGTGTGAGTGTGTGTGTGTGTGTGTGTGTGTTACCTTAATCTTGTTTCAGTGTTTACAAAATGACATCTCTGCAGTTACATCAGGGTAAACTATATGAAGTATATAAATATGTAAATATATAATGATTGATCGTGTTGACAGGCACCACAGGATGTTTTACAGAACTTCCTACTTACTGGTTACTGGTCAAGCTGCAAATTTATAACGACTTCTATCGAGAAAATCCAAAGTGCTTTAGCGTTTTTTCTGACATTGGCCCCACAGGTCACTTCATGCAAAGCTCCGGTGTTAGAAGGTAATCTGTTAAAAGAGTACAGGACTAAGGGCTTAAACTACATTGACAGGAGCGCTGCAGCTTGAACAGAGCGTAGGAATCGTACAGCCTCTTTCTGACGCTTGTGTTTGCAGTGTGTTACAGAACTGTGGAGTTCCCCCTCGCTCTTCTGTATAGGAGGACTCCACGTTCCTTTTCCAGACTAGCTGTAGGTTACACAGTAGCTTTTAGATTTTTATTTTGAAAAAAAAAAAAAAAAAGCAATATGATCTTAAAAAAAGAAACTTTTATTTCTGCTGTCAGTTCTTCACAGACATCCCACATAGGAATGCTCATTTTTTTTGTTCTTCTCATTAATTCCTGCCGACAACAACAAACAGAAAATGGCCGATATAAATTCCCTCCCGAGCAGGTTTAATTCATCAAATCAGATCATAAGTGTTTGTATTCAGGAGTAATGCACCCTATGAGCAAGTGAACAGAGGAGAGTTACGTATTTGTGTCTCTTTGCGTTTCTCTCTGAGCAGAATATGAGTTGATTATACTTGAAAGAGTACTACGAGTATACTAGAAAAAGGGCTAGTTTATACCACATGTGCCTCAATTAGCATTTAAACACTGCAGGCAAAAATAAACAAGTCAAAGTAAAGTCTGATTCCACATTTAAATACAAACAAAATGTTTGTTTTTTGAGTTTGATCAAATAATCTTAACTCAAGGTCTCCTTACTCGCTTTTTCCCGACGCTTTCAACCACATCTCACGGCATTTGTGTTTTTTGTAGTCTTGCTCAGGTCGGGTTAAACGTTTTACCACCAGGTAAATAAATAAATTTCCCCTTTTCCTTTTGTACTTCGACAACAACAAGTTTTCCAAAGATGGGATGAACCACAGACCGGTTCTCTGCTGTGTCGGATCAAACTGAGGTGCCAATAAACAACTTCAGCACACTACGGCAGCGGAAGCACATGAGGTGTTTGATTTAATAAAAGATATTTAACGAACCAAAGATATTTGTGCCAAAGAAATCACGATACATGAAGGAATTTTTAAAGAGCCTTTGCGCGGGAACCAAACAATCATGGCTCCGCCCACGCGATCAGTTGAACAACCCTTCTGGGAATGGACAACTAAAATAACACTTTAAAAAGACATCGCGTCGTCTCTACAAGACAACAAGGTTCATTTGACTTATTTCTATATTTCTATTTCTATTTACTTATTTCATAACCTTGTTGTAGCTGTTAGTACCTTTGACATGTAGATAAAGAGTTGCACAGTTAGTTGTAGGCCACTGAAGATATTATCAATGGAAAAGAAAAAGGGTGTCCTTGGTGGAGGGATATTAACATATTTGTGTTTATTTATGGAAATAACACCATCAAATTAGACTTGCGACGGACAAGAAATGAATCTGAAGTGATTGTTCTTTTCTGTCCTGAATATCGATTGGGAGACTTTTGGCGATTCCAACTTTTACACCACGGACGTGCCATGAATCAAAAAGCATCCCGCGATGGAAAACAGACGTTGTGTGATGGGATGTTCATGGTGCCCCCCCCCCCCCCCCCCACAGTGCCTTTGCGTCTGAACCTTTTTGTTAAGGAACATGTTGATGTAAATGTTCATTTACCTCAGATGTTTACAGAACTGTTACTGAATAAACTTTTTTTGTACCAATAACTGTTTCCTGCCATGGTTGGCGTTTTCTTTTTGGACTTTCTCTCTCTTCTTCTTTTTTATTCTGATTTCAAGAACCCATGATTTACAAATCATGGGACAAAAATACAAGATAGATGCCCAAACATTGTGATGTTGTAAATCAAAATACTGAAAACCAATGGCTGGATTGTGAACGCATTTCCTGCAGCTGTTCATGGTCCCCAGAGGATGGATGTTTTGGTGACCCTGTGGATTGAATTTATTGATCAGATTCATGCTCCCCAGGAGATGATACCTTTCCATTTGATCTTTGCTACCTGAGGCTAATGCCAGTTAATCTTGTTCAGGAAAGCAAAAGGAAATAAATAAAAGAAAGCATGTGTAATATTTCAGCATCATCACAGCATGTTGATATTACTTGATAGCCGGCCGCTCTGTGTGCGCGATGAAAACACGTACTGTCTGCTATGCATGTGTGTGTTTGCGGAGGTGTTTCTATGTGCACATGCATGTGTGTTCCGGTATGTGTGTGTGTGTGTGTGTGTGTGTGTGTGCGTGTGTGAGCTCATGGCCTCGCCCATTAAGCTGTGCTGAGGCCAGCACTTCCTTTATGCTCGCTGAAAGTCCCAGGGATTTTGGCTGAACAAAAAACCTCTCCAGGGAGTGAAAAGGCCTTGAATGCCTGCTAATGCTGTCCGACCTCTGGGCTGTCCGACCATTTCCATTAAAATTACTCAGCACACTGACAGATATGCAGATGACTGCACTAAAAACGAAAAGCATAGGTCCTTGACTGTATTTTCTTGCTGAGAACATCTTGTTCTCGTTTTGTTCTTGTTCTTGTTTTTTAATTCGAGAGCCAATCTGTCTGGGATTCTGTCGTGGCTCAGCTGGTCGAGTGCTTCACTCTCAGTCTGCACGACTGTGAGGCCTCTCCGTGCTTTACGCGGCACTACTCGACCCCGGTGACTGAAGGAAAAATAAAAAAATAAAGTTTTGGCCACCAGCAATTTGTCACATCTGTCTACATCTGCGATTCTGTGATTGAAATCCGTGAAAAGTCAGTGCAGCAGGAGCAGCTCCCTCTTCAGGTGATCTGAGTGGAGAGCTGTCTCCATAAATTGCTTCTCTTTTGAAGCATATTGCTTGCTAATTGCTTCAGAGCTCAGTACACTACAGAAAACATTAGTAAATGGAGAGAACCCCCCCCCGTCTGCATTCAGACTTTCACATTCATTTGTACAGTAGGTCCTCTAGTGGACAAACTCTGTCATTACTTCATACATTTACTTTGGATCATAGACATGTTATCTAGAAAGTGTGACCAAATGTTCTTTTTATCATAAAGATATCATAAGATGTTGACAGAATAATCACTGACTTTGACTCCAGTATGACGTTTTCCACATTTTATTCATGAAACAACTTAAACTCCACGATGCATGGGAGGGAGGGAGTTATCAAAAGCTTACACATCTTCCCTCTCTCTTCCACTCTCTAGTGTGACTGAGAAACTACGCATCGCGACATCCCAACAGGGCGTTGGTAATGGGGAGAGGGTGAGGGGCCATCCTGCTCATAGATAGTAGCATGGGGGTCGCGTACTTGTAATGCTGCGAGCCCTTGAACAACTGGATTCCTTCCGCATCGCACAGAGCGGCGTCGATGCCGGACAAGGGCAAGGGATAGTCGGTCACGGCCCTGGGTGTGGCGATAAGGTCCACGTACCGTATCGTCTTTCCTGTTGGAAGAAAGATGTTTTGTCAACATTCCAAGCAACCCCAAAAAAAATCACCAAACGAGATATAAGAAGTCCGTAACCTTACCTTGGATTACATGAACCGTGTGCTCATTTGGACAGACAAAAGCGGCGTCCACGTGTCCTTCGATTCCGAGCTCCTCCACCAGGGTTTTAGGGTAGCCTTCAATCAGGGTGTAGTGAGCCGCTGTTTTGTAGATGTAAACTTGATCATCCTGCAGGGGTTTGGCAGCACGGGAGGCAATTTTAGTATTAACTTCAACACGCACGCATAGACGCGTGAAGTTTTGCCGGTTACTTCAAAGTCTACCTTGATCAAGTACATGTCGTCGGCGTGGGAAAAGACGGCGTCCACCCCGTTGCTGATCTCTTTCCACGCCCTGGTGATTGGGAAGGCGTGGAGGCCGCTACGACGGGTGTCCAGGCGCATGTACATGGAGCCTGAGCAGATGGAGCGGGCGTCTTGTGAGAGCTTTAGAGCAAGCTTGAAAGAAATGATCAACCCGAGAAAAAAAAAATCCAAAGGAATAGCTTTGCATATTGGGAGGTACGCTTTTTAAATGTAGGTAAGATGACAGGGAGTTAGATGAGAAGATAGATACCACTCTCATATATGTGCGTCAAGGACAAAGCTAGAGCCAGCAGGTGATTAGCAATAGCTTAGCATAAAGGGGGAAACAGCTAGCCTTGCCAAGTAACTAAAACGTTGTATCTCGTTTGTGATACTAGCAGCTCTACGTTTAGCATGTTAGCGCAGTACAAAGTTCAGCTGATGCTGATGGGGGTGTCATTTTGTAAGATTTGGTCGTGATATCCCAGGCTTGTTTCTTCCTGCTTCTGGTATTCATGCTAAGCTAATAGTATCCTGGCTCGAGCTTCATACCTCTAACTCTCAGCAAGAACACAAATAAGCCTACTGTAGTTCCCAAAATGTTGAACTATTCCTTTAAAGACTACTTTTTTCTTCTTCTTTTTTTACTTTACCTGCAAATAAATAACTTTTGCCTGCATCATCAGTGGTGATGGCATCTAACTTGACCTCACTGCATTTCGGGACTTCGTAGTCACCTCCATGACCTGCAGTGAAACACAGACGATTACGCGATTACCCGAAAAATAGCTCCGCACTAAATCAGCGGAACCGAATCGACAGAGGAAACCCACCGAAGTCCGGGCACTTCATGAAGTAGTGGCGGATGTCCTTGGGGTAGGAGCCGCTCACCTCTCCGCTCACCGGGTTGAACCTGGTGAAGTTGTGTCCGTGGAAACAGTAGTAGTGCTCCAGCCAGCGCTGAGCGGAGGTGCAGACAGGCAAATGGGGCCACGTCTTGATCTTCACTGTCTTTGTGATAATATCATACACATGCACATCATGTCCTGGGGGGGGGGGGGGATAACATAGTTTGAGTTACTAATTATCTATTCACAGCAGCCTAAGACAATCAACTCCTTCTTTCATTTATTCATTTTAATTTAAACATTATTTCGTGAGATGGATATCTTTACAGCGAAGGCCAACGCACCCTTGAAGAACAGAACCGAGTCGGCCGTGCACTCTCCTTTGGGACACTCTACGGCTGAATCCAGATGCGAGGGGACTCCTGGGAAGTCCTCCTGGATCTCTTTGGGATAGCCGGCCTCCAGAGTGTGGTTGTAATAGCTAAACACCTTGTCATCCTGGAGGTGACATGAGACAACATGTAGGTACAGAGATACTGCTCTGGAGCTGAGAAAAACGAACGCACCTCGGGGGCCATACCAGGAAGAAATAGATGTGGTCGTGGTCGCCTGGGTTGTCTGCGTTGTGCATAAGGAAGGCGGCGTCCACGTGGCCGATGTGATGGATGTCATCAAGCTCCTTGAAGGACTCACTGGAGAGCTGGGCCGCACCGTGGAAACCATTCCACAAGTGGCTGCCTGAAGGGAAAACATCCACTTTGTCAATGCAATCAATCAATATTCAGTTTGGGCCTCTGGCTCAGGCACTGAGTAGACTACAAAGTATTTTTAAATCATCTTGGTATGATAATGAAGGCACCACTTGTGGTATTTCTGCAGACGTGTAATCATCAGTACATATGTTACTGGGTCAGATTAAATGAAGATAGGACACAGCATTATTTATCTATGTTATTTCCACCGAACAAACCTGCGTACTTTTACAGTGAATACTCGTGTGGAATGATGCAGTCACAGCCCAAAATGTCTTTAATACCATAGCGCAACATTTAAACATTACCTTCACACAGACTGATACCAATAAAGTGAATCACAGCAAAGATGGAGAGGTTTCAGTCGAGTATGTTCAGTAGAGGATGTTAAGGCGGAATCTACAAATTGGCCACTTTGGTACATTTGTGTACCGTCTGTGCCATTTCAAATGTTCTCAGGTAACTAAAACCAATTTAATTGAATGTATATGTCAATATAGGTAAAAACGAGATGTAAAAACAACAAAAATCAACCATTTAGACCTCTTTACATATTCCCATTAAAAAAAGACATAAGGTCTATTTAACCAGCTCATGCCTGTATTGAAGGCCAGTATCACAATTAATCGAGACAGACCATGTTATCACACACACGGGTGAGCATAGGTTGTTTATCAAGACGGCTTGAATATGCTCAAAAATGATGACGAGACATTGGAGTAACGTTGTACATTAGCAGTGTGGGTACGCTAGCGTTAGCCATTAGCATCGTGAACACGCCCTTCAACACAACTCTGAACACGCAACAGTAAAGGTAAGACATCTTTATGGTTATGGCTGTTTAAACTTGAAGTTTATGTTCCTCTTCTTGCTGTTGGTTTAGTTTTGGACACGATATTTCAGACACTTTCAGAGTGACATTGTTTGGGCGGTTAGCATGAAGTAGCAACATTAGCACAACTTCACGCGCTAGCGTGTGTTCTGCTGTGCGCTCGTTTAGTTGCTTGGTGTTGGAGTTTCGTTTCGTTCCTGTTAGAATGGTTATCATGAGCGTGTAGCCGAGCTTCTTCCCGTTATGTGGATGTGCAAGAATAATATGTTGCTACACGCTAAACGTGTCATTTCCATGTGTTTGTTTTGATGTGAACTGCTTCTCCAGGTACCGGTGTTATGTCGAAATCCGTTCCCCCGTTTAATAGTGTTTCCTTCCTGTTAAAGTCATAGCGCCCCCCTGTGGTTAGGTTTAGGTTATCAGCTATTTGACACCAAACCTGGTTCAAAAGGATAATAGAGAAAGACAATAACCCCAAAAGACAATAAAGTCCATCATTATTTGTAGAATTATTCCAAACCTTTGAAGTAGAAAGTGTTTCCTTTCTCGTCAGGAGTGACGGCATCAAACTCAATGCCTTCACACCGGTCTGGTAGAGCAGCTTCTAAACATGGAGATAACAGCACTTGTTACCATTAGTGCAACTGAAATACAGAATATGTGTATCATTGGAGAGAAATTAATGTTTCTGTGAGAAAGCAGGGCTGTGAATTCATATGTTCATTTAAAACCCACCATCTACTGCTACATCAGTTGGCGGCCTGTGGATGATAAAAATAGATTTTTCTGCAGTTCAGCATAGTATCAGATTACATTTCCAAAAATCCTTGAATCATGACGATAGGGGGGTCAATCAGTGACACACCACCAAAGTTATGCAACAGCTTTGCGCTGTATTTGTATACATGGCGACCTTTGTGAGCCAGCAGATAGAGTTGTGACATGAATGCACCGTGACTTGCACGTTTCTGCTGAGGAGAAAATACAGGAAAGTAGGAATGATCCAAATTACAGAGGGGGGGACAAAATAACGGAAACATCATATAGTTCAATGTGATCCAATGAAACAAAAACCCAAAGTCACACCCACAGCCTCAAAAGTTGGCACTCTGAAGGAGCCATTTACAGGGTTATTGTATCTGTTTGCATTATACTATAAGGCGTATAGTATAAGCTATACTTTATTTGTACCCCCTGTATTTATAGATATGTGCCCATATAATGCTGTGGTACATAACTGAAAATACATTTGAAAGCATCTCGAGATTAGAGCTAGAGCACCTATCACCTATTTTGAGTGTGAATTTATTTCAAGATTGAAGAGTTAATTAATACTCACACAGGTCCTCCATTGGTGAGGGCAAGTGCTAAGCACAGAAACAGGGTTTTGGGGAGCAGCTCCATGCTGTGAAGTCCTCAGATGTGGAACAGAGCTGTAGCTGTGCAAAGCCCGCACACTCTTATACTGACGTATGTGGATGGACAAGTTAGGTAACTGTGGGTGTGTGTGTGTACATTGGAATTTTAGTTGTTGCAAAATGATGAGTAAGATCATTCACAATCTCTCTCCCTCTGGATTTCAAATGAAATCATTGATCTTTCCGGTTAAAATGTTCCCACTCCTAGCTCTAGAAATTGGGGCAAATTGTTCGATCGTTTTTGTTTGGTGAAAGACTTTTCTAGTAATACACACACTTTGGGCAAACACGGCCACCAGAGAAACACCTAAAAGCCTAAAAACCAGCCTCTTAGGTTAGGTGTGGTTGGGCAATAGCCCCAGTAACAACAGAATCATGCAAACCTAGATTTAAATCAAAGTTTAATTATTTTTAGTCAGAGAAATGTACAGTCCAAAAATAATTAAGCCCCCCCTAAGCTTGAGCAAACTCAATAGTTTGATCTGCTGATTACGCGGTAGATTGTACTTCTCAAATTTGTCTTGGTTATTGATTAATGAAATGTTTTCCAATTTGGCCATAGTTCACAAAATGTCATTGAATATCATTCAGGCACACAGCATTATGGGCCACCATGCATTACTATAGATCAATCGAGATTAGAACAACACTCGAGAGTAATTTAAAAGCATGCATTCATACTTTTATCCACTATGTGTATCTTTTGTACTAAATAGATGTGATGAAAATAATTTGTACTAATCTGCTGTAATGAAAAAAGCATAAAGTACCATCATCAATTAAAATCTAATCAATGGTGTTCGACAAAATAAAGCTGGTTGGAGGTAGAGGCTGTACATTACACTCAAAGAAAAATGATATTATACTGCCTGCTATTACAAATGTAACCCTCTCGCCCTATCATATCAATTATTCTTGACTCTACGTGTTTCTTTCTTTCTGTCCTCGACGTTCTTTGTGGTTCACTTGTAGCGGTAGATCTTGATGCAATGATTCATGCTGTCTGACACGACCAGGTGGCCATTAGGGAGCAGCGCCAGGCCCCTTGGGCTACTCAGGCTGTCGTTCACCAGAGGCCAGCCGACACCTTTAGATGGGTAGAGGAGAACACGGTAGTGCTGCTTGCCCCAGTCTGCCACCAGGACGTCCCCATCGTTGTCAATGCAGAGACCCCAAGGGCAGGTCAGAACTGGCCCCAAGCCAGAACACACCCCCAGGATTCGGATAGTGTTCCAGCCGGGCTCCAGGACCCGGATGCATGGGACACGTCCAGTCTCGTTTCCTCGTTCGGACACGGCCATTAGCCCAGTCGTGAGACAGGCTGCCACTAGGTAGGGCCTGTGGTACCCGGTCACCACCGTGCGCTCCAATCTGGCCCCGGTTTTAGGGTCCAGCTTGAGGGAAGTTAGGGTGCCACGCTTGATGTCAGCGACCAAGAACTCATCTTGACGGATCACAGTCACCCCTCTGGGAGCATCCAGCTCTTCGTTGGTTGAACCAATCAATGTGCCTCCAAACGTTTGCAGGAGGCGTCCATGACGGCTGAACACCAACACAGCTCGTTCAGCAGCACAGGTCAGGGCAATGAGGCCCTTTGAGTTCACAGCCACGTCAAAGTAGTTGCAGATGCGGGAAGACCTTTCTGATCCCGTAGGAGACACCTGCTGCACAACATTCTTCTGGAGATCAGTCACCTGAATGCGGGCGTTTCCACAATCCACTACAAATAGTTGCCCTTTGACAGTTGCATGGACGCCACTTGGTAGGTTGAAGTCAGCGCGACCTGATCCTTGTTTTCCAAACTGTTTGACCAGAAAAGCTGAGTCTAACGCAGTTGAACCACCCTCTTCCTCCAGTTCCCCCAAAGCTGGCACAACTTTCTCTTTCTTGTCCTTGTGGTATTGCTGTGATTCCTTGCCTTGGTGTAATTTGTCTCCTTCAATGGCGGACATGGACAGAGATCTGCTCACTCGGTATAAACTTGAATCCTGTGTAACACGAGTCTGGGATCTTGATTGTCGCTCATTAGAGCTCAGGGTGTTCCTGTCAGATTCCGTGCCATTACCTTGTTCAAGAGTTGAAGGTTCAGAGGCAAGACGCATTCTGCAAACCTTCCTGATTCCTCTACGCTCATCCTTGTCACTGTTAATCAAAGAACAAAGTTTACCTGAGAGTTCAGTGGTGGACATTGAGCGGTAGTGCCCTTGCTTAAGGGATCCATTGACTGGAGTATTCACCGTATAGGTGTAACAGGAATCCTCACTGTCCACTGGGGATGGAGGGCTTCCACTGTCCATTGATGATTGATTTGAGGTATTTTTCTTTGGTAGGGTGTGTCTAGAAAGTGGATGATGTCTGGTGGAAAGATCTACAAGACTGTGCGTGGCGAGTGAACCTTTGCCCCTAGTCTTTGGAGATATTGTCACATAACTGCTTTTTGCATCAGTTTCTTCAGGAGGGCAGGATGGTTCTTCACATGAGACCAAGACAAGGGCCTTTTGCTTCCTCTTACCCTTCAGCGTGGAGGGCCTTTTTGTACCAGTTTGCCTGCCATCAGATTCATCACCTTCAGATTCTCCTTGACTGGAGACCGGTGGGATAGCAAGAAAAAGGTCTTGGCCCTGTGTGTCTGAACACACAGACTCCACTTCCTCATCTTGGGATGACTCGGACACGCCATGACGTCTCGGTACGGGGGACTTTAAGGTGGGGGATTTGAGATCGTCCTCGTTCTCTGTTGAGCTTGACAGATGTAGTTTCCGGATAACACGCATGTTCCCACTGTTTGCCGTATTGCTCTCCTCTGGACTGTACCGATGCCCAGCTCTGTTTGGTTGTGGTTCCTTTCGAATTTCAAAAGGGGTATTGTTTGAAAATGCTTTATCCCCTGAGTGCAAGGCACACTTCTGTCCTTCGACACCACAGACACCAATTGGGTAGGTCATACTTTGCTCTCGAACATCAATTTCCCCTAAGCTTAGGGTCTTGGACGCAGGGCTTGTTAGGAAACTGACCCTTTTCATTGTTAGAGAGATCTCCCAAGGTTGGGTGACCTCTGCCACTCCTCTTTGGAGTTGATTTTTGTTGGATCCACCAACTGTACCGCCCCACCTTTGTATCTGCTCCTTCAGTTGTCCAATTTTTCTAAGTTGCTGGTCAACAAGTGACTGCACAACTCGCACCGTTGCAGCGTTCTCCCTCTTCACCTGACTAAGGTGCCGCTGGGCCTCTCGGTGGTCCCGCTCCACCTTCTCGAGAAGCCGTCGCTCCTCTCTATGAGCTTCAATCGCAGCACTGTCCAACTCACGGTTCACCTCGTCCACCTCGGCCTGCTGCCGCTCCCCGAGGCTCTGCAGTTCTCGTTCTCCTTGCTCCAGGTTGGAGAGGGCCTGAGTCACCCAGGGAGGTCGTGAAGTAAGAGATGCGGGTGTAAAGATGGACTCCCGTGGGGTGAAGGATAGAGGAGGTGGGGGGGTTACATCTCTCTGTTTTGGAGTGCTGTGTGTCAGGAGGGCTGAGAACCCGAGGAGGGCTCTTCTCTCTGAATGAGACCGCACTAACATTGTGGATGGTAGATCGGAAAACTCCTCTTGTTCTCTGGGGTTTTACCTTTCACTACTTTTTGAGTATGTTTCTGTGGAGACAAAGAGAAAATGCAAATAACAAATGTGTTACAACAAAGCATTTAGCAACATATTGGTGCTTTTTACCCTACGAGAACAACCAAAGAGAAAACCGGTCTTGTCTAGAACATTCATCCTGTAATGTTTTGTAAATGAACCCTTCTATTTGACCAACCTGTTGACCCCGGTGTATCACATACACCATGTGACGACTTGTGTACACATTTCTGCTGCTGTTTCAAAACTGGGACACAGGTTCCCCTTTCGTTGCAACTTCATCTGTCCCTCACAATATTCAGTTTCTCTAAAGAGACATTAAAGTGCTCTCAGGTAACCGCTGTCCTGTTTCCCCGAGGTCAGCATTGTATTCAGACTTCAACACTGTTGGCAGCCATTGATCGCTACATTACTACAACAATAAATTACCTAAATTGGGTGTCAACCAACAATTTAATGTACCTCTCTATTGAGCAAACATTTGCTTTGGATCACCAAAGCCATGTTGTGCTTCTTTGACTTCATGTTTTTAGATTTGATAGCTATTGTCCGACATTATGTGATCATTGGATGGTCATTGCGTAACAAGGTGAGACAGAGAGGTTTATGTGTTCATGCCAAGTCACATCTCTTAACATCACTCATCGTGAGACCTCAACGGTCTCGAACAGTTGCTTCCGAATGCAGCACAGACCCCTCATTGTCACTTGGTGGAAACACCAGCGCTTATCTGCTCAAGGCATTGAAACTGAACTCGGTCTTTCACCACCAACACAAGGTATGTGAGACACTGCCAGGAGAAGGGTCAGTTCTTTATGAAATGTGGAAAATGGATCATTTTCTAAGGTGGCGATCGTGGGTACCAGTGTGTGCATATATGTGAACAGTGTAGACCTAGTATAAAGCTTTCATAGCCTCTCCCGGAGCAAAAAATACAAGGCTTTTGCGAGGATGAAAGGGCGAGGTGTCATTTTACCTGCGCATTCACAATAAAGTCCCCCTGGAAACATGTGACCTAAGAGTGCCAAAGGATCAAATCTCTTTCCCATGTTTTAGAAACGATGTTCTAGATGTTATCTGCGGGTGACATTTGTCGTATGCTGCTCAGAGTGGTTGAGATTTTACATTAATAAGAACTTAAAGAACAACATAATATTGCGTACAATCTCAATGTCAAAACGGCCCTTAATGCACACACACATTCACAGGTAAGGAGTCATCAATCTGTCTGTTGGGCTGAGGGAAAATGTAGGTTGTGTGTCGGTAACAAATCCCTGTTGCTCGCCCGGAGCGAGGCCACCGGATCGTCTCACGTTACCCCTCTTTAATGTTGAATGAGAGGCGGTAGTTGCTAAGTTACCGGACGTCCATCGCCGAGGTGCTGAGGCTACAGAATAAATGATGCCATTCATAATTGAGAGGATTACGCGGGATGTTCAGGAGCATTCCAGCGGAGCGAAACTAAACAAAGGAGCCATTCTCCGTAAGTTATGGAGCTCAAAGGTATAGGCCTCCTTGAAATGTATATTAAACGCACTTCAGTGGCTTAAAACAAAGAAGTGCATAGCCAGAAAAATGCCCCAAATCAACAAAATCTTTATCTTAAAATTCCATTCCGAGCACAAAAGCTGAAGAGAAGTTTTTATTCAGATTTAAGCTGCAACATGTAAGAATAAAATATACGATTACACCAGTGCATTAAAACAACAAACAAAAAGACGTCTTACCTGAACTCCAGGTGTGTTCTTCCTCCTCCGCGGCTCTCTCTGCCACAGCCTCCAGTTGTTCCTCTCTCCACTTCTCTCCGTCACTCCCCCGTCTCACCCCCTTTTCCCTCCCCCTTTTCTTTTCATTGCCTTCGGCACAGGATTATTTGTTTTTTTTGGGTGGTAACTTGTCAACAAACTGATCTGAAAAGATGAACAGTGAAGGTTTTGTTGTTGAAATGCAAACATGGAGATGGACTTTTGGGAGTGAGAGCAGGTTTACTGTTTTGAGATTCTGTCTTGAGGGAAATACTCAAAACACAGATGGTTAAAGAGTCAAATCTATAACAGAATATCATTTGTAATATCAATATTTCTGATGCTGAATTACTTGCATTTAAATGAGGGTTTAAAAGCACACTCAGGTTGCTCGTTTTGGGGCTTCACAATAAATCATTTCCATCCAAAAATGGAGAAAGTGGCAAGAAATAAAAGGACTTCATCCTTAATATGTTATACTGATACATATTACCTACTAATAATTATCTGGTGTTTTATAAATGATCCCATTATGTGCATGTTTCACCATATGACCACTAGATGTCATCAAATACAAAGCTTCAAAGAAAGAGATCCACCTGTACAGCTGATGCTGGGCGCCTCGAATCAAATGTGATTATATTTACAGTAAATAGATGGAGCGGTGGGGGTGGGGGGGGTAAATAGATGTCTACTTAGTTATAACGGTTCAAGCTGTTTAGCTAATTTACTCTTCAAAAGTCCGTCATGGAGATAGTGCGGATGGACGACCGCGCAGAGGCTACTGAGTGACAAGACGGAGTCTTCTGTTTAGAAAAATGTATGTTAACGAGAGACTTCTTACATATAAGTTACGTCATATGAAGCAACTTGAACTCGTTCTGTTCCGTTCTGCAGGTGGTGCTCAGATCAGTCAGGACGATCCGCTGTTTTTATTCCACTTGTTTAAAATCGGTGGAGGCTTTTGTAAAAGAAGAACATTTCTTTATTCCTCTTCTGTGTTCATGATGCTCTTAAATGTCCAGTAATACATCTCATCCCCCCCCCGAGACGAGACGAGATATTTAAAGTTGTTTCATATCTTTAGAACCAAGTGAACCGACTTTTTACGAAGGCGCAGAAAACGTACCTGACCTTGTTTCTCACTGGATCAGTGGATCAAGTGGCTATCTACTGTATGAGCCTTAAAGCAGTGTGACAGATTCCATCTTCTTATAGGATCCAACATCTCACCGATTATCCTCACACACACCACACACAGAGCGTTGCCCCCCCCCCCCCACGGACACAGATGGGTCCTGAGCCATCACTGTTGCTGCATGTCACGCGGGGTCCTACAGGCTGCCTGGCTGGTGTTGTGACTGATTATTTCTATCTTCCGCTCTGTCAGGAGGGACGGAAAATTATATGGGCCTAAGGTGGCGCTCCGTTATTGATATCACTGTTAAAACTCTCCGATCCAGCTGCTCGCCTCGCCTGCAACATCACCGCAATTAAATCCGCGCGGCGCCACGGCCCGTGTGTGTGTGGCAGAGAGTAATGGGCCCAATAGTTACTGTAACAAAACAATAATATGATTCAGCATGGCAGCATAACAACCATACACATATATCTATATATATCAATATCAGTGCGATGTGTGACAGGGCAGTTAATGGGTTGTTATTACCACTCCCAAACAAATGGCAGCATCACAGCAAAGCAGCTTCTAAGCAGACTTGTTGCAAACAAACAATTAAAAAAAAGAGAAGTCTGCAAGCTTGCACAGATGGAATTAGAAAGGCGGTCAAGAAAGTCACATCGCACTCTTCTCTCTCGCTTTGCATACAGCCGGCAATATTAGGTGATGAATATGGTAATGGTCCTCATTCTTGTGGGACTATCTCCTTTCAGAGGGGAAGATCTGGTTCTGCTGTTAGATTTGATTAATTCCTCTTCATGCCACTCCTCATTTTTGTGTGTCCCCCCCCCCCCCCCCCCCCCCTCCGCCACCCCCTTCCTCTCTCTAACACTTTCAGGCCTATGATATTAGCCGAACAATCGCAGAAACAAAACGAGCTGGAACAACCAAGATGGGAACAGATGGCACGTAATTGCCTGGTGGAGGAAGCCAGGGAGTCAATTTTTACTCGTCCTGGGGGAGTTGCAGTTGCAAAGAAGGGGGGGGGGGGGGGGGGTGGAGAAAAAAAAGTGCAGGTGCATTTGTTTTGATCAGATATGGCCTAAAGGAAGCATCTGAGAAATATTCATCACACGCGCATTAAGGAGAGGACTCTAACACAAAGTGTTAGAGTCCTCTCCCGGGGACCCGGGATGCTTTGATCAGGGTGAGGAGATCTGTGGCCGAGTCAACGGCAGCAGATGCGTCACAAATTAATATCACGTTGACGTGTTTCAAAAACTGTAAAACTTTCAGATGGTAGCAGTCTGTCCCAACGTTTGCCAACCTAATTTTAGGGTTTTGTGATAAAGTGACACCATGAATAATGTGAGAATACTTTGGAATCTCTGATATGATAATAAACTGGTTGGTTTCTAATTCTTCCAAGAAACAAATCAGACACTGTGGAAACCTTTCCTGAAGTATCTAGAGAACCTCCTCTGATACATTTACATTTTATTACTAAATGCGTTCATCGATAACTGCCCGACTAATTATTCAAAACAACTTTTATAAAACATAAATGCGAGCTGGATTTACACTGCTTATAACATACATACATCTGACAATAACAACATGTATGAGCCAAAAATGTAAAAACACAAATGCAGATCTTCTACACTTGATTTTGAAATGCCCAATGTTAGAAACATGTTGGAAGAAATTGAGCTAAAAGGTTAAAGAGGCTAAAATAACTTCTTAAAGTTATTGTTATTAAATGGTTGTTAAAGAAACTAACATTCCTTGTAATTATAACAAACTGAATGTAACCTTTTTTTATCATGTAAGAACAAGACAAAGAGTCTACAGCCATGCTAGTTTAGGTGCAGCAGTGCTTTGGGCTCAGGTGGCAACCTCCTGATCTGAAAAGTGAAGCCAATGCAGAAGTGCCTTGAACCTGCATTCTCTCTACTGACCATCAGGGGGCGACTCCTCTGGTTGCAAAAAGACTTCTCTCTTGATTTATTCCATCAGTGAACATTGTAAACATGATTTTATGGTCTCAATCTCCAGTTTCAAGTCTTCTTCAGTACATCATGATGTTCATGTCGTAGATTATGGTCCATTTAGAGTCAAATAGACAATAAAGCAGGGGATGATTTAGGGCGGGGCTACCTTGTGATTGACAGGTTTCTGGTCACCGAAACTTTTTCTTATTCATCTTTCCGATGTACTAAGCTCCACCCTCTTGTGACACTTGTGGTTGCAAAAAGCCAAGATGGTGACGAACGAAAAACCAAGATGACAATGCCAAACTTAAGGCATGCTAACATGCTAACATTAACATGTTGATGTTCAGCAGGTATAATGTTTACCATGCTCGCCATCTCAGTTTAGCGTATTAGCACACTTGGATCTGCTAGTAATCATATTTTTTTACTTCTACCTTGCTGCCTTGAAGGGGAACTACGCCTAATTTCAAAATTCATACGTCCAAAGATATTAGTAAACATAAACAACTTTCCAAAATCAAAAAACTAGAGTGCTAAAACTCAAATTTGTGATGTCGTCAAGTATAAAGTGTGGAACTGCTTCCTAGATTTTGACTTCCAATGCAACATTTTAATATTTTTGGACGAGAGAAGACACTCTCGTATCTGTCTGGTCAAAATACAGTTAGCTGCCACACAGCTTAGCTTAGCATAGAAAGAGAGGGAAACGGCTAGCTTGACACACGTCGTAGTGTACATTGTGTACGTCTTAGTGTATGGCGAAGTTTACACCGTAATTAGCGGGCTGAAATTTTAAAATACTTCTGTGTCGAGTGAATGAAAAAAGTCACTATTGACGGTAGCTTGGCTATTTCAAAATGGCAGCTTTGTGCAGGAAGTCCCGTGTCTCTCTGACCAATCAGATTATTTAATAAATACAGTGACGTATCACGTACCATGCAGAGGAAATGTGACATCAGCGAGCTTTTGAGGTGTTGGCTAACCTCGCCTGTTTCCAGTTTTATGCTAAGCTAAGCTAGTTATCTTCTGGCTGTTGCTTTAAGAGTGGTATCGATCTTCTTATCTAACGCTCTGCAAGAAACTAAACAGGCATTTTTCCTTAAAAAGCTGCTTAAACTATATTCCAGTTGACGAACAGACCAGCCATTTACCATATTTAGCCATTAATTTAGCCTTTTATTTCCTTGAAAACCCTTTATCTCAGGATGTTAGCTCAATCAGTCTGGTGCAAGTTTTGCATCAATTCGTACCAGCGGGTTAATGTCTCTGTCATGACTACAAAGCTTGATAACACTATTTGTCTGCACCCACTTCATCCTTGGACATGAATCAGTCACATACTGTACTGAGATGAATTCCCCTTTTTCTCGGTCCTTTAAGCTCTGACCACATCTGTTCAATTACCAGCATGGAAACTGCATTACCATTGGCTTTGTTGTTGGAGATGCTCGATTTTCTTAGTAAAAAAGCGGATGAATTTATAATGCCGCGATCCGCTCTGTTGTGAATCTCTTCAGCGGACCGAGGCCCGGGATCAGAATAAGCATTTTGATGAGCTATAGGCCGTCTCTTCTTTTTACAATCCCAAACTTGCGCTGCCTGCCCAATATCAAACTAATAAATTACAGCCCCGTCTCCCACATAACTCACTGATAAATAAAAAAAGAAAAGGCTCTGCCATAGTGTGCAGCTGTGACCCAGGGTTACCTAGCAACAGGTCATGCCCAGACGTGATGCACAAGGTAGAGATACACCTCTAAGGAGCGGGAGGGAGGGAGGGAGCGGGTCTCATCCTCACTCTCTATGACCCTTGACAGATAGAAAACGCACTCAGAGGAAACGACGTTTGATTGACAGGGATATTTGTGGAACCTGAGACTCCTTGGTTTCTCCACTGCTGTTTTTCAGGCCGGACTCCTCCGAGCTGCTTTTTTCTGAAAGAAGTCGCCAGCAAACAGATTTGTGTAGTTTTATGAAGACAAATCCCATAATCGTACATTTTCGTTCAGCTATGGCACATGAAAAGACACCTGGATTTAATTAGTGTCCATACTGGAGATGCTGCAAAAAGGAAAACAATCAGAGTCGGTGGTTCTTGATTCCCTCTGAGGAGTATCTGTCCCCTGTACACGCGCATTAACACACCGAAGTACACGATTGGCTCTCCAACCCCTGCGCCCGCTGAATTGTCTGATGAAAAGCCGAACTGACAGGCCTAAAAAGATTGAGCAACAGCACAAGAGACGCACATCCACAGCGGTGTACGATGTCTTTGCCAGAACACTGCGGCATGGAGATGAGTGTTCAGTCCACGTCCCCCCCCCCCCCCCAACCCCCTCTTCCTCCGCCCTTCCTCTGTTGCCTGTGCCACAAACCCTCAAGGGGACTCTGCAGCTGTGTGGGGTTAGCACATGGTCGAGTTAGGGGCCACACAAACACACACACACACACACACACACACTGGCAAACACAGCCTTTAGTAAATATGGAATATTTATGCCGCGTAAACTGTAATAAGTTGTGCTTTAATGAGAATGATTTTCTCCGGATGATTGTCTGAATCTCAACGGCTGTTGACAGAACGCAGCTGCCATTTTGAGTCTCAGAATGTTTCAAGCTGTTGTACTCCCGTGTTTTTGTGTTAACAGTGGATCAAATGACTGTGTGCTTGTGGAAGGTGTCGCTTGTTATGAATCCACAGAGAATTATCACTCAAGGGGTTCCAATCAGCTATAATATTATCGTATAGTTTTGGTTCACTCTCACAGCTCTCACCGGCGTCGCTTTACCAGGAAAATGTCTCTGAGAACCCACTGAGCACCAAACTGAGCACAGTGGAGCACTTAAGCTTCAGTTCCTCAGGCTGGTCATTGCGGAGCTTTGCGGCCTTAACGGCAAAAGCTTTTGTCAAATATAGGTTTTACTGGGTTTAGGGTTTAGCTTCGGTCCGTTTAAACCGGCACAATCTGCAGCCTAACCATCCGCCCCCAGCGAAATCTGTTAAGACGGGACGATGCAGACATAAGGCACCGGTGTGAAAAACAGCAAGGAGCCAAAGGGCTTAAGAGTAATCAATAAAATATTAGAATCAATCCTTAAACGGACTGGGAGCCAACATAAAAAGGCTACAATAGGTGTGACGCCGTCACGCCATTTAGTTCTGATCAACAGAATGTCAGCTGAGGCCTGTGCGGTCTTTCAGCCACACTAGCAGCAATGGCTACCTCAGAAACATTTGTTTCCCAGAAGCTCACCAGTTGAGATAGTGGGCGACACTTCGGGGGGGATGTGCACCTCCTCGTGCAGTTAATGGACAGCATACACACTGAGGTAATTCACAGGCAGGAAACATGTCATACGCCATCGGAGGCTGGTGTGAGTAAAATGGGCATCCATCACAGATGCTAACAACTCTGATTAAAAATACATAATCTGCAAGCGGCCCCCTGATACCTCCGTCAAGCCATTTTGGGCCTAATTGCAATTGGTCTCCGCTATGATCAAAGGCAAGTCACACCTGCTCGCCTTTAGCTTTCGTTTCGCTGATTCCAGTTTCAAATTTCATCAACGTCAAGTCGATGGATATGAAATTACGGGGTAAACCTGTTTACTCGCGGTCAACACCATCACAATCGCAAGTCTTTCTCCTGGACTTTCTCACATTCTCGCTCTTTGCCACATTTTCGTTCTGCTTTCAAATCGAATGTGATGTTTCTCAGTGCACTGAGAGTAGGCACGGGGTCTAAGAAAGAGGCGCCGCGGAAGACACAACGGAGCCCGCGGTCCTGATACAACCACAATATAACACAAATGAGAGCCAAACCCCTCCCCACCCTTCCGCATCTTCACCTCACCCACCACCTGTATCTCTCGGGCTGTGAGTGAGTGAGTGACAGAGCATCAAGAGGACGAGCACCAAGCTTTCCCTCACGAGGCTTTGCACCCAGCGCTCGCCCAATTTACACCTCTCCCTTTCCCCACAAACCCCACCCAGAATCCCCCGGTGACAGCGCCACGCTAACCGCCACCTCCCTGCTGGCATGACCGTGTGTGTGTGTTTATGTGCGAACAGGGTGTGTGTGCAGCAGAGAGTGGAAGAAAGCAGAAGAGCATGTGTGGTATCCTTGTGGGAAGCAGATTTAGACCTTCAGCCTGGGTGTGTTATTTGAAAGGAGAGGTCATTTTGTTCCCTCCTTCCTTCTTGTGCAGAATGAGCGTTTAAGGGTCCGTTGGCTGTAAACTTTGTGGCTTTGATTTTTTTGTCAATCACCTGCAGTATTTCTGCATGGTATCCCCAGGAATAACGTCCATATTGGACAATTCTGCACCTAAGGATGTACATCCAACGCCCACACATGTAGTGAAGCTGCTCATCCAAATCCACTTCTCCACTGAGTTCATTGTAGCTGCTTTTTTTATTTTTTGGCTCACAATATGATCCGGGAGCTGCATCTCTGAGGAGTGTCAAGTCGATTTTATTCATACATGCCCAATATCACAAATCACAATTGGCCTCGAGGGGCTTCACAATCTGCACAGCATACCAGACCCTCCATTTGGGTGAGGAAAAACTCCCCCAAAACAACCTTTAACAAGGAAGAAATGCAAACCTCAACCTACCCAAGGGGTTCTACCGATAACCCTTTTATATTCCAAGAGTTTCACCCAGAACCCTAACGGGCTCGGCTGGATTGTAGGCGTTCCCTTTTTTGCTCCACCACAACTTATGCCACTGCGGAGGCCGAACCACCGAGAAATATCTGCACACTCACTCTGAACCCACTCCCTCCCGACCAGAACCCCAACTTTAAGTGATGAGGAGAGCGGCGAAAGGAAATCCTTAAAAACACCTCGCTGACGGGGTTTGAAATGTTGCACCTACTGTACTGCCTGTTTAAACGTCTTTACAGGATTAGAGTGGAGTTAAACTGCTTTGCGGGCGCCGTTAATTGAAGCGGATGAGGTTTTTAATAAAGCGTGCAGTGTTAGCAGCTGACAAATGGCTCAGCTGACACACAGGGGAAATTGCATTTAATGGCATCAGGTATGTGCTTTGCTGGAGCTTATCACATTACACTGGTGGATGCACACACACACACACACACACATATGCATCAACATGCACGCTCTGCTATCTCTTCATTTGTGTGCGTGTGTGCACATTGGCCCACATAAACACACACGGCAACATTACAGGAGTTTACGCTTACCTGAGCCAGTCAAGGTGTTTTCCCTCATGGATTCCAATTATGGTTCAGCGGGATGCCTCATGTGCAGCACATAGGTTGCTAGGTGGGTTGCTGCGTGGATAGACCGACCGACAGACTCACACTGGACCTATTACTGTGACACTGAGATGTCTCTCTTAGCTTGAGGGAACAGACACGATTGGTGGAAAAACAACGATTTCATTAAAGTATCAACTCCAAAACCATAACTTAACCGAGTGGTTTTTCAACCTATACCCAAAGATGGCCACTTAAAGGATCAAATGGACCCACCCTAGCTACAATGCTAATATTGCTAACACTAGATCGCTACGTTTCAGAATTGCTCCATCAAGAACCCGCTCTACACTGCCTCTGATTGGCTGGTGCCGGTTGCATTTGTTGGTTGGATTGATTGGGTTTCGGCATGAGGAGTGAGATTGGTCGTCAGGGTGAGCCAATCAGAGGCCTTCGCCACAGCGGGGCCGGTAATATTGCTTCAGGGTCCTGTCTAGAAGGCAACCTTCGGTTGAGCTTTTTCTTTTCCAGAGTGAATATCTTTTTTTGGTCTGGTCTCGGTATGTCCTTATTGTACAGTTGTGGATATTCAAAATCACAAGTAATACGTTTTTCACCTTTTCCGCAAACCCACTGAACTTCATATCAAATTTCTCGAACATACATCTAGAATTTGATGGAACGGTGCAGCCGTAGAAAACAAGGAGTCGAATATTTCACTCTGTGTAAACACCATAAAGCGTCAGAATATATACAAGGCTGTCAGACAGCGTGGAACGAGATGATTTCAACCGCTGTAAAGCTACTGAAGGGAAAACAAAAGGACACGGCTGTATCTTTGACGTAACTAAATCACCATTAGGTATGTTACGTTCGTATTAAAGTCCTCCGTGCCTGACTGGCCACTGTACCGGCCACAAGGAGAGCCGAGCAGGTGCTTGCCATTTTTTATTTTGTTTTTTTGTTGTGTATCCATTTCTTGCTGATGATGTCGTGTCTGGATTCTCTGGATGCAATAAAGGCAAGAAACTGTCAGAAAGGACAACATGAATTATTTCAAGTGATATGTCGGGAGACCGCTGCATAGATGCCCTTTAGGAGTTGTCAGTTTGATATCTCACCCAGTACTGCACACACACACACACACACACATGGATGCATGCACAACACACTCATCCAGTCAGAAATTCCTCATATAAGAGGACAATTAGAGTGTCTCATTTTCCCCTAATATCAATCACGCGCCTCATGAATAAAGACAATTAGGTCCTCATGATTCCATACAATTGCATCTGCCCTTTGAGCCCCCCCCCCCCCTTCCGATTTGGGAGCGTTGCCTCTTGGGTATATGGCGCTCTCATCACCGCGACTCAGTGTGAGCCGCCGCAGTCAATAATAGGAGACAAAACAGGAGAGGCAAGGGCCCGGTTTCAGACTAGATCAGATCCTCCGGACGCGTGTCACTCTTCATTAGGGAGGCGGGGTAGCAGGGGGATGCCCTTAAGGTGAGGACGGCCACGGAGCGGTGGGGGGGTAAAGGGAGGGGCGGAGTGGCAGCTGTGGACAATGACAGAATCTGTGTCCAAGGGCCCCTCGGGCCAAACACCAGCTCTCCTCCACCCTGAACTGATCTCTCGCCTCTAGACCCACCGAGGAGGGAGGGATGGAGGGAGGTAGGGACAGAAATAGACCAGTCACAGTCAGTGGACTTTCTATCCAGACTTGCTCTACTCAAGACTCCGGCTGACATTGATGTAACACATCGCATCAATGTGTCTAATGTCATATTCATAGAAACGCGATTGGTTTACCCCGGGCCTGGGTGGTTCCCCTTACAGCCCAGCAGCTTGGATAATGTCAGGTATTAATCTTTCATAGCCCCCGTTAAATTAAGCACTTTGATTCACTGATTATTAATTTATACTGATTGCTGCAATGTTGGCGTACACGCAGGCGGAGGCAGCTACTAAAGGATAGCCCTCCCTGGGATTGCCATTTGGGAAGACAGTGATCATTTCACAAGTAGGAATAAATGTGTGAACATTCGCACTGTTCCTCAGCAGGTTTGGTGAGTTTTGAGTTTCTCGTGATCTTCTATCGGCTTCTCATCCAGTCGGATGTTCCTGAAATGTCATCGGGCTGAAACGGAGGATGTTTTTTAATGAATTTATTGTCTGGACTATAAAAAATCGTTTTGCTTAATGAATGTCTTCAATAATTAATCAATTACCCAAAGTGTTGGACATTGTTTTCAGTTATTTGTTTTAAATAAATGTTATATCCCTTTAACCTGCCATAATAATAGTTTTTGCAGCTGAACCAAAATTGTGAACACAACATTGACACAACCTTCTTTAAGTGGACTGGCTGAACAGTTGCTTATTCACACGTCCAGCAGTTACAGGCAAATATTTTTATTTGACGTCTAATATTCACTCTTTTTATCTCCGTTTTTTGGTCCCTACCACCTTAGTGCTCCGCTATGTTCACCCGCTGCTCGCTAACCGTGTCCGTTTAGTGCTGAGCCGCTCGTGTGCCGTGGTTTCAAATAGAGCATTTTCTGCTGAAAACAGCTGCCTGTCACAATATCGCATCATTTTGAAATTTTCCTTTCACAACAACTTTAATTCGTTACCGTAGAAGTTGACATTTCGGAGATACAACACCTACGCTCTGTTTTTGCACCCATCGCATCGAGCGCTGCAGCATCGACGCAACTGATGTTTCAGCAACACGCGCACGTTTTTTTGTCATCAGCAATGCATCAAACTAATAACCTCGTCTGAAACGGGGGCTGTGGCGCTCCGCTGCCACGCGTAGGTGGCACGCACTCGCCTTATTAGCCAGGTCAAACATAATCAGTGATAGACACGGCAGGGCCGCTTTAATTATTGCTGGCAGCTGGCAGCGGGGGCCTTCCTTTAGGGGCCCGGGTTATGCCCATGCATGACCCCCCCCCCCCCCCCCACCACCACCACCACCCACCCACACTGGCCCAAATGGCGAATAAATCTAACCTCCCTTTTGTTCGGAGTGATGCATGTGGCAGCCCCTTCATTTAAAGCCTGAATAAAAATGTGGACAGAATTCGGGATTAATAGAGGGGAATGGTGCATTAAATTAGTGTAATTGCAAGGTAACAGCAGTGTGTGTGTGTGTGTGTGTGTGTGTTTGTGTGCGTATAAAGGTGATAAAGGAAAATCCCTCCAACAAGAGCAAATCAGTTTCTCAGAACAAACCAACAGTGCACCTGAGCTATTACAGGGCTTTTCAATTTCATAACACCGAAAGCCTGTTGTGCTGCACTTTGGTCGACACAACAGATGTATTCACACGGCTCGACGAGCACGAGCTCCCGTCGCAAACAGCTTGTAAAATCTGCACTTAAATGAGAGCAAGCGAGCGCTGCCTGTCTGCTGCGTCACCCAAGAAATATGGCTTCATGAAGTTTGCGACCAACACAACAAAAGGAGGGAAGAAGCAGTCGCAGGCTGATATACTGTGAGATTATATTTGTTTCGACGCCCCAAAAAACTAAAAAACATCACAACAGTCTGTGTGTGTGTGTGTGTGTGTGTGTGTGTGTGTGTGTGTGTGTGTGTGCGTGTGCGCGAGACACAGAAAGAGAGAGAAGCTTGAAGCCGCGAGCAGTTGTGCGCTCTGATCTCCCAAGGCTGTCTGTCTACACACACTCACACATGCAGAGCCCACCGATACAGCCCCCTCTGGTATATTGATCCACTTCATTCTGCCTCAACGAGATGCAGACAGCATCCCGGCGCCCGGACCCGCTCATAATAATCATGATATAACACCGGGCCGTGTTGAAACCTGCCATAGGAAGGCATAAATCGGATAATGCAACAGCCGGGATAATGAACAATATCAGATGACATATCGACGTTGTCACGCGCGGGGGGCCCCCCCAATAATGAAACATAAATGTGCGTTGCGTGACGTTGGGATTGGCGCGCCCATGCCGGAGCAGGCGCACAGCTGCAAACGTGCGTGTGTTCATTTGTCCTGCTCTGTTGAGTGTGCAGGGCAAGTTCTGAAAGCGCAGGAGCTGCATGTGCACTCTTGGAGCTGGACCGTGGCTTCCATTCACACTCGATTGCCACTCGCCGCCCGCGTGGCCGTGGCTGTGGACTTAGATCCACTCTACTCCCCTTCCTCCGCTGTCGTCCCCTTCAGCGTCTCCCCCATCACATTGCGCCGTAGCCATGGCAACTACCCCCCCCCCCCCCCAAATCGATCTAATACCGAATGTTTCTCCAAAACTTAAACAATCAGGCAGCCGTTGGTTACTCGCCGGTAAGCGAGGTTGCGGCTCCAGCAGAGGAGGATGATGGGAGTGGAGGTCGTTAGTGTGTCGGTCTTCAACAAGACCCAAATTATTATCGTCCTCTGCTGGAAATGTGCTTTGCAGACGAAGAAAACACCAAATAATCACAATGAAATAGCTGAATCGTTTATTTATTTTCAGCTTATCTGGAGAAAAAGAAGAAGATACTCATGTGGCCCCGAGAGCTCAGCGCACTGCAAGGAAACCAAAGCAAATGAAGAAAACATCTGAACCGATATGAGAGCCCGTTACTATCAACACGCAACCGAATACAAAAAATGCAAAACAAATGAAGCGCTTTTCTCTAAATGCAGCCAGAGCCGCTGCATAAAACCGGTAAAACAAAGAAAAATAAAACGCACGGGCTGTAGTGGCCTCCCGGCAGCTGGAGGGGGTGCATGGGTTTATGTGAGGAGGGATGTGTCACGTTTACTTTATGTCAACAGCCACGGATAGCTGGTCAGGGTTCAGGGTGCACTCTGTGATATTTCACCATGTCTCCGATTACCCCGAAACTCGCAGCGCCGGAGCCTGTGTCTGTGTCCAGAAGCTCCGCGGCCTCTCTGTCTCTCTGTCTGTCTTTTATTTCTGTTTTATTTTTTGTGTCTTTGTGTTGCGTGCAGAGGGGAAAGAGCGACGGGAAACCCTCCAAAACGAATCAAACGCAGAGAGGAAGGGAGACATGGCGAGGAAGACGAGGGCAGAGAGAGAGAGAAAGGATGAATGAAGAGAAAGCTTATTACCAGAAAACAGATGGCCCCCCCCCAATTCACAGCGGCCCCACGGGGACGTGGAGGGACCACTCTTTGCACCTCCGGGTTACCAGCACCGCGGAGAGGGGCGGGGCACTTAAACACGACTCTGTGTTGGTTAACTAGTAAACCGAAAGCAGATTTGTGACGTCCCCTGGCAAGGTGCCATCGTTAAAGATTCCCCAGGAGTTGATCTTCAGATTTGTTACATCTGAAAAACGGATCTGGAGTTCGGGAGTCGTCCCTTTTTTTGCCCCTCCGCGGACGCTGCGGCTTGCATATTTAATAACCAGCCGAATAATCCTGGCGTCATCTTTTTTTTTATTTCATCGAACCCGTCACTCAACATCATCGCCGGGCGAGCTAATGTCACAACATCCGTAAAATGAGATCTCACACGCGCTCAAACATTCACACCCTTCCAGCGTACGCGTGCATATGCAACTGTACGAGTGGACACACACACACACACACACACACACACACACACACACACACACACACACACACACACACACACACACAGATGACAGGCAGTGAGTGGAAATGAAGGATTTGGAGTTCCATCCCGTTACATTATGCAGCAGATGGCGTTCAGGCCAAGCCCGGCCAGGCCTCTCCCAGGAGAGAAGGGAGTGAGGGAGGATGAGAGAGGATGGGGGGGAGGTGTAGAAAGAGGGGTGAGGGACAAAGCTGTTGTCGTTTTTTTTTGTTTTTTTTACTTGCACGTGTTTGTTTCCTATTTTGTTCTTTCTTTTTGACGGACTCCCTCTCGGGTAGCCTGTGGGACAGAATCCTCGTCTCCTCCCTCTCCTTCTCCCCCAACCCCCCCCCCCCCCCCCCCCCCCCCACCCCACCACACACTCCCGCCCAGCTGAGGCTACACCTGAGCCCATCCACGGAAGGCCCCCGACCCCAGCTGACCCGCCGCCAAGAAGAAGGAGGGCAGAGGACGGAGGAGGGAAAAGGTGAGCGCGCAAGGAAAGGAGGTATCGTGGCAGAACTGCGGGTGAAGCGCGTGAAGGAAAAGTTCAAACTCATCCCACTAACTCGCCTCTTTGTTGCTGTTTCACAAGATTCCCGTCTGGAAAAAACAACAGGAGCGTGATTATCTCTTTCGGTAAAGCAGCCGTGCACCTCGACTAATTTGAGCCAAATTCACACATTCATGCGCCACAGTCCACTTGATCAAATGCCACGATCAATACGCACACACACACACACGTACAAAGCGGCCCGCTCAGTCCCCCCAGATCTTTGCCCCCCGGCACTTTTTGTTTTGTGTTTTTGCGAATTAATTGAGCCGACGTTCAAGTGTGGGGGCCAGATGTCACCGCGACCTGTGGGGATTATTAGAAATCTGTTTCCCTCATTGTTTATGTGGACCCCTTCAGACCACAACGCCTCGCGCTCTTCCCCCGCCGAAGTTTCGGGGGAGAAGCAGGCCCCAAAACCAGATTGCTAATGTGCGAAATAACAGTCTCCGGCTCCAAGAATGGCCTGAATGTCGACATGTGGGGCATTCTGGGACTTTTTCTGTCCCGCCTCCAATGACCGTGGACTGTGCCCAATGACCACCAGGGGCCCCCATGATGCCCTCCCGGTTTGGCCCGAACAGCGGCATGCTCCTTGGCAGAGCTCTGGGCCTAATGAACTCATCAGCCAGCTGGAGGCCCTGGATGGAGGGACATGGGCCACTGGGGGGAGGCTGCAGGGCCAGAGGGAGAGAGAGAGAGAGAGAGAGAGAGGTGCTAGGTATGAGGAAGATGGAGGTGAGCTCACCAACATGGTAAATGAGGCAGGTGCAGCTTCAGAGGGGGGGTTGGGGGCCAAGACAGCAGGGTCAGCGGGCAGGAGGAAGAGGTATGAGAGGCTGTGGAGATGGAAAATGTCGGTCTGTGCTGAACTGGGAGGAGGAGGAAGAGATGGAGGCGAGGACTGGATTCATGTCTCCAAAATGGAGTTCAGATTGTTTCCGTTCTTAATGCTAAGCTAAGTTAGCCGGCTATCGTACAGACATGAGATTGGTACCGATATGCTCATCTAACTCTCAGCAAGAAAGCTGTCTTTCCCAAAATGTCTTTAAGTTCTGAAATGTTTCTACACCTAAAGAACAAAAGTTAAGACTCGTATTTTACTGCAGCAGAGGCACCGCGCGGTCCTGGTTCCGGTTCTACCGCGCCTCCCTTCCCTCCAGCGGGCCCTGCACCAGTTTCTGGTGAACCTGCATGATTTTGTCTGATTTTGCACGGAATCAGACCCAATGGCAGTAAGAATGACGATATAGAAATAGACAATCTTCTGGCTGAATGTCTTGTTTACTTTTTTTTGTGTGCAAGTTATATAAAGACAATGAAGAAATTCTAAACAACTTGTAATCCCACACATCTACCCTGTAATATGAGAGTAAAAGAAGGTAAAGGGGATTTGTGTGAATGGCAAAACACAGCTGGGTGGTTTGCTGACTAATAATGCCTCCACTCGCTCTCTGAAGTCATCAACAAGCATCATCAACAAGACGCCACGTTCACTGCGCAGTCCACGGACCCATCATCCTCCTCCCTCCCATCTCTCACCGTTCACTGTTTTCCCCCAGTGTGTGTGAGACAGAGCACCTTTGTGTGTCCATATGTGTCTGGGTGGCGGGGAAGGCGCTGCGGGCGCCCTGCTGGGAGCACAGATGGTGCCGAGGCCTGCCACCGCAGCGCTGACGCCGGCCACATTCTCACATGGGACCCCCAGCTTTCTGGATCCCACACCTCCTGTTCAGGCCTGAATCCACACCCCCTCCCCTCTTCCTCCTCCTCCCAAACACACACACAAGGCCAGGGTCCAGCCTAATTCACTACCCTGGAAGAAGACATGCACAAGTTGGGCATTCACGAACTGCGCCGAGCGATCGCGCTGTCAAGTTAAGAGTTTCTATATGCTAAATGCTCGGTCGTCTCCTTTCTTGTGCCTCGCAAACTGCATCTCCTCGCGCTTCGTCTTCATTTTTTTTTGTTGCGCACTTTCATTTTTCACCTCCGTGTCTGCTCCCCTCCGTCTTCCCTCTCCGGCCTCTAATTTCCTCTCGCTCCCCTCTCCCAGATGCCCCCCGTGGCTCGCCGTCCACCTGAGAGAAGCCTCATACATCTCCTGACAAAGTGACTAATCCTTCCCATTTCACAGCTCCATCCCACTGCTTCCTGAATGTGTGTGTGTGTGTGTGTGTGCGCAGCGTGTGATAGGTGACAGGTGGGAGTATGTCGTGCGAGTTCAAGGTGTTTTTTGTTGTAACAAGCGGCTCAGACAGCTGGGTCGTCTACTCTGACTGATTAGAGAAACAGCTCCATTACAGACGTCTCGTCACAACTTTCCGATGACAGCTCCTTTTAAAACGACGCCCACCTACGCAAAAAAAAGAAGGTATTTTTGTGGACTTTAAATGTTTTTTTCTTAGCCTGGAATACAATGCAACCCTCTTCCAAAAAGTCAGGTCTCAAATTTGCATCTTATTTCCGCAGAAACTCTGCAGTAACAGGCCTCAGCTGCATCGGCGATATAAGCCCTGCAAAGAATAATCATAACCATAAATCAGTGTACTGCTTCCTGTGTGTGTGCCACTTCTGCATGATTATGGGAACCGCAGTGAGAGGGCAGCTCATCCCAGACTAAACTCCTGTTCCTGAGGTGGTCTTTTCAAAGGAATATGTCACCCTAAAACGAATACACGAAGCATTTAGATTTAGTTTTTAAGAAGTGTTAAAGGTTGGATCTGTTCATTTCCATAGCTTGCCAGAACTGAAATGAAACAATCGTGGCAAAGTTTGGTTTACAAATAACCTTAGGAGGTTGAAATATTCATTGAATGCAATAGTGAAGGATTTTTTTTACGTTGTGAGAAAAGGACCAGATGTCAATAGATACTGTGTGTTTACATATTTTAAATGTCAAATACGAATTTCCATCTTCTTGGCGTTGAGCAGTCAAGTTTCCCCTACTCTTAATCTGTAAAAAGGAACTCTAAAATGAATGTGTTACAGAGGTTTTGCAGCCCAGTTGTAAATTAAGTGGATTAATAACGAGCATAGCAATTTATTCATGCTCGGTACGTTGTTGTGGTTGTTACATCATGTTGTCATGTAACGTTGTTGCGCTTGTTACATAACTTTACGTAAGGACATCCGCTAAGGGCAGTTTATTTACCATAGTAATGTTGTTACCAACATTGAGTAATTTATTCATGCTCGGTATGTTGTTGCGGCTGTTACGTGACATTGTTACGTGACATTGTTACATTACAGTGTTACGTGACATTGTTACATTACATTGTTACGTGACATTGTTACATTACATTGTTAACATATGTTAACATGAAACATATTTTTGGTTCATGAAAGTCGACATTCAAAGTATCCCATGGTTTTCAGGTTTGCAGATATGCACAATGGCAACATTTTTTCTGCCGACTGGGTTTTGGGGTTTTACCAACATGACATGACACATTTCATTGCATATATGCATACAGAGCTGTCTGTGAGCTTATTCCTTCATCTCCTCATCAAAGGATGGTAGACACGCAGACGTGCGCAACCGCAGGCATCATCTTCTGGATGTTCATAAATCTGAATAATACTCTGTTTTCTTAAACTGAAGAGTGACCTAATGTGAGATTCAGTAGTGCACATAAACAAAAACCTCTTTCACCAGCAACGTCATGACCAAGCCAAGCGTCATCCCTCTGACTGAAATGACCATCCTCTGGTGACTCCACCACCCTGCAGTTCGCCTCCCCGTCTCCGCGGTCAGAACATCAGCTGTGGCATGTAATTGCAGCAGGCAGAAGCAAAACAGCCTTCGAGGGGTCCTACATGTCTTTGGCCGAGGGCCTTGCGGACTGAGGGTTGGGGGGGGGGGAGGTAGTTGACGCAGACCACCAAGCATAGACCTTCTCCACTTCTCCGTCTGTGGAGCAATTAGGGTGGTGGTCCGTGTGTGTGTGTGTGTGTCCGTGGGCTCCAGCTGTCAGGAGGCCTCTGTCTCCTGGTCCTGACATGTCTCCGATACACCCCGCTGTGAGTCTCTCTGTGTCACACACACTCCGCGAAACCCGAGGCTAGCTGTCCGTCATCTCACACACACACACACACACACACGCACGCGCGTGCACACATTCTCTCTCTCTCAGACACGGTCACATGCTGAGTGTTCACTGATATGGTCCTTCTGGCACTGCGGTAGTTCTTCTCTCTCTCTCACTCACAATGTGTGTGTGTGTGTGTGTGTGTGTGTGTGTGTGTGTGTGTGTGTGTGTGTGTGTGTGTGTGTGTGTGTGTGTGTGTGTGCCGGCAATAAGCACAACGGTGGCTGCGGGCCACGGCAAGTCATCCGTGCTTCCCCTTATCGTTTTAATCACCTCGTTAGGCGCAGCTAGTCCCCACACTTACTGGCCACTGTCCCTCCTCTGGAACTGTGCCCCCGTGACCCGATGCTGGTGGTGCCACTGGGCACTGGGATGCATGATGGGAGGAGGGCAGGGTGTGTGTGTGTGTGTGAGTATATCCAACAAAGTTCTGGTTGGAGCTCCTTGTCATGTTTCAGATGTGTCTTGAGTTGCAGCTCCACCAAGGAGACGTTTCCTGCTCGAAACTTCTCACATTGTTTCATTTCAATAACTGTTACGGGTTAGACAATGTCAAATCATCCAATGTGTCTCAAAGAGAAGAGTCCGAAGGATAAATGTACATTTTTGCAATCATCTCAGGAGGACCTTTTTAGATTTATCTCCTGACCCTGAAGGGGGCGTGAACCCTATGTTGGGATCACTGGGCTAAACTAACAGGACATGAAGTGGTTGTTGTTGTTGGAATTGTTCAAGAAAAGAACAATTTAAATTGTAGGACAAACAAAAAATAGATCCTGTTAAAATCACCATCAAAAGATTTAGTTTTCTTTTCAGTTCTTTATTAGTTTCCAAAAAGCTAAAATGATCCAAACATTTTCGAGATCGGACTTTCAAATTGCATGAATTACTATTAGTCGTGAAAAAGACAGTTAATCATAACAAAAGGTTAGATTTCGATTTTTAATTTGTGATTTAAAGAGCTGGTGCCACTCTGATTGATCTGATATTATCTTATCTTAAATGACTCCCAACTCTGACATTTGCTCCTGTTGAAATGTATTTTGTATTACTGACACTTTTAATCCAAATTGACAAAAATTGGAATCAAGCAGACAGTTTGTGTGAGTCATAAACAAGACTTTATAACAAGAATAATTCAAAACAAATAGTGGCAAATCAAACGCGTGACAAGGAGTAGAATTCACGGAAACGAGGAATTAAATACGAAAAAAGTTTATTATTCACATAAACTCTTATGCACTTATGCTGTCTGATCATTCAGAAAGTGTTATTGTTTTCTAAGACCATGTGTGGTGTTTCCTTCTCCCTCACTGAGCTGTTGTTGAATAACCCCCATGGGAACATGTATCCCTTATCTTATTTCATCTTCAATTCAAATGTATTGAAAAATAAAGACATTTTAGGATTCAAGCTTTCAAAATTGTTTTAATTTGAAAATCTCACGCTCTATCTTCCTCTCCTACCTGCGCTTAAATATAAAACGGAGTTAAATTTTCTTTCTTTTTTAAATCATCTCTTCATCAGGGGGGAAAAAACGCGCACGTGCACAAACTCACAACACGGCATTTATTTATTTTTTCTCCCCGTCCTTTTATCATGCACACATCTCTGCTTTCCCTTTGCCCACTACACTCCCACGGGAGGGAGAGCGCTCGAGGGCTGAGGGGCGTGAGGAGAGAGGGAGGAGGAGGTGTGTGTGTGTGTGTGTGTGTTTGTGCGTGTGTGTGAGAGAGAGGGAGAGGGAAGGAGAGAGAGGGGGCGGCGTCAGACAATACCATTCCTCAAATATATTCCATCCCCGAAGTGAGCCTTTATTAGTCGGGATCGTTTGGATCTTATCTCGCATATGACACTCGGCGGAACAAGGACTGGAGGTAAAAGAGAGAGAGGGGATTATCTGCGAACTGCCTTCCGATCCGCTCATCCCTCACACGGGGAGAGCCGCGCTTATCTCGCCCGTCATCTTCCACCGGCGGATGGACGAGTAGCCCCGGCTGCACTTTCTCCACTATATCTGCTCTTTTGTCTCTCCATCACACCGGAGTGGTGGTGGGGGGGGGGGGGGGTGTAGGGGCTGCTGACTGATCCCCGCGCACATCATCATCATCATCTATTTCTTTATGGACTGATCGCTAATCAGCTGTAAGACTTCGGGACTGTTTTGATGCGCGGAAGCATTTTCTTTTTTTTTACCCACTTCACGTTTGAACCCCCCCCCCCTCTCTCTCTCTCCTGATTCCCATGTTGCAAGTTCGAGGCTAAAAAAGTAGAAACTACTTTTACATTTTTTGTTTTGTTTTAAAATTGTCCGCTAATTTTAAGGTCCATCTTTTCATCGAACATCGAATATGACTTAATCTGGAGTTGAAGCGCCGCTCGAGAGCGATTTGAAGTTCGATTCCAGCAGATTTCTTTCCTCCAACTCTTTGTCAAGGTGAGTCTCAAATGTAGGAAAAAGAAAATTGGAAAAAAACAAGTGTTTTAAAATATTTGTGCCTCTATGAGCTATTTTCCCTCCGCTGATTTCTACATGTTTACTTCCCTCGCTTAATAAAAACACACTGTAGCTCAGATACCGTCATGTCCAGATGTCAACATTATTTCTGCCGTCTTATCCTCCATGCTGTCAAGTCACCGTGGCCTCAGCCAAGCAGATGTGTTCATCACACTGTGACAGATGGCCAATTCTGATTATGTTAATTCACAAAGAAAGGGACTTTCTCCTCCTCAAGTCGTCACAACTCGCGTTATTAAGAATTATCAAATAAAAATATTCGAAGCAGACATTTCTTTTTTTATTTGAAAAGAAAGTCTCCTAATCGATCGGCTTTATTTTAAGGCCTTCGGCTTTAATAAATGAACCATCACACGATTTATTTTTTCTTCAAGGGATTCATTATTTATGAAGTGTAATGTCATTATGCAACGAACGTAGACTGGCACCCAGACAGGCACCCCGCTGTGGCATCCCTCACACTGAGGCCTCGGGTGTCAGAAAACACTAAAACAATTACATTTAATTGACTTTTGTTCATGTTTTTTTGTGTTATTTTTTTGCGAGTTTCGATCAACAACAGTTAAGCAGATGCTCATTGTAATCTATAATTCAGCTGGGTAAATAGCACAAATCCATGTTTTAACAGCTGGTTTCGTCCACAGGTTCTTAAGGAGGAGCGACTGCCAACGCCGGAGAATTCAAAATGATGCTGAGCCCGGACCAGGCGGAGGCGGACCTCTCCTGGACCCAGTCCGACCCGGAGTCGATGCTCAACGGCCTCAGGTCGGCCGGCTGCACCTCGGACGAGCTGGCGGAGGGCGAGGAGAGGGCTAAGTGCCGGTCCGACCAGCCCCTGAGCCGCGAGGAGAAGAGGCGGCGGCGGAGGGCCACGGCCAAGTACCGCTCGGCCCACGCCACCCGAGAGCGGATCCGCGTGGAGGCGTTCAACGTGGCCTTCGCGGAGCTGAGGAAATTACTCCCCACCTTGCCCCCGGACAAGAAGCTCTCCAAGATCGAGATCCTCAGACTGGCGATATGCTACATCTCCTATCTCAATCACGTGTTGGATGTTTAAGCACACAACAAAAAAGGGACAGAGATGGTTTGGGTGGAGCTGACTGGACTCTGGCTGGGGGGGTCATAGGGTACGGCAAAGTGGGCAGCAGGGTGGACTTTGTGAAGCAGATGCGGGGCTTTGCAGCCTTGGCTCATATTTTGTGCGGACATTGCCTTTAATATTGTCAATTTCCGGGTGCAAAAAAAATGTCCTCAATCCACCATAATATTAAAAACCCTTTAATTGACGGAGGTTATATAATACATATTTCACCCTATGTTAATATAGAATGTCAATACAATACATCATGCAGGGCCAAAAATCTATATGGAAGAATTTCTCGCTCCAAATGAATAGTCCCCGGATGCTGGGACTTTGCCATACCTGCCCCCCCCCCCCCCCCCCCTCCAAGCGTGAGTCCAGCGTCGGTTATTGATGACGGCAGCGGTGGTGATGGTGGTTGTTGCAAAGTTGCGTGTGTGTTGGGGACTGCTCCTGAGTGAAAGCCTCAACTTCCAGTCCTGCCGCTCACTGAACAACAAGAAAAGCAACCAGCGCCGAGTCGTTTGAGCTGTTCGATGCAATAATGAGAATACTGATTATGATCCGACAGACAGACGGGGGGGGGGGGGGGGCAGGCCGGCCGCGAGGACGCCCCGCGAGCACGCCCCGCGAGCATTCATGTTTTCCTTCAACAAAGGTGTTGAAATGGAGAGGAATAATAAGAATATCATGTCATCATGAATTTCAATAATTTGGTTTTCAGAGAAACCTCAATTCCCACCCCCAACACAACGCTATCAGTTGAATCCTACCTAATAACATGAACACATTCAAGCCCCCCCCCCCCCCCCTCGCTGTCTCTATTTGAGGTGTAATAAAACAAACAAACATTTTTCACATCGAAATGAAAGGATGTAAACGAGATCTAGCTTTAGATTCTAGTTTAGGTGATGTTTTCCGTAAAGGAAGGGGGGGGGGATGCGTAAGTGCCACTTATGACATGAAATTGTGACCTTAATCATTCTTTTTATTAAATTATTGTATGGAATTATTTATTTGATTGTTGATATTTAAGGCTAATTTATTCATGTTGATATAGGCTGGCGTCTTTTTTGTTTTGTATAAATGTATATTGTTTGTTGCTTCTATATTTTAGGCTGTGAAATTGAACTTGAAAAAATGATGGTGTTCCACTCTTGAAAAAAAGGCACTTTCTGTTGATCCATGACATAACTTATTGGTTTGATGTAAGTTTAATGTTCGTCATGTTTTTTTGTTTTTAATTTATTTTAATGTCACGTCTATTGCCTATCAATAGCAACGATAAAGCACTTCAACATGGGGTTCATTGGCCCCGTAAATGTTTATTTCCCGAAATTGTTGTGTTCAGAGGTCGCTCGGAGAATAAGAATCGGGCTGCTTAAAAATAAATAAAACAAGAATTAGCGTTTGATTTAAAAATGATAGAATAATCATATAAATAATGATGTAAAACAGTTTCTACCACCTATCAGAGGGCTGTGACCAAAAAGTAATATTAATAATTTTGAGAAAAAGAAAAGAAAAGTCTGAATTTATTCTCTTCAATGTTTTGATGTTCTATTTTTTGGTTTCGTTTGTTTGTGTCTGTTTGTATTACGAAATCCAATAATAATAATAATTTTATAGTGAAGAAAAAAAGCAAACATATCCTCTATCCAAAGATTTTCTGTCTCTTCAGGGTTGTGTAGGCTACTTGTTGCTTTATGCAGATCTTTTGTAGTAGAGGTGTCGTGTGTGACAGCTGGTTTCTAATGAACAAACTTTTCATATTTTCCGCTTTTATTTTGAATTAAAACGGAAATACTTGAAAAAAAAACAACTTCCTGTTTTGAAATATTTAAGAAAGTGACGAAGGTTTGCACCGTCAGAAGAAGAAGAAAAGAGCGCTAATAGCGACAGCTGCTAATATTCAGCTGATTGGAATGATGCTCGCGCACAGGGCGACGTCAAGCTCGCGCTCAAGCTGACGGGCGCGCGCAACAGCACTCGCATTCAGCCGACTGTACACACACACACACACACACACAATGCAAGGTGAAATAAGTGCAAACCCAGTTTAGCATACAGATGAAAATACACACACAGACTCATGTTTAGCCCACTGTACAAACACACACACACACACACACACACACACACACACACACACACAATGCAAGATGAAATAAGAAAAGCATTCTGCACACACACATGTTTTCTCTCTCTCTCGCTCTCTCTCTCTCTCATTCACACACACACACACACACACACACACACACACACACACACACACACACACACACACACACACACACACACACACACACACAGTGGTCAGCAGCTAAAGGCAGTGGTAGCCTCCATGTGTGCCCCTGGCTGAAAGGCTCTCTCCCTCCCCAGAGAGGGGGCAGGTGTTACTCCAGACGAGCCAAGACAACCAAATTACTGGCCGTCTGGCACCTCCCGTGGGAAAAACCCGGGGAGAGAGGAGGGATGGGAGCGATGGAAATTTATGAGCGAGCGAGCGAGATGTAATATCGCCAAACGGTATGAACAAAAAAAAGACCCAAATATTTATATTCGTTTGCGATTAGAACCGCCCATTGCCATCGATTGCGCTATAAACAAGGGGGGGGGGGGGGGAGTTGAGTTCCAGAGCGATGAGATGTGGAGGATGTGTGAATGCTTTCATCTGAGCCACATTAGATTAACATGAGTGCACCTTTTGTTTTTTGCACAAGCATGTGGTTATATGTACTATATATATATATATCAGTCTGTCTTTTGTCTATTTCTTTCTCTCTCCCTCTCTTTCTATCTTCTCTCTCTCTTTCTCTCTCTGTCTGTCTCTTTCTCTCTCTCTCTTCTCCCTATTTCTTTGTCTCTCTTTCTCTCACTCTCCCTGTCTTTCTCTCTTCTCTATTTCTCTTTCTCTCGCTCTCTCTCCCTCTCTCTCTCCCCCACCCCCCCCCCCCCTCTCTCAGGTGGCAGCAGCTGCAGTGAGGTTTTAGCAATAGTCACGTTTGCGTTTCAAATCTTTTTCTTTTTTTCTCCATCTGTGGAGAACTGAAGGTTGCATGAAATGTTCTTTCCTTTTAAAGCTCAAGGGCCTCCTGTGTCTCCATTTTCCTTCTGTTTGGCATCTGTCAGTTTGTCAGTCATCCGGCCCGCCTGACTTTCTCGTTTTACCTTCAGCTGCACACACGACGAACGAAGCTTGTCGGGTGACAAGGTTTCTGTTCGAGCGGTCGACATTCTGGGTGTGAGCTTGAAGCGAGGCGGCGTAACCTTTGAAAGAAGAAAAGTCATTGTTCCTCTTTGCAAATGAAAAGTTGAATCATACGCAATAAAACACAGCCTTGCTAATGTCAACACACACATAAGGCTTTACAGCGTTCGTATGTCTGGTGTGACCAATAGCGCGTGGTGGCTAATGTTGGCAAACTTTAACAATGTGCAACGGACATCGCTGAGTCAGCGTGCTCATTTTATTTGCAGCAATGGGAATGAAGTCATGTTTCCATTCAACTGCCAAGCAAACGTTTGTAGTGTCGTGAAAAACGAAATGCGAATTTAGGCGCAATTTTTATCAAATGGGTTGGAGTGAAACTCAGCAGAAGTTGGGCGCTACAGGCCGGAAGCATGGCTGTAATCTGCCGTTTAACAGAGTAGAAGAAGAAGAGTTTCGTGATCTAACGAAAGTGGCCGTGGCCGCTCAGAGAGAGAAAAATGGAGTGAAGTCTTCACGAATTTGTTTCAATTGAGCATGTTTTGATTTTGTTCTTTCATGTCAGCTGCTGGTCAAGGTCTATGCTGTCCAAAGAGGAAGACGATACAAATATATATCAGGGAATACCCCAACAATGGAAACCGGTGAACATAATGGAGCATTTAGCTGCTAAAAAGCCAGATATTTCCCCCAGGAGTCGGTGGAGACCAAAAACAGAGCTAAAAGAGAGCGAATAACAGACCTATGTTGCTCAGTAACACCATCAACTCACTAAAAGACCATAACATGTCACTGTTGTGTTCACAGCTTGTTTCTGCTGCTCCAAAGTGGCATGTTTGAGGCAGTTTAAAGACGCTAATTAACATTTAATACAGCAGCAAACAACCATTTGCTTTGTAAAGATATATATATATATATATATATATATATATATATATATATATATATATATATATATAATATATAATATAATATATATATATAGTGGAGTAACGCTGTGCTGAGCAGAAAATGAAGTCTGTTAATGCCACAGTGGCCGACCTCGGGTCATTCACACCAACCTCATCGCCGGGTGTTTATTCGCCCCAAACAGCCTGCACACCAACTGCACAGACGTTAGCTGTAAGCTAGCAACGGGCTGCTCTGAGAGTGTGTGTGTTTAGTTCTGACTGAAACTCTGATTCTCCACGTTCTCTGATTTTTCCCCCTCTCATTTCTGTACGTTTATGAAGCCGATTCAACTCACTCGCACTCTAACATTTTGCTTCCCGGTCCGTCTGAACACACAGAAAACAAAGGCGCCGAAATGTGTCGGGTTCAACTAAAACTGGCACCGTCAGCGGTTTGCGTCCCAAAAGAAAACCAATGCTTCCATTTAGATGTCTGATGACCATTTGATTTTAATTAGAGCATTTGTTGCACATCATTTAGACCGGACCGGCCCAACTGTCACAGGCCGCTCTGTCAATGCTTCGACAAGAAACCGAAAAAGAAAAGAAAGAAAGGACCCCCCCCCCCCCCCCCCCCCCCCAATATGGTCGCGTCAACAGATTGTCCCCCTTCAGAACACAAAAACAAGCGGCGCGGCTCTGGCACGAGCCGCGGAGCCCGGACTTCTGCTCGAGCGTTATTGAATGGAGGGGTCCATCTGCACGCCGGCCGCCGAGCACCGCGAGGCCATTTGTGCTCCTCATCCCGAGAGCTTCTCGTAGCGATCGGCCCTCTTCAAATTTATTCTTTTCAAAAAAAGCCCCAGAAGGGGGAGAGAGAGAGAAGTGACAGGCGAAAAGCCCGGGCCGCTGAGGGGCACCGAGCAGCCTGGCTGACAGTGTGGCCGGTGCTTGCTTCTGTGTGTGTGTGTGTGTGTGTGTGTGTGTGTGCGTGAGAAAGTACCACGTTACCACAAACCCCCCCGCCACACTCACTCTTTGCACTGTGGGCTTATGTAATGGTGGAGGCCTATAGGAGTGACCATATGTCAGGAGGTGTGTGCAGACAGCAGGGGGATTATACAGCAGCCATTATCGTAGTATAAGGACATCCTTCACCTCATCATCATTCAGGTACACACACACACACACACACACTTAATTCAGCTCGCTCTGTGTAAATTGGACAGGGAAGGAAGAGTGTGACAACAATCAGCCATATGTTCGCAGCGCGAGGAGCAACATTTGGGGCTTTTTTCCTGGTGCCGCCCTCGCTTTTTTTATCGGGGCCGCCGTGGAGAAGTGTTCACGTTCAAGGCGAGAACCCCCGATTCCCTCCCTCAGGCCCTCAGGTGTGCGTCCGTGAAGCGTGCACATCCCTGTGTGTGTAGTAGTAATAGTATGAAGGGTGCTCGTGGAGCAGGAGTACAAAGCCGGGTCCATGTGTTGAAATGCGGCCCCCGGGATGGGCCGTATTATCCCTGCCTACTTCACCAGCAGGGTCCCGGGGCTCGGAGCTGGCTCGTGGCCCTTTGTCTCCCAGACAGATGGAAATGGGCAGAGAGAGAGAGAGAGAGAGAGAGAGAGAGAGAGAGAGAGAGAGAGAGAGAGAGAGAGAGAGAGAGCAAAGTGGAGAATCAAGAGAGAAGGGAGGGAGGAATAGAATGGGGAGGGGAGGGGGGAGAAAGAGTCAGTCTGTTCTCATTAAGTGCTGTATTGAAGACGCCCCCCCCCTCCCCTCCCCTCCCCTCCCCTACAATGCGTCAGCAGCCACGGACGCCCCCCCCCCCCTTCTCATTCAGCATCACGCTCCGACCATCTGTACCGCCGGCCTGTCATGAGGTGTGTGCGCATGCATATTAGGGCAGCGGCGGCGCGAGGCCCAATCTGGCGAGTTAAAAAAAATACAAAAAACGGGAGAAATTCATTGGTTTCAATTTGGTTAAGATCTTTGAAATCCAATTGTTGGGCCTTTTGTTGTGAACGCCTCGCCGGTCGCGAGCCACTGTGAGCATGAAGGGGAGTTTATTCAACATCCTGCTGTCCCCCTCTCAGAGGACCCACGCACACGCACACACACGCACACACACACACACACACACACGCACACACACACGCACACACAGCCATGATTTGTAATTACTGAATCATAAAGACATGATGTCAACTCTAATCCTCTGTTATTAGGACAGAAAAATTTATACCACATATTGTATTTTCCATGCTACTTTTTTACACATTTTAAAATGTATACAATATTTAAGTTGATATATAAACGCATTTAAACCTTCTGCTTCTGTTCTTGTACTTTTGCTGCTGCAACACTTTTTTTCCAGCTGCAAATCATTGAAAGTCCAATCATGACTTCAGCTCTTTTTTTTGTGGTTAAATTGCCTCAAAAACATTTGCCGTGAACAAGATGTACATATTTATATGAAACCTATGAATTTACAGTGTATGTTATTTACTTTACGTGCATCTCATCTCCTAGTCCATAACCACACATGCACACACGTACACGCAACCGGGTTGGGCCTTCAGACCTTATTTGTCACACACTGAATGTAATTGGCCCCTGAACAGAGGACCTCATCTGGCTGAGGTGGGCTGAAACGTCTGTGTGTGTGTGTGTGTGTGTGTGTGTGGTCTCATAAGCCGCATCTCTTCCCACTTCGTCTTCATTTTTACGCGCGTTCATTTTTCCCCCCTATTTACCAAAAACCCCTCTAAACTCATAAACTCCGTGTCTTTGGGGAGGAATCCATCCATCTTCCGGACACCAAATTGAATTGATCTCCGGGGCCCCCACCTCGCCTTTCTTCAATAGGGGGCCATCTGCGCGCGCGCTTCCCACTTTGAATAAAACGTGAAGGAAAACACACAAAAAAATGGGACAGCACGTGCTGCTTTTTTCTCGCCGTCACACGACGCGCGTGCCTAGGGTACACCTCGCGCCTGCGTTCAGCCGTGTAATCTGATTCCCCCGCTTTCACTGCAGCTGATTGACTCGCACATCCGGGTATTAAACTCTTTTGTCAGACGCATTGACTTTTATTAATTAATCACATCTTCATAATGAACTTTAAAAAAAAATTCTCATCAAGCTGAAATGATTGAAAAAATGAACAAACAAGCAGATTGACACGTGATCAACACAAATAACGTTATGATCCAACTTTAATTTGAAAACATTTGAGGTGTAAAACACAGCAAGCGTTCATCTGTCTGCGGGACGAGGAGCGACGATGCGCCCTTTCAAGCTTCCAGCCCGTGTAATAGCGGCAAAGTGCCACGTGGTGGCGCACTTATCATACGGCGCTAAACGGCTGCTGATGCACAGATTCTGACACGGAATCATGTGCATGAAAAACATGTTTAATATAACAAAACAAGTATGTTGTTAAATAGTCATTTTTAAAATTTGTAAATATAAAACAACCACTGCTGAATTCTAAAGTCTTAATAGCATGTATTTAAATATCATCAGTGTTCATATCTGTATATTTCATACATTTGAAGCCTGTAGAAATATTGAAAGAGATTAAAACACACATCCCCCATCCTTGACACCAGCATTGGTGTTTATTTAGCTCTCCATGGGGAGGGGACAGGGGTCGTGTCCCAGTCATGACCTCCATTGTGTTCTGGAGGGGTGTGTATGTGTGTGTGTGTGTGTGTGTGTGCGTACAAAGGAAGACAAAATATTGATTCATATACAGCCGTGTAATTGCTGGAGGCATCTGTTGCCTTGCGGTTTGAACATCCGTGTGTGTTTGGAGTGTGAATGAACTGGTCTGAGACCCCCCCCCCCTCTCTCTCTCTTGTCTGGTGACACTATCGTGGTCAACAGCATCAGCAGCAGAGTAATGTGAAATCAATCGGTGGCGATATTTGTTTTGATTGATTTTATGTTATCTTTATTGAACCCGATGGACTCGTGGAGGTTGAAGGTGCACCGGTGTAGGGATTGGATGTAATGCACGCCTGTTAAAATGTAGTTTCTGTGATTACATTCTAAGAGAATCTTCAAAAGTATTTTTTTTTAATGTTCTTCTGACCAATGCCAACTGATGCTGTCAGCCAATCAGGGCGCAGCATCTCGACTGCTCTGGCTGTGAGAACTCGGTTTTCACATGTATTCCTTTAAATCCAGGATTTCACATCAAAGCAATAAATGAGCATTTTAGAATCACAGCATTACACGAGATCCAGTCTTAATGCTAAGCTAAGCTAACTTGCCGCTGGCTATATATATATCACATTTACAGGAGAGTGGTATTGATCTCCTGACCCTAACCCTAATGAGCATATATTTCTGTCCTAATCTGTTCTAGGAGACACTTTCCTGCATTTCATGTCATGCATATATTCATTCATTTCGTTTTTTAGATGTTAGGATGCTTGAAGGCCTCAGTGACTGCATTGTGTCTCCTTCACTGACTGTGTCCGGGTCAGATTGCTGTCGCTGAGCGAGTGAGTGTTTGGTTCACTGGTAACTGTTTACCTTGTTCAGCTTCACGAGCCGTGACGAAAACACTCCCTTTGCTTGAGTGGACGAGAGAATAGATGGTGCTTTTTGACAGTTGTTTAGTTTCATATTGTAACGTGTGTGCTTCTGATCTGACTGACACAAGTGGAGAGAGGACAGAAGATGCTCCAACTGTTTTATTGATCGCCGACATGTGTGACATCGATGCTCCCATCTGCTTGTTTAGGGCGACATCTTTGGGAGATAATAGATCGCAAATCATCGGCATTGACAAAAAGGACTCCAACAGTATCTGTCGCCTTGGAGTACTGCAGGGCTTTTTGTTCTTTTAGTTGAGTTTTTTATTCCAGCCCATTTGGCACACAAAGGTCAGAGGTCAAAACAGTGGTGGATTATGGGTTAAAAAGATGGACAACTGCAGATCTTTTTGGGGTCTTTTATTCGTCTGGTTTTTGTCCACATGAGGAGTGAACTTTAAGAGTGATGTGATGTAATGAGTGTGTTTTTGTATACATCAAACTATGATGCTGTTGTATGTTTGTATGGTTTTGAGACATCACAACTAGTTTGGAACCTAGCCGATATGAAACTTACACGATGTGGACAGAGGATGTAGAAACAAGTATTCAAAGCAGAATATGTAAACATATAAGTTTATCTTTTCGTGTGCTATATTTGGTGCCCACTCTGAGAATCTCCACTGCCCCTGTATACAACACATTACTGTAATGAACCAACTCAACATGCAGCAGGTTCACTTGTGACATTGGCAGGGGCTTCACGTGTTGAGCACGCGCCCCCTAGCGCCACGTGTCCATACTACACCCCTACCCCACCCCACCCCACCCGTGCGCCGAGAAGCACTGCCCCCCTGTGAAATTCCTGACTGCCGGGGTGATTCCTACGGTCACCAGGGGCTGCTTCCTACTGTATTCCTACCGTGTGCTCCGGGGGAGAAAACTGTGACACTAACCTCCGGATAAATGACCGACTACGGGAGTGATATCTCCGCCGATAAAGGGTGAGTTCCGCTCCAGTACCGCTGGTGATACTGTCGGTCATATGTATCCTGCAGATGTTGGTGTGCGGGCTCAGTAGTGCGTGCAGCTTACATGTTATAATGCCCTGTGTTGACTCGTGGAGCCCTCGGACATGTACTTTACCGTCTCTACTTGTTACCGTATACACTCAGAACAAAGGTTGTGGTTCGGTGTTGGGCTGAACGTGTTTTTCCTAAAGACTTGTGAACACGCCCTTGCTGTCTCCCCTACCTGTATCAAAGGGACCGCGTTCAACTTCGTTAGAATGCCCTCAAACTGCGGTCGGACCGACGCACAGCCACCATACTGGCAAAGTTAACCGTATTTTGTGCAGTTTGTGCAAATAGACGTTTTTTTTTTTATAGCTCCTCTCTCAACAAGAAAGTCACACAGCCACCGCGACACAGTAAAAAAAACAAAAAGTCAACTATGTTTCATTCGGTTGACTGGAGCCGCATTACCCCGGCTGGTGCACCGCAGCTCAGCTGTAAACTGTAACCTGCGGCGGAGTTGCCGCGGACGGATACATTGTAGTACTCCACTGTGGCGTGCTTTGGTTTCTCAAGTAGTCGCACAAATAGGTTACTGAGGTGAGGAAGAGGAAGAGGAAGAGGAAGAGGAAGAGGGGGGCTTCCAGAGGCCACGATATAACCAGGGACTTTCCTGCCTCTAGGTCCGCCAGCCTGACGGGTCTCAGGTAGGAGCTGGGCGGGTAAACCGGCTCTGGAGCTCCACCAGACAGAGAAGTGACGACAGGTAAAGTGGGACCTATTTCTCACCTCATATAGCTTTCCTCTGCTTAAATGATTCTACGCTTAATATAACTCTTCCTTTTTGGTTGACTGTCCACAGTTAAGAACCATAGTTCAGCCTATTTTATTTTTATTAAAATGGTTCATAAGGTAGTTAGCGCCATGTCAAGTTGGTCAAAAAAGGCAAAAACAGGTGCTCAAGTAGCACGTGCTCAGTCCGGTGACGTGTAATTAATAACGTAATTTTTGTCAAAAGACATAGGTTGCATAATGAAACCAACAGTATATGCTTTTGTTGTGTTGTTTAATATTGGATATTTAAGATTAATGTGCTTATCCTGGTAATAGTCTAGCTATAAAATGTCAAATAGTAAAAAATAAAATAAAAAGTCCATCACAATGTTACAGAGCCAACGATTGTTGGTTTTGTCCTACCAACTAAGCCTGTTGTACTTTTGTTGGACGATACATTGTCCCAGAAACAATTGCGATAAATAATATTGTCATTTTAAGACCACTGATAATGAAAGTGCACTCTTTCGAAGAGCAATGGAATTTAAATTCTACATGTGAAAATATAAAAATCCTCTTATAGCTGCACGCTAACATCGTTTGACGTTCCCAGACAGACATTAAATCAACAAATGTTTCTTCCGCCCCATAAATTATGCAAGACCCTCATTATCATGACGACTTGTCTGCTCTGGATGAGATTTCCATTCGAGCGCTGTGCGTGGATTCTTCTTCTCTATTCCGTCGCAGAAAAGTGGTGGTGGTGGTTTTGCGCGACAGCATCGGTCGCGATGGCGACAGCTGTCGAGCTGTCAGACGTGTGCTTGAGCGCGGTGAGCTACGTGGGTGTGTTGCTTGCTTACAGAGCTCACAACATGTATGTTAATGTCGGTTATGAATTATATAATAAGTGCTAAAGTGAACATATTCAAGATATTGAACTTGAATGTATTTCTTTGGTGATACAGAGTTATTCCAGTCAGGGCTTGTTATTGCTATGATTATCTTATTTTGCCCTTTAGCACCATTTCATGAACAGGTCAACTCTGTCACTGTTGGACTTTTTAGCCTTTACGGCCGGTTGCATCAAAATAGACCAAATTTTTGTCTTCTTCTGTGCTGTATTAGGACAAAAAGATGAGAAAAGTTAGTCTCTTTGGAGGAAACAGGCACTCAATCAGTGTCATTTCCCTACTTTCTGAAGATACCATTATCTCACAAGACCATTGCCAATAAAAGTCCATTATTCCACTCAGAAATCATTAAAAAACGCTCCTTATAACTCCAGGACTTGCCCTGAGAATCATTAAGAACTGTTAAAGCTAATTCTGCGTACTTTTTAATGGTCCCCATTTGCCAACGCAGTCGTCTTGATTTTATCTGAGAAACCCAGAGAACCTCACTCCAGCTCATGCGATCATCAGCGGCCGGTCCGTCGACCGACCGCTCGGGTTCAGCCCGCTGTGGTTGCCTAGGAACACCAGCACCAAAAATGCAACGGGTAAAAGGCCAACATGTGATTCACGCGCAGGGGTCTGAGTCAGTGTTAGTCAGACGTACCTGTTACTGAGAGCTGTCTGTAATCAACACTGCACAGGTGCAAGGTGCATGCTAATGATCTTTTCAGTCAATGACGAGCACACTTTAATCATCTCTTTAGATGCTAATACTCTGGATTTGCTGCAGTTTTCCCGCCTCAATTGTGTTGCTCTGCGTCCGTGTTACCTCATAGGATATCCGAGGGGCTAAATTCGGTGACGCTCGGGAATGTTAATTGAATTCCACAGAATTAATGACCCCTCGTTTGCTCAGTCGAGGACAGGAACACAGCGAGCATGTGACCGGGGGGGGGGGGGGGGGGGGGGGGGGGCTCTTAACGTTCCCTCGTGTCCCGGCATGTCTCATGACAGAGTTACCTTCTCTCGAGCTGGCGCGAAGTCATCACCGAGCGCGATGCCGGTTTTGTCTCTTTTATTGTGGCGCGAGGAGACGCGTTATCGGGGCGATAATAGAGGCAGAGCCATGGTTACGGAGGGAGGGGTGAGGCGAGAGGGAGGGGTGAGGTGAGGAGGCAGAGGTGTTGGCGAACGAGCTGCAGGCTGATGGGTTTAACGGAGCAGGCTTCGTTTCTGCGGGTGGCAAAAGCAGATTTTTTTTTTAACAGATTGTGTCAAAAGGCAGGGAAAATCTCACAGTCCAGTTGTCCAGATTAAGTCATTTAATCATCTCAAATTTATCATCCCATGTTGGGTAAACATAGGTCGTATACTCTCCATTAGCTCTAAATACCTGAGCTTTTAATAGCATCTTCGCTCAAACTGGCAGTGCTCCAGGACCACATGTTGTCTACATGTTCAGCCCTGAACATTTCCTGAACGATCGTCTCTTTTTGGCTCTGGTTCAGTTGGATTATTATTGTTGTCAGGAAGAGAAACTGTTGTAATTGGTAATCAAAGATGTGTCATAAGAGGCAGTGGGATTTCAGGATTAATCACTGCTGAGTGTGAATGAGCTACATCTTCATCATTCAGAAAAGCAGAGTGGGCTGGAGTCTGTGTTTGCTTCCAGTTTAGTAAAACCCCCGTCCGTCTGCTCCATATGTTCTCATGTTATGCTGAAAACATAACGGCGCGCCTCATCTGGTTCATTGGCTGCTTAATTTGCCGCTCTGCGCGGGGAACCCGGGAGTACTCCCGCTGCTCCTCGCTTGACCTACTCGCACAGTAAGCTCGTCTTCGGGGCTCAGTTTGCCGGGGCGGTTCGGTGACTTCAGGCCGCGTGACTGCGCCGGTGAATGGGAATACTGAGACAAGCGGTGCTTGATGTGTTACACCACACACTGCCGTAGTCCGGGAGTCAGTATTTCAAGCCATCCGCCTGAGCTGCTGATAATCAAGTCTCTCCAAGTGGCTGATAATCAAGTCTCGCCAAGTGGCGGCGCCGACTCCCTTTATTGGACGTGATGTGAAAGGTTGAGCAGAGCTGATTGGCGGCGGCTGACAGCGGATGTCTCGCGGCTCCACTGTGACTTTGCTCCAGCTCTGCTCTCCGAGATAGAAGTGTTTCCTCGGGTTGTTTGTTTACATCCCCAGCTCAGGCCGCGGGATGTTTATCCTGGAGTCGGCGCTCACCTGTTAGCCTGTGTGTGTTTTCATCCTGCTTCTTGTACTTCTTGTGTTACATGGAGGAATTTGGGAGAGGGTTTGGCACACAGAAGCTTCCCCCCCGAACAATGATTCACGTTCTCATGTGAGAGACTGTGCCCTCCGTGCTTCACGATTGCTGCGATAATGTTGCCCTTCCTCCTCTCCCGCTCCGCTCGTCGCCTGGCGTTTGCCAGCGCAAACAGACAAGCCGGCTGCTCAGCAGGGGTCTTGGATTACTGCGAAGGAACCTGCCAGGACCCCCTGCCCCCCCCATCCCAGGATTCCTATTTCAGCGCCGCAAACTTGAAATGGTTCCGCTTACCAATTTTCTCTGGCACGGCAAAGACAGAAACCACATGTGAGAGCACCCGCGGATCCTGTTCCACTTCAACATAGACCTCAGAGCCAGGATGTGGGGAGACACTGACTGACTGCTGCTTTTCTTGTGTGTTTTTTGAGGAAACGCACGACAGAGGAACTAATCAATCGGACTTTAACCGAGCGGCTCTCTTTCGTCGAGGCTGCACTCTGGCTGAACCTGGACCACGCACTCATTTCACCCTATTAATCCCTCATTTAGCCACGTGCCCCTCGCTTTTAAGAGGATTAAAGCAGGTGATGGGAATGCCTCTGTGACTGTGTCCAGCTTACTCAGCAGTCATTATTCCATGGGTGAATTCCTGCGGTAGAGCGGGAGCAGTGCCTACCAGGGTCCTTGTAAACCAGGGTCCTCAAACCACAGGGCCCAGGGGCCCAATCCAGCTACAATGTAATAAAACCCCCCACATGTTTAGAATGTATTGTTGTGTCGTTGTTTTTGTTTGTTTTGTATTAGCGTTAAATGGCACCCAGATAGTTTCAGTGCTTTAAACTTTTTCCATATCTGAATTACCATTTAAATGGCGTTTGGAAAACCCCACTGCACCTGAAGTATTCAGTGGGATCAGAAGCTGCTGGCTGGCGGTGAGACTACGTGGAAACATCCTGGGGTTGTGAAGAAGTGTTGGTAAAGACATCACGTAGCGCTTCACTTTCATTAATTTCAAGTGTTCTCGCCACGAGCGATCCCATTTTTTCCATTAATGCCGTCCTCTGCTGCTGTGACGGTTGGGCTCTGGAGCGTAGCAATGAAGAGTTAAAGAGATAGTTTGGGTGTTGTATTCACACTGATGCAATCAACTGTTTATTAAATGCCGGAAGAACAAGACGACGCATAGTTGGGAGCAGCTCTGCCGTCACAAGTCCCAGATTCGCTCCCAAACTGGCAACCCCTCCCCACCTCCATCAGGAACTTCTCCTGGGAAAAGCAAGAAAGAGGGCTTTTATCTTCGCCGCATTCGTCGTGTCAGGCTTAAATAGTTTGCTGTGTGTCTGTCACAGACTTAAGAAGCGCCTCTGAACAACAGTCGTCGGGCCGTGTGGGAATAAGAGCAAATTGCTGTTTCACGGCAGCTGTTTCACGGAACGCTCAGCTGTAACCTCCTGAGAGCTGCCTGTGACAGAGTGTTGTTCCTGCAGGATTTATGCATGAGGCGTGATAATGAATGCACACTGATAAAAGAAGTGATGAGAAAGAAAGGGGTGATTGTGTCATGTTCTTTATTCTAGACGCCGTCTCGTTGGCTCCTCCTGTCTCTAGCAGTCAGATGTGGGCCGGCTTCCCGGACATTTCAAACTCACATGTCTCCTCCTCGCTTCCCCTCCAGGTTGATGTTTCCTCACCGGGCGCCCCCAGGGTCGCTTTCAAGCCCGACCGCCGACAGCTCGCTCGCCTCGTGAGCGAGCCGGCCGATCGCCTCCGAGCTCGTCGACAGCCCGCTGCGCCTAGCCAGCGGAACCAGCCGAGCAGCCTTCCGCTTCAAACCCCCCCCGATCCCGGCTGCCCGGGCGGGACTGCGCCGCCATGGACACCGAGTCCACCTACTCGGGCTACTCCTACTACTCCGGACGCTCCCGGGGATCCCACAGGCACGGGTAAGACTAAATCCTGCTCCGTCGATAATTCCGTTCCCTCCTGTTGTTCATCTTTTGTGCTGATTTCCATCCGAGTCAAAGAAATGCTCCAACGGTGAGTCACGTAACGCAACAGAGTTGGATTCTTAGAACGGATAAAAAACTACAATACTTGTTTCTGAAACAAGAACCAGAAACATTGATTCTCAGTCAGTTCCTCTTTCTCATCCCTGGATTTCTACTTCCTCCTCTCCCTCTCCACCCCTGTGATCCCGCCCCCCCGTGTGTCTCCGTCTTCCTCTCCGGCCCCCGGCATGCGCGGAGCCCCACAGCTTGTGTCGGCGCATTAGTCTGTCAGCAGGGAAATGGCCGTGGTTGACGGGGCTCAGGAAGGCGGCGGGAGACGGGTGCCGGAGAGGGCCGGCTGACCGACGGCTCGGCGGACACGCTGAGAGCCCTGAGAGGAGGCTCCTGTTCCCACGACGGCCCCTCCCTTGTCACTTGCCCCCTCTTGCTTTCTTTTTTTTCGCCATATATCTCACTCATTTCTACGCTGCCGCTCTCGCCGCCACCTGTTGCCATTTAAGGAACTTTGTGTCTCACGTCGTGGGACGCTTTCTGTCGCCCTTTATCGCTCTTGTCCTCTTTATCTCGTTCCTTTCCCCTCATCGTACTCTTTGCTCTCATGTGTCCGCCGGGATATGAATGCAGCAGCTGCCCCTTTCTGGTTCGCTCTTGACCTCTCCTCTGTATCGCCCCCCCCCCCCCCCCTCTCTCTCTCTCCACCTCCCCCTTCTTAAATGGATTCCTGGCTACTCTCTTGAGGATGGGTAGGCTCGGGCGTATCACTCGTTCCCCCTCTCGCTGGCATTCCCCGGGGCAGGAATGTGCCCATGTAGCTCAAAGTAAGAGCAGAGCAAAAGTGGTCTCGCATTGATTTGGTATCAAAGACGGGGGGGGGGAGGTTAGTGGGTAGTAGTAGTGGTGGTGGTGGTGGTGGTGGTGGGAGCGCCGAGGGGGTTCCACGCGTGAGGCGGCTCTGCATCGCTGTCGTCTAATTACACTGATGTCAGGAACAGACGCAGGCACGGCGGAGCGTGATCGCATACAAATAATCACACAGCGACATTATCGTCTCGTTTTGTTTGTATCTGTGCATATTTGTGAGTCAATCATTTGTCAGAAAATAGAAGAATGGGATTGGCTTAGGTTTTCATAAACAGACGGTGCAAGTGGCTGCCATGCTTTTGTTTTATATATATTCTTTGGTGCATTGACAAAGTTGCATATTTTACTCATACTCCTACTAGAGATTTTAAACCATTCAAACCACTTTAAGGATCATGGTAGTCTTGTATTGGGTCACTTTACTTCAGTCTTTCTCTCAAAAGTTCCCCAAATCTCGCTCCTTCACTCTGTCAGTTTGGAGTATTTAAATGATTGTGAAATAGTAAATCTCATATTAGCAGCTGCTCATGTGGAAAATTGGTTCCTTTGATTGGTCGAACTCTAACTTCTAGGGCAGCACGTAGCATCGGCATAGGGCTGGATACGTGATTTAAACTCATTCATTCACAGTCATGATTCCATTTGGAGGGTCCTGGATGATACGATCCACATACATATCGTATAGATCCCATTTCAGCTCACTTCTTTCTTGCTCTACATAACTATTTCTCTTCTACTTTTAAGTGCAACACTAGGAATGTCCTCCAGTAGACACTTTCTGAAAAATATGCTCTGTCATCAAAACATTTAAAGCGATACCGCGTTTCTATGACGGACAGCTTTGCGGTTCGGCGCTATTGAATTCCCGAAGTTCAGACAACGTTGTACAACCCCATGTTTTCCAGTCATTTTCTCATAGACTTCTATGCAACCAGAGGAGTCGCCCCCTGAGTGTGTGGCGGCTCAGTTGTCATTTGGCTCCATGACTCTACCCATTTGGCTGAGGCCGAGCCGTCCACCGGCGCATCGACACAAAGCGGCGTGTCACACAGGTGTGCGGGTCGCCCTGCCAGCCACGGAGAGCACAAATTGGCCCACAGACGGTCCGGCGTGCCACGCCAGTTGGCTCTGCCTCTCCAGCGGCGTCCTGCTATCGCCCTCCCTCCGTGTGAGGCGGAGAGAACGCGACCGCAAGCCACACTCATCCTCAGGTGTTGGAGGGAGACGGCGCTTCCGGGGCCTAATTGGCTGGACTCTGCCCCGGCTCGCCAGGCATCGTCTGCCCTCACAGGACCCCTCCTCCCTCCCCCCATCCTCTCTGTTCCAAAAAATCCATACCCGTTTCAGGGATCCACGCTGGAAGTCAAATTCCATTAATCAAATCATAGCAGAGCGCGCTGTTGGAATACAAACGAGCCGGCTGCATGTTAATGAGGCAGGAAGAGGATGTGGGAAAGGGGGGGAGTGGTGTGTGTGTGTGAGTGTGTTGGAAGCGAGGTTTCCACACAGTGCGATCACCCCAGAAGCATGCTGAAGGGGGATGAGAAACCGGGCCGGTAGACAGAGGCCGATCTGTTCAAACACTCCCCGGCTGCCAACAGGTCTGCTCACCTCTGTATTTCCTGTCTGTGTGCATCGTCCGTACCACGTTTTTTTAATGTCTAACTCGCATCGTCTTTGCACCTTCTTCTTACACATTTTGTAGTCTCGCCAGCTTGCTGAGAACCAGGTGTTCCTTTACCTTCTGCTCTTGACTTTGGCTGTGAGTCACGCTTCGCTGGGAGATATAAATGGACATTACACATGCTTTGTGTGCAGACACACATTCACACCTTGTTTACTGTCAGCCAGTGGTTCCCAGCCTTAAATACCTGCTTGTGACAGCTCACTACTTATCTCTTATTGTGCATGTGCGTTATGTGCAGTTTAATCACAGAGGAATGTTATGAAGCGCAATGCTGTTCTTTATTTCCGAGTGTATATATATTTATTTGCGTTTTAACACGACCTTCTGCTCCACTCTGCTCTTTACTTAATGCAGCATTTCCTTTCCTTTCCTTTCCTTTCCTTTCCTTTCCTTTCCCCTAGAGCTGCTTAGTATTCTTCATGGGGCCCTGCTGCTCCTCCCTGTCTCCTCTCCTCCCCAATTAATAATCGCAATCAGTGACAGCCTTTGACGGATGATCGCTCCCGCCGGAGGAACCGTTTCTGCGGTGATGATGATGACAGCCATAATAATATTTAAAGTAATAATGATAGCTGTAATATAGTTAAAGGCTTACATGGACCTAATCTCCTGGATTTATTCGACCGCAATACGTGAGTCACTCTGTCGGTGAGAGAAGTTGCTGCGGGCTGTTGGAAACGAGCTTTCTCTTGCTCCGTGCAGGTTGGAAACACTGGTTGCTGTTGTGATTTTCTGTGGGAAAATCGTGTCCACATTGAAAAGGGGGAAGTACAAGAATAGAGGCGGAAAGCAGGCCGGTTAACACCCTTTAATGAAAACACTCCAATCCACCCAATGCAACTCTGTCAGACTGCACCAGCTCCACTGCCGTCTGTCACGCCGATTCCTCCGTTCCCCCAGCAGGCAGGATATCCTGCACATTACGGTGATGTTTTGTTACTGTGTGAGAAGGTGGCGTTCAAGGGCCACCCGTGTTGGTCATTTGTAGTTCAGCGTAGGGCTTTCTTTGTCTTTTGTTTGTGTAACTTTGAAAAGATTAAAGCTGCTCTAATGGAAATGATTGTGGCCGAAAAATAGTAAATTCAGCTTTTAAGGCGATTAGGATGTTTAACTGTTTTTGTCTTGAATATTTAGCGTTGGAATAGCGACAACAATGTTGATTTTTCAGAATAAAAGCATCGACCAAACATGTACAGAACGGGTTGAGTTGCGTCGACATGAATGAAACAACAACACGGAGGCGCCGTAGTCTGGACCAAGACTGCAAACGTCATTACTCTTTGTTACTCTCTCCAACCCTCGACAAAGGCAGCACAGACCAGATCCACTAGCTTCCGTTCTTACCTTTCACAATAAAAGCCCCAGGCATACAATATTCCCAAGTGACTATTTCGTATTTTTGTAGCAACAGCCTGTGCTCGAGTGTGTTAATGGAGAAAACGTTGTGGAAATTAGATTTATGTTCAAATGTCGCTCAGAGAAATAAAGTGATTACCGTGAAACAACGAGCGTACAGACGGCAGGAAACTCTGTTATCATCACGAGACGACAGCATCTTTAAATGGCCTCTTTGTCGTCAAAAAGCTGGAAAAGAGCCGCCTGCTGTCGTCCGATGTCCAATACGTCGGTCCAGTAATCTCGTTGCAGCCTGTAATATCTACATGAGATCTGACAGCCACGTCTCTGGTGTCAGTCTGTCCGCCAACGGCTCTCAAACGCAACACCTGGGAAATACAACCGCTGTCGTCCAAATGAAACTTTGCATTTTTCAATTGGCTTTAAAATGCTGCATGTACCATGTCCAAGATGTCAGCAGCTGGAGGGGGAGGGACACCGACGAGGGATTAACTGTGGCTCGTTGAGCTTTTCTGTGGTAATGGAGCCGCAGCGCGGGCACCGTGCCATGTGGCCGTGTTGATGCTGGGCGGAGGATGTGGAGCGCCGGCGTTTCACGCTCTACGCGGGATTAGGGCAGCGGGTCAGTGCGGTTAATGGAGCTCATATGTTAAGAGACAGAGGGCCTTGTAGTAAGAGTGGTGCTGTGATATGGAGGGGGGGGGGGAGTTCACATGAACCGCCAGTCGACGGAAATCAGCTGGAGACGGTTCAATTTCTCCACCTTCACACAGCGAGCTTATCAAACATGCCCTGCTCTCTTCGTGTCCTCAGTTTGTTCATGTACTGTGTGTAACCGTCTCTTTCACGGTGCTTATCTCAGAGAATGGTCCGCCATGCTGTTTTGCCGTCAAATAGGACAAGTGAAGAAGCAAGGCAAAAGTCAAAGGCCGGGGTCATCTCGGATTACAGTGGGTTCTTTCTGTGAGGGAGATAAGGTGCAAAGACTGAGGAATGTCAACAATATACTCGTAAATTGTTCTTAAAAGGTTGTTCACTGACAATATCACAACCCTTTGATCAGACTCTTAAAAGCTCTGATGACCAAAGGTTATTTTCTTTTTTTCTGCGCCCGGTGACGGCCGTCGCCGAAGGCATTATGTTTGTGCGTTGTCCGTCTGTCCGTCCGTCCGTCCGTCCGGTCCAATCTCGTGAACGTGATATCTGAGGAACGCCTGGAGGGAATTTCCTCAAATTTGGCACAAACGTCCCCTCGGACTCGAGGATGAACTGATTCGAATTTGGTGGTCAAAGGTCAAAGGCCACTGTGACCTCACACATTTTTTAGCATAGCTCCTTTAACATTTAAATTGGCTGTTTTTGTTTTTGTTTTCTTCAATGGTATTCCTCAATATATTTTGGGTTTGGATTCATGGTTAGAAAAAAACAAGACTTACGAAGACACCATGAACTTTGAAAATTGTAATGAACTCCTTTTGATGAGTATGTTGAACGTCATGTCTAAAATGTGTGTTTGTGTCCCTCTAAGGCTTCTTTGTTTCCAAGCTTGTGCGCTCGTATTTCTTTGTCAACACCCGTACTGCACTAACCGTGATTTTTCTTCCTTTTTTTTCTCTTCTTTGTTTCGCAGGGAGCGAAGCCGGGACCGCCACAAGTCCCGCGGCAAAGACAGCCGCTCGGAAAAGTCCGTAACAATTACCACGCCGCCCGCAGAGCCGCTGCTGGGCGACTCGGCCGTTCGCGGTGAGCAGGTCCAGGTAGGGCTGAACACAGCGCCGCTGCACCCTCGCCCAAAAAACAGTCACCGCATCCAAACCCAATCACACATGAGGAATCACCGCACACTTTCTGGACATTTCGCCTCGACCTTTTGCGGAGCACGGTTGCTTTGTGATAGAGTATCTCTGCTAGTCCGATTTATAAGGGATTGAGAGTACAGGAGATTTATCAGTCACGACTCAAAATGAGTTGGAATGATAATAGTGTTGACCAGCCCGGGCTGGGACGGGCCATCTGGTGTTTGAGGGCAAAAGCCAGAAAGGGCCAGTCCACTTTTGGCGAGGCCTGCGCCATCACTTTCAGGAAATCTACCGCAGATAAAATATCTGCAACAGGATCAGGATGCAGCAGGTTGCTTCTGTGGTCATCGCCACTTTGTTTTGTCGGAAGCAAACGCTGTATTTCACTGCAGGGAGGGGGTCAACTCGTGAGGTCCAGTGCAAGGTGGGGAGATTGCTTCAGCCCCCCCCCCCCCCCCCCCCCCGCGCCAAAAAATGGACCGGACCAAGCAAAAAAAACGTCGGTTTAGCTGTTTTGACTGTCGGTCAAAGTTCAAACTCTCCCCTCAGAAACCATGCTGACTTTGTCAGTGACAGAGAAATGGATTATGTGATGGATTGTATGATAACACAGAAATATAAGGTAGGAGATCGATCGTCAAATTACCTTTTTCTTTTTACTTTCGGCGTCTCGTAGGCTGCACCGTCAGCATGTGTTTGGGCATCGGTGCAGTCTGCCGCCCGGTCGTGTTTCCTGGAGTCGGATATAAAAGGCAGAGCGAATAAACGGCGGCGTGTTTGGGCGTGAAATTCCGGGCAGCACTCGAGGGGTACAAGAGAGCTCGCTTCCAAAACAGGCATTGAGTCATAGCCAATTTGTTGCGTTTTGTGTGGTATTTTTGAAAACACATTTCATCGTGTGACCCTTAAAGAAAGAAGAAATCGGACAAGTTTTAAGGTAACGGTTTGAGGGTTGTCATGACAAACAGCATTTCTTCAAATAAGTCTATTGATATGAATTAGGATATATTTAAGTCGCCGTATTTGCTTAGTTCAACAGTTGTGAAAAATGACAGACAATGAATTTATAAATAAATAGTATAAAAAATAGAATACAACTGTTCCGTCTTGTGTGTAAAAGTCTTGAAGCCTCCGACGTTCGCCAATCGTGTACTGACCTACTTGGCGCTCACTTTCCGTCGTGGAGAGACTCGTTAGCAGTCGTTTGTGTCTAACTTTAACACGACAGGATTTGCCACAGAGCACAGTCGTCCTCTGTGTTTTTCGCTCTTCATGTCTTATTCATGCGGTGGAGCTGCTGACGGGGCGGGGAGCGTTTGGCTTCAGTTTGAGTAATCGGGGCCAGCGTACTCCGCTGAGAGAGCGGCTCAGCACAAATCCCCAAATGTGCACTCCGGTCCCTGCTATGTGCTCCCGTATGTGAATATTTAGGGTCGGCCTCGTCTCGCAGTCGCTGCCGCTCATTACTTCCGCTGCCGGGACTTAATCGGTGTCTTGGCTGACGGAGCGGCGCATCGGGGGATGTCCTCCTGATTACCGCAGGACATCGTAAAAAGAAGAGGGGTGGTAGATTTGTTCAGAGCCTGCTGTTGCGCGGTGGTGTTTGTGTGTGTGTGTGTTCATTTGTTCACTTGGCAGCAAGCATTCACATCACGCAGAGCACAGATATCAAAGCACAACTCAATGAATGTGATACAATGAGTTAATGAATTAGCTTTAGAGGTGCTGGAAGGTGGATTTTGTCACATTTGGTTTCCTCTGCTAGCTGTCTCTAGTCTCTATGTTAAGCTAAGCTAACCTGCTTCATATTTTGTGGACATCAATCTTCAACAAACTATTTCTTAGCTTAGGTGTAAACTGCCAAACAGGCCTCATGACGACCAGTTCTTCACACGTTTTGTTTATTTACAATGGGATTTCGACACGGCCCGTGAATGAGGTTGATCGTACGCCTCCCGGACAGCTCGCTGGGTTTGAATAGAGCTCTTCCAGCAGGTCGCTCCAATTCCAGGACGCGGGCCAAAGCCCCGGGCCGTACGTACGTGTGAATGTGAAGAACACGCGTCAAGTGCTCGGTCAGCTGTGAAGTCTGAAGGTGGGAACGAGGTGGTTCTCGGCACGTTGTATTTTGCCGGCTAAGGACAATGGAGGGGAGCGTCGCCTGGACCTCTGGAGGTGAACTGACACTCAATAATGTCAGCAATTTGGGTCAATCCGTGCTGCTGCTGTTGGCTGTATGAAACTGGATATTGGAGTGGATACTGAGAGGTTGATGGGAGCAGCGGCGGGTCGATGCAGCGCTGCTTGATGAGCAAGTGTTTGTCTTACCATCCCACACACATTAACACACACACACACACACATTAACACACACACACACATGCAGCGCTGTGACGCCTCGGTGCTCACTGGGTCAGAAGCGATGCACGGAGAGTGGCGCTGAGGCAAGAGGCGAGCGGACAATGAGAGGATGCCTTGAGGGAAAAACGGATAAAAGGGAGGGAGGAAGGAGGGAAAGAGAGAGGGAGGAGGAGGAGGATGGGTGAAACCCTTGGAGTATAGCGATGGCACCTAATTGGTGGTGTTCACTGTCTTCTCTGGACTGTTTATTTACTGTACTCCTCCGCTCCACCTTCCTCTCCTGCTCCATCCATCCCATACCCCCCCTCCCCCCTTCTTCTCTCCATCTCTCCTGCTGTCAGGACATCCCATGTGATCATCTCATATCAACTCTCTTCCTCTCCTCCATCGCTCGTCTCCGTAGAGCCCCACACATTATGTGGCAGACGAGCGCACAGTCCCACACGATGCCTCCTGAGGCATGATGGGAGAGATTTCTATATAAAGGGAGGTCACACACACACACACACACACACTCTGGGATGTATCGGGGGAAGGAAGCACAGAGGCGATGTTCGAGCGAGCCGGACCGAGGATTTCGGGGATGCAGTCGCCACCGGTGATGGAGGCGGGAGACGAAGTGCTGCAGGTGCTCGAGATCTGCGAGGCGATAGAGGAGATAAGGGAAGTGATTGTCACAACCATAGAAGAAGACTCTATTACTAACTCTCCTCCAGTGGCCAGCTCTGGAGCGGGGACTAAACCGAGCCAGGTAAGAACAAGAGAGGTCCGACATGCAGCGACTGGAACTACGGGTTGATATAGAACAACAGCATCTATATAAACGAGTGAGGACGTCCAGTGCTCGCTGTCGCTGGATGTATAGCTCTTATAGAAATGGGTTGTAGGACCCAGGAAGCGTTCGTGTGATTCTATGCGGAGAAAGTGTCGATTAAGTCGACTAAGAATGTCTTTGGTCGAGGACGGGCCTGAAGCAGGTCCCCTTCTCTTAGTGTTGGTGACATTTCTTGTCCAATTTGTCTTTACTCCAACAAGGAGACACCCGCTGGTCTGTATTCATCGAGCAGCTCAAAGGGAACGTCACATTCCTCTCATTTAAATCAAGCTTTTCTTACTTTTCTCTACAAATGACATCGGGACCTTATTTCGGGTAGTCAACGGCGAGGGACAAATGCTTTTTTTTTGGTTTGAATTGTGCCATAAGTTCTCTGTTCCCTTCATGGTTACCTGACATTCCCGTGAATAATCCATTTCAACCACACTGCAATTTAACCTCTTCATCAAGCGCTGCTCAGCTGCCGGCCTCCCATTGTCTCGCCGTCACTCCTCCATCCTTGGAGTTCGTCCGGGAGACTATTTTTACGGCGCTTCCCTTCCTTGTCCCGACAAGTTCTTGGCCGCCTCGCGCGCTGTCCACAGTTTGAACAAAGGTTGGTTTTAAAGGAGCTCTTTGGGAATGCAATATTTGACACACACACGCACACCGTGCCTCCCAGGAGTGAGTAGAGTGCACTTGTTCCTGCTCTGAGCGAGAGGCTTTTGTTTGCAGCCCACTTATTGCTGAACAACAGAAAACAGGCTTTTAGTGGATATTTGACTTACCGCGAGAGACAACGGCTGTTATTTATACTCCGGTGGAGAAAGAATGCATAAAATACTCTGCTGAAAGCTTTGGAAATGCACGCTGGCAGACATAGCGTGTTAGTGTGCGTAGCCAGTGTGCTATATATATATATATATATATATATATATATATACCTGCTCAGATAAGCACTTAAAGGCTTAGTGATCGTTATTGTCGTCCCAAAGAACTTCTACAGGTGAGTTTGTGCAAAATATTCAGCTTTCTCTGATTTTAACCGCAGAAAATGTGTTATTTCACCTCCGACCAGAATAGAATATTCTCAGCAAATGTATTTTTTTGGCAAAACAGATGTAATTGTTATGTAATTAAAAATAAAAAAACTTTTCCTTTGAAGCAAAGTCATCGCAAAGCTTTAAGCTCGTGTGTTACTTACTGTTCTTCATTCACGGAGACGTATTAAAGGAATTTAATTTAGTTATTTTTGGGAAATACGCTCATTAGTTTTCTTGCCGAGAGTCAATACGTCTCCCACGTATTCTGTAGATTTAACCCTTTTTATTGTCGCCGTCCTCCACGCTCTCTTCTCTTCTCTTCTCGAGTGGCGTGTGAGAACACATCATATCGGATGTTTCCGTTATTCAGCTGTTAAGTCGCCCAGAGCGGAGGAACTGCTTGTAAAACCGGCGTCTGGGTTGAATAAATCCCTGCAGGCGTGGCACGTAGAGTAGACCTGACAGGTGTTTAGTTGAGGTGTGTTTTATTCATGACACACATGTAGTTTTGAGCGGAGGATTTCACACGTTGGTCTGTGTGCAGTAATACTGTCTGGCCTTTGAACTGCCACTGGCCTCGCTTTCCCTCCCTGTGTGGATCACTCCCTCTCCTTGTAATTGGCTGCCTTGTTAGTGAACATGTCTGTCGCGCTCTCGCGCCTTTGTTCCCTCTCTCTTTTCGCCGCTCCTCTTCCTCCATTTCAACCTACTTTTCCTGTGACGAATGGGACTGGGCCTCCTGCGACGCTGCTGGTACTGAACCAGATCAGCCTGAGGTGGCTGCTTAATCCCGTTAGGAAATGTGGGTCACTAATGTCTATTTTTAAACGCGTCGGCTGAGGGAAAGCCCAGGTAGAGTAGTGAGGACCCGACGACAGTAACGCTCCAAATTTCATGAGCATTGAGACGGCTTGTTGATGAGCAGGGAATCCTCGCACTGATTTTGCTTCATATTAAATAATTTGAAACACCGTGTGATGTTCTGCTAGTGTACTTATCAATGCTTACTAGTAGAGCTAAACCAATCAATTCAAAAAATCACGCTGAGGTTCCCCGTCGGCCGTATCCTCTTGCACCATTAATGCAGTGAATAATGTTTTCTTCCACTCTGGCTTTAAACATGACTCGTTGCCACATCACTTAATTGCAGTGGTGATGGACTTCTTAAAGGAGTCCTTAAGCAGTGTGTGATTCAGAGGTATGAAACTATGAGTGTTGATGAGTGTTGATGAGTGGAGGCATGAGAAGCTGTGATTCATGTCTCCCCTGGGTGCACGGAGCTGGTAGTCAGACAAGGTTACGACTTGAGAATCTGCACTCGGCACCACGTGGATCAGTTGTGCCATATTTACTCATTCAGAAAAAATAAATAAATGTGTTTTTAAGTCGGGAGACGCTAAAACATGACTGCATAGCGGCTTTGTTTTGACTAAATATCTCCAGTGCTGCTGAGGCACGCATACGTCCCCGATGCGGAGCCCTTATCCTCCGCTAATACCAAGAGAAAATAACGAGGCCTTGCTTACGTTTGTCGTCTGCCGGCGATCATTGCTCCGTGTGAGTAAAAGGCCTGTTGCCTAAGTCTCCACGGAGAGAGGCTGAGGGCCTCTTCAGTCCGCCGCTCTCGTGATTGATGAAGTGGATCTCACTGTTCTGTTTCAAAAAGCAATCTCCACTCCAATTGACTGCACTGAAACATGCATTATTTATCTTTGTTTGTGTGCATGTTGCATTACGTTCCCAGACTTTTGTACTATTATCTGTCAGATACACTTGATCTCCAACTGTCGAGTTAAATACAAAGAGTTGATCTAATGTTACTGTTGAATTATAACGTGCATCGTGTTTGTTTTAAGGAATCACTGATTGGAAATCGTAGTGCGACGCTAACTAGAGCCGCAGACCTGCACTGTAACAAGCACACGTTGGTTATATGTACCAATAGCGTTTTAAGACGTCTGATGCATGTGTGCATCCACTATTGATATTCTGTACAGCAGTGAAACTTCTATTATCAGTGCATGAGTGATAATAGTAGCTCACCCCTTGAAATAGGATTCATCTACAGCGGTACAGCGTTGGTTATCGGAGGTTCTTGTAGCCGATGGCAGTTCGTCATTGGACCTCTTCTTCCGTTGGCCCACAGAGCCGCGGCAGCAGCTTGTTGTGACTGGCTGTGTGAAGAGTTATTATCTCCCCTTGTTCTAGCGGCTCCTGCTCCGACGCCGCTGACCTTCATTATCTGCGGATGCAGTCGGACCCAGACGTCAGCGTTTAGCCCAGTTGGCAGCTCGCTCTGTTTACCTTTTCCACTTCCTGTCTTCTACTCCTTTCTTTTTCTCGCGTGCTGGGAAATTACCTCCCGTGCCTTTTTTTTGTCTTGTTTTGTTGAGCTGACGTCAAATGCAAAATAAATACAATGTAACTCCACTGGAGGAGCCTCGGCTGTCGGAAAATGTTAGCCGGCCGAATACAGCACAGTGACAGAAGATGGAAGAGATGGAAGCTTCCTCTCTGATATTTTCGATCTTCTGATGTCCTCTCTCACATTGTCCCCTCGAGCACAGTAGCTGTATCAGGCCCGAGCCCCCTCCACCATTGTGCTTTTGTTATTGTGCATTGGCTGGACTTTCTGAAGTCATTGGGTGCATCTCATTGATCATTTGCAGTGAGGATGAAGAAGTTCGGAATGATAAAATAAGGGTTTTAGGATGCACTCGTTATCTTAAATGCTTCCTTGTTCCCTCCTCTTCATATCTCCAGGATGACAACTGGGGCGAGACCACCACGGCCGTCACGGGCACGTCGGAGCACAGCCTCTCCCAGGAGGACATCGTCCGCATCACCAAAGACCTGGAGGACAGCGTGGGCCTCGACTGCCGCCGCTACTTCACCCTGGCCCTGGCCGTGGTCCTGGGCCTGCTGGTGTTCCTGACGCCGATCGCCTTCCTGGCGCTCCCCCACCTCCTCTGGCCGGAGAAGCTGCAGAGCTGCGGCACGGCGTGCGAGGGCCTCTTCATCTCCGTGGCCTTCAAGCTGCTCATCCTGCTGCTGGCCGTCTGGGCGCTCTTCTTCAGGCAGCCGCGGGCCGGCCTCCCGCGGGTCTTGGTGTTCAGGGCGCTGCTCGCCGTGCTGGTGCTGCTCTTCGTGGTCGCGTACTGGCTGTTCTACGGCGTCAGAATACTCGACTCACAGGTGGGTTCGGAGACGGGAATGCGGGCGTGAAATATGATAATGTCACTGCTCGTAAGTGCACGGTAACTAAAAATAAACATGGGAATTCAAGTCGCCAGACACGCACTAAACCAAATACTTCCAATAGCAGTGGGAGAGGTCTCGTTTATTGGCGACACATACATTTTTTATGCCTTTTAGGAGCTCAAATAAATCACAACCAACCAAAAGAGATATTTGGTTTCCCCAGCGCTGTGTTTACTGTGAGAGTCATCATTTAAAATCCCGGTTGGTCCCTCATTCAGAATGCATGTAAACAGTAAAACGCTTGCAATCCTTTGAAATGTGTCTAAATATTCATACGCTCTACATCTTGTCTTACATGTGTATGATCTTCTTTTTTTTTTTTATCCCCGCAGTAATATTTTTTTGGGGGAAATGCTTACTGCGTTTGCATGTAGTTTAGATTCAGTGTATACTGTGCGTATATGTCGTCAGGCGGCACAACTGACCCTTTAATATCGTCGCAGGACGAGAACTACCAGGGCATCGTGCAGTACGCCGTGTCGCTGGTGGACGCCCTGCTGTTCATCCACTACCTGGCCATCGTGCTGCTGGAGCTCCGGCAGCTCCAGCCGTGCTTCTCCGTGTGCGTCACGCGCTCCACCGACGGCGAGATGAGGCACTACAACCTGGGGCAGCTCAGGTGAGGAAGCACGGGGAGCGGCCAGCTGCTCTTTTCAATGTCGTCCGCTCATATCTTCTCATATCTTCTGCAAACGTGGCAAGACGATGTGTGTCAGTGGTTGATTTCTTCAAACAGCTAGGCACTGGAGTTTTCATCACACGAGAGGACATACTGTGTTTGTTGGGGACTATTTTCAGCGGCGGATTAATTGGCATTTGGGGTAGCAGGGCGGTGTATGTGGGATCATGACCGAATACACTACAGTGTGTGTTTGTGTGTGTGTTCATGGTAATGAAGCAACACGTCAGCCAGTAAACAGTGTGGCTCATTGGCACAGAGGAAGGAGACAGATCAGCCTCTGATTGGTCTTTTTATGGGACTGTTTGCAATAACAATCATGTGAATTAACGACTTTTTTTCGCGACAGAGTGTTACCGGTCTGTTCAGCTTTCTCACTGAGGTATCGGTGGATCGAGAGCAAGTTTAGCGGAATACCCAGATGTGCAGACAGAAGGGACAAGGCGCAAGGTAAAGAGAGCCATGTTGATAGATGATAGAGGAGGAGAACATGGGGGGGGGGTGAAAGGAGGGAAAAGGGGGGCGAGATGAAGGCGGAGCGAGAGAAAGAAACTGGGACACCTCAAGTGAGCGAGACATACACTGGTTACACATTCGTAAATGGGAGGAAGTAACTCATACAAGAGGCCGAGAGAAAGGAAAGAGAAAAGGGAAGATGGAAGAAAATGCAGAGACAAGAAGGCGTGCAGACTAAGTGGCTGATGGGGAGAGGAAACCGTGCCAGGAGGAAAACAACAACAACAAAAAAAGGAGAGGGTGGGGAAGACTTCAGAGAGGAAAGTCCTCAGAAAAGAGCAGCGCACAGAGGACGGAGTACAGAGGGAAGACCCAGGAGACGGAGGCAGGGAGAGACAGAATAGAGAACGAGGGATTAATACTTAATGGGAGGCTAGAGTTGAAGAATCCTAACATGTATGTGGGAATGAAAGAAAGGAACCGTGTGTGTGTGTGTGTGTGTGTGTGTGTGTGTGTGTGTGTGTGTGTGTGTGTGTGTGTGTGTCAAAGAACAGCTCCGACCAGACCAACCAGGTTTTATGACCTTACTATCTCTGAACAGGAAGATCCCATTTTTTTTTACGCCAAACACAGCAGCTCCCCGGTATCAATACGCAGCCCCCAGTCTCACATACGCTCATAAATCATGATTGATTTACAGACGGGCCTCTTTTATGACCGGACGGATGAAGCATCATCCCCCACATCTGCTCCCACACTGAGGTCTCATCTTTCTGTAGTTGTGCAGGTGGACTGGTTCACACTTTGTGTCTTGAAGTTCAAACTTTTACTGACTCCTCTCTGTGACCTCCATAAGAAGGTCTGTGTGGCTGCTCCACCAGAATCTCACTTGATAACCATTTGCCATAAATCATAAATTCCTTGAAGTAAGTGTCTTTGGCTGGAATTATACAGCACAGGAACGTCTTTGAACCCAAACCTTTCAGTTGAAAAACAACAACAATCCGAATCGCCACATTTGGAGATACGAGGTAAATGCATGGCATTGGTAGAAACGGGTCAGGCGTGTGTGTGTGTGTGTGTGTGTGCGTGTGTGTGTGTGTGTGTGTAACGGTCTGGTCTTGCTCGGGGGGTGTTGTCCTTTTGTAAGCTGCTCCATTCATGGTGCTTGGCCGGCAGCGTGCCCGTCCTCGCTCTGTTGTCCGTCTGCGACTGTAAACACGCGGCTAATTAGCGCTCCCTGCAGACCGGAGCGCAGCATCTGGTCAGCCTGCACACACACACACACACACACACACGCACACACACAAATTATTCATGCACATGCAGCCACAAACATGCATCATACAGAGAAGCACCGACATAAACGTGTGTGTTTTCTCTCGTGTATCTCCTCCACTAGCAGAAGGGCGGCTGCTGCTTTCATTCCTGTTTTTTTTTTTCCTGGCATGGTTTTCCTTATCATACTGGCCGAGGGCCCCCGGGGCCCCGAAGGCTTGTCTCCGTCTGCCTGGCCTTTGATGCCAATCTGGAGGGCCGGAGGAAGCCTTTTTGACGAGTTGAATGTGAACGCATTCCTCACAGCCAGAGGGGGTGGGGGGGGGTGGGGGGGGGGTCACGTTCCCTGACTGGTCAGTCCTGAGCAGCAACGTTGGAGACGGTCTCCGGTTGGTCTTTATTTCCGCGTAAGGCCAGCGGAGCTGCTCGCTCGGAGTGGTTTTCTGTCATGTTTGCTCGGCTTTAATGATTGACCGAAGTCGGGCAGCGGCAGAATTCCGGCGGAACAATGGTCCGGTCTGTTTGAATGCAGAGTTGACCAGGGGAGCGGCCACCAGTCTGCTTGCACGTTCTAAAAATGACAAACTGTTGCGACCAAATTCGCAACAGTTGTTCACCAGGAAAGTGGTGTTGTGGGTCCTAACGTTCCCCCCTCGGCCTAAAGCTCCTCTTTGACTCCTCTCCTCTCTGCAGCATCCAGCGGGCGGCTCTGGCCATCTTGGAGCGCTACTACTGCGACTTCCCGGTGCACAACCCGGCGCTGCTCTCCGCCTCCAAGTCCCGCGCGGTCAAGCACCTGGCCGGCCTCAAGGTCTACAACGTGGATGGTGAGTTCCCAGCAGCCCCCGCTGAGGGTGAGTGGTCCGGTCTTTGAACTCTGTGTTTTCTGTGTCTCTAACATATATGCTGGGGTCATGCTATAATCTGTATCACTCTGTATATCCACTACAACACACAAGAGGTCCTCCTTTTTAAATAATGTGTCAGCTGCAGCTAACATCCATTATTTTGATTATTGTCTCATATTTTTAGCTTTTTCGATTCATGTCTTCCATCGATACTTCCAGGCAGCCATTCGTTTGCATTCGTTTCAGTATAAATCACCTTGACACACATCAAGTCTCTGCAGGTCGACTTCCACACAGCGCTGGAATGCGCTGTGTGGAAGGAAGGAAGCGGATCCGCGACCGTTATCCCGATTGGAGGATGTGTTGTCAGGGAACGTAGAGGGCAGGTGATTTGTAGCCGACGCGCTACGACACGTGTGGTTATCTGATACCCGCCTCAAACGCTCTCTCCTCATGTGTCCCCTCACACCGACGCTAACCCTTTAAGACGCCTTTAGAGCTAAACTGAAAGCCTACCTTATTGACAGTAAGTAAACCAACCAAAGCACCTGTTGTTCACTTTATGAAAGCTCTCCTTAAATCGTGTGCACGTTCGGTGTCCTTGAAGCTGCACCTCCTTTTCACACAGAAGTGATGCTTCACACACACTTGCATGCCACAGGTTGATGGAAAAAAAAGGTTCAAAGTCGTCCTCACAACAGCTGGCAGACTGTAGCACAAGCCCTCTGTATTAAGTTATCGCTCTCCCTAAAGGGTGCTCAAGCTTCACCGGGCATGAATCCACACAGCTCAGATCAGTGAACCCTGTTCCATCTCTCTGTCTCTGTCTCTCTCTCTCTGTCTCTCTTTCTCTGTCTCTCTCTCTTTCTCTGTCTCTCTCTCTCTCTGTCTCTCTCTCTGTCTCTCTCTCTGTCTCTCTCTCTGTCTCTCTCTCTGTCTCTCTCTGTCTCTGTCTCTCTCTGTCTCTCTCTCTGTCTCTCTCTCTCTGTCTCTCTCTCTCCTCTCTCTCTCTCTCTCTCTCTCTCTCTCTCTCTCTCTCTCTCTGTCTCTCTCTCTGTCTCTCTCTCTCTCTGTCTCTCTCTCTGTCTCTCTCTCTCATGTCTGGAGCTTTTCCCTCCCACTCCTCTCTCTCTGCAGCCGTACCAGCGTTGCAATAAACGCTTTAAAGCGGCCATAACGTTCATTTACGCCGCATCTAATGGGCCCAGGTGATTTTTATGACGCCCGACGAGCGAATTTGGTCTCCGTGTTGTTTTCTCCGCTCCCATAAAAGCGGGGATTAAAAGTGCCGACACGAAAACAAAGAAACACATTGAAATACAAAACGCATCGTTATACACGGCTCCTGAAATAATACAATAAAGACATCACATCATCATATTTAATCACCACACAGATAACACATACATACATTTTATTATGAGGAGTTCTGCTCATTTTTATTTTACGTGGGTGTGACCACGATATTCACTGCATTACTTTGATTTCTTTTTATTCAGACGTTTTAAATCTTCCGTACAGAAAGCGGTTCAACACATCTCAGGTTTACCTGCTCCTGACATGGCAACACATGCAGGATACCTCTCACCCATGAATCCCATCTGAGTGCAGTAAAGCGAGCGCCCCTCTTCTCCCCGGCCATGAATTATTCTGTTCACGCGCGATCCCTGCCCCGCATTAATAATTCAGCGGCTCTGCCTTCTTTTAACCTGCATTAACACCAAGCAGTGGTTCATCAGCAGCCTCCCATTCTCCTTCCAAGGAAAAAAGTTTCTTTAATTAGACTCCTGAAGGCACCGAGTGGCAGAGGAAAGGGAATGCTTGAATGGCAACAGCAACGAGTGGGTGAGCAGCGTGGTTAGATTTTCCAATGATCACGGTGCTCGGAACAATTAAATATTACGACTTTGTGCGGCTTTTCACGTCAGCTTTGATATTGCGGGTGATAAAAGGAGCCGTGGTGTATGTGCATCAATGATCTACCCCCCCCCCCCCCCCCCACTCTAAAAGCACGTTGCATCTTTATGTCATCACCAAGGATTTCTTCGTTCCATTACGTTTCGTCTCTAAGGCGTTTAAGAAATCCCTGTCTCATCTTTTATGTCCTCGACAGGTCCGGGGAACAACGCGGCAGCAGCGGCAGCAGGACTGGCCCACTCCCAGTCCAGAGCCATGATCGCGGCCGCCGCCCGCCGCAGGGACACCAGCCACAACGAGCTGTACTACGAGGAGGCGGAGCAGGAGAGGCGCGTTCGCAAGCGCAAAGCACGGTAATTTAGTTTCCGAGCCGTCTCGGCGCTAAGACAAACGCGAGAAAAACAGCGACAGAATATTTCCCGCTTTGAGTGAAACGCTTTCTTTTTTCTTTCCCTCTCCAGACTGGTGGTGGCGGTGGAGGAGGCGTTCACGCACATCAAGCGCATGCAGGAGGAGGAGCAGAAGAAGGCCCCGGGGGACGTGATGGACCCCCGCGAGGCGGCGCAGGCCATCTTCCCGTCCATGGCGCGCGCCCTGCAGAAGTACCTGAGGACCACCAAGCAGCAGCACTGCCACAGCATGGAGAGCATCCAGCAGCACCTGGCCTTCTGCATCACCAACAACATGACGCCCAAGGTTTTTATTTTGTTTTTCATTCCGTCCCACGTGAGCTTGACATCTCATTCTGAGTTGTGATAACTGTGTGAGTGTGTCTCCCTCCCCGCCCAGGCGTTCCTGGAGTGCTACCTGACCCCAGGTCCCACCCTGCAGTACAGCCGGGACCACTGGCTGGCCCGCCGGTGGACGCTGATCAGCGAGGCGTCGGTCACCAGCGGCCTGAAAGACGGCTCCGCCTTCCTGCTCCGGTGCGGGGACTTCAGCCTGGTGGCGACGACCAAGAGGCTCCCTTACATCCAGATGTCGGAGGAATACATCGACCCCAAGTCGCACAAGTTCGTGCTGCGGCTACAGTCGGAAACCTCGGTGTAGGACCCCGAACTGTTTTTGAATTCTCTCACTCTGTTTTGTGGCTCTCAAATGTTTTCACTTTGGGTTTGTAGTTTTTTATTTTTTTTTATATATATTACATATGAATCTTAATATTACACTGATGTTTGAATATGTTGATCTTTTTTTATGTTTTGATTTGGATGAAATGGAAAGAAAGAGGCAGGAATGATGCACAATCACTGAGCCAAACAGTCCCGGTCGCTCCTTTATTTCCACGAGACGGACGGACGGACCACTAATGACCGCGATGGTGTGACTTGGATTTAGGTTGTTTTTAAGCCTAACGGAAACACTTGACATCTCCTCGTCTGCAACATTTGAAAGTATTGCATTTGACAAAAAACAACAACATCAATCTGACTTTGCATTAAATGCACATCTATGTATGTTTTATAAATGAAAATAATTCACCTTGGAAGGACGGAACATGTGATCTCAGACTGTTTTATCTCCTCATCACTGCTTCTACGTCTGTCGCGCTCCGGACAAACACTTCCCTCGGCTCTTCTCCAGGTGCAACGGAGCAAAATCAGAGGAGGAGAGACGGGGCCACGATGTCGCGGATAAATAAAGTACTACTGATTACTCCAAAGGGGAATTCCCCCCTATGTGGGTTACTACACAGCAGAGAAATCGAAATATAGTAAATTCTCTTCTAGGGCTGGAATTACCTGTACTCTACTGCAACAGCTCACATGGTAAATCTAGTGTGGGGTTCATTGACACAGTCAGTACAGCAGAGAGAGTTTCTGTTGTTCTATCTGCTCTCCAGCTGTTTCTGCTTTGTCGTTCTCCTGATCTACCAGCAACAAAGCAACACTTCCTCTGTTTTTCACATTAAAACAAGGGGAAGAAAGAGTCGGTGGTATTCCGTTTCCTAAGTCTGATCGAAGTTGTTTTTCCCCAGAGTTTATGACTTAAGAACTCGGGAAACAAAGATTTTGCTCGAATATTTTTTCTTTTGAGGCTCCTGATAAAAGAAGAATAATCTTTAACACGAGTCGGGGAAAAAGTGTTGTGAAAGCATTCATGTTTTCTCCCCGGTCAGTTAATTTGAGGTTCATGTATTGTGTGTTAGCGAGTTATGTAAATTAAAACTCACCTGAAAGAAAACATGAATGCCTTTCAGTCAGAACATTGGGTCGTGATGTCTCTTGTGGCCGCAAGACTTTAAATGGGAAAATTGGTGCTGTGGAAATAGACACTGATTGTATAAACACATTAACGGCCACAGTTTATTTACGGCATCAAACATGATTTAATCTCTCAGCGTTTTGCCTGAGAGAGTATCAATAGTGAGAGCTGCAGCGGGGCGGAACCTCCCTCCCAACAGGACCGTCTGGTTTTCCTTCACTACCTTGTCTCACCTCTGTTCTCTGACGAACACGCTCGCAGTGAATCCCTCGAGGTCAGAGAGGAGTTGTTTTCTTTCACCCGATGCATCAGCCAGAAGAATCCGGCGAATGGCAGATCTGCCAAAGTTGTAAAAGAGCTCGTGTGTGTGAGACTCACTCAAGAAGGAAAATGTGTCAGTGATATTATCTTCAGTGGCTCCGAGCAGGGCTGTCCCCTACTGCCCCCTGGCGGCTGAACGCAAAACTGTCCGTTTTGTCTGCCTGAGGGGAACAGCAGCCAGTTTCCATAAAGAAATAAAAAACACAAAGATGCTGTTCATGTACGCAAAAACATTTGTTGACTGTAAACTTGCAACTGTCAAAGCACCTGGGAAGAACAAACAAAAAAACGACGTCTTTATTTGACTCACTGGTCACATTTTGTACCTACTGACAGATGAAGTTGTTATGATCCCAATGTGACTGTGCTGCCTGTTTTTACACTGTAACTATTTATGTAAACAAGCGTGTGTGTGTGTGTGTGTGTGTGTGTGTGTGCCGTTCCAGTTCACACGACCAGACCCCCCCCCTCTACATCACCGCCGTCTGCCACGCTGTTGCCGGGTTAAAAATCCTCTGTGGTGATGACGTGACATTGCAATGCAAGACGTGTTTCACTTTCACAGGTATTAGCATTTGTACAAAAAAAAATAAACATTTTTATGAACATTTGTAAAAGCTGCTGTATGGGACCATGTGGAAACGAATGAGTTTGAGGCCTTGTTTTGTGCTTCACTGCTTTTTCCCCTGCATGACGTTTTCACTTCCAGTTCAAAGGTGGCTCTGGTCAGTGTGAATACTTTCAAGGCACCAAACTTATTTGTGAAAATGAGGACTGTGCTCAAAACCCAACATGCTTTAAAGGGCCAGTGTGAAGGATGTCGGGGGATTGGCAGAAATTAAATATGATATTCATAACTTTGTTTTCATTCGTCTATAATCACCTGAAAATGAGAATCGTTGGAGCGAGTGAACTGCTAGACACCAACAAATCCTTAACACTGTGCCTTTAATTGCTGCATTGCATTCTGGTCTATTGAGGCTTTTTATTGTCTTTGTATTAAGCTTTTAAATGAATTTACTTTCCTTTTATTTACCTTAAGAAGATTGTTATATGATTATAATACAACATGATTTTGAGGGCATATTTAACTGATGATTACAGCTCTGTTGAGTACAAACTAAAGGGCAAATGTAACATTATTTTGTCATTTTAAGGTGTTTTTTACCACTTTAAAACGCCTTAAAATGACACTTCTACAACGAGATAACAAATCTGATTATTGTGACCGTGACCGGTCTAGGCTCCCGTAGAAAGCAACGTTTTCCACTGCTGATTGGGATTTGTCCTGTTCTCCCGGCAATCAACCTGCATGGCATTTTACTTTCTCTTTCATTTCCTCTCCCCCATTGTTCCCGACTCCCTCCTCAGCATCTCCATATGCACTCGTTTCTCGTCTACGCCAGCACTCTGCTCTGTCGCTGCCCATTACGCGTCCCGGCCCTGCCGTGTGTCACGCCGGAGCCTCATTCCAGCTCGTCTGGCTGTGATTTGGTGGCTTTTTTTTTTTTTTTTTTCTTGTCTGGAAGCTCAAAGGTAATTGGCTTTGCCGTCGGCCTGTCAGAGCGGCCTTGCGGGTAAATGAATGTTGGGTGTCCAGGCGCTGCAAAAACAAACAGCCTCATACCTCCGCGAGCGTGAGGCCGGCCTGTCGGAACTCATCTGTCCTCGTCTTAAGAACCCCCCCTCAGGAAGATGAGGTGCATTTGCATCTAAATGGAATGTTGTTCTTCCCCTCATCCCCCCGTCTCTATTAGTTTGGTAATGACTTTGGCTCCGTGAGAGGAAATCCTTCCAGCGGCTTTAGATTGGAACAGAAACCTACACCTCGACACGTCTCGCGCCCGTCTTTTTCTGCGCTCTTTGCTAGTTTTTTATTGAACCTGACGCTGTCATCCTTCCTCTCTCGGGGAGAGGAGGAGGAGGAGGAGGAGGAGGAGGAGAGAATTCAGTCCTCCTGCCTCCCTCCCTTTAGTCAGCGCTCATGTAAAACACCATCACACTTGACATTCACAGGGATTATGTCACCTGAAGGCCCCGGTGGAACACTTGCACCGTGACACTGTCTGCTTCCTTGTTCCCCTGGAGAGATGGCGACACGTCTTCTTGCCTCGGGTCACGTTTAGATGCGCGCACGCAGCTCTCCTCCCTCAGACGCGGCTGCGTGGATTATGTGTGAAACCCACGCCGCGATACAAACATCCTGTTGACACACTGCATCACATCCACCTTTAGGGGAAATAGCGATTCTCGCAAGGCCCCGCATTATTAATTCATGTCCAGCAGGAGTGTGTCCGCTCGCGAGTTTATCCTCACCCCAACTCCCCCCGAGCCCCCCGTCCAGGTCCCTTCTCCCATTAGGAGGCATAATGATGCTGAATTATTCACCGAGGTTTGAATAATTCACGCCTGTTGACCGAGGGATGAAATGTGCCAATCTGTTGTCTTGAGCCTCGGTCTGGACCTTCCTCGTGAGGGGAGAACTGTCTCACATGATACAGGCCTTAAAAAGCAGCAGAGGTGGTTCACACTAAGACACGTGCACATGGTCGTCCTGGACTTTTATTTTGTCCTGAATTAATCCTAAAACAACAGTTCAAGCTTTGTTGCTACCTAAAAGAACAAAAAACAGTAATTTATTCTCACAGATAATTCATTCTATCACTTACATCAACCTTAAAGCGGCTATAATCAATATGTTTATATTAACATATTTATTGTGACATTCCGGTTAGTCGTCGCCGTCATCTTCCTCATCTGGGTCGTGACTCTCGTAGCTGTCCTCCGGGACGTAGTTGCCGGCGTTGTCCTGGTCGCCGGCGGACTCGTCGTCGTCCTCCGTGTTCACCCTCCCCGACAGGACGTCCTCTATCCAGTCCTCCAGCTCCTCGGGGGTGGGCAGGTCCTCGTCGTTGGACATGTCCAGCCACACGCTGTCCGCCTGGCACATGGGAGCACCGAGAAAGTCAAGGTGGGTTGATCCGCTGTGGCGAAGTCTTAAGATTTGAACCACTACTCACATCTGTCACGTTGACCACGCCGATCTGAGGTCTGAACAGGTCCAACTTGAAGGTTTTTTCCCAGTAAGTTGTCAGCTGGAAGGGGGCGAGACAAGTTAACTTAGACAACTTATCAGTGACAAATTGATTTGATTCTCTTGTTGGAGATGTGAAGCGAATGACGAGGCAGAACCAGAGGGAAGTCGTCGGGGTCGATCCAGACGATGCTGAGCTCTGGGTTGTTGGTGTTGTCTCTTGCCACGTCTTTCAGGATCTCCAAGAACTCGTAGCCATCTGGGGACCACAGAGCAGATAACCTGAGTTCAGCTGCAGGTGCTAATGAAAATAAGGAGGGAAACAACTGCAGAAAGACAGAAAAAAGGCACAGACCTGGATCTTCCTCCTCTGCAAACGCCACAATATGTATTCCGTCCATGTCGTCCTCCTGGGAATTAAAAAAACATGCAGTACTGCACCTGAAAACCGCTTCAGACAATTCTCAGACCGAAACTACTCACCCATGTTTCAAACATATTCTCTGCCCGGAGCTTCCTCAAAGTCGCCCTGTAAAGAGCACATGTTTAACCAGGTGTTAACGGCGTTGAAGTGACGTTTGAAGTGAAGGTCTCACTCGACCTTCTGTGCTGGTTGACGAACTCGACGATGTCCATCTCTGACAGAGGTCTGCCAGGCAGGATGGCCGGCTCCTCCATGAACGGCTCGTAGAAATTCACCTCGTTCATCTTGAGGGAGAGATGTTTGGCTACCTTAAAACACACACGACGGGGAAGGATTTCACCATGATGATACTCCGAAATGTATTATCTGATGATGCATTTTACAGTAAAAGCTCAAACTTGAAAACAGAAAAAAAACAAAGGAGCTAACTCCCATAATTTGGCTGTGTTGCAATTCATGAAAAGATCGTTGGGAAAGTGGGTTACGCGATTTGTTTAGAGTTAGATGAGAAGATTAATACGACTCCTGTGTCTAAATGCTTAATATAAAGCTGTTAGCTTAGCTTAGCTTAAAAACTGGAAACAAGGGGAACCTTCTAGCCGGGCTCTGCCGCCACCTCTAAAGCTTACTAATTAACATGTTATAGTGTTATTTAGTGAGCTTTAGAGGAAGTCACTGCTTCTGGACATAAAGTAGTCCTTCCCCATCTCAAGTCTTTATGCTAAGCTAACCAGCTGCTTGCTGTAGCTTCATACTTAGCTGTGATCTTCTCATCGAACTCTCTGCAAGAAAGCAAACGAGTGTCGGTCTATATCCCCAAATGTCAAGATTATAACAGTGTATTAACAAGCAGAGATCCTTGGATTAGGACGCTATGAAGGACTTACAGATTTATCAAATGTAGCAAAGAACTTGATGTAAGGTTGAAAATGCTCCGAGGCCTCCTGAAAAGCTTTGTAGTCTGAGAGAGAGAGAGAGAGAGAGAGAGAGAGATAAGGAACTGGCTGAAACCGAAGCAGAGAAAGTAAAGACAGATTCAAGTGTGTGACTTCATCATTCCCATTCTGCGCACATCCACAGCCCAAATCTACCGTCTGTGATCGAGGAGGCAAGCGGTGAAACGCACTCGCTTCATTCAATTTCCCATCGTGATGCTACTGTCCTCGCCCAAAGTGACAACGTCTCCCTTAATACAGTTGTATGCGCTTGTAACGCGCTGCTGGCTCTGCTCCCAGCTATAGGTCACGACCCAGGACCAGCCTATCTCTGGACAGAAATAGCCTCCATAATGAAACTTCATGCCACTGTCATATCGGACCACATAGCATCTTCCCTCTCTCCCTTTTTCTCCCATTTCTTTTTTTTTAGAGGCACTATAATTGCAGTGTGACCTATTAGACAGAACTAGAAGCTATTTAAAGGCTCTTGTGGGATTGAGAGCGCCACAGTCTGGAATCAGGTTTCCCTTTAGCATGGTGATGTAGCTCCATTAGCCTCTAGATCCCATCAGCGTCTGGGGAACACAGTGAGGCTGACGTTAAGAGGACAGAGGAACAGTGTAGATGTATTTTTGTTAACCCATCACACACTCCTTATGCTTGTTAATTCATGGAAACACAAATGCATTGATAAATCACGTAAAATAGACGCCGGCACGGGTTCGGTGGTAAACTAACGTGAATCTTCTCCCTTGAAGTAGCCAATGAGGCGGATGTCCTCCTCCATCCTCTCGAAGGCCCGCAGCTCCATGGCGTTGTTGAGCATTTCCACCGGGTCCTCCAGCACCTAGGGGGCGGTACAACACAGGTAAGTGGCTTTTACGGCTACGAAACGGTCAACAAATTTTGAAAACCTGCTTTCGCGGCGAGCCTTAGAACTTTTGTACCTTCATGCGTGAATAGGCAAATACTGTTTGGAAATTGGGAATGGCTGGCTCCGGAAGTGAGAGGCACATTAATTTTTCCTCGGCATGAAACTCTCCCGGTTAACATATCTGTCAAACTATTTAAAATGCATCCATGTAAAAATCCCTTTACCTTCAGGGGAAAAGTGACATGAAAGCTACTCCTGCTGAACCTTGTACTGCTATGAAATGCATCATTTGCATGTATTCTAATGAGGCTGCAGCTGTTAATTGCTTGAAGATTTCTTCTTTCAGTGGCTGCCAAGATTACGCATTCAGACTTTTTTTAAACAGCCGAACCCGATTGTTCACTCACATCCAACAGGAACTCCACGAGTGTGTCTGCTGAGAGCTCCCCATCGAACTCGATGACCCGGTCGTTCTTGAAGACGTACAAGCTGCCCACCTCCTCCAGACCTAATTCAACAGCAGCAGTGTGTGAGTTTAAGAAAGCTCATTACAGGGCTTCACGTTTTAGAGAAAGGAAGCATCGGGACAGGATTTTACTGAAAGTACTGATGTTGGATGGAAGCTAAATCTGAGTCCAGACATTCAGCATTCACAGAAATGCAACTGATGCTGTGGAATCAGGAGTCATACCCAGTTTTTTGGCTACTTTGGCATCCTTCTGGGAGTCCACCATCCCAAAACCGATGTCTTTGTTCTCCAGGACCTGAGCTGTGAGCTGGGCGGTCACACAGTACGTCAGTCAGCGTACAGTCATTGAAAGTCATTGCACATCTTAACTCTGACTGTGACCACAAGTCTACGTGATGTTTTGGGAAATCTAAATTCTTAGCAGCACTTTAAATCAGTTTACCATCTAAAATATTGCTGGAACAAGAGGACGCATGTTGAAAGCACACATTCATCTTAGGCAGGTTATCCCAAGAGTGTTCAACCAGAGAAAGTTCTGACTGCAACTCTGCCTGAGTTTGAACAAAAACGACGTCACGTGTGTCACACCTGTTGTGAAGTTTGAGGACATGATTTTAAAACGCTGCTCCAAATCGACATTGCACTTTGTCACTGTGCTACACATTCGGAACCACCTCGCTGAGGATCTCAGTCACTGTCCAAATGATACCACGTTTAAATCTAAAGGGTGTGTTAGGGGCTAATTAGCTAATGTTAAGCATGCTGTCACGCTAGTGTACCTTGATACGTTTTTATCTGCTTGACATCAGCATGTTAGCGATGGCATTGCGGAAAAAGAAGTTAAAAAGCTGTCTGCTAGTTCAGCACCACGGACAGCTCCACCGATTTATCAACACATCCTTTTCACACATCATTCATGATGGCTAAATTCAGTACAGTTATTCTATCCAGATACATGAATTAATTTGGGGGCTTTAATGATCTTTTATTTTATTTTATTTGATATGTATTTTATTTAATCATTTAATTATTTTATAAATAAATAATTTCAGTTCCATGAAGAGATTTAGTGGGTGTTACTTCCTCACAGCGGGGAATGTGACACTGAGGCCGACATGGGTCAGTGGTTCCCAACATGGGGGTCAGTACCCTGTGGAAGGGTCGCACGGTCATTAAAAAGCATAGGAAAGTTTTCTGAGTGACGACGTTTCCCACGCAGACTTTGCAGTCAACACTTGTGACCGTCTGTGTCCTTGAAAACGAAATCGCTTTAACCGTTGAAAAGAGAATCTGTGGCTCAGTCACTTTCTACGCGGTGTGTTTGAGCTGGCTGCTGGTGCTGCTGCTTTCTCCGGCAGTACATCTTTTCATTACAGAGCCTCTTGTCTCATACTTTCATCTCATGAATACGACAGGAAGGGACGCGAGTAGTTCTTTCTAGTTCACAGCCAGACAGTGAAGAGTTTTGGGAACGAGCTCTAATTAGCAGAGTGGCCTAGAAACAATCCCTGGATACAAGTGAAGCGCAGAGGAGGGCACATGTTGGGGTTAAAGTCACTGCTTTGTGCAGGTAAAACAGCAGTGAATCCATCTCCACTTGAAGCAGACAGAGGACGACCGAGGCGTTCAGTGTCTGTTTCCAACCAGGGGAGGACCACTGACTCTGCTGTGACTTGTTGTGACAGGTCAGAGTCAAATGAGCGAGGCAGTGTGACCCCTCTGGGATTTGAGCTGTAGCTCGCCAGCCGCCTCAGATATATAAGGGCGATGTACGTCACAACGCACACATCTTTACATCTATACCATTAATAAAAACAACTAATGGGTTTCCAGTCTGTGATAAAGCTCTTTGACTGGTTGGACCGAAAGCCATTTATTGATTACCTTTTCACATTTACACCTGCAGACTTAACAGCGGTTTTAAAATTGACAAAAACAATGATTTATTATTGGATTACTAACATTTAAAACTGCATTATCACCACATAGAAAGGCACTTCCAAAGGGATTTTCACAACCTGGCAACCCAAAAGCACTAACAAATGATTTACCAACCATAAAGGAAGAAAAGAAAGTCTGTCTCTAAAATGTAGAAAGAGTCTAAAGGACCATCTTTTAACTCCTCCGGCTCTCCTCCTCCTCACCTCCAGCACCAGCTCTGTCATCTGGAAGCGCTTCTGCAGGCCCTTGCTGGCCGGCAGCGGCTCGTGGTAGAACAGGCACAGCAGGTCGTATCTCTTCAGAGCCTTCTTGTAGTTGCGCTCGCTGACGTCCAGCACCCTGTCCCTGCCGTCGAAGTTGGGGAACTCCAGGCCTTCCTCGGCGCTGCAGAAGAAAACCAAGCAAAGGCAAAGGCCGGACAGCAGGGAGAGCCACAACTGCTGCATCGTCGGGTTTCGGGTTGTGGAGGCGTTCGCCAGCCGGGATAAAGTTGGCAGAGAAATCAAAGTACCTCTCAGGGCCCAGCTTGAAGAGTGTAACGTATACCGTACACAATCTAGATTTGATCTCTGTTACCTCCCCAGCAAATATGAAATATTCTCACAAATATCTCATCCCTGTTTTCCCTCTCTCTCTGCTTCTCTCTATATCTCGCCCTCTCCACCTGTCTTCTGTCTCCTCCTCTCTCTCCGTCACTCAAGTCTTTCCGCCGCAAATCTCCCAGGAGGGTCTTTCTTTCCCCCCTTTTTCTCTCCCGGACTGAGAAACCCATCCCAACGGTCCACGGACAATTATCCATGTGACAGTCATCCATGTCCTTGACATAAATTCAGAAATAAGAAAAAAAAGGAACTGCGAGAATTTCATGAGCCATTTAATTTGCAATGATGCTAATATATGTGCATTGGAAAATTAGATATCATGCTATGAAATGAATGAAGAATTAAACTGCATTCATTTAAACAGACTGATTGTGAATGTGAAATAGAAAAGACAGATTTTCTGAGGAGCATCCCTTTTAATGCCAATTTGAGCCAGTCGTCCAAATGTTACGGTAACCTAACCTGTAACTTAACCTCGTTGTGCGCATTACCGTAATGACGGCATTCAGCCCGAAGTAACAGATCCCAGATCCGCGCTTTGTTTCTCCTCTCCAGACAGAGCTGGAGAATAGAATGAAAGATGGAGTGCTTTTGTCTGTGGAGGTTTTTAATGCTGTTGCAACTTTGTGTTTTATGTTTGGTTCCCGCGTCAGGTAATGCACAGTCAAACAAATACGACACGTGGAACCACATTTAAATGTGGTGAGACTTTGTTGCTTTTAGTTCCGCTGTAACTACTTGAGGGAACTTCTGATGTTGGGAGTCATTCATCACTTCACGAGCTAAGTTAGCTAACTAGCCTACGAGCTAACCGTACAAACGTTAAGGTTGGAGTGGTTTAAACGTTTCGCTTACAGTAACATTGAAAAATATAAATGTAGGTTTATTATAAGGTTTGCATTCATTGAGGCTGTGTGCGGTTTTGGTAACAAGTTAGCTCAGGCTAGTTAGCACTAACAAATGCTCTGTCAATATTTACTCAGACGAGAGAGTAAGTGGTTACAAATCATACACTGTGTGGAAAAGTGAATAAAAACTGACAAATGCAATATATTTGAGGTATTTGTAGGACACTTGAGCTCCTTGTTGAACCACTAGCCTTTGGGGCAGCCTCACGACCCAATAAACTCTCTTCCTAATCGGATGTATCAGTCACGTGACCCTTCGGTAAATTCTAAGATCGGTCCGATATAAACATTTATTCTGACACCGTTTGCCGTTGCTTCCAGGTCAACAGTGGAAGAAAATTAAAGACACGATTTCCAATGCAGTTAAAGGGCACGCTGCGTGCAACCCTGTCAACTGTAGCTGCCATTTAAGGTGGGTGTGATGCCATGATGTCTTTGCTGTTCCTTAAACATTATACCTTCTTATTACAGGACAAGGTTAGATCAGTGAAGATGGTCGTTGTACCTCGCATGCATTTTTTTGCGTAAGCAAGCGTTAATTATATAATGTGGATTTGATCCGTTTCTGACCCCCAGGGTCCTACAGGACGACTTGCGGCCCTTTAAAGGGAGAATCTCTGAGGATGTCATGGCTGCGACAGTCCAAAGAGGGGTGGGCACCCACTACCAGATCGTGGGACACAAGCTGTACAGGGAACACAGCTGCATGTTCCCCGCCAGGTAAGGAGGAAAACAAGTGCTTGACGTGACCCCTTCGTGATGTTTGATCACAGAGACTGTATATCCAGTGTTATATGTACACACAGCTGTTTGTTTGCGCTGCCTAAATCTGCCGTCTGTTTTCAGGTGCAGCGGGGTGGAGCATTTCATCCTGGAGGTGATTGACAGGTTGCCCGACTTGGAGATGGTGGTAAACGTGAGGGATTACCCTCAAGTCCCCGGCTGGGTGCAGCCGACCCTGCCCGTCTTCTCTTTCAGTAAGGTCAGAACTCTGGGCATCACTTTTACTCGCACATTGGAAAAAAAAAAAAAACACTCTGGTGTTTATTAAAAGCAATAACTGGTTTTGAAACGTGCGTGTTTGATCTGAGCAGACGGCGGACTACCAGGACATCATGTACCCCGCGTGGACGTTTTGGGAGGGAGGGCCTGCTGTGTGGCCCATATACCCCACCGGCCTGGGAAGATGGGATCTGATGAGGGATGACCTCAAAAAGTAAGGTTTTATTTTGGCTATTTAATGGCATAAATCATGAATTCACAGCAGAAGAAATGGATTAACGGAACACAGCGTGACGTGTGTCGTGGTAGATCTGCTGCACAGTGGCCGTGGAAGAAGAAAGAGTCCAAAGGGTTCTTCAGAGGCTCCAGGTCAGTCCTGCGACTTCATTCCGTTTGTTTTATTTTGCAGCAACATACAACAATCGCTGTCTTCTCGCCACAGCTGGCGGCAAAGCTCAGGCTGTTGAGTCGTTCTCTTCTCTGTTTACGTTGGCAGGACCAGTCCAGAGCGGGACCCTCTGATCCTTCTGTCCAGAGACGCTCCCGAGCTGGTGGACGCCGAGTACACAAAGAACCAGGCCTGGAAGTCAGAGAGGGTCAGTCATGCTGAGACCGCGCCAGGGCCGCATACAAACATGATGATTACAAAGCCACTGTATAAGATATCGTGACTTTCCTGTTATATTCCAAAAGGAATCTTGTGTTTTTAATCTGTTTTTCTGTCTGTTTTAGGACACACTAGGGAGACCCCCGGCCAAAGAAATCCCCCTGGTCGATCACTGCAAATACAAGTAAGCCGAGCTGTTGATCAAGAAGGCAGCTCGTTCGACGGCAACCGCTTCACTGAATTAACGGTCCCACCCGACCCTCGTTGTGTCCTCCCCAGGTATTTGTTTAACTTCCGAGGCGTGGCGGCCAGCTTCCGCCTCAAACATCTCTTCCTCTGCGGCTCCCTGGTGTTTCATGTGGGGGATGAATGGCAGGAGTTTTTCTACCCTCAGCTGCAGCCCTGGGTCCACTACATCCCGGTCAAGCAGGACCTCTCTGACGTCAGGTACCTCAGCTAGCTGTGATGAAAGGAGTCTGGCTTTAAACAGAGAGCATAGATACCGGCTTCAGTTCCCGTCAGAAAGGGCGGTCTGATGAGAAGGTAAAGTGGTGAAAGGATTCTAAATCTAAGGACTAAAGACATACTTTTTTAGTCTCATGAATGTATGTCGGCGTCATCCAAATACATGTGACGGCAGTAGAAACTACCACTATCAAAATCTTGATATGTCTTCACACGTTCTGTCTCCGCAGGGAGCTACTCCAGTTCGTCCAAGAGAACGATGCCGTCGCGCAGGAGATTGCCACGAGGTAAACGGGTCTTTTTTTGGGGGGTTGGAGCAGCTCTGTATTCTGAAAAAGGTGAGTGATGAAGTTTTCGTTTCCTCTCCCTCCCCACAGGGGTAAGGAATTCATCCTGGACCACCTGCGGATGCGAGACGTGTCCTGCTACTGGGAGAGACTCCTCACCGAGTTTAGCCGCCTTCTCAGCTACAAACCCGGGAGAAAGGACGGCTACAACCAGATTGTCCACAAACCCGGCAAGACGGAGCTGTGAGAGGGAGACTCGGCGGGACCGGGGCCGCTGCGGTGAAGGGAGAACTCTAGAGAATGAATGCAATCACTGCACCACAACGTATTTCCCCCACAAGCAGCGTGACATGAAAACCTGCTAACTCGACGCATAATAAGCTTAGTGCCTTCCTCGAGTAAAATCTGAATTGACCTTAAACCTGCAGACCGCTTGCCAAAATCCAACGAAAATACCACACACCTTAAACTCTAAATACATGAAGTGTGATGTTGACTGCTGCTCAAACATCCGCAACGGACGTACCAATAATAATACTAGTTACGGGTGCCACGCTGTTACATATTTAACGCAGTCTATTGTATCGCAAGGGTCACCTGGAAACTGGGACGCTGTGGTTTGCACAATATGGAACGCTTATTTGCAATTTCTTCATCTGGACTTTTTGTATGTCGAAAGATATGGTTTGTATTCGACATCCAACCTAATCCTGCAGAATTAAAGTGGCCAAAATGTGTATATGTTGGGGAGGCACTGCCCTCTACTGGACAACTGAGGGAACTCCTTCACCAAGTGTCACCAGGACACCATATCCGTGTACTTTTCAATTTACTTGTGTGTTGCAATTGTGACGTCAACGTCTGCAACTGGAGGGGTTGTGCCTCATGTCTAAATACCTTCACTAAATGCCAACAGTACGCAATAACGACAACAAGGAAATAGTCATTTGATGTGTGGAGTTTCAAAGAAACGCGTATTGTTTTGTACCTTTTTGAAAAGAATGTCTTGGTGTTGAGAGATAGCTGGTACGGGATAATGTTGGATATGTTGTAGTATTCACATTGTGCTGTGAACAAGCAGACTCTCACAGATACAAGCTTGTTTCTCACACTGTCGTTGACAACTGTGGTAAATACGGTCCGTTTGTGTGTGTTTGACCAAAAGGCTGTGATGACCGTTGAAGTTTTCTGTTGCGGCTCGTGCTGCATTTTTTCTGTTTGTATGCAAATAAACAGTTTGGTTCTTAAAACATCCCGGACCCAGATCTTAATGTCGCGAGGAGTGCACATCACGTGCAGAACAATAGTTAGTCCTCCACCGACAGGGCGGCGCTGTTGGCACATTTGGTTCGTGTGTGTCCGAGGTGGAAGGTCGAAAGCCCGGCTGTGTTAGAGGAATGTCACCGTTGAGAAACAAACAGCAGAAGGACAATTATGACAAACATACATGTGGACACTAAATACAATTAATGCGCATCTACTGGGGTTGCGGAACTTCAAAAGACGGGTTTATTGCGGAGATATTCGGCGCCGCGTGCTGGTAAGTCTTTTTAAAATATGACAGAAGCTAATAGCAAGGAATGAAAACATGCGACTGAAATATTAATGTCATTTTTCATTAGCATTTTTAATATCAAGTAATATTGAGTGTTTAGAAATAATACAAGCTATCCTAGCTTCTAGCAGTCTGACCTGTCACACCTGTGCGATATCACGCTAATTAAGGGTGAAGTCTGCACGTGGACTGACGCTGTGCAACGTTAGGTGATTTAACGTTAATTATCAATGATTGTTCAAATAGACAGCGTGACTGGTGAAACAACTGTTTTTGGTACTCCATTGCCTTATTATGTATTCTCACTTAATGACACAAGAAATGAGGACAAATAACTGAAATGTGTCAACAGAGGACAGACAAACACCACGTTCTGTAGAAAGCCTATGTTTCTGTGTAATTATATTTAATGCTCGATTAGTCTCGTGTTGTGCGATGAAGGTTCAATCTAAAGACATCTTTTGTGGTTGATACTAATAATAATAAAGCTTATTTATACAACACGTATAAAAAGCGAGCATCAAAGTGTTTCACAGGCATAAAAGAACAAAGATACACGCACATTTCCATATATATTTACAAATGCATGAATACATCTGAACGAGGTCTGCACACAAGTAGCCTACAGATGGGATCTAACAGAAAGTATGTTTCTTTACTTCCTGTTTATTCTTTGAAGGCAGCTGAAAACTGTCATGAGACTTTTTAAAGTCGATAGATACATATTTACCCAGAAAGCCTTGCTTGTGTGCCCAGTGTGTTTTGATAGGTCCTGCACAATTGAACAGCTGCTGAGTTGGCAATCCTAATGTAACCCTGCCAGGATGTCACTCGCCTCGAGGCTGTTTATTTTGGGGATGGAGTTTTCAAGTCAGAGAGTGAGTGTAACATCCCCAACCCATGGCCACGTGTTTCTGCCTCTCCGCTGCAGCCCCGATGCCAGCTGAAGCGTGATGCAGCCAGAGCAGCCCGGACCGGGCGTCGCCCCGCGGAGACGACGGGCAGATTCCTCGCCCTGGGGCACGCCGAGCACCGGCCTACTGCGGGGCCTCATCCAGAGCGTCGGGCCCCCTTCCTTCTGCCCCCTGCTCCCCAGGGTCCACGCAGCTGATGTGGCTGCTGCACAGATGCCCTCCTCTTCCTCTTCCTCCTCCTCCAACAGTCCTGCACCCATCCCCTCACCCAGCAGCATGCCAAGCCACATGGGCAGGCCAGAATTCCCAGATGCAGGATGGGACCGTATCAAGGACCTCTTTGACAAAGAGTTAGTATTTCTGGTCCCTCTTGACTTCTCTTCATCTCCTCTTTTACCCCCGTGTCACCTTGCTCTCTTCAACAAGTTCTATTCTACATATTATGAGCACTGCTTAAAAAACAGCCAGTAGTTTCTGCATCAATGTTGTTGTTTTTGGGCAATATTCACCACTTTGCAAAATAAAATTTATACATTGTAAAGTTATGCTTACCTTCTGTCACTGACACTTACTCAAGTGTGCAGAATTGTTATTTTTTTGGACCAAACGATCATTTAATGAAGGAAATAGTTGTCAATGTCACTACTAGCTTCAGTCAAATCGATCTTTGGGTGTCAAGTTATCATCAAAGAGAATTATTTCTTATTTTTAGACTCCTTTTATTTAACCAGTCGTACAGAGACGGAGATACTTCAGTAAATACAGTTCTGTCTTGTGAGGCTCGCGTACTCTTTACTGCGAAAAATATTATTATTTGTCAGGGCAGTTTTATTTGTTTGTACAGAGTTTGCCTCTCGTCTCCCTGCAGCGTGACACAGCGGCACCCAGAGGAGCTGACCAACGTGATAAAGAGCGGCGTGGCTGCCGCTCTGGCCGGCCTGATCTACGGAGGCCTGCCAGCGGCTCGCCATGCCAGGCAGAGGTACATCCAACTCAGCCAGGCGGAAATCTATACTAGCCGCGTGGAAGCAGTGGTAAGCGGAAGAAAGGGAACTACGTACGGGTCTGCACCACTGGGAACATTTGATGTTACGGTATCATTGTAAGGGTCCTTTCTCTCTGAATCAGCGCTCGGCTCATAATGCAGCAGTCCGGGGTTTCGTGAGGTACGGGTGGAGATGGAGCTGGAGAGTGGCTGCTTTTGTCACCTTATTCAAGTAAGCAAACGAATAGATAATCCCAGACTCTGCTGTTAGGTTTAGAGTTATATTTGAGAAGTTAACGTATTGGTTGAAAGGCAACTTTTACAAAGTAGGCATTTTAATTTGTCGTACAAATAAGCTACATTAGATTCAGTGATTTTCCAGCCAAGCTCCACTGAATCGAGGTTTATTTGCAAAACACCTTTCAACAACAAGTCAATTCAAAGTGCTTTACAAAAGACAAAAGCATTAAAGGGATAGTTTTGGTGTTTTGAAGCGGGGTGTATGAGCTACTCATCCATAGTCGGAGGACGCGGGCAGCTGCAAGTGTAAACAAAAATGTTATATGATGTATTGATTTGATCATTTTTATTTCCCCTCGTCTGTCTGTTCCCTCTCTAGCTCTGTCAGCACAGGGCTGTCTGTGTACAGAGACAAGTATACCCTCAGCCATTACGCTGCAGCTGGAGGTGAGTCACATGGGCTTCAACGGGGCTTTAGCGCAACTATTTTTTTTAAACATTTTATTTATCCAAGAAAAGTCGACGACGCACACTTGTGTCACAAAACGTTCCGTCTCCATCTGGGAGTTGCTCGGTCCAAACTCAGTGTTGTTTTCTGCTGTCTTATAATAGCTGGAGTGGAATATCATTTGTTGTGCTGTGGAACACTTGTCAGTCTGTAGAATGTGCTATTATCTGTCAGATGATGATATTGAACGGCTATCGTCCACCAGAGAGTGTATTCCTAGGACCGGTGTACCAGCCTTTGTTGCATTTGTTTGTTCCCCCGTCTCTCTACCACTGCTGTCTAAATAATGCATGACAGTGCCCAGAAAATAATTTGTAAAAAACTGAGTACTCCAGAATTTCGTTGTCCAAAGAATGTGATTTTATATTGTGCAGAAATGATTTTTGTCCAATTCCCTCTGTGCCTGGACACGAACATTTCAGCTCTTAATTAGTCATAAAACGTTTGGTGCTGACAATAATAACAACTTTTATAATCCTTGTTTAAGCTGATGACGTCAAACAGTGTGTATACAAGCACATTGGGTTATGAATGATGACGTGTCACTGTGTGTTTGTGTGTGTGAGAGCAGCAGTGACTGGAGGCCTTTTCAGACTGAACCTGGGTCTGGGAGGCCTGGTGGCAGGATCGATCATCGGAGCCGTGCTGGGGTAAGTGCTTCCACAAGTGTCCCTTCACATCCGTCGATCACACCACCAGTCCCAATGCGTCGACGTGTTACAGTAACTGAGTTCCTACCCGGAAGCGTGTCGGTCCTCATCGCCCAAAGAGTCGCGTCGTCAGAAGCCGCTGTGCGTTTATTTCTCAACAGAAGATGTGTGTTTGCGCGTGTCCACTTTCATGCCCGTGTGCTTGGGAGCAGTGAGCACTCTGGCAGCCAGCTGTGCCCCCCCAGCAACCCTCTGTCGCCCAGCTGAACCCCCACCCCCCCACTCTGATCACGGTGCCAGAGGGCCTCATGTGCACTGCAGAGGGCCATGTTCTGGGTGCTCGAGCAAGGAGGCAGGCCAAGGCGGCAGCTGCCCCTCTCCATTTACACCGTCTCTGTTATTCCAGCCTCGCATCTCCGGCTACCATGGTCTGATCTGGACTTATGCTTCGCTCCATCTCCTCTCAACCCTCTCTGTCCCCCTTTTCACTCGCTCCTCTGGCCACATTCAGCTGTGAGCCAAGAGCAGATTTGAATTTGATTGCGTGATGGAGATGAAGTGTGAGGTGTTTGATGGTGTAACAGACTGGACGGGCTGGTTTGAATGGTCTCTGTGATCACCAGCCCCATGTTGGCTCTGTACTCTCATTGCCTCCTCCTCCGCTGTCTGCCCGAGTGACCGGCCACCTGGAGCATTTTGACGTGTGCAAACAGCCCCGGCCCCGGCTGTGCCAGGTGCAGAAGGGGGTGAAATGAAAGCAGGCAGCTAATCGGAAAGCACATCACGCTCCAGATCTCGCCCCAGAATCGTCCTCTCGCCCGGGCCACACGGCGGAGGTGTGACTGGAAGGGCTGCAGAGGAGAGCCGGACTCTGTAAGACACCGCTGAGGGGAAATTTAGCCCTAAATGAAGGCCGAGAAGGATGACGCAATTAAAGTATCCGCTGTGACCGTTTACACGATAACAGGAAGTAGTAATCCATTACATACCCGATGTGTCCAGTAGAGTTTCATACATGACAGCAGCCGATGAGCCGTGCTCGGACAATAGATTTACAAAATGCGTTTTCTGTTTTGTATTCAAATGCAATTATACTGTATAAAGCATTGGAATAAGTTTATTTCTAATAACGTGAGCTCACTTCTGCTCAGGGTTCCCACTGGTGCGCTGATCATCAGCATGCAGTCGATTGCAGGAGAAACTGCCAGAGAGAGGAGGAGGAGAGAACGCAGGGAACTGTTTGAGCTCAGACTCGCAGAATGGTGAGATGTTTTTATAGATTGTGTAAAATCACACAAACCCTCATTTACATTCAAGTTTGTTGCTGTCGTGATGCGTTTCGTTGCTCACCAGTCACTCTCCATCCTTCAAATCCCAAGGGCGGCCCGTCTGCACTTGACAGACGAGTTGATTGGAGATCTGAACGTCAGCTCTCAGGCAGAGGAAACCAACAAGGACATGCAAAGGATCCGGGAGCTGCTCAGTTCACCACAGAATGAGGACGTGACTCAGGACTCACGCAGCCAATGACGGTAGCTGCCGCGCTGCAAAGGGGTCACACACACCCTTCTCTCTAACTGAATGGAAACGGCTTCACATCAGAATTAAAAGACAACGTTGTGCCTCACCAGCTGCTGTCCCGTGTACTTCTACATCTATCTTTGTGAGGACCAGTTTGAGTGTTTTGGGTTCAGTTCAGTGTCAGGGCTGGAGGTCGGCATTCAGCTGTGATTAAGGGTCCTCGTAGGTACAGATGTACAATGGTGTGTGTGTGTGTGTGTGTGTGGCAGGCTGTTTCAACGGGGGGAAATGACGCAAGATCCATTTCTCAGCAAACAGTCTAAGTGAATGCTAGTGTGACATTTAAATTTCCTCTCCCACAATGTTCAGTATAAATACAGCTTCGGATGAAGCTAAACATATTCCATATTGTCATTGTGATTATACGCTTCAATAGGACTCTATGTGGGGCGCAAAACAATGGCGGCTTAATGTTTCAAAGATTGCATTTCTATGAAATTGAACATACAGTATTTAGAGACACAACTAATGGGCTCTAATAATCAAACTCACAATGTTGGCGTTGTAAGGGCTGCGACCTAATAAAACCTCCTGAACTGAAAGAAACAACCGGTCTCCGCTGATACCGTGAGTTCTAGTAACCTTGTCCCGAACCAGCTCACTCGTCTTGGATGAACACCATACATTTGAAGGAGAAAGTGTCTCTCATGCCTGACCTCTCCTTTCGTCTTGGAGTAGTTAACCGACGGTTGCTCAGTATGTTCAGCCCACCTAACTGACACCGAACGGCTTCTTTCTTTCCCCCACTGTCTCATGTGTAGTGTGCTTTCCACTTTGCCTCTCGGGCCTTTCAGCAACTAGGTCAAACATAGCGCTGGCCCCTGGTGTAAACGAGATGTGACACAGCAACAGCTGGGGCTGCAGCAGCTGATGGACAGATCTGAGGGGCCCATTGCACTGCAGAGCGCAGCGCGGTCAGTGATGTCCAGCTGGAACTATTGCAGGTAGACGCTGGAGGTGAGGTTTACCATTACATTCTGTTGCCTCCGTCTCAGCATTGCTGAGTTCACAAAATGTCTGAATGTGCGGCTATGAAATAGGATGACAGCCATCGGAGCATTATGTCCAGTATAAATAGGCTCTCAGCGCCCTCTATTGGTCGTCCTGTGGAACTGCAAATGTACCCTACATACTACATTTATCTCAATTTTCAATAAGATACTATCTGATGTGACAGAATTCAATCCGAACCAACAGAATACAATATTCAGTTCTTTCTCCAGTGTTAAGTCCAGTCTAATTTAACATGTTTTCAAAGGACAAATTACTACGAATTTAAAAAAAAGCTGTTTATGAAACAACCCATAAATAAGTGTTTGCTCGCCATGTGTCATGTAGTCATGTACTGAGGAGGAGAAACAACAGTGGCACGAGGCGCTTTCACCGTCACCTCTTGGAATTGGTTTGAGGAATGAGTGTTTGCGCAGCATTGTTGGCTTGGCTGTTGAGCCTTTGTTCACTGCTCAGCCAGATTGACTCTGTTACCCATCACCTTTGTGGACTTCTGTCAAGTGAGACAAGATCACCATTCATTAAGAAACATGCACTGAATTGTATTTATTCTCCACTTTCAAACCTTTTGTTGCAGTCGACCGACTTTGGACAAGACCTTTCCTTTCCTTTGCCAGTGTTCCTCACAATGGGATGCTTGTTCCTCAGTTATCTTTACAGAATGTTGGCGTGGTTGCGGTCGCTGCCTCAGTCATCCCTCTCATCCTCATCCCCGGCATCCCGCTGCTTTTCCACCTCCGCACATCACAAACGACTTGAATCTACAAGTGTGTTCATGGATTCTTGCTGTAATTGCACCAGGTGCGTGAGATTGATGAGCAGTGGGCTATTTAGATATAGAAGGCAAGGGAAGCAGATATCAATGAGAATATTTGGAATCGCGTAGATTTCACCCTCTTTGTCGTCTTCCCTGCAGCTCGGAGTCCAGTGATCTCCCACCTGACGTCTCTTCAGGGCCTGTGGACCATCCGAGCCCTCGGAGAGGTTCAAGAAAGCCTTTGACGCACATCAGGACCTGCACTCAGGTTCTCCTTTTATTTCCAAGCTCATTTATAGTTTGAATAATTACATTTTCCTTTGGCAATGGCATTCCAACATTATTATTACGGATAGTGTCTGTCTGGCTGCATTGGAACAATGCAATATTTCTTTGCTGAAGTATCTCGAAGGTCTTTTCTAAAATACTCGTTCTGTCTCTCTGATGTCAGGCCTGGTTTTTGTTCCTGATGACCTCCCGCTGGTTTGCACCTTACACATTTGCACAAGATTTACAATGTTCCTTCCTGCGTGTCAGGTGGGCATTGTGGGTAGAACAGGTGCTGGGAAAAGCCCTCTGGTCCGCCTGGCGGAGCCTCAGGGGAAGATCTAGATCGACCTCCACCAGAAGGTAAACATCCGCTGACCTCGTTTATTTTCTGGCTACCGGACGACACTCAACCGTATCACCGCGCAGAAGGAAGAGTGCCTCTATACCCGATACTGCTAGTTCACCTAGCACCACGAAGCTAACATTTACATTTACATCTCATGCTGTCACAAGCACAAATGTTCAGTTTTGTGTCGGGTTCACAAACATTTTGCAACTCACAATAAAAAAAACTATCGAGATAAATTGCACAACACGAAAGACTTTTAGATTTTTGAGTGAAGTGTCCCTTGAAATATCCAGCGTGTGGTTGTGCTGAATCTAATGTTTCTGACTGACCTGTCGTTCCTCCTGCTCCCCAGGACCCGGTGCTGTTTACGGGCTCCATGAGGAAGAACGTGGAGCCTTTCAACCAGCACAGTGATGAAGACCTGTGGAAGGCTCTGGAGGAGGTAAGCGTCCCACTGTCACATCGTCAAGTGTTTGAGGCTCTCTGGCAGACATTGAGTCCTTTATGAACCATTTCCGTAAGTCAGCATGCTGACTTAGCCGAAGGGAATTACCCACAAATCATTGCAATGTGACGTTAAACACGGGTAACCAGTGGATGCATGGAGACGTAAAAAAAAAAGGTCAACAAAGGACGGCTCACGTGTGTTCAGCCTGTCATAATAAATTTATTCAAACATCAAGGGTTAAAGATGGAACAAAAAATAATCATGAAATCAGAAGGTATTTATTTATTCATCGAAGCCGTTTTGACAAAAACAAGTAAATAGATTATATAAAATGACCTCATCTCGTGAGGAAAGAGCCTGGAAGACAAAGTATAAAATAAATACACACAATTATACCTCATATTTTTTGCAGTTTTCATGGTAACGTGATATGTTGCAGCAAAGTGCTGTCCCATTCCTATTTACACCATCTCAAGCCCTCACAGACTCTCGCACTCACACTTACCAGGTGAGGGTTCAGGGGGGACATTGGGATTTGGCCATTCACTCAGTGTTCCCCCCCAGGTGCAGCTGAAGTCTGTGGCGGAGGAGCTGCCGGCGACTGTTCTGGCCGAGTCGGGCTCCAACTTCAGCGTGGGCCAGAGCCGTCCTGGTGATCGACGAGGCCACGGCCAACGTGGACCCCAGGTACTGCTGAGACAAACCTATTGCACACAAGATACAAATGCATCTCAGTTCAGGGATTCAGTAGGTTTTCAAGCTGGAAGAGTCCTGTGTGATTCCATCGGATGATTTATTTTACCTCGTCTCTGCAGGACAGATGAGCTGATCCAGAAAACCATACGGGACAAGTTCAGCGAATGCACCGTGCTCACGATCGCTCATCGCCTCAACACCATCGTAGACAGCGACAGGATACTGGTGAGTCAGAGTACTCGGTTAATATTGCAATACTGGAGTCAGACATCTCATATGATCAAAACCATCTGACCCTTAAACACGCATGTGGTGCAAGTGTGTAAATTGCAGCAGCTCTAACTTGCCTTGACTGTTGCTCTGAGTGATGCTGTGCAGCTGGCCAATCACAGACCTGAAACAAAATGGCATATTTTGTAAATCCAACTTAAGTTGTTTCACTTGATGGACAAAAAGTAGGCGCTGGGACGCTTTTAACTGAATTAAGATACAACAAATGTGATTGTTTCCAGGTTCTAGATGCAGGGAGAATTCATGCCTATGATGAGCCTTACACCCTGCTGCAAGATCCAGATGGGATCTTCTACAAAATGGTGCAGCAGACTGGCAAGCAGGAGGCAGCAGCTCTGCTCGCGGTAGCTAAACAGGTGAGTTCAAGCCTCTTTGTACACGTTTTAAAATGTGAAGCACTTCTATCTTCAGCCAATCTCACGCTGCAAACGATGTCTTTTCAGGCGTACGACAGCAGGAGCCGTTCTGACATACCAAATGGACACGCAGAAACGGCAGACAGTGAAGTTATGTACGAGACCGCTCTCTGAGCTCGGGGAGTCTCTGCTCTGCCAGAAGTCTTAATGTGCCTGGACCCGTACTGCGCTCCCTCCCTCCACCAGGTGGCGTCTGAAGAGGCCTCACTGTGGCCTTGAATGGCCGAGCCAAATATATACCGTTTCCTACAAGCAGAGAGCGCTGGGAACTCACTTGAGATAGATCACTATTTATATTGTATGCTTCATATTTATCTCATGTCAACAAAATGCCTTGGAGAATTACTTTCAAATGGCCGCAGAATCCTTACAAAACTGTAAGTGCCTTATTTCCTGTTGGAAGCATGTACATGTTCATTTAACCAACAGTAGCACTTGTTGCACAGGATGAATGACGTCTTGTTCAAGCTTTACACTTCCTTTTTATACTGTTCACTATCAGTCAGACAATCAGAACACAGCTGCTACAAGTGTTCATTTCAGTTCTAGTCATTTAACACTTAGTTGTTTCAACTGTCAATTTATTATGTGAAATATATTGTATAACCATGTACAAATCATAATGTCGGCAACTGTTTTAACTTGGATAAAATTAAACCTGTATGAGTCAACGTACAAAACCATATTGTATTGTATAGCATGTCAAGAATTCACAAAACGGTCATAGTATAGCATGTCAAGAATTCATAAAACTGTCATAGTATAGCATGTCAAGAATTCATAAAACGGTCATAGTATAGCATGTCAAGAATTCACAAAACGGTCATAGTATAGCATGTCAAGAATTCACAAAACTGTCATAGTATAGCATGTCAAAAAATTCATGAAACGGTCATAGTATAGCATGTCAAGAATTCACAAAACTGTCATAGTATAGCATGTCAAGAATTCATAAAACGGTCATAGTATAGCATGTCAAGAATTCATAAAACGGTCATAGTATAGCATGTCAAGAATTCACAAAACGGTCATAGTATAGCATGTCAAGAATTCATAAAACGGTCATAGTATAGCATGTCAAGAATTCACAAAACTGTCATAGTATAGCATGTCAAGAATTCATAAAACGGTCATAGTATAGCATGTCAAGAATTCATAAAACGGTCATAGTATAGCATGTCAAGAATTCACAAAACGGTCATAGTATAGCATGTCAAAAAAAATCATAAAACGGTCATAGTATAGCATGTCAAGAATTCATAAAACGGTCATAGTATAGCATGTCAAGAATTCACAAAACTGTCATAGTATATCATGTCAAGAATTCATAAAACGGTCATAGTATAGCATGTCAAGAATTCACAAAACGGTCATAGTATATCATGTCAAGAATTCATAAAACGGTCATAGTATAGCATGTCAAGAATTCACAAAACTGTCATAGTATAGCATGTCAAGAATTCATAAAACGGTCATAGTATAGCATGTCAAGAATTCATAAAACGGTCATAGTATAGCATGTCAAGAATTCACAAAACTGTCATAGTATAGCATGTCAAGAATTCATAAAACGGTCATAGTATAGCATGTCAAGAATTCATAAAACGGTCATAGTATATCATGTCAAGAATTCATAAAACGGTCATAGTATAGCATGTCAAGAATTCACAAAACTGTCATAGTATAGCATGTCAAGAAAATTCACAAAACGGTCATAGTATAGCATGTCAAAAAAATTCATAAAACGGTCATAGTATAGCATGTCAAGAATTCACAAAACGGTCATAGTATAGCATGTCAAAAAAATTCATAAAACGGTCATAGTATAGCATGTCAAGAATTCATAAAACGGTCATAGTATAGCATGTCAAAAAAATTCATAAAACGGTCATAGTATAGCATGTCAAGAATTCATAAAACGGTCATAGTATAGCATGTCAAAAAAATTCATAAAACGGTCATAGTATAGCATGTCAAGAATTCATAAAACGGTCATAGTATAGCATGTCAAAAAAATTCATAAAACGGTCATAGTATAGCATGTCAAGAATTCACAAAACGGTCATAGTATAGCATGTCAAAAAAATTCATAAAACGGTCATAGTATAGCATGTCAAAAAAATTCATAAAACGGTCATAGTATAGCATGTCAAGAATTCACAAAACTGTCATAGTATAGCATGTCAAGAAAATTCATAAAACTGTCATAGTATAGCATGTCAAGAATTCACAAAACCGGTCATAGTATAGCATGTCAAAAAATTCATGAAACGGTCATAGTATAGCATGTCAAGAATTCACAAAACTGTCATAGTATAGCATGTCAAGAATTCACAAAACGGTCATAGTATAGCATGTCAAAAAATTCATAAAACGGTCATAGTATAGCATGTCAAGAATTCATAAAACGGTCATAGTATAGCATGTCAAGAATTCATAAAACTGTCATAGTATAGCATGTCAAGAATTCATAAAACGGTCATAGTATAGCATGTCAAGAATTCATAAAACTGTCATAGTATAGCATGTCAAGAAAATTCATAAAACTGTCATAGTATAGCATGTCAAGAAAATTCATAAAACGGTCATAGTATAGCATGTCAAGAATTCACAAAACTGTCATAGTATAGCATGTCAAGAAAATTCATAAAACTGTCATAGTATAGCATGTCAAGAATTCACAAAACCGGTCATAGTATAGCATGTCAAGAATTCATAAAACGGTCATAGTATAGCATGTCAAGAATTCATAAAACGGTCATAGTATAGCATGTCAAGAATTCACAAAACTGTCATAGTATAGCATGTCAAGAAAATTCATAAAACTGTCATAGTATAGCATGTCAAGAATTCACAAAACCGGTCATAGTATAGCATGTCAAAAAATTCATGAAACGGTCATAGTATAGCATGTCAAGAATTCACAAAACTGTCATAGTATAGCATGTCAAGAATTCATAAAACGGTCATAGTATAGCATGTCAAGAATTCATAAAACGGTCATAGTATAGCATGTCAAGAATTCACAAAACTGTCATAGTATAGCATGTCAAGAAAATTCATAAAACTGTCATAGTATAGCATGTCAAGAATTCACAAAACTGTCATAGTATAGCATGTCAAGAAAATTCATAAAACTGTCATAGTATAGCATGTCAAAAAATTCATGAAACGGTCATAGTATAGCATGTCAAGAATTCACAAAACTGTCATAGTATAGCATGTCAAGAATTCATAAAACGGTCATAGTATAGCATGTCAAGAATTCATAAAACGGTCATAGTATAGCATGTCAAGAATTCATAAAACGGTCATAGTGTAGCATGTCAAGAATTCACAAAACGGTCATAGTATAGCATGTCAAGAATTCACAAAACTGTCATAGTATAGCATGTCAAGAATTCACAAAACGGTCATAGTATAGCATGTCAAAAAATTCATAAAACGGTCATAGTATAGCATGTCAAGAATTCATAAAACGGTCATAGTATAGCATGTCAAGAATTCATAAAACGGTCATAGTATAGCATGTCAAGAATTCATAAAACTGTCATAGTATAGCATGTCAAGAATTCACAAAACTGTCATAGTATAGCATGTCAAGAATTCATAAAACTGTCATAGTATAGCATGTCAAGAATTCATAAAACGGTCATAGTATAGCATGTCAAGAATTCATAAAACGGTCATAGTATAGCATGTCAAGAATTCACAAAACTGTCATAGTATAGCATGTCAAGAATTCACAAAACAGTCATAGTATATCATGTCCTCTCACCATTACTCTGAAAAACGTAAATGTACAGCATGTCAGAAAAAGAGATAAAAAGGTCATAATATAGTATGTCGAAAAAATGATGGCAAAAAAATTCTAGAAATTCAGAATGTGCCTTAAAAATTCAATTTTATTCCAAAATAGTATTTATAAAATGAAAGATCCTTTTTTTTAATGTTAACTTTTATATTTCCTTCCCTATCTTTCATTTTTTCCATGGTTTAAGTCGGCATTTACCTCGTAACCGCGATTACCGAGTACATGTATGGTAGGAATGCATACGTTCTGTGTACGATTGTCGACTTTGTTTCCCTTTACTTTATTCACGCAACTATTAACGCAGCTATTTATTGTGTTCACGCAGCTATTTTAGCATCTATTCCTATTTTATTTCTGGTCGCACATCCGCTGGTCCCGAGGAGGTTTGTTGACGACACGGGCGCCTTTCGTGTCGTCAACAAACCTCCTGCGCCACCAACGCAAGTACACACATCAATCTTCTCTTTGCATATTTGACCTTTTCATTTAGAGATTTGGACAGAATTCCTCTTTTTACCTCACGGTTCCTCATTAAAATACTGTGTTCACCAGGAACCAGCTGACCGAGTCTGTACTTCATGAAAATACAATGACTTGAAATGTACCGTTGTTGATGTGCGATAGCAGAGTCAAATACGACCGAAAAACCTTTCACGTGTGTGTGGGGAATAGCTCAGGTGGATGGCAGAAGGGCAGCAACCTGAGAGATTGTGGTTTCGAACCTTATAAGTTGCCACTGGTTTTGAGGTTTGACGCGCGATCGCAGAGTCAAATACGCCAATACACGATTTAAGTGTGTCGGGTCGAATAGCTCAGTTGGATGGCAGACGGGCTGCAGCCGAGAGATTGTGGTATCGATTCTTATGAACTGTCTGTTTTGAGGTTTGACGCGCGATCGCAGAATCAAATACGACCAAAAAACAATTGACATGTGAAGTCGAATAGCTCAGGTGGATGGCGGGAGTGTTGCAAACCGAGAGACTGCGCGTTCGATCCTTGTAAGGTGCGATGTTTGTGAGGCTTGAATAGCTCAGGGGGTGGCAGAAGGGCTGCAGCCTGAGAGATCGTGGGATCGATCCTTATAAGCTATTCGTTTTGAGGTGTGACAGGCGATCGCAGAATCAAATACGACCAAAAACCAAACTCAAGTGTAGCGTGGAATAGCTCAGGTGGATGGCGGAAGGGCTGCAACCCTAGAGACTGCGGGTTCGATCCTTGGAAGGTGCGATGTTTGTGAATGTTGTTTCGCAATAGAAGCAATCCAAATGCAAAATAATATATGAAAATTTTTTTTTTTTTTTTTTTTTTTTTTTCTTCTTGGTCTTGGTCTTGGTCTTCGGGGTCCTCTTGGTCCTCGGGGTCCTCTTGGTCCTCGGGGGTCCTCGGGGTCCTCTGGGGTCCTCGGGGTCCTCTTGGGTCCTCGGGGTCCTCTTGGGTCCTCGGGGGTCCTCTTGGGTCCTCGGCCTTGTCGTACGTATCAGCACATTCACACTCACACATTCATTACCCTCAAAAACATCCCACCTTACATCCCACCATCCCAACATCCCACCTTACAAGGATCGACCGCGATCGAACGCAACTCTCGGGTCAAGGATCGAACGCGCAGTCTCTCGGGTCAAGGATCGCACGCGCAGTCTCCGGGGTCAAGGATCGAACACGCAATCTCTCGGGTTGCGGACCTTCCGCCATTCGCCTGAGCTATTCGACGACGCGCACTCTTCAATTGTTTTTTCTCGTATTTGACTCTGCGATTGCGCATCCAGCCTCAAAAACATCACACCTTACAAGCATCGAACCCGCAGTCTCTCGGGTTGCAGCCCTTCCGCCATCCACCTGAGCTATTCCACGCCACACTTGATTTTGGTTTTTGGTCGTATTTGATTCTGCGATCGCGCGTCAAACCTCAAAACGAACAGCTTATAAGGATCGATACCACAATCTCTCAGGTTGTTGGCCATCTGCCATCCAACTGAGCTATTCGACCCCCCACACATAGCAACGTGTCTTGGCGTATTTGACTCTGCGATCGCCTGTCAAACCTCAAAAATGGCACCGTATAAGGATCGATGTAGCCCGTCTGCCATCCGACAGAGCTATTCCACGCCACGCTTGATTTGTTTTTTGGTCGTATTTGATTCTGCGATCGCACCGCAAGCCTCAAAACAAATCGTAACTTATAAGGGTTGAACCCAAAACCTCTCGTGCTGCGGCCCGTCTGCCATCGGCCTGAGTTTTTCGACGCCATACTTGCATTGTTTTTTTGGTCGTATTTAACTCTGCAATTGCAGGTCAGACCTCAAAACACAAAGAACACGATAAGGTTCGAACACGCAATCTTTGGAGTTACAGCCGGTCGGTAATCAACTTGAGCTAATTGACCCAACGCAGTTGAGTGGTTTCTTGGTGTATTTGACTTGATGTTTGGTTATCAGACCAAAGACAGACCTCCTAAACACTATGAGAGATTAGACTCATGCTTCAGATCAGGGCAGTGTCAGATCAAACAGCTCACCGTTCTAGGTCGGAGGATCAGAAGACCGGGGTACGTGGGTTCAATCCTCGTGAGATGCAGTGGTATCTGCAAAGCCAAACAGTAGACTATCCTTTCTGATCAAATAGCTCAGAGTGACAGACGACCTGAGGTGCATGTTTCTGTGTGATTATTATGAGGTGCAGTGCTTGTTGACGTCCAACTCTAATAATAAGTCAAATCCACAAAGATAACATGTCTCTATGTGTATGCATTGGTGGCACGATAGGTTTGTTCCCAACACAAAAGAAGTGCCTGTGTTGGTTTCATAAGCAAAAACTTTTTTCGACTTTCTTTGACATGCTATACTAGGACTGTTTTTTCTACTTCATAGCCTGTGAAGCGCCACAGGCTATATCACTTCTTATGTATGTATATATTATAAGAAGTATAAGAATATATTATAAGAAGTTATTATCTCTTGCGCTGGGATTTACAGTACGTTATTACATATATTATAAGAAGTGATTGAGTGTATTTACAACGCTACATTTCAAGTTATTGTATTTTCATAAAGTACAGACTCGGTCAGCTGGTTCCTGGTGAACACAGTATTTTAATGAGGAACAGAGACAATGGCCATTCTCGCTCTTTAAATGATCAACCAAAAATAATTCTCATATTACTTTGAGATGATTAAAGTTTTCTCATCCTTAAATGAACTAGAACATCATCCCATTATTACACAACACATATTGATAGAACAGCTGTGGTTAGCTTTGTTATCCCAACGGAACAGTTTGATGAATCCACCATGTTGTCCCTGAAGAGTCTGGAGACAGAGAAGAATATGATGGAACAGCTGTGTGGATTCATGCCCGGTGCTCACCGCACAGTGTCCATGGAGGGGTTGATGGAGACCAGCTGGAGTAAGTTGTCAGTGATGTTGTTGGTCCACCGAGTCCATCCCTCTGCAGGTGAGGTCGATCTCGTGATCCAAAGACCTCAGTAAACCGGCTACGAGAGGAGCGGCTCCAGCTTTATAGATCTCTCTGATGGCGGTCAACACAAAGCTGGGACAGAGCCTGAAAGACACCAGAGATCTTTGTTTAGTGAGAACAAGCCACAACAACACCAATAGAAATGATAACAAACCCAAATACATCACCCGTTGAACACAATCCTGTCCAGAAAGGGAAGCAGACGTGCGACGCTCTCCTGTAAGAAGCGGTTCCTCCTCAGGTTCACCGTGATGGTGTGAGCTGACGACTGCTGAAGCTCCCAGTTCAGACAGCAGCTGAAAAATATCACTTCATGAGGTAAAAACCTTTTGTACATTTTGACCCAAAGGACATCACCGAAGTAGGATTTGTAGGTGTAAATGCCGGCCATAAAGAGGCTGTTTGGCTGTTAAATATGGTTTGTAAATGATGTTCCCGACACAAAGAAGTGCCCGTTTCATAAACAATCTGCTTGTTTTGGACCTACGATGGCTTTTGTATGACTTGCTATACTATGACTGCTTTTTCCGACATGTCTTTGTCTGCTTGCACAACATGACAAATCCGAACCAATAACGACGTCGCACGTTATATTCAGGTCATTTTATTTGCAAATGCAGGTTTGTTGGGCTTGTTAACGCAGCGCTTAAACACATGTAAAGGAGGCATAGACATAAAGCAGAAGGCTTGTTGCCTATTAAAGTTCGAGCTGCATAAAGGGATCATATGTACATCATGGAAACATTGCGACAGGACGTAGGTGACTAATACAGGCGTGTATAACCACATTGTTGGCAACAAATGGAAAACCGGGATCATATTTACAAATTTAGCTGCTGCTAATGCTGAGAAGCGTCTGAAATGTGTGTAGTGTAAAAAGACTCATAACAATGTACGTCGTTTATGACCAAATATTTAGAGCACAGACTCGACACAGAAATATATAATCTGCGTTGGCAAAAAGCAATTCAGTGGAGACGACAAGTAAGTTCTTACAATTTTCCATTAAAACCCTTAATAGTGAATAAACCACATGGCTTTGACAACTTAGCTCCATTATGCATTCGATACCAAGACATTCAGTTTGGACTTTCATGAATGTATGATTGATCATGTAAATCTAATAAACACATTCCCTTAATGGCAATAAGCTCGAGGTAAAGTTTAAAACGTCACTGTTCTACCAAAAAGCAGTCATGCATTGAAAGGTGCAGAGTATAAAACAGAAGTTGAGTGATTTGTCCTGCTGCATGAATGGGCTCCAGTCGTGATCAGACATAAGATTCTTCAGCAAACAGAAGCTGGTCAAAGTCTGCTTCTGCTGCGGGGTCACTGCATCTCTTCAGCCACTCCCTGCGACTCTGCACCAGTGCGAGCGTCACCTGTTGGCTGCTCTGCGGGTGAGAGGAGAAGTAGTCCCTCACTGCTTCGGTGGCATCGGGAGAAAGGCAGGAACCTACCTCAGAGACCTCCAGTCCTGGGTCGCTGGGCAGCCTCGCCCGTGTGAAGGTGGAGGCTCGGTCCACAACCTGCCTCCCGGGTTCTGACCCCCGGCGCTTGTGGAGCTTGGCGTCGCATCCCTCCTCCACGGAGTGAGACTTGTGTGGCTTGAACAGGGACAGAGACGGTCCACTCTGCTTAAAGAATAAAGATGGCGACGGTTGCTTCCGCTCATTCGCGTCCCTTTCAGCCGCGCGGGTGGTGGTGGTGGTGTTGAGTCGCACAAAGGTTAACGGGTAGTCTGATGAAGGGGGGGACTTGGGAAATGGTAGACTCCCTGTAGAGCGGCGGTGGGAAGGGGGGCTGGCTGAGTCGTGTTGGCGCTGGTGGGGCTCCTGGCCAGACCTCCCCTTCACACGGCGTCCTGCATCTTTGGATGTTTTGGGCTTGACTTGGCTGCTGGACATCAGTTTTCCTTTCTCTGGGACATGTTTCCCAAATGTACGCGACTTATCGGTGGATCCTCCCTGTTTGTAGAAACACAGATATTATTAAGTTCGTTGGCAAACATCAGACAAATAAACTGGCAACTACAATAGCAACAGAATTTAATTAAAATTCAATGAGATCGATTTAAAGAGAATTTCCACAGGCAAAGCTCCGGAGCATCTCAATTTATTCTGTTCAATTGAATGATAATAAATGTTCTGTCGTATCAAGTATAATAAAGGCGTTAAAGAACTTCTGGTAAAGCATGTTGAAAATAGATCCAAACAGCCATAGCGTAGTCTTTTGAAAAAAAACCTCACCTCAGTCTTCTCCTCAGCTTCCTTCTCCATGGTGTCTTGTTGGGTTAGTGACAGCCTCCGGCCTTTCTTCAGCCAAGAGTTTGGGTGGAGGCCCCTGCAGCCTTTTTGAAAAGTCCCCATGTCTAGATGTCCAGCAGAACTTCTCGTTAAGGGTACGGAGGAAGGGGGAGAACCGGAGGGCAGCTGTGTTTTGGTTGGGTAAAGCCCACGTCTGGACTCCCAGGTGACGTCACTGCTCGGGGAGCGCAGGGAGTCGAGACAGTCCAGGGAGGAGCGGGTCTGTGCAGGGGTGGAGGACTGGCTGGGGGAGCTCGCTTCCAGAGCGGCGGGCTCACCTCTGGAGCGTGCGAGTGCGTGGCTGCCAGGTTTGTTGGAGAACTCTTCGTCCTCGTCAGAGAGACCATCAGTACCCCCTGAAACACACGGCCGAAACGCGTATGCTGCAGCTGGAGCTGAGCGCCGCCGCTGTTCGTGCCGACCATCCAGGGACAGCAGTTCCAGGGTGGCGGACGTGTCCACAGTTGGCTCATCCTGGCAGGGGCTGGAGAGGTCAACGTCCTGTCTTCTACCGCTGGTTCTCCCCAGCGGGTGCAACTTCAGATCCCGCGGGCTGTCGGTTTGGGTCTGGTGGTTGTCTTGGTCGCAGTCGCTGAACGTGAGGATGGAGTCCAGGCTGCCTTGTCGTGTTTTGGGTCTCGTGTGTCTTCTGCTGCAGTCCAACTCCGTCTCCAGACTGTCGTAGGATGAGTCCATCAGAGGGTACAGCCAGGAGTCTGAGACAGACGTAGGAAGCAAACTACATTTATATTATTTTAATAAACAATCAAATTCATTTGGGCTGAAATAAAACTGCTCATCAACCACGTTGTCTCTAAATGTGTGCAGCAGATGGAACGGTTACAGACATGAACAAAAACATTTGTCGTATATTTGTACCTGATCCCGTCCCGGTGTTGAGTCTCTGTGGCGGCCCACCAAACAGGGAGGACGGCTCCTCGCCCACAATCTGCTGACAGTGTTCAATCATAAACTTCACCAGCTCACAGACCTGAGAAAGACAACGGTTGATGTTAAACGACTGTGTGAACTGAGTTAGCATTTCTCAATGCATTGGCTGTTAAAGTGATATGTCCTTCTTACCTTCTTGGTTCCTTCTCCCTCCACCTCAGGGCTACAAGGGACTCCAGGAGGCCAAAGCATGCTGGGAGCGATGCACACCGACAAATTGAAAGTCGTCATCTGGTTCTCGTGGGCGTTGCCCTGGATGCCGTGCAGCATGGCCAACAGGTAGCGCAGCAACAGGGCGTTTCCTTTGGGCAGGCGGCAAATCATCCTGCAGAGATACACAACCAGGGAACACGATGATGTCACAGTCTGTAGGAGAAGCTCAGCCAATAAAACCACATAGAGCACGTTACCTCTTTGTGTCCTGCACTTGTTCTTCCTCCTCCTCCTCTTCCTCCAGCACGTCCATCCATTCTTCATGCAGCTCGCAACAGAACAAGCTGCTTGGGATGCTGCGCAAGAAATCCTGAAAACATGCGCACATCACATTAAATTTGACCGATCCACCTAAAACACACACACGCTCATACCGTCTCACCTTGAAGACTCCGGCAATGAGGAAGACGTGGTCTCTTGTCAGAGGGAGTTGAAACTCTCCGGCGTCCAGAGAGTCCCGCAGCTCCCTGACGGCCCGAGCGCCCGCCGGCCGTCGGAAGATCCCCCGCGTCCACGAGCCCTCGTGGTAGAGGAACGCCATCATGTCCTGGGGAGAGCGGGAGAGAGGAGGGTGCATTCCTTGCTTTTTCTTTACAGTCCTGAGTGAGAGAGTGAGACTCACCATCACCGGCTTCGGCAGAGCGTCCTCTGCGCAGACGGAGCCGAGCGGCAGGCCGAACAGGCAGCCGCGCGGCGCGCTGGCGAGGGACAGCACATTCAGGTGAGGGGAGGAGCCTCTCCAGAAGGCCCAGCTGATGAGGGACCGCCTCCTTTTAAATGGCTTCTGAGACCACTCTAAAAACCAAAAGATGACACGATATCCCAGAATGCATCAGCAAAAACACCCAATCTGCTATTTTGTATCACTTTTTTTTGAATGAATGAATGAACAGTGACATCACCTGCAGGTATGTGCAGCGTTTCAATGGGTCGCGGCTTGATGATGAACTGGCACTGCTTGTACACCTGCATCTGCTCCACCTGCATGGCCCTCTGTCCGTCGGCGTCCCTTCCGCCGCCGCCGCCTCCTCCCGGAGACATCGTGTGTCTCACGTGACTCATCTGGATGCTGAAGGGAAACTCATGACCTGAGGCAGGAAGGAGAAGACGGCAGCATCACTCCCTGGAGGCCTTTGATAGAGTATCAAACATCAACAGCACCATAACGTGGTATTATTAGTCAGCGCACACGCTGTGAACCCCTCGCTTCCACCCTGAAGGAGGCCGATTACACAGCACACACTCTTCTCTGGGAATGAATGCTACGAGTGTGTTTAAAAAAAAAAAACGCCTTGATGCTTAGAGCAGCGCCCCCCTTTCAGAAGCAGGAAGAAAACGCCTCGCAGCAATTTAAAGACAGGATCAGATATTTTGTCGATCTGGTCTGGACCTCAATCACTGACCAATCAGAGGGTAGGGGGCGTTGTCCCTCTTGGAGATGACCCACAACTGGAAGTCTTTCACATTTCCCTGAGCGGAACAGAGACACAGACGGTCAGAAAAACAAGCCGTGCGACGAGACGGCCTCAGAGAAAAGAAACAACCACACGGACTGTCCCTCTGAGGAGAAACACATTTTTAGGAGACGCAAATGTGACAAAGAATGGTTTCTCTCTCCGCTTTTACACGCTGTGTGGTAATATCACATGCAACAACAGGCTGCAGGGCTTCTGTGAAAACCTCCCCCTCTGTTCTCTGTGTTCGGGAGTTGAAAATAAATCTGATAACTTATTGGACGATAGTCCCTTTTTTTTAAACTTCGACACAAAATCTGGATACAGATCTCTTAGAGATCAGTTTTCATTGTGACCAAGATACTTACTGTTGGACAAAAGTCTGTCTAAAGACACCTGCAGCCTTTCACAAACTCCTTCATGGTAGTTTGTATTGCTCTTCTCGTGTCCACATTCTCACCACTAACGCACTGACTCAGCATATATTACACTTCATGAAAGCAGGAGCAGATTCACCCACTATGATGCTGAACTGCTGCAGGGCCAGTCGGATCACCTCATTGGTGGAATCAGAGTTGCTGACCGGGAGCGTCTTGGTCTAATGGGGGGAGGAGGACATATCAACAGCACAGCAGAGACTCATTTAATCACTGGAGGTGGTCAACAAAGCTGGATATATGTAGAATCTTCATCACGTCAAGATCACAGCAAGTAAAAGTAGATCAGACATCAAAGTCAACTTACAACAGCAAAGGTATTGATTCCCTTCCCGTACACTCTCAGAGGAATGGTTTTAGGTTCCTCCCTCGCTTTCTCTTCTCTTATGCGGCTGCAGAGAGAGGAAACACGACGCGTCACTTTTCTCTTTGCTCCGCACATTAAGCGGACACGCTTTGTGTCGATGCGCGACGGCGGACCTCACCTTTTGAGGAGGGGGAGCCATCTGTCCTTCAGTTCTGCCGAGCTGAGCGGGAGCACGGAGGAGGTGTTATTGAATCGGATTTGAATTTCAGGTTAAGCTCACCCTGCCTGTTTTTTACAGCTGGAACGTAAACACATGTTTACAGCCTCTGACGTGAGGCGGCGAGAACGTGTGTGTGTGTTACCTGAACGTAGCCGCACAGTTACAGGTGGGCCAGCCCATAACCAAGCTCCTCTCTGGGTGCGTGCTCCCCTCACACACCTTGTCCACGCAGTCCGCCGTCCACATCTCACACACACACACCTGGACCTTCAGCTTGAAGTGATTGGCCGACCTGTGTGACGCAGAGAGACTGTGACGCCACACTTGGACCCAGGTATTGACTGGAGCAGCCGAAATGTTCCTCACATGAGGATAACGACACACACACACACGTGTGCTTACTTGGCTTTGGCGATCACCAGCATGTCATTGAACAGGAAGAGGTGTCTGTCCTGGGTCTGCATCCCGGTGTTCAACCGAGCGTGTCCGTGGAGAAGGAACGACCTGTCGGAGCCGCTGAGGTAGGACTGGACCAATGAGCAGGTCTCTGGGCACACAGGAACCAGGAAGCTCTCTCTGGGATACAAACACAAGGGGCCAAAGTCACTGCTTATTCTTATTTTACATGTTCAAATATGCTGTCTTTGAAATATTCAGCTGATCAGAAACACCCTCAATACTTCAAAAGATATTTGGGTTTTCTGGACAATAAAACAAGCTCCTTCATATGTACTTATGTGAATCATCAAAGCTTGTTTAGGCATCGATATAATATTACATTTACATTTCCCATAAACCCCTTTGCTTCATGTTACAAAGAGGATAATTGTATTTCCGTTAATAATAATCGTAACTGTACCAAAGTCTACTCTAACATGTGGCGTTCTTTCATCATGTTAAAACACTACAGGTTGCTCGGCTCTTATGACGGCGCCTCTTTTATTCGATTATTCACTTCAGACCTCCGTCTCTCTCCCTCATCACAAAGTACGAAATAGCTTCCAAATACTGATGTTTTTCTACGTTGAGTTTGCATGACCCCCTTTTGACCCGTGTCTGGGATTCAATAAGAGATTGATCAGAGATCAAAGGACTCCTGCACTCTTCGTTGTGTCACGAGTGCAGTACGGGGTCAGAATCTGAGGCAACATTTGGATTGGGATCTTTCAAAATTGTTGATAAAGGGCATAACAGCAAAAGGGTTGTGCTGTTGAACATAGTCCAGCATTGTGGTATGAAACAGGAAGTCAATGCAATAATGGAGATGAATGGAATTATTGCTTTATTATGGGAATTTCAATTGTAATTCAGGGGGTCCTGAATTAGTAAACAACATTTTTTTTGAATTAAGATAAAAAAGGAATGCTCTAAAATGACAAAATTGTAACTAGAATGCAAGAAAACATTCTGGGACAATATAATCTGCACTCAACAACACCTGCCATGGTTACCTAGGCGCTTTTTCATCAGGTTATTTCTTCTTCCCTTTCAGTCTGTACGCTCAAAGACGGAGACATTAATAGACGTCTGATCCTCTGATCAGTCTGGTTGCTGGAGGATTATCTGTGCCAGTGGATTCAACACCTCACTCTGGGTTGTGCCTGGGGCAAGCGAGCGCGTGAGCGTGCACGTGCGTGAGAGTGTGGCTTCAGGGTTGTGTGTGCGTGTGTGTGTGTGAACCGGTTGGTTCTGAGGACGTCATAACTGACCCACTCGACCCACAGTACCTGGAGAGGGTCTTAGACCTGATGAGGGCCAGTGACGGGGCGGACTGCCGCCGATAACTCTGAGACTTCATCCGCTGCAAGAGACAAAAATAAATAATTCAAAGTGAATTCAAAGGAACCATGTGCAGGATTTCAGGTGATGGAATATAATATTCATAACTACATTTGTATTAGTGTAGAATTCGATGCGATCTGGAACCTCACCACTAGATGGCACTACATCCTACACACTGCTCCTTTAACATCAGATCTGAGCTTCAAACCTGTGTTGTTCACGATAACAACGTCTTTCCTATGAGTCTCACGAACTCCACTCTTCAGTCCAATAAAAAGATCAAAAGCTCCTCAGTGAGCGAAGATCAACCCCTCCTCCACGCATTTCTGACATTTCGCAGTGTGATATCGTTGAGTTAGGCGGTCGCACAGCGGGGAAACATTCCCCGCGCTCCAGCCACAACATGACAATGTAACCTTTCACTGCTCAAAATAAACACCAGCTCACATGTAGACACGAGTCTCACGTTGGGACACAAACAGCTGGAGTACCAGCAGGGATCACTGGCTGTATTTCTGTATCTGTTTGAATCATTACTGAAAACACAGGACAGGATACCAGGACTCCTTAAAGTGAGTTACTGTTCATGAGTGAATGAATCAATGAAGCAGCATTGCACTGAAACAGGGGTAATGTTAAGATTTACATAATATTCGGCAAAAGACATTTGAAATGCAATGTTTTAACTGTACATTTACAGTGATGTAACAAAGTAGCAACTCGTCACTTTTGAGAGGCTGCAACAAGCAAATGTTGAACATTTTTGCTTGAAAATTGACTTTAACTTTTAATCGATTATCAAGTTATTTTTTCTGAATTGTATAAACTCCTTTACAGCACAGAAACATTCGGAATCGACCAACAGCTGACTAGTGGATCCAGTTTAGACTGCAGATATGTTTATGCATATTTATGAAATCTGCCTACAAGTGACATAAAAGTAAACAATCTAATTAATAATTGAGTTGATTAACATTGCCCGCCCCCCTTTTTATAAGACACTTAATAAATGGTCATAACCAGCAGAATGATTAATTATTTTGTCCATTATGACTCCTTCACTGAAGCATTCATAACACTTAAACGCTTGAAGACGCAATATAACAAACGCTGTAATCCTCTGGAGAGATATGCGATCACTCAAATCTCTGCAGTGTCAATAAACATTTTATTAACCGTTTAATAAGAACACATTAAATATCGTCACCAAGCATTCATACATTCGTGACAGATGCTTGATGCGTTTTAGATTAATAGAATAATTACATATCTTAAGACTTAAAATTCCTTATTTATGCTCATGACATTGCACTGTTATTGATCATTTGTGAACTTATTATACATATATAAAAATATGACCGTTTTCTTTTTATTATTATTTATTATTAGACCCGACAAATGAGTCCGAAGAGAAACAAAAGACGCAAAAAGTAACGGCGACAAGCTGTAGCTCCTTTGCGCACTCCTGTTAAAAGTTAACAGAAGTAAAAAAACAAGTTTCTATTGCCGTTAAGAATGAGCGGGAGCCCAGGTGGTAATGTGGAAATCATACCCGTTTGTTGTCCTGCTGTCCGCCGCCTCGACTGAGGCTGCCCTGTTGCTGCTGCGGAGACATGTTGTCCATCCAGCCTCCAGACGCCCTGCGGCTCACTGTCCAACCGCCCACAGGTGATGCATGTCAGAGAGAAATCCCATTCATGACGGAAACCATGGAAACCATCCCCAGCGCGCGCTCCTTTGGACAGTCGCAGGAAACTTCTTTTTTGTTGTCTGCGAGCAGGGCGCGTGGACGGAGAACGTGATCTGCGAGGAGGGACAATTTAGACCGTTAAGTAAAAAAAAATAAAAATAAAGAAGAGAAGTTAATACACAGCTGTCTCTCACTCCTCACAACATCAATGGAAGGCTGTGCCGTCACCAAAGCCACCTCCTGTCTGGATTACCAGTGACTGACTGTGCCACTTCTCAATGCGTCTTCACGCACAGGGAGGCGGCGCCAATACGCTGTCAAGAAAATAAATAAGTCCATCTATTTTTAACTAAATTGCTCCATACGCTCAGCAGACAAACGGGTTTACCTCAAAACAGACAATGATAACGACTGTTGGGTAACAGATGGCTGCATTGGGATCAGACTGTTCCAAGAGATCTGCTCGTGCACGAGTCTGTTTACATCTCTCAGAAGCTTTGAAAAACAAGGGACATTATTATCCATGATTCATGTTAAAGTTGAATGAAGTTAGCATTACATATTTGGATTTTTTTTTTAAATGTCAAGCATTTAACAAGAAACAAAGCAAAGAAATATGAGTAAAGTTCCATTTCATGCAACATCATTTAATCAGATTCATTTTACAGAACCAGCAGGTTGGGTTCCATCACTTTATAGTCCTTTCAGTCACTTTTCACCTTCCTCACATGAGCACGTCTTTGTAATTATCATTGTGTACAACACCACTGCATTCTTTGGGAGTCCAAACAATGAGGGGGGAAAAGAACACGGGTTAAAAATCAGTGCAGATCAAGAAACTCAAAAGGAATCCTGGGAACATTTTCTGAACTTAAAGAAGTTATTGAGATTTATTGAGATTATGCGTCTGACGCACACTGCCAGAGCATTAGCTCCAGGCTCACCATCAGGCTGAAGACACATCATTAGATTCCAGTGTCTCTGGGATCGTCATGAATAGTACTGACTGCAATCTGGGCCATACGGTTGTAATGTAGGACGCACTCAAACCTGAAATTAAGTGATTCTTCTTCAATTAACTCTACAAAGGGCCATCGCGTCTGATCTGTAAAGCAGATGTTAATGCATCAAAGCTGTAATAAAACACGTCTGATAGATAATTAGATACATTTAGGGCTGAATCCCTAGTGGGCACTCAAACGACACCTGACCACATGGGGAGGAAATGAGGACGTTTTCAGAAGAACAAATTACAATTGCCCCAAAATCGATAGTCCTTCTAGATACAGAAGTGGGCCACAAACTGGGCTAAAGCAGAACAAGGCCAGCAAGTGGAAGCAGAGACGCGGAGTATTCGTTCCCCAAATTGGCCGCAATCAGCCCCGTTAAAAAAGTGGATCACTTCAATGATTACCTTCCCTTCGTGTTGGTAATGAGCAGCCTTGGGCATGGCAGAGAAAAGCACCAAGTAAAAGTGACATGTACTTCCTGATGATATTTATCAGTTTTATCAGAATTTCAGTTTTATTGAATGTGTTTTTCTGGATTGTTCATGCATGGTGTACTTCCTGATTCTATGCTGACTGTTTTGTTCGTGCCAGTAATCAAAAGATAAAACCGGTAAAATATCCAGCATTGAAAATCACCGACCAATTGCTCTGGCTAGTGTCCTCTCTGAAGAATTAGAACGAATTCTCTTCGATAGGCTTCAAGAATAACAACCACTGACAATCTATTTGGTTTTAAAAGTAAACATAGCAGACTTATGCATATACGCACTGAAGGAAGTTGTTCGTAAGTACAGGAGACATAACTCTACAATGTTTCTGTGTTTCCTGGATGCATCGAACGCTTTTGATCGAATTAATCATGGTAAATTGTTCATCAAGCTACACGAGTGAGGGGTCCCTCCGTACTGGACAAGGATTTTGCACTTTTGGTATTCACATCAAACCATGCGAGCGAGGTGGGGTCAGAGTGTATCTGCACCCTTCCGAGTGACCAATGGCGTCCGACAAGGTGGAATACTGTCACCTGCTCTTTTTAGTCTATGTGTGGATGATCTTTCGAAAAAACTAAAAGAGTGTAAGACAGGATGTACGGTGGGGGAAAGTCTTGTAAACCATCTGATGTACGCTGATGACTTCGTGGTCCTGTCTCCTCAGAGCGCTGGTTTACAGCAGTTGCTCAGTCTGCTCACGGTATGGCGTGCAGTATGACATCAAATTCAACTCTAAAGAGTGTTATCAAAGTGAAACCAAAGAGGATCAGAAGCTACATTTCCCCTCATTTGTATGGGAGGTCAAGAGCTAAATGTGGTGCACAAAATGAAATATTTGGGTCACATCATCAGGAATGACCTAAGTGATGATGACGAAATGACTCCGAAAATGTAATTATAAAAGCCTAAACTGATCCAACACAAAGTGACACAAGATATACTTCTTGTTTCTGGAAACATTGGAACAAATGTCTGTTTTTAACAACGAGTGACTTTTTTTTAACTGCAATGATTACACTTGTGTCTTGGTGTCCTCAGATTGTATTTGATATATTGTTGTTGTATTTTTTTTTTTTTTGACACTATATGGACTCAAAGTTGATATGTCTATATATAGGGAATTTCAGGGCATTATATTTCAGTGTGTGTGTGTGTGTGTGTGTGTTGGGATTTACCTATTCCTTCACTGGAGGCAGGAAACCAGCCGGACCTATAAGAGACGAGAAGAAAACATATTTAAAACAAATACTCTGCAACACTGAGCACACAACTAAAGGCACTTTCTCTAAACCGTGTTATTTCATGAAGAAATATGAGTGCGAAATATAGAAAACTTCTTTCTGCCAGAATTCAAACAACGATCAAACGGAAACAGCAAAAGAAATGCATCCGATTCCAAAACTACATTTACAGGAACTATGGGAGCAATAAGTGATGGAGACCAGCTGTTATCCTGTCCATACCACACATTTAACTGTGTAGCTTCCAGTCTCCAAATTATGAAACAAACGTATGAAATCACTGAATGGCTGACGTAAACAAATATGATTTCTAAATCCAGAGGCAACCCTGGCCGATGACTTTAAAGCTGCTCTCGTATTGAAAATTGTACATTTTGCTGACATTACACTTTCTACAACACACACCGCCTCCCTGCTTCCAACTGAACATCTAAAGAATATTTTTCAGAAATGACCAGATGAAAGTACATACATGTAATGGATGAAATCTATAAATTGCCTTTACAGTCCAAATAGTCTTTAAATGAATCATCATGAAGTGACCCAGCTTTGTATCTAAAATTGACTCACAGAAATCCGTTATAAACAAATATCACGTATACATGCATACACTTAAAAAGGTGACGGATGTTTCTACTCATTCGTCCTGCACATCTTCAGGGTCGACAGCAATTGTGGTAAAACTGGGTCATGTCACGTTGATGCAAAAGCACGGATTCATCTCGATTACTGACGACACGTTATTCGTACACTTGATGCACAGAGAAAGGCAGACGACGCCGAAATATAGTTAAGTATGCAGAAGAACTGTAATTACCTGTTATAAAACTATTCTTTAGAACCCGTGACACCTGGTCGGGATACTTACAAAATCAAGACATTTACAAGATCCAGTGAGACGAGCGCACACACACACACACAATTCTTTCAAATCACACGGAGACAGGACTTACAAATATTTTATTTCTCTTCACCATCAAATACAGCTGCAGAAACATTCACTCACTTTAGGATTGAACATCTACTTAGCTAAGAGTAACAGTATGTATGATGACCACAAAGTACGACCAACATGTCTGTTGTACCTTTCAGTTTGAGAGATCAGCAGTCTGGTTTAGAATCAATCGAACTCTTCTTCATTGAAATGGAACAATCCCACACAGCAGCTTCATAACGTGTCTCCAAAATAATGGCAGTCACCCACTGCTGCTGTGGACCCACGAAGGACTTCTCGACATGCTTTGAAACTCGTTTGCAGTTAATATTCAGCAGACAAAAAAAAAAGCAATTAGACGGGGAAAGATATTGTATAAACATTGCAAATAAGTGTCGATCCGACGAGTTATCCTGTACTTTAAATCGATCACAAAATAAATGCCCCTTGTCCCAACTTGCATTACATAAGATAATCAAAAATACAAAAATCTGTCGCATTGCCCACCGACGTAGAACAGAAAGAGATGATGAAGGGGGGGCAGAAACAAAGATCCATGAGTGCCGTGTCTCCGTGATCAGAGAGGATTTAATATCTGCGGCGCTTATGGTTTGGCCCATCAAAGACCCCCCCTACCGGACTCCCCCTCCCCGCTTGAGGGCCCAATGGCGGCTGCTGCTGAGGCTGTTGTTGCTGTTGCTGCTGCTGCTGCTGCTGCTGTTGTTGCTGTTGTTGCTGCTGCTGCTGTTGTTGTTGCGGCGGTGGCTGTTGCGGCTGCTGTTGCGGCTGCTGTTGCGGCTGCTGTTTTGGGGATTCAACTTCTGGTCGCCCCCCCATCGATCCACCCTGCGGGAATCTATCTTTTCGCTGAGGTATCATGTAGTCCGTGTAATGAAAAGAATGTGAACGGTGTATAGTCGGGAGAACGTTTGAGCGTCAAAGACAAATGCATCGTATCCCAAGAAAAAGAAGAAGCAATTTCAAAGTTCATCAGTCCGGGTTTGATCCAAGTGCGGCCATCCGAGAGTAAAAGGAGGTGAAGCAAGCAGACAAAGAGAAAGAGAGGAAAGGGACTATTAGTTAAGTCTGCAGTTTAAAACAAATGTCAACGGTCTTTACAAATTTAGTATTTGTTTCTGCATCCGATTCAAAATAAGGCTGAGTTAAAAGGATAACGGATGACTTTTATTTTGTTAACACAGTTTGACTGACGTACTGTTTTAGGCAATGATCGCGTAGAGTAGCTTTTAAATGGTGAAGACGGACTAATCAAGAGATAAGCTTCATCTATTTGTCCTGATACATTACCATGGCTCCATTCTCTGACATCAATGGTGTGCCCATATTTGCAGTTCCCTCTGGGCCAATGGCTGCTCCCCTTCCACTCATGCCCATCATTTGACCCTGGTTACCAGTGGGCCCCGGAGAGCCCTGGTTAAAGCCATCTACACGCAAAACAACGGAGCATTGGTTTGTGATTTGGTGGGTCAAGAACTGTGGTAGCTGAACGCTGAAACTAACAGTTAACGTTGGCTTTTGGTTGACAGCTAATGACGACGGCAATCTAGAATTGGTATTTTGCGTTTAAAAACTTTGCAACTCATTTAAAAAGCACCGCAACAGTTCACTTTAACAGTAAACGGTCATCTGTTTGAAGTGAGACCTTTACAAATAGCCCTATCACTAAGCATTTATATGTAATATGTATACAAATAAAGAAGGCATACAAATGTGTCACCAATATAACCAAAAACCAACATCAATTTTAAGTAGCCAACTGGTGATATATTATGCTTAAGTAGATATTAACAGTCACATTTTACAGATTTGATGCGTTAATAATGAGAGGCTCTAATTATTGACGTGCCAACTTCCACATCGGTTGCTAATTACACCTTGGATTGCACATCATCTTAGTCATGGAGCACACAGAGCACACAGAGCACAGACACCACAGGTTCAATCCCAATCACACGAATAACAGAGTCCTCTACTATCACACTGATCTACACATACTATCCAAATGAACATCATGCTGTGTTGAAGAAGACTTGAAACTCCAGACTGAGACCATAAACTCATGTTTACAATGTTTACTGAGGGAATAAATCAAGGGAGAAGTCATTTTCTCAGAGACGTCTATACAACCAGAGGAGTCGCCCCCTGGTGGTCACTAGAGAGAATGCAGCTTTAAGACACTTCTGTATCGGCTTCACTCACAGAACCGGAGGTTACTTCCCGTTTGCAACATGATGGCTGATGTGAAGCGTACACAGCATGGACAAGTGAGGCAAAACATCTGAAAGTGCTGCTAACGCCACCAGCCGAACGGGGAAAAACACGCTTGCGTCAGCCCCGAGCCAGGGACAAGAAATTTAAAACTACCGACAATCTCCCACTGTGAAAAGAACTACAGACGTGTCTGCAAATGCACCTCTGCTGGCACTTTCATCAAAATAATAACATCAAATCAGCTAATGTTATAGGGGCTATACACTGTTGGATGTTATCATATTTTGAAAGTTATGTTGTAAAATGTTACGGGGTAAAAGTTAAACGCGTTCCCAGCCACCCGTTTTCACGCGCAGTTTCAATTTGTGCATTAAAACACCAGAGTGGAAATAACGGAAAGTTGAAGTTGAAATATTGCAAAAACCTTCTCATGCTTGGCTGAGACAGAACATTTGGTGCAATGGAAACAGACGTGGCAAATAAAGCACGACGTAAACTAAGCAGGAGGCTGAAATGTCCACTGAGGCGGCGGAAAATTGCAGCAGACATTAAAACGCACATTACAACATGACAAACGTTTTTAGTATAGATGATGTGCAATATAGATGATGTGCAATCCTCGGTTATAATCGTTGTACGCTGAAGAGCCACCATGGACCTCTAACAATCTGTCCCCCATTACAGGCTTTAACCTCAGTCCCCGGCCCTCATCCTCAGCAGATCAACAGCGACGTCACTTTTCATTCATGATGGAAATAAACAGACGCTCGTCTCCAATTATTTCCAGCCACAAACAATTTTTTTTAAAGTGCTAAATAAGTGCTGCGGCCTTTAGGAGCCTTTTTGAACAGACTAAAAGGCTCCAGCGGCTTTTAAATGTCACGCTTAAATCATTTCATTTCAAATCTGCATAGAGCCGAGGATGAGAGCTCAGGAACTAAAGATTTCTCAACACTATGAACCCTCACCCCAACAAAAACACGCCCACTCAGTACGCTGTATATTCTGTTAGTATACACATTATGTTGTCATGTGGTGCATTATGGGGTTTTTCCTCCTTTGCATTGCATCCCATGTGACTCCATTTCACACCAAAAAAGGAGTCGAAACATACAAAGTGAAACTTAAAATCATTGAAACAATGTTGTTGAAACAGAGCCACGTGGGATGCAAGACCAATAAAAGTAATAAATGACATAAAGACAGCCATCATCATCGTCACTTGATCCGGTCTTTGTATCAACCAGTGGTTACACAATCATGCCCGTACCTCCCATATTAATGGCTCCACGAGGGCCCAGCTCACCCACTCTCATTTCCTGTTCTCTCTGGAAGAAGTGAAGAAGAGCCTTCAGAACAAAACTCCACTGAAGAACAAGTCTTTAGCGGATGGGCTGTCGTCCAACACTCACAGCGTCAAAGTAATCATTTCGACACAGAACTAACCAACTGGACATCAATGACCAAATAATTTCTCTTTACGGAACGTGATGAACTCACTCCAATGGGTCAATATCACCAATGTATACAGTTTCACACATTTCAGCAGTGAAGTGCAGGTGGAGGTCACCTCGCAGAACACCGGGTGCGTTTGTTCGTTGCGTTACTGTGCGACGTTGGTGTTTTAAAGGGCGAGCTGGTGTTCACCAACGTCACGCGGTAACGCACACAAACAGACCGAGGCAGCGGTGAAAATATAGACATCGAGATCATATCGGTAGCCCGTTGCTATACAGCTACAGCAGAATCTGTCCCACACATACGGCACTTTATGAGATTTAAAACAATACGTTAAATTACTGCAAATATTGTGATGCTCAACATTTGTAATCTTGATATACTTACCTGTTAAATGGTCAATATGTTGCAATTATAACAAGTAGTAGTAACATGCTCAAAGTATGACGAAGCCCTTTATCACTGTGCCACTAAAATCGAGGACATTGAGCTTCAACTCTGTCCGCCGTCAGATCCAACAGTGATGTGTGAGCTGCAGCTGCTGCTGGCACTAGATGGCAGCACTTGTATTCTGGGAGTCATCGCTGACAATTTTCCTTCCAACAACCAAAAAAGCGTAAGTAAATGTGTTGGAAAAAAAAACACCTTTAAATCAAAGTTTATGTTTTACAACGCGGCAAAGGAAGCTAGTGTGGAGTTCACATTGTTGCAGCTCGGGAAGTGAAGTGTGTGACTTGTACTAATTTGCGAAGTTGTTCTATAAACATGTCAATGCACACCGACTGTATGACACGACACACCCTCGGGTTAAAAGTACAAAAGAAAGGTCTCGTGTGTTCCATCCCAAACGGTGTGTTCGCGGATGAGACTGATCATCGGTGTTCTGATGCGAATCACCGAACTGACCAGAGACTACTTGGGTTCAGCCGGCGACCGCGAAGGAGTCGGTACGAACTGGACGGGTGGTTCTAGATGTGTGTGTGACGTGCATGTAAAGATCGCAGCCTCCAACGGGACCTCTAAACAGAGCAACGGATCTGAAGAGAAAAGTTATGACATAGAAATCAACAACATATCACACCAACAGACACGCTGAGTTACCTAGAATTCAACTTGGTTTTTGATTACACAGCGGCTTTTTATCACCGCAGATCCACTTGAGAGCAAAACTATATTTTCTACTCTCATCCACTTATGCAAAGCTACATCGAATCTGTTTCCCTCTGCTATGAATATCACTCTCATACATACATATAGACATACACACACACACACACATATATACATAATAACTGAATGAGAGTGGGTATTTGTGACACAATGAACCACAGTATTACAGTGATGTGGTACCATTGCATACAGGAGAGTGGTTATACAGAGACAACATTTTCACAAGTGAAAGCTGCAACAGAACTATGAGGAAATAAGAAGTTCCTGCACAGCAACGCAATTCAGTCGAGGTTCTGCTCAAATGTAGGAAAAGCAAAAGCATCCAAAATGAAGAAAGAGGCTTTCTGTTCACCAAGAACTGGTTAAAACTTCATCGCACGTTTTCTAACTTTCGGGGGACCCTTCCTGTCGTAGCGCACGGTCAAATAAGATTTGCCTGAACGAGATAGATTTATAGATGTAGACTGAAAGCTGCTGGAGAAACTATAAAACTACGCTCACGTCAAAGACCAATAACGGAGAACGCAGAGCAGTGAACTGCAGACGACACTGCTTAGGAGGTGAAGTATGTACACGCTACAAGCTGTCGACAACTATTTCACACTACGACACACAAAGACTATGATATTTAGTATATTAAATGCTTAAAACACTACATGTGTACTTCTAATTTGTATGTCTGAACTAAAAGAAATCAGTGTAAGAACAAGTAAGGTGATGTTCAAAATAGAGAGCCGGGTTACGTATGCACCTGCAGAACTTTAACTCCTTGGTGGCTGTAATTCTTGACTGTGTGTAACTGGAGCTTAAGTGTGTTTGACTGCTTGTTTGTATTCCAGCTGTACTCACGTTGTAGTTTGCTTTGAAGCCATCCGGGTGGCGTCTCAGGTCCTCCTGTTCTCTGTGTCTCATCATCTCCTCCTCTCTCCTCCTCCTCCTCTCGTCTTCATGCCTACAGCCGGAGAGAGCGAAGACAGAATCGTCGAATAAAACGCAATCAAGTCAAACGGTACCTTCGGTCCTATTGCTTTGCTCAAGAAAGGACAACGCACCTCATCTCGATCTGCTTCCGTCTCTGCAGCTCCTGGTTGCGGAGCTCCTCCAGTCTCCTCAGCTCCTCCTGGCGCCTCATGAGATCTGGAAGAAGGGAGGAAGAACACCATTCTCTTTACATCTATCACCACAGGCACCTACAACCTCAACAAATACATCTTCCAAACCTGCGATACCAAGTCCACTAAAGCGGCCCTTACCTTGTCTCATTAACATGAGCTGATGTTCATGTTTGGCCGACTCTAGCTCCGCCTCCAGTTTCTCTTTGGCCTCCTTGATGTTCTTGTCCACTTGGTCTCTTTGCTGTTTCTCCATCTCATGAAGAGCTTTCCAGCGCGACGAATACTCAAACTCAAATGTACCCGGCTGAGCAAAATGGGGCATCTGCTCTCGTTCCCTGGCGTACAAAAAGAAGATAAATACAAAAAAAACAAGAACAAACTCAAGCACATCTTAACTATAAGATGTCGACAACAAATAATTTTACACTTTACTTACTTATAGTAGGCTGCAGACTTCTGCAGTGATTTTTCAGGCTGTCCATCCTGGTCATCAAAGTGCTCCGACGGCTCCACGATGGCCGGACAAGGCGTGCTGAAGAAAGGGGGACGACAGTGAATTAAACTTCAGAGAGAAAACCCTTCATTTTGCGACAAACAAACAAAAAACCATCGTCCCTGCACTCCTTACGTGGTCAGCAGCAGCGCTCCCTCCGTGCAGCACTCCAGGGCTTTGCGTGCAGCTATTTTGTTTGCGAACTCCACGATGGCTCTCCCGGTGGGGCGACCGCGGTCATCTGTCACGACGACGGCCCGTTCCACCGGGCCAAACTGAGAAAACGCCTGATGGTAGAGGGTGGTTTTCAGATTGCACAGAGCAGCAGACACAGGAAGTACAGTTGTATTTCTGAGGTTTTAAAGCTCTTGTTCCACATACCTCTTCCAGCAGCTCATTTGTTACTGCAGGTAACAGGTTGCGCACCGTCAGGGCGGCAGTATGTGTCGCAAAACTGACCCGGATTGGTCGATTTTTCAAAACGGTCCCATCCAGCTCGGCTACAGCGATCTCTGCCAGCATGCGGGTTTCCTGGAAGCCAAGGTTGATGATACCACAGTGAGGCAGGTTGTGGCATTCATAATGGCAGCAGAACACATTCCATTACAAATGTTATCTTCACTTACACAGTTCAAAATGTGGCCTTGCACCACTGTATTGTCTATGTTTACCAAAGAAAATGTGTCACATAAGTCCAAATAATTCAAAATATGACATATGAATACCTAACTCGATACAATGTGGTGTGATGAAATGCAATTTTGAAACATACATCTGGTTCCACAAAAACAATATGTTGTTGTTAAATGTAAGACACGGTTAGATATGAATGGGTGTCAAGTCAACCTGCACCTTGTGCTAATGCTAACATAGCAGCTAGCTAGCGCCTCTTAGCCACATGTCGGTCCAGTTATAAAACACGTGAAGTTACAGGTTAGCTGAGGTTAAACCCACAGCACAGTTTAAAACCAATGCACGTTCATTTACCAAGCGAACAAAGCCGAACCCCCGGTCTCTGTTGATGAACACCTCGCTAATGTTCCCGTATTTAGCGAAGATGTGTTTGAACTCCTCCTCCGGGACGTCCAGCGGGAGGTTTCCGATGTACAGACGTGAGCGCTGGGTGAACGTCTTCTCACCGGGCTTCCGAAAACTCGTGATATCCAAAGTCATTTCAGCCCGTCCCTCTTCGACTCCTTCTCCTTCTTCGGCTCCTTCGGCCGCGGGTGACTGATGCTGCTGCTGCGGAGCCACCGGACTGTCTTTGTGTGCCGGAGACTGCGCCGGAGAGTCGGTCCTCTCCGGTTGAGGAGAGTTGCTGCTTTGCATAGTCGCTTGTTGCATATTTCGGTTAGCCATTCTCGGACAGAGTAGGTTTTGGTACGGTATCTAAATTAAACTAACTTTGAGGAGAAGGCTCGTGGGCCAGTGTTGATGGTGCACACCTCCTGAATTTCAAAGATGGCGGTGCATGCGCGCGCAACTTGATGTTTGGACCCATTCAAGGGGCGTGGAAGATTTGGACGCCAACTGGAATTTTTGTGACAAAAAAATCAAATTAGGGCTGCTACTTAATACAATAATATTATATAATATAATAACAGCAGCAAATCCTCACATTTGAGAGCCCTGAAACATCGACAAATAAATAAATATTAATGATAATAAATAAATAGATGAATAAATAAATAAAAGCAAATGTTGCTTTGACAATGAGTGTCAGAAGTATTGATTTATTGCTGATTAATGTTCTATGGATGGACTCATTGATGAATCAACTAAACATTAGTAAGATGTATATATACTCTTCACATAGTAATGTTTTGATCTCCATAAAATAACCTGTGGAGCTAACATTAATAGAGTACATTAGCACATAATTAACTGGTGTTGGCACTTCTGTGATAGTCTAGCTGCTGAAAGTCTACACATGCTTAAAGAGACAGGCGCTAAACAGAGCGTTTCACACAGAGGCCGACAGTATAAAAAAGTGTTTTTGAACAATAAGGCATGTAGACATGTTCTAGTAGAAACCAAAAATACAAATATGAACCTGAAAATGAGCATGATATGTCCCCTTTAAAGCTCCCAAGCCTTATTTCCAACATGAACACATACATTTTGACTGATCCGCTACATTTCGTGTCTTTTTCTGTCAGTTTTTTGTCATTTGAGCAATGTGCAAGCTTAGGGGGGGCCTGCTGGGAGCTATTCCCATGATGCACTGGCCATCTGGACAGATATTATGGCACATCTGTGTGCATATTCCTCTGTTTGGGGAACTCATTGCTCTCCTGTTAGGGATCCTGTGTCCAGGCAAGTCAGAGGACTCCTGCCTGTCACTGAGTCCCCGAATGAGTCTGTCCACATGTGTTTGACTTCGGGAATATTAATAAGCAAGAGGTTTGTGGGGGTATTGTTGTAATGAGCCTACAGACATAATGCATGCTCATTATAGTACAGAGAACATTTGTTGTTTGATCTCTTTTGATCCTGAGCACAACCCTGAAGCATTCATTTTACATATCTGAAACATCTTCGTCTCAATGAAGTTTATGTTCATTAAACATTAATTGTGAGTGTTATATTACTGTGTATAATGTTTGTTGATAGTTAACACTGATGCATTAATGTACAACAAGCATGTCAGTGCTATAGCGGTGAAGCTAATTCTAAGAATGTTATGTGTCAGATCGTTTAATCTTAAAATACATAACATTATAAACAGTGATCATACGTTTTGTGTGAAAATTGTAAACATACAACATAACATCAGATAAATGGAGTGGAGTAATATTTGCCTTTGAAGTAGTAGAAGTACCTCAAAATTGAGGTACTTCTAAAAAAGTACTTGGGGGGAAAATACTTTGTCAAATGATGACACCGCTGGATTATAATGACAACGTCGGATCACTTCTTACTGATCTCATCATTGAACAGGTTCACTGGTTCAGCTGTAGCGTTGCTTATGGTAGTAGTAAGAGTGACGTAACAGTGACGTCGCGGGACCCTCCTCCCTGCGCTCCTCTGAGCAGCGCAGTAGTTTCTCTGACTTCCATCTGCGCTGCAAGTCTGCTGCGGACTTACCGGGGAAATACAGCGGGTAAGTAGTCAAATGGACCGGTCAGGTCAGTGTTAATACGTGTGTGTCGTTGTCACGCATCGGTGTAATTATGCGCGTGAATTAAGGATTATGATTTGGATTGTGATTCACCTCAAATGCAGTTCAGTGTTTGTACTGAAGCGGTTTTAACACTGAGGCTGTTTTAATTGTGATTAGGGTGGTTGTCCATTAGGACTCTGTATGAAAAAAAGAAATCCAAGAAAAGAAATCCAATAATATGGTATAAAGCTGAGACGATGAGTCAATAAGTCGATTCAGACAAAAACTGATTCACAACTATTTTGATAATCTGAGAAGATCATGAGAAGCTTTTCATGCTTTTTTCCTCATATAATCATTCTTAAATAAATATTATTTGGGGACTTTTTGACCATCTGAGGTCGTCATGTTTGACTCTGTAACATTTTCTTTTGTACAAATCTCTTCACGTTTCATGGACCAAACATTTCTCTTTAATTGAAAACAATATGATGATACAACACTAAGGGGACATCTGCTGCAGGTTTGGTACTTCAAGCACGATTTGATGCTTTTACTTTCTTACAGTGCAGACTGTGTATTTGTGTGTGCATTGGGGGGCTGCACTTTAACCACAATAATACTCCAGTGTTCCAGTCAACAGTGAAGTGTCAAACAGCAGAATCCAGCAGCGATTGCTGGAATTTCTCCGGTGCAGTCATGTATGTCCGACCTCAGTGTGGAAGCGGAGCACATGAGCGGCAGCGTGACAGAAGTTAAGCTCCTGCCGTATGTGTCTGGTCGATAACGGCTGAACCTCAAAGGCAACCCACGGTGGACTGAAATGTTGTATTCTTTCACCGGTCGCAGCGTGATTTCCGATGGAGATGGCTTTCTCAGTTATATTTACAAGGTTTTGGGTCATTTGTGTCTTTCAGCCATAAATCTGTTTTCTCTGACAGCACTTGAACGCAGCGTCTTGGGAATAATTTGCTGTTTTTTTCCCCCATTGACTTGCCATGTTATTAATTCAGGTCTATATTTATGAATACTTTAAGTCGTATATTTACATAAAACACAGCTTAACCTCTGGCCTTGTGAGGACTGATTCATAGCGTCGGACTCAGCAGACAGACCAGACTTGCCTCTGGTATGAAGAGGTCACAGGCAGGGTCACGAGTCAGAGTCTAAACGTAGTTCTTCTTCTTTTGTGGATAAAGGAACAAAATGTGACACTAAAGTGCAGGTGGCTGCATCACCACCGAGCCAAAATCACAGCACAGAACAACTTTTTGGATGCCTCTCATGCTCCAAACGTCGACTTTGACACAATCTGCAAACTCTATCGCCTGTTTTAAAAGCTGCCCTCCTTCAGATTCTTTCAGCGCTGCGACCCAAAGGAGCTGGTCGGTGCTGATTGAACCCTGAGAGATATAAACCCTCTCCAGTTGTAATAGGGAGGCCTAATCCCCCCCCCCCCCCGCACTCCAAGTTTTACTCCGGGCAAGGCCTGGCATCTCTCACGCAGCTCAGAGCTGGAGAGCTGATCTTGAGTTTTCCTTTCAGCTTACAGAATATCATTATGAGCTATACAGTACAGCGCCCTGGCTCTGAGCAGGAGCTCAGTCAATGTAAACCCGTGGATTGAAAGACTTCCCTGAATTGTATCACATAATAACGTATCATTTAATTACAACAAGTTTCATTACAGTAATTATCGTCCAGCTGATTTGCTTTCCCTCTCAAGTATTGTGTAAAAGTCTTTATCGTACAGTGTTCAATGTGGCTGAGGGAGCCTTTAGGGTGTGCCGTGTACAGCATAGTACAGTATGGTTGTTCAGTCTGCAGCGAAGACACGGATCAATGTTATTGGGGCATGCATAATGCTAAGAAAACAAGCATTTACAACCACACAGCCAGCACAATGCCCGGGGATGAAAAAACACAAAATGGAGCAGGAGGCATCTGAAGTCAACGTTGAACTAACACAACTGATCTCAGATCAGGGGCAAAACCAGGTCATCTGGTGTCTAATTCACTGACTGACGTCTCATTGAATCTTAAGAAGAGCATTTGTCAGAGAGTGTCCCTCTTGGAATGTAGCTGAATACGATTGGATGTTATCGAAGGAGTCAAGACATACAAATACAGCCTAAATATTCGATGTGCCAAAGCCCATCGAATATTTATTACATTTCTGTTAAGAGACTTTTTTTTGTTGCATAGAAACAAATACTGCTATAAATCTTTATAAAAGGCCACTCAGATATCATCTCACATATTTTTATAACAGTAAAGCCCCCTCTTAAAGGAACAGTGTGCCGGATTGAAGGGGATTTAACGGCAAAAATGGAATATAATATTCATTATTTTGTGTATTGTCAACGGAAACTAAGAATCATTGTTTTCATTCGCTTAGAATGAGCCGTTTATTGTTATTACATATCCTCTTTACTGAGTGCAGCATGTTGCACCAACATATTGCTACGGTAGCCCAGAGCGGACAAACCAAACACTGGCTCTCGAGTGTGACATTGGAAAAAAAGCATCTGGCAAGCAAGGACCAATGTTTAAATCCCCAGAGCAAAAAAGGCCTTGTAACTGAAACATAACTCATGTTTATGTCAGAAGTGTTGATATGTACAATAGACGTCTTCCTGTCCTTTGTCTGCAGACTGGTGGGGTTCCTTTTGACATTTAAATAATGAAGCGAGCTCACAGCGTGAGCAGCACACACAGCAGATCACCTTTATAGATTGTATAATTCCTGCTATTATTAGATGTCAGCTTCCAGGCATTTGTTTTCATGTTCTGCATTTACTGCAGCTACGAAATTTCTTTGAAAAATACATATATATATATATATATATATATATATATATATATATATATATATATATATATATATATATATATATATATATATATATATATATTCAATGTATCAAGGTGCTCCTCTTGGGGGTTTATCTGAGACCACCTATTTCTGATTCTCTCCCACAGAGTTTCAAAGTGCCAAAGCAAAGTGCATGAAGGAACTTTGGGCCAAAGATGGAGGCCTGGTCAACAGTGGCCTGGGTGCTGCTGATGACCAACGTTGCTGATTGGCTGACAACGGTCCAGTCACGGGACTTCTCCATGACGGACATCATCCTGCTGCATCCCTCAAGTAGGAAAAGAACGAACAGCCGACTCGGCTTTGTGTCTTTTTGTACAACTGAGCTCTGAACAACGGCATGGTAGCGGCCTGTCAATCACTGTGTAGCCCCGCCCTAAAGCATACCCCGCTTTATAGTCTATTTGACTCTAAATGGACCATCATTTACGAAATGAACATCACGCTGCATTGAAGCATTGAAGGTGAGAAGTAGAGTCATGTTCTCATCGACTTCTATACAACCAGACTTATTTTTAAAGGAGCTGCCCCCTGCTGGCCATTAGAAAGAATGCAGGTTTAAGGCACTTCCACTTTGGCTTCACCTTTAAGACCCGGAGGTTGCCCCTAGGTTTGGCAAAGGTACAGTTTCATCACATTCCGCGCTCAAGCGCAAACAATATACAGCAGCAACAACAGCGGACTCTCCGTGAGAGGCTCCGCCGTCACAGTCGAGTAGCGCTGTCTGAGGACTGGTAAGGTCCTTCAAGTCCAAACGGCAGTGCTGTTAACGGAGACTTCCTGCAGCAAAGCCTTTAAACTCGTCCCTTTAGCGCTGGTGCCACTCGACCGCGCTGACTGGAGTGTGTCACGTCTTTTTCAAGGCCTTTCTGTGGGTGTGGGGGAAGTGCTTGGTTGAATCAGTGTTTAAATTGTGCATTAATTCAAACAGTGAAACCCTGTATTGATAAATACTCAAATCCTGAATGTTGTGATCAGATCAGACATCACAAACTCAAGAGTACTTAAGTGTGTGTGTGTGTGTGCGTCTGTCGTCCACAGCTACGCCCCATCCTGGTGGCTTCAAGTGCTTCACGTGTGAAGAAGCCGCAGATAACTACGAGTGTAACCGCTGGGCGCCAGATGTTTACTGTCCAAAAGGTACGTCGCCTCGTCTGTTTCAGCTACACTGAGCTAAATGCGCACTCACTTCTACAAAGACATTTGCTTATTGTCAGTAGTAAAACAAATAGTCCAGACGTGAAGGTGTGCCATGTCTTCCAGATGCCAGATACTGTCGCACGCTGCACATGATGGATAACCATGGCAACAGTGTGTCTGTGACCAAGCGCTGCGTGGCCCTGAAGGACTGTCTGTTCACCGGCTGCGCTGGTGTCACCGATAACGGCCATCAGGTAGGTGGAGGTTGATTCTCATGTCGCGGAAAAGAGATAAGAGTGTTGTACGGAATCAGGAGGACGTCTCCTCAACATCTCGGTCTCATCCGGCAGATGTGCTCGTCCTGCTGCGAGGGGAACATCTGTAACGTGCTGGTGCCGAGGAATGCCAGCAGCTCCGTCTTCTCCTCGACTTCTCCTCTGGCCAGCTCCAGCAGAGGGTTCCCTCCTGTGACGCTGAGCTACTTCATCATCATCATGGCCATCTTTACAGCTGGACACGTTTGAGAGGGAAACCTCTGCATCTCTGTGCGTGTCCGACCCAACTTAAGGACACTTTTTGTGTAAATATTTGCTGAAGGTGAAGAACAATGACAAATTGCCTAATCTCGTGGTATTTTTTTTTAGCGTGTTCATTTTATCTAGCTGATATTAGATGTTAGAACTGCGTAAGGATGTTTCACAAACCACCACGGAACTCACAGAAATGCAATTAACTGTTTTATTAACGTGAGGTTTGCCAAATAAGACAAAAAAAAACTGTCACTGCTGCAAAATCCCTTCCCTTCAAATTAGGTTTCCTTCCCTTCCTCTTTCTACAATTTGCTGAAGCTTTTTCGTTTATATATTTATACTAAATTGTAACAGTATTATTGTCGCCATGTTAGTGTATTTTCTGAGGTTTTGTAAAAATGTGTCTGCGAGCACCACATTTGTTCCAGACTCAATCCAGTGTGTGTTTGAATGAATATCCTCCGCACTGACATGTTTGGGAACGTTGAAAACGTACGATAGCCATTTGCAACATGGTTGTTTCAATGCGAAGTCTGCTTGACTGGATCTTCATTTGGACAATGGTGGGAAATACAGTTACTGAAAAACACTGCTCATGTACAATTTTGAGGTACTTGTTTAAGTATTTCCATTTTATGCAACTTTATACTTCTACATTTTGAGGCAAATATTGAACCATTTACTCCACGACCATTATTTCATGAGGTTACTTTGCTAATTTTGATGAATAAAAACACTGTGATTTATTAATACAGGTTAAACTACCCAGCAGTATAACATTAGAAATGTACACGTTAATCAAGTTATGAGGCAATATTGTATATACAAATCTGAAAAGGGCCATTCTGCATAATAAGTACTTTTCCTTTCGGTACTTGGAAGTATACTTGATACTTGTGTAATCACTGCATGATTGTTTTATTTTGTTGTATATTTTATCATGTATAAGTATAGGCAACTCTCCATTATGACAATTTAAATATGAATCTGGATAATTCAGTTCTCGGTGTACTAGAATGGGTCGATACATTTGGGAAACACTTCTGTGACGGAGCACACACTCACCGCTACAGGAAACGGTGTCACTGCAGCCTGACGAGAAGTCACTTTATTGGCTCAGTAGTTCTGACGGTCACAACTGTCGTGATTCAAATCAACCAGTACACACACACACACACACACGTCTTTAAATTATGTGCAACAGATAAGAGGAAACAAAACACGGTACACGTTGGTTTGAAAAGTTTTTCCCCCGATATCTGCGTTTCTATTCAAATCCATGGCTCTATTATCATAAAACACAGATGATGTCATCTGAAGGGACAACATCGGCTACTAACTCTTCTAACAGATGTCACATGTTGAAAGGCCTCAGAGTTTGTGTTCCTCCCTGATGTCGTGCAGGGTTAGCCGGGTTGACCAGCAGCCAAGTCTACTTTAGAGTCTCAGTCAAGTCCTTGTTACAGTACGACAAACTTTGCACAACCTTTCACTGACGCGACCGTGTACCAACACCAACGAGATCCAAGCTCCTTCAAACCATAAATAAAAACACCTCGCATGGATTTCGCTCTGGGAAATATATATATTTTTAAAAAGCCTATTCCTCCTCAGCGAACACATTTGAAAGTCCTTGTAGTCTCGCGATGGCAGAACTGTGAGCGGGTGCGTTGGTGAAAACGGTCCCCACAAACTGAGGCGTTCCTCTCAGGATGTGGCGAATGACTGTGCAGGAGCCCGACACTTCGATGTGGAAGCACAAATCTCTTAGTTCCTCCTCCGTCCGCAGTTTGCCTTGACTTGACGGCGATGCAAAGAACTGTCGGGGGAACAAGAGGCGATGTGAACAGGGAGGACGAATCACCGTCAATGCAAGAAATCCAGACTGCAAACAAGAGCAACTCACAGCTGCTCCTGTTGTGGGGTCGATGAAGTCGGCCCAGTAGCCTGCAGTCCACAGAGCGAAGCACATTTCCTTCGCTCCGCTCACGAACTGCAGTTCGGGGAAACCGCACGTCAGTACGCCGTTTCAACGTCACATCTCTTAACTTACTCAGTGATGAAATATCACAGGACTCACTTTGCGCAGCAGCTGGTCTTTGTCCTGCTCTGCTGCCTCCTCACACCGACTGTTACTCTGTGTGACCGTCACAACTGTGATGGAGGTGGTGGGCGCCGAGGGGAACATGAGCTCAAGATCTGACACACACACACACACACAAAGTGTTTTGTTACTTCAGGTTATGAGGAGTCCGTGTATAAGATGTGTCGATGCCGAATAACGGCCCCTTACCTTTCCTGAGCAGCTCAGGGCAGTTATTTATGGAGCAGTCGGTCTCTGTCTGATTAAAGTACTGCTCAGCTTTATGGACTCTCGTGTCTATGGTACCGAGGTTTCCCTGACGAACAAACGAACGAACACACACACACACACACACACACAGGGTTTTGAGTACCGGTAGTTGTTTATATCATGTGTTGCACTTGATAATGAGATACCTGGCAGGTGAAGAATCTATCGAAATGTTCGACGGTTAAATGGCTAAAAATGTATTGTTAAATGACCATTACATGTACACTAGGTACAAGAGAATGTTAAGCCCCCCCCAGGTTGTCAAAATCACAAATAAATGATTGAAAACACAAACAACAAGATAACCTCCTTACATGGTAGCTGCAAGTTAAAACAAAAACTATTCAACAAAACTTACTTGGAACTCATTCACAAACTGGGCCAGTATGAACTGGTGCCTCTCTGTGCAGCTTGGGGCCGTCAGTACGTCCGGCACCGTCCTGTGGACCGGAGTCTTCTTCTGGTCCTCCATGCCCTCCAGGTGGCAGTCGAACCCGGCGTTACCCGGTAACTGAAAGCGCTGGTCTTGAGGTCCGAATGGTCCCATGTTCTCGTCAGGCCACACGGTCCTGGGGCCTGTAGGGGACGTGACAAAGATACGAGTCTTTATATTTTCCTTTGTTCTGACAAACCCTCAGTTTGCTGCTGAAGAACTGCACCTGGAACATCGTCTGGAGCCATGTTTGACTCGTCTCTCGACACAATTCAACAGAATTCAATTCAACAGTCATAAGCTCTAGATCAGAGTCCTGTCACATTTACCAGTAACTGGTGACTAATTCATTTACTATACGACTCACCTGAGTCTGTGTGGGATACAGCCACGTAAGGCTCATCTGAGCTTGCAGCAGAGAAGGTTCTGGTTCTGCCGAGACGCAGGGCAGCTAATGCTTGATGGCCGGCAGTCTGAAACAGAACCAACCTGCCTCGACCACACAGCACCTGTATGGAAGCAAAAGGCATTCGTTAACAGCCGGAAGCATTTTAAGAAAAGTACAGGACAGCAGCCTCTTCTCTCAGATACACACACTTGCAGATCCATGTTTACGATTAGGAATCGCTTAAAATGTTGTGGTAAATTCGGCTTTTGAGTGATTCAACAAAAATCTAAATTGTTTCACTTTTGCATGTCATTTGTACGATAAGCAACATCTTGGAAAATTGCCTGTATTTTAAATTACATGTGTTAATTAACTTACACTGCTGGACATTGTGGTTCGTCTCCTTCTCCCTCTCACGTTAACCTGTTGGATTCAAAACAACAACGAGGACAACTCAGACTGTGTGTATTTTTTTTAAATTGAAAAACAACCTTTAGCTAGCTAACCTGAAGTTTGCTAACCGGAGTTAGTTACAACACACATGCTAGCTGGCATGATGCAATCTTTCACGGGGTAGCGTCAAAGTCTGTCATACACTCGCAAGTAACAAAGACGTTTAATTTGTAACGGATGTAGTATGTACATCGTCACAAAATGGGTCGGGTTCAAAGCAGCTAACTAACTAACGTTAGCTACTAGCGTTAGCGAGTTGTTTGCTAACACATAACTAGATCAGCTGATAGCTTACTTTGACACTTTCCCGATTTAGGCAGTATTTCATATTCCCGAACGTGATATGACGATTGCACAAAACAGCCGACAACGTGATTCAGAAAACGATAGATATACATATGTTAACGGGATTATATCTTGAAAAGTACATGTTGTTCTTACCTGTGAAATCGCACGTCCGCGACTCTACTATGGGCTGTTTCCCGATCGCGAAAACAACGACGGGAAGCGATGAGGGACGAACAAGTCATGCGCAGTTTGCATAACAATTATATCAACATCCATTGTGACGTAAGAGACAATGGGGTTATTGAACGAGAATTCAATGTGCGCCATTCTCTGCGTGAATTTGTGCTACTTTGAGACGATAATTATTATATAATACCACGGACGTTTTGTCCTTTTTACCGGTGCTATCAGATATTAAAAGGGACGTGTTTTACCATGTTTCACCACAAGATGGCAGCAAGTTTACACGACCAAATATTTGATTACAACAGCACCACTGCTCCTCTTTAACATTGCAAGTTGGCTTGCCTCCCATATTGTTATTTGTGATAAAAAATAAAAAAGGGTTACTCAGTCTTACTTTTGTTGATATTTATAGTCCAGCTTGATGATAATTGTATTGTCCGACTAAAGAAGACATATTGGTTGTTTCAAGCCTTCGGGGTTTCTATAAAAATCACAAGGAGCAGGTAGAAAACAGCAGGTAATTAATACCAGGTGTGGCAGCTGATTGCGCAGCTGCATTGAGGACGTCACAGCTGTCAGATAGAATACCAATATACAGTATATCAACACCTGAGTGCTCTGCGATGTCAGGCCCCTGTGTAAATTACGACATCCTGGGCAAGGGAAAGTGCTTTAATCACATTTCCACTTAAGTTCCCTACAAACCTCAATAATGTACAGAATCAAAGACTGGGTTCGCACTGGGTGGTTCCCAGGTGGGAAACTGAGAAGAAACGGCACACATGCTCAGCAAAAAATCCCCTCCCTTGATCAATAAAGTTTTTAGAAAAAGTAGAAAAGAGGAATTGTCCCAGCAAGAACAGTAATATTTGCTGTCAGAAGTCGTGAAGGGCAAGGACAGCGAAAGTGCGTTTTGCTGGCGTGGACGTGTCTCTTTACAGCTGACTCGGTCAAGCTGAGTGACATTTTCTCTGAACTGACAGGATGTGCAGTGTGAGTTTACCCCATGTGTGTGTGTGTGTGTGTGCGTGTGTGTGATGAGGAGGAGGCATGTGGAACCGCACAGGGCTCGGCTGTCAGCCAATCTCCCACAGGATCATTTGTAACAGCAATGCAGCATCCACCCTAGACGGAGCCCTTGTGGGACGTACACACACACACACACACACACACACACACACAATTTACAGAGTATGTTTCAGCCTATCTACCAGCATGCACTTACCATTGCTCAGTTAAAAGTAATGGTGCGGTATAATTGTTTCGATGAAACCCTTTTTTTCCTGGACAGCTGGTTTTCCGACTGGAATTCCTCAGTTCAGCGGAGCCTCGAGACCTCGAGACAGAGCCATGAGTCACTCCAGGTCTCATATCGCCGCGCTGTCAGGCCACATCGGATCTTGTCTGGAATCAGCACTTTTCTATAAACATTTCATCCACTGTCAAAAAAAAGCCCTCCACACATTGTGAGCTATGCCTGCTCAAGTCAGCACTCTAGTTACTGCCTTAACTGTTGACGTAGTGAGAGCCATTAAAAGGCCGATATCCCATCTCTCAGCATTTGAGGAGGACAAACCTATCAGGATTGCAGAGTTACAGGTTTTGGTTCTGTTTCCCACCTGCCACCACCTCCACACAACTTCAATGTAGAACCCCGGAGCTCACGTGTAAAGATCTTTAAAGGGCCTCGCTAAGAATACCAGATATGGTTCTTCTATGGCATCACTCTAAAGAACCATTTTCGGTTCCAGATGGTGCCTTTATCTTTCTCTTCCTGAAATCCTCCCGTAATCACAAGACTTCGGGAAACAAACAAGATATGACTTGTTTATTGGTGAGCTTTAGAGGTGCTGGTTGGGTGATGTTGTTACCTTTGGACAGAGCCAGGCTAGCTGTTTCCCTTCTGTTTTCAGTCTTTATGCTAAGCTACGCTAACCGTCTCCCGGCCGTAGCTTCATATTTAGCGGACAGACATGAGAGTGGCGGCAATCTTCTCATCTAACTCTCAAGAAAGCAAATAAACACATTGATCCAAAACACACAACTATTTCTTTAATGTGCAACAATAATTTCATTTTGAGCGATGATGGTTCCAAGAAGTCTCTTTTCTGTTTAGCAGTCACATCTTTAATCATTGAAACAGCCAGACACATGTCTACAGGCTCTCAGCTGCTGCGGAGCATCACCATCTGGCCACCAACTGCCTGCTAACACCACGGTGCTTTTTTAGCTGAATAAAGAGAAAAACTTCAATCTTGGTAAATGGCAAAAAACAGCATATTCAGGGGGATTTTCCTCCATTTTATTACTTATGTTTTGTAATTTTTTCCAATGAGCATACTGCTTTATGATAGGCTGGACAAGTTGGTGTCCACATTTCCCAGCAGCCCGTGATTTTCACACGGACTTACGAACGAGAAGGACAAAGACAATACCTGTGACACTCCCATGCGACAAAGTATTTATGTAGTCTTTCACATGTATTACGAGGCTACATCCTGTTATGATGACATCGATGTGAACTTCAGAAAATAAAGAAGCTTTTAGCTGAAGTTCAAGGAGGAAGAGAATTACCATGTTCATTTCCTCATCTATCCGGTTCTCCAGCTCTCAATTATTATCCGATGACCTCGCCGGGTTGTGTTTTGTGTGTTTTTCTTGTTCATCAAATCTCTGCTGCCACTGCATCACGACCACATCTACGCCTCTCCAGGGTGGGATATTTAAAACTGCAATTTATAGGTTGTTACCCTGTAAACCGATGTCATTGATGGGGTTAATCTTTTAAATATTAATCCCCATATCCATTTTTCTTCCCTGATTGACCAAACTTGGTGAACATGGTCACAGTGGGCACTGATGCAAAATGCATGAACACCCCCCCCCCCTCCTGAAACATGCATGATTATGTGAATTCAGAATAACGGCTCAAAAACGGCCCTCCCTCATTAGTGGCTGTAAACCCCAGGCTTGCGCGCGCGGAGAATAACTGAAGAGTTCAGCAGTACTGACAACGCTCAGGGCGTTTTGGAATGCATTTCAACAAATAAGCACCAGGTGCAAGTGTGATAATATCTCAAGAAAGTAGCACAGAGGCTCGGGCAAGTGCAATAAACCACTGCAGAGATGATTTCTCTGCAGATTATTATTGATTATTATTACCAAAACACTGGCAAGGTGGTTCAACAAGAAGAGCCATGCCAGCAGCTTTGTGAGGCTCCACATGGGAAAAGCAGTGCTTTGAGACAAATGCTACCGGCAGCATGCTAACATGCTGATGTCTAGCATGTTGCTAAAGAGCGGCTAGTAAGACGACAAAATGTCATCACGCCGACTCGTCCGCCTTTATAGTCTCGCGATCATGACCATGGTGACCATGGTGCAGTTCGTTTATAGCCTAGCGTTAGCTTTTTTACTTTTGGCGACTACATTCACGCTCGAAAAATCACAAAAAGTGGACGGAGTCTTGACTTGTTCCCTCGGTGCTCCCAGAAAGTTCCAGGGACTTAGCATGAGCTCAACTCGGCGGTTACAACCGTGACAGCCGGGGTCAGGGAATAACAGAATATTACTGTAGGTGCTCGCACCTGATGCTCATTTGTCGAAGTCTGTTCCAAAAAAAAAAACCCGCCCCGAGCGCTGTCAGTGCTGCTGAACTGTGCAATTAGGGCCTTTCCCCCGGTTGTGAGCCTAGGGGGGGCTGCAGTCACTAATGAGGTAGCGGTGGGTGTGTGTCTGCTGTTGCACTGTGCGCATGAAATGATGTAGATGTGTAACGGGCCCCAGGGTGTAGCTGCACCACTGGCCCCAACTGACGCTCGCCCAGTGACTGCTGGTAGTTGATGGCAGATCCTGATATGCTGGCGAATCCCTGAGATCCCTGATCGCTGTTTGCTCAGTTTGGACTTTGTTCACTAACACGGACGTCATACCTGCAGCAGCTCCTTTATGCGGCAAGGGGTTCATTCAAATTCAGGCGAGTAGTAATTATGAGGAAGATAATTACTACGCAGTTTGCATATAAGGCCACTCCAGCTTGTGGCACCCTGATCATTTAAGCCATTTTACATATCTTTACATGTCATGAATGCAAGCTTACGGAGCAAAGTGCTTATTTCCCCGTCTCTTGTCTCTTGCCTTTTAACCAGGCCTTCATCTAACATCTTCTTCGTTGGAAAGTCCCACCCACTGACATTTCAACTCAAGCCAATGAGATTACCACTGCCTCCGGATCAGCTAAGCCCGCGAGAAATGTATGTGTAACTAAAACTTCTACGTCATCTTGTGTGTGTGTGTGTGAGTGCGCGTCGGCGCTCATCATTTCCCGGCGACGAGAGGAAGGGTGACATTTCTGAAGGCACGCAGAACCTCGCCACCGTCTCACAGCACTGTCTGTTCGGATTACGGCAGCAGTGTGTGCGGTGTCGACGGGGAAAAGCTCTCTGAAAGTGTGTAAAAATACCCAACTTCTGTCATGTCTGAGAAAGAAAATGAAAAGAGACAACATGGCTCCAGTGTGTTTATAAAGGAGCGGGTGAGTACCAGCTTCTCAAAGTTACTTTCTTTCTTAAGGTGGCTCAAACGACTTGATCAAACTGCGACATCGAATCATGCACGTGGTTCTGGTTCATGTTTTCATGTGTTTTGAGAAATCGGAGGAATGCAGCAATGGGAATACAGCATTGTTTCAGTGTGGCCCATGCGAGGAACCCCATCCACCACCTTCAGGCTGAATGACACAAGACGGCATTGTGATGACTGCGTGGTGCGCAGAGGGTGTGGATGGGGCTCGGAGATGCCACGGCTCATAATGCCCTGCTAACCTGTGCTTTCAGTTTCCATTCAAAACAGCAGGAGATCACAATCCCTGTCAGATCTGGGAGGGTGGCAACTCGGTGCGAAAAGGCGACGGCACTGTGACTCTAACGCAGTTTGATAGAGGGGGCGGGTTTTCACACTCTATGCCCAGCGGTAATGTAGCTAATCTCAGAGTACAATGCTGCTGTTTATCGACCCGTTGGAGGATGAAAGAGCTCCTTATCGAAGAAACAAAATCCCATTTTCCTCAAGACAATAATGTCACGAGAGGGTGCATATACATCAGAGCAAGAAGCTGAACAAGTTCACAGTGTGAGGCCTAATGTGTATTGATGTGTTCATGTCAGCCGTCGCTTTGGCTTTGTCACACGCTCTGATGATCGCCATCATGCCCGTGAGCCACCTACATAGACCACATGCGGTGAGACAATAGAGAGCCGATGCAACATATAGGCAGGAAGGGTTATTTCTGATAAATAATTCTTCTTGTTTTGTTCAGAGAGGTTATGCAGCTAGAAGGAAAGACCGTGTGAAATGCATCCGGTGACACACATTTGCCGTCACCACCAACCAGGTAGCGCTAAAACTATTAAAGGCGTAAATTAGCCTCCAGGAAACTGACTAACACGATTATACAGGAGGCTGGGATAATCCTAGCTGACAGCTGGAGGGGATCCAAATGAGTTCATCACACATCAGGCACCCCCGGGCTGATTTAACTCTTCATGGTCGGATTACACGGAGCAGCATGATGCCGTGCCGAGGGGCAAAGCACCTTTGCGAAACAATGAGTGACCACATGAGCACATAAATCTCTCAAAGGTCAAGAGTCGCAGGGACCTTACAGTCTTCAACACATGTTTGCATTTCAGGTCAAATAATAGGTCTAAGAGAATGCTGGTGAAAAGAATAATTTTACTTCTTTACAAAAGGATTTAAACTCAAGTTTCCATGGATTCATTCATTTTCTTTTACCAGGTATAATGTTTACAATCGTCTTGGTTTATTGCATTAGCATGCTAACGCTTGCTAATAAGCACCAATCACACAAGAAACACCAAGTACAAACGAGGCCAATATAAATATCACGTTCATGCAGTCATAAACCAACGTATTACACAGGCCAACCTCATGGGGATGCTAGAGGACTCCCCAACGTTTCTAGACGACATCATCTGGGAACCACGAATGTCTGCACCAAATTTAGTGCAAATCCATCCAGCAGATGTTGAAATATTTTACAGGATAGGTAAAACTTTGACCTGCTGGAAGCAAAGTCAAGAGATCACAGAAGTCAAAAGGGTTCATCCTCTTGGTACCATGAATGTCTAATACATTATCTTGGAACCATGAATGTCTGTACCCAATTTAGTGCAAATCCATCCAGCAGATGTTGAATTACTTCACAGTATGTGGTTAAAAACTTTAAAGGCTAACCTCTTCCCGGGGCTCTGCAGCATCATTAGATAAAAAGCCTTGTGACATATCAAAACACGTCCTTTCCTCTTTTTAATGACTCGCACGCCATAAACCCGGAGCGCCGCCACACTTCACTCGGTTCCGTGCTTTCCAGTCTGCGGGCGGCGTTAGCAGCAGCGAAGCGTTGAAGCGTGGCCACATTGCTCCGCGATCGGCGGCCTTTCGTCTCCTGGCTTCGCTCGGCGTCCGGTGCAGGGACGTGCACGCGCCAGACAAGGTGAGAGCGCTGACCTCGCCCAATCGGACGGGGGGGCGACGATCCGACGAGGGCTGACCTAATTTGGCGGGGTATCTCTGATCCGCTCATGTTACCTTCAGCAACCTGCGTGCCGGTTAAATTCCCTGCAGCTGTTAAGCCAGTGACAGGTGGAGGGAAATCAGGATGGTGCGTTCGGCGATCCAGGTTCGTGCAACGGCTTTTCTATAATGCCCTTTTGTTGTCAGGTAGAAACGAAGGAAGTTTACTCAGGTAAGCCCAACGCACAATGCTCATTTTAGACTCTAAAGCCATTTTATGAAATGTTATGTGCATTAATTGTTATACAATGGTAAGACTACATTCGGCTAAAATATATGAATGTCATGCAGGCCCTGTTCCTCCACTCTTTGGGCCCCTCATGAATATGCAAAGAGATGACCTGTATCTATTATGGTATTGATTGACCAGTCATTTCAAAAGGTCAACATCTTCCATCTGGACCTGGAGCACACTGAATGAATTTGACTGAACAGACAAATGTCTGCGTTTAGGTTATTTGTGTGACAGGAAGACAGGACAGGACTTGAATCTGATTATCTTGACACGCGTGTCGAAGTCAAGAGCATCTGCAAGTTATTAATTAAAACATTGAAACAGAATAGATTCATCAACCACAGAAACATTAAATCAAGAAACGAATAACACATTTCATATTGAAAGAAAAAGAAAAGGGCTGTCTATTGCTAAACTGGAGGACATTTTGGGACCAGTCCTCTCATTCGTGAGTTCTCCCTCTGGATTAAGACCATCGATTCAGCCAGTGCACTCCGAGGTCAAAAATTGGCTGTTTGCCCAATCAATGGCCAGCCTACCGTCGTCTATCGGCCCGATCAATAGGCCTACCTGCTTTAATCTTCCCACAGCTCCCCCTCAACATGTAACCCAGCATCTATCCTCGACATGGCACCGGCACATCCTCACCAGTGGTGCAAACTCATAACTGAGTCCAAATTGGCCAGTGTCTCCTGAGGAAGAGGTTCAAAATCAATACTTTGAGCGAGAGGAGCCGTGGTGGATTCAGGCGATGGTGAGCGGTCTGATTCTCAGCCAGACGAGCAAAGTCTCATCGCTGCTGCGGATGCTGTGGAGGTTAAGTGGACAAACTGAAGGTCAGAGATCCAATTGTGACTTTTGGGACAGAAATCTCCTGCAGCAGGAGCAGAACAAACTCAAATAATTCCTTTTGAGATTATACAAATTACTTGAACTCCACAAGAAACCTTCATCGTCTCAAGAGACCACAACAATGAGAATAATGTGTGAATCCAAGGAGTAAAGCTGTGGGCGGTAAAACCATAATAATGTGCTGAAGAGGCTAAAAAGCACCATTGTTAACATAAAAATATTGACCAGAGCAGCTTAAACGAGGCCTGTTTTGCTAACGGTCACGACTGAACAATGGGAAGCTTTTTCATCGGCGGTGATGTGTTTTGTTTGGAGTAAACAGGAGAGGAACAGGGTAGCATTAGGGAACTCGAAATAAGTGATCTCTGGGAGGCAGAACCACCACAGCCATAACCACTTTACCAGCAACAGCAGAGTAGAAAGAAAAGGACGATCTTGTGGATTACCACACTGCGCGCAGTGACAGACAGTAGGCCCTAAGCCCACCGCCCCCCCCCCCCCCCCCCACGCCTTCGTGGTGCGGCAGCGGAGCTGGATGAAGGAGACAAATTGGTTTCGACACATGACAAAGCCTCTCGGCTGGACTGGGCGGCAGCATCGTGGGTTTTAAAGCACGGCGAAGGACACACAGAGGAAAGCAGACGAACACGTTCTTATTCAGGGTCGCTCTGTAATCCAGATACAATGAGTGTTCGCAGGTACAGGTGCATGCTGCTGCCCAGCTAGGGGTACAAATACAGCGATGCACCACTCCTGTATCTTACGACTCCATCTGCACCAACCAGGATTCAGTCGTTGTTTCTTTCATTCACTCTGCTCTGCAAAGGTTAAACAACTCGACCCACTACCAATGTCACCCCTCCATTGCTTATTCATACGCACACATCGGCAGCAGAAGATGAGGGTCAAGGACAGGTGGGACCTCGGAGAGACATTGTTGAAAGCTGATGGCCTCTCCGAAACAAACACAGAGGCTGGGGATGCAGAGAGAGGGGAGCGGTAAATGAAAAAGAAAGCTATCAGAAGCAGCAGCTGGATTGGTTGTGACAAGGCACTGATGGGATGGAGAGGCTCCGACAATGTAGCAAAAAGCCCCGGCATCAGCAGTTCTGTGCCTTCAGGTAATGGGCAGACAACATGAATTCACCTCCTCGCTCTCTGCGACAGCGTGGCACTTTGGTTGTTGTGAGAGTGCTTTCCTTTGTCGCCTCGCGAAAGCAACAAGGGCCGGCGGGAGAAGCAGCAGCATCTGGTCGCACCATTCCTCCCCCGGCAGATAAACTTCCATCTTTGCTGTCGCTTCATGTTTTTGCTGACCTTGTAATTTCGGGCTTCTTCTGTTTCCCGCAACACAAAAACCAGCTCTGATATGAAATGGCTCTGATTCTTTTTCCCCCAACAGATGGAGGTGAAGCGCCCTTTTCCCGATGCATGAGCGTGATGGAGGTCGAAGGATCTTTGATCTGGGTCAAAGTCAGCCGAAGCTGCGGCAAACAGCTGATTTTTGTTTTTCTCCTCTAAGAAACATTATGCAACATTTGGTTTTATCCCCTTGCAGCTGCCTCATGTGGCGGTCATTCTTCCTCAGCTGGACACAGAAGGCTTCTTATTAAGAAGAAATGATCACCACGTTGAATATTTTATATTTTTTGATGGATTATGTCCACGCAAATGTAATATTTATGCACAAAACCTTAAAATCTAAAATAATGTCATAAATGTTTTCTACATGCAAAAACATAGAATGTCACCGTAACATCTTGAAGGCACGTTCACACACTGAAATTAACATTAGCCACCCGTTCACTTCCATTCTGTGTGAGTGGTATGGCGGAATAAACATTCGCTTCGGGTGGAAAAGCGAATTTGCATTTTCGCATTTACTAATCGAAAGGAAAATAGAGACAGCACTCTGAGACAGGATAGAAAGTATCAACTGCGTTAAGTTCGTAAGAAGCAGGGAATTATATTTCTGCCTGTTCAGCTGACCTACTGAGCCCTGACTAAGAGCTATCTAGGTTATGCAAGCACTTCATTTGAGTAAGTTAATTGAAAGTGTATCAGCTGAACACTCTCTCCATTTTCCCTATAATTAGTACCAAAGTCTGCAGCCCTCTTCAGGAATCTTCCAAAGCATTTTGCAGTTATATGTCAGTTCATTTCTAAGAAATGATCAGGAATACTATGAGACACGTAAGAATGTTTTCTACTGTTTTCAGACAACTCAGATTGAGATGATGACAGCTTTGTTGTTTCTTGTGTGACGTCACCGTTCAAAAAAAGATGTATTTTTGCATAAACTTAATCTCGTATCAAGCTTGGAAAATGCAGATCCAATGTGGAAGCATTAAACCTGATATCCCTTCACATTTGGTGTAAAAAAAAAGGATTATATTGCATTCTTGTGGCGCACGCACCGCATCCACTCTGAACCGATGAAACGAATGCATTTAAAAGCAATAAGCGGCCTTATCAACATTCTACAGCGTCTGCAGAACGTTGGCTCAGTGAGATATCATTTGCAGCTTCCCAGGGGGAAACTTGCCACCGCTCATTTCATCTGTGGCCCCCTGCAACACTTTGTTCCCCCCCCCCTCAAAGCGGCAGAGAACAAAAGGACGCCGAGGGAAAGGAAAACACCACTCATGTTTTCTTAAATCAGTGGGAAACCAGAAAGCAATCTATGCCGAAAACACCACGTGGCCATTTTCTTATTCTCTGACTCGGACACTGAAGGGGAGGGATGCTGTAATTTGAAAGCTTCACGTGAATTCGGTTTGAGTGACAGCTCGTTTGTACGTCGATATGAACCCGTACATGCGTGTAAAAGTGTATCAATATTGTGTCAAAGCTGATTATTCATTACCACTTTGTCCATAATCAAACACATTCATCTTATTGACTAAAAGCCACATCAGTGTAAAGCTCTTCTAAGCAACTCAATCTATATTTTTTTCAACTGAAACGTGATAGAATTAGGAGTTAATGGGACATTAGAGGTTTTCCTAAAGGCGGAGCTTCGATATAACATCATTTGAAAGATGTTCTGCTCTTTTGTGCCCCATTTCTCTTCAAATCAGGCTGTGAGTTGATGATGGAATATTACTGTAGCGTACATGTAGTATATTTCAAAGACATGGCAACACCTGCCCACATCTGGCACCTCCGCAGCCGCCCGGTCTCTGTTTCTATGGGTCACGAGATGATCGCTGGTCATTTTTCTGACGTACAAAATACTGGCAGGTTTTAGTGACGCTGCACGTGCCGTTACACAGGAGTGTCACTCAGAAGATGTTGAAGTCTTTCTTTTGTTGAAGCGATAAAACTCTTGACAAAATAGTTTGACATCTTTGTAAACAGGCGAGGGTTAGATGAGAAGAACTATGCTAATTTGAAGCTAGAGCCGGGAGACGATTAGCCTAGCTTAGCATAAAAGACTGGAAGCAGTGCCTGCCGCATGTGGTTGGTTGTAGGCAACTGTTTGCTGACACATTAGCCGCATCAACTTCATGAGGTGCTACTCAGTCTTGTGATTGCAGTGCGTGGCGGTGATTAAATTACAGTCTTCATCTTCATCCTCGTCACAGTTGGGCTCCGCGTTTATCACAAGATTAAATAAATTCAAACGTGAACTGATCTAACTGCGGCGTTAACAGTCTGCCGCGCTGTCAGACACAGAGAATCAGACGCTGGGAGATTAAAATTAACTTAAATTACTTTGTAATGAACTGGGACATGTTCAGTGCTCACTGTTCAAATCTTTCATGTTCAAATATGTGAGGAATGACAAAAAAAGAGCGAAAAAAACAAATTACCGGTTTGTACTTCCACGGCTGTCACTTGGATGCCCTGAAACAGAATTCCGTCTGAAGCTTTGTAGTCATTTGTAGCCAGAGGATGTGCAGTGAAGTGGCAGTATGTGCTTTCTGTTTTGTGAATTGCAGTTTTGTCTCTCACTTGGGAATTAAAGCATCAAATAAACTAACTGTGCAGCTGCGTGTCCTGAATTTTCTTTCGGTATTGAGTGGAAATAATATCCCACCCTATCTGAGAAGTTATTCACAAAAATGAAAACGCTGCCAGTGTTTAGCGGGGGAGTTTCAGCATTCATCGACGCACACTGAGGGGATTCGGTTTTTTGCAGCACACTTGTGTTGCTGGAAGTCGGTTCCTCCTTGTATTTGCTACGTATGAACACACTAAACTCGTAAAAGCGTATACAATTCTATCCTAACCTACACATTCACAGTCCTCATGAAGAACTCCAGATGCCAAAACACTGGAGGTGAATAGCACCAAAACTGTATGATGTTCAACTCCCACACGGCACCTGTTCTCTCTGTAACTCAGCCAATCGGCGTGGCTCAAGCTGTTGCATCTTCCTGTGTGTGTTTCCCTGAGGAGGCATGAAGGTGCCGTCGACACACAGAGCCGGGCAAACCCTCGTCTCTTGCTGAATCCGGTTTGGTTTCTCTGCCAGAAAGCGAGGCACACTGGCGCCTCTCCAGAGATATGCAGCTTTTATTAATCCTCTGCTTGGAACAGAAGGGCTCCGCTGTTTTACTGCCTGGAACTACAAAACAAAACATACGAAACAAAGAGAAAACCACAAAGAGCCTGAAGCGTCAGTCTGGTGTGTTTCACCATGAAAGGGCTGCGGCTGGACTTCCAACTGTTCGGAGACACACTGGAACTTGTACATTCACTTATTGTGGATGACAATACAGACAAAGTGCGACTTACAGTAATTTCTTTTCCCTTGGCCGCAATGAATTAGTCTGTTGCTTTGTTTTTGCATGTTTTACACAATCTGACAGGAAGGTCTATGGCGGAGGGGGAAAAAAAACAACCGCTCAGCCACTGGAGGAAAGAGTGTGCAGCTTCGGAATTTGAAAAGATAAGTCTTTCTGCGACACACATCCCAGACATGGCGTATCTGGGTCTCCACCAGCGCAGAGAAAAATAGTCTCAAGCTCGCACAAGTGAAGTCACAACAACTCGCTGTCACATTTGTTGCTCCACGCCGGCATCGGTGAGTCAGTTGTGTTCAGGATTTCAGGTTTAAATTAGTCAAGCTGCTCCTGCTGCGTCGGATGGTTTCACAAATACACGTTATGACTATTTCTAGGCGTACAAGGTTACTAAGCACAGCATACAGCAAACTACTCGGCTTCCAGTTCATAGAAGGTCTGAAAACTCCTATTTTAGCTTTGTTGAGTTCAGTATGCATTTACAACCTCCACAACTTCAAAAGAGGAAAAGAAAAACAGATCTGTGTTTGCAGCGTAGTTAAAAACACATGAACGGTCCACTACGTGCCAGTGGATGTTTGTGTATGTGGAGCAAATGTCCTCACAAGGAAAGAAAAACCCTGAAAGAGAAGGCATTATTGGGTTGTTCGGGGTCTGGATTTGGGCTCAAAGTCAAATAGCGATCTAAAAGGTCAATTTTTACCCTGTTTTCTTCCTGGCGACTGATTTTGAAGTCCTTGGAGAATCTTTGAAAAATAGAGCAGGTCACTGTGACAGTCATGTTATTACTGTATGCACAATAGTCTAGGCTCTAGATTTCTCACCACCTAATTAAGCATCACACAAATGGAGCAAATGACCTTTTTCTCTTTCTCGACTGAAAATAGTCCCAAACAAAGGCACTCTTTTCTCCAGTTTGAGCAAAGTTTGCTAAAAACCCGGCTCTGGTATCGGATTGGTACTCTGTATCGGCTGAAACCCAAAGCCCTGGTATCGGTATCAGTATCGGGACTGAACAAGTTGGATCGGTGCATTCTAGTTAGGTTGGGAACAAATTGTGGTGAAGGCAAATAAACGATGGTTAAGCTTTGGTTAGGGTGAGGCAACTCAAACAATTAAAGTGAGGGTAAAACCATGGTTACGGTTTACAAACAGGCAAAATCCAGAGTGAATTTCCCCGAGATGCTGGACTGCAGACCAGGGAGGTCAAGAACTATTGAGAGATGGACTTACATGGTTGGTTTGGCACTTGCAGCAGTGTAGGAGTTTGGTGTTAATCGATCTTATGTTGCACAGAAGGATCCCTAAAAGCAATTAAGAAGCTTTTTAGTTTGTTCTCTGCAACCGGTGACTAATTGTGTTTTTGTCAGAGGCGATGGAAGAGGCACCTGCAGCGCTTTTTAATTAGTCATTTTTCCGAGGCACTATTAAAGAGACTAATCTATAGAGAGATGCTGGAGTCTCTTGATGTTTACGTCCTCACTCCCACATGGGTTTGTACAGAGAAATGTGAAGACAATAAATGTAGAGGGATAGAGGACTGACAGCGTGCCAGTTCTTCTGTTTTTCTCTCTTTTCTTTGGCACCCATCACTTCAGCCTCACTTCATCTCCAAGTGTTTGTTTGGCAGTTTCAAACGTACCCTTGAAAACTGAATCAAAGTTGAGTATCTCATGAGTCTCAGCAACTCCTAACTTTTTTCAGAAAGTCTCACGATCCTTTTTCCTGTTTTCAAATATGTCAGTGTGTGGACAACATTGGCCTCTTTAAAAATGGATTATCTATTATCAATTCTTGGTATATTCTGTCAGCGAATTCCTGACAACGTAGTTATCTTTAATTTATATTTTTGCAGTTTAGCAGTCAGTAGGTTTTTCTAGTTACTTTTTCAGTGTGTAATAACCGAATATACTCTTCTAGACGTAACACTAGTCATCGCAGGCAATGGTCTTTGAGAAAGAAATGCAATTAAGAGTCTAATCAATATCCAATCTAATTTCATAATCCTTCGACACTGCACACATTTAAAGGGCAACAGAACAAGAAAGAACAGAGCAGAGACACAAAGGCTTAAACTTATCGCAAGACGGAAAACACACAGTTTTAATCAAACGTTATAAATGGAAATCCACACACGGGCAGCTCATGTGTGGAGCATTTTATCTTCTGGTGTTCATATCTCCTCATCAGCATCCTTTCATCTGTATGTTGTGTATGTTTGTGAATAACTTCTCTCTCATCTTTCGGATTGTGCGGTCAGCAAGGAATCGTGCGAGTTTCTTTCCGAAATATCCAAGTACATTTTGGTCCACTTCTGATGTTACACGTGACAATTTAACATAAAATGAATCAATCAGTCACTCTGCTTGACGGATGAACTCAGTTGCCTCAGTTAACTTTAATCACAAACAACAGCATGTTTTCAATTCAACCCAGCAAATTGCTCACTTCAATGCATGTTGCGTGCTCGATGCCGCCTGTCAGTTTGTGACGGTTTCAAAACCGAGCCACAGCAAATATCTTTGAAGTGTTGTAGCGTCAAATTCGATTATCCCATCTAACTTGACCTACCTTGAAAACTGCTTATTGCAGCATCTATAGGACAAGCTGCTGTTGTGCACAGTGCACTAAAAGGGTAAAGATGCAATTATTTGTTGGGACTTCTGAAGACGGATTCTTCAGCAAACGTCCTTCGGGATAAAATCCAACACCTGACTCAATAGATACTCAATATATATATTTGTAAAAGGTCGAATGAGGTTTTCACAAAAGCGCTGAAAGGGTTGACCTGTTTTTTGTCACACTCAGTTATGCTTTCAGGTAAAGCAAAACATATTCTTTTAGACTGCTGGATGTGAGATTTTGAACGCAAGCTGGACCTTGGTCATATTCTTCTCTCAGAAGTCTTTTTTTTCAGCAGAGCCTCGGATGCTATTTCATAACTTGTCAAAAGCTCCCAGACTTCCTTTCTATCAGGAAAAAGTTGAACTTTTAATTGTATGGCGAAATAAAATCCAAGAGTCAAAACCAATCCTTTAGCTTTTTGTGCTTTATGTCTTTTTTTAATTGGATGCATTGGAGAACATGTCACACATGTCACGATACAATTTCCAGGATGGACTCAATGGACCAAAGCTAAATGCAAGATGGTTTCCTTTTAATCCAATCCACATGTATCAGGCCTCCCCGTTCATCAAATGCTTTACATGGATCAATGCAAAGCCAACATGGCTGACTGCCGGGGTAACATGTTCGCCTTTGATCCATTGTTAATAATAATATTTTGGTGTGTTTTGAGTGTGTGAGAGAGAGAGGTTCCTCAGAGGAATATTTATACACACAGCACACATTACTGGCAGTCGCGAGAAAAATTGTCCTTGGCAAATTGCCTGGAAAAAGTTTTTTAGTGTCGTCCTTGTTGCCTTGTTATTGATGTAGTTGTTGATTAATGTTGCAGCCGTTTAAGTAATCATCAATATCCATGTCGTCATCATCCGACTCATCTTGAACCAGCTGGAACTCGCTGTGTGCTTTTGAGCCTTTTGTGTTTCAACTTAAAAAAAGGAATAAATTAAGCAAAAACTAAAAAAATGATCTAAAGAACTCAACAAAATGAAGTGAGTCACTTTAAGTTCACTGCTCGTGCACTTTTATTGTATTATGTAGCCTATCAGTGAATACACATTATTGACAACTTCAAAATAAAAGCCTTGACATCTCTATCGAGTCAAATCAAAACTCCTTTTATGCTGATTCATGCTAGGTTACTAGCTAGTTAGCCGGACATGCTAACATTCGCAGACCACCAAAGTTTCATCTGTGGCGTACACGTTTGCTTCTGTTTTTTGTCATTGAGGAAAAGAAACCACACTCTTGAACTCTTACTGCTCGTGTTTGTCAGCTTGGGGAATCTTTGATCCTTCAAAAGAAAAGGCTGGATTGGGACACAAAAACCACAAGAAAATGCTTTCAACGAATGACACCGTTCACCCAGACAACACAAAAAAAACGTTTTTCGTTAAATGGGACCATTAAGGGATCTCTAAAGGGACCTTTTTGAATGTCTGACATTAAAGCAGCGCAAGGCAATTTCACATACTGGCAGCTGCAAATGGAAGCAAGAGATAAGTGCTTGGAATGTAATGAGTTTAGTCGCCAGAAATCCAACAATGTGACTTCGGTGAACTGCACTTGGCATGCTCATCTTAACCAATGAGTACCAGAGCACACCTGAGGAGCAATCGAGGTCTAACGTTGGTCCAGCTTTCTCAGAATGGAGAGCTCTCACTTCCTGTACACTTCATTCAACGCTCGGAAATTTGTGTATTTTTTAATTTTTTGTTGGAAGATTCTTGCCATTCAAGACAATCTCACACATCTGGCAGCCAGAAGCTTTGAATCTCTGGAGTTTCAAGACCCAGAAATGTGATATCAAGTCAGCAATTGCGTATGAATCGCCAACATTTCTTCTTTGTGGGTCTGGGGGATCGTATTTTCAGCTGGATCAGCCCTCTAATTTTTGAGGTTTCCTTTGTTGCTTCCTCTGGGTGGAGACCATTTCCCATCATTGTCCATGTCCATCACTTACATTTAATTACAACAAACTCTCCAGAACTGTTGTGCCTTCTTTGTTTTGGAAATGAGCGCATGATCTCTCAGGTGTTTTTGTCTGATTCGATGATGGAGGACCTTCTGAAAGGCCTTCGGGGTTTTTTTTTCCTTCGTTTATTTCTTAATTTTCCAGATGGCGGGGAAATCCCGAGAGTTTGCCTTGAAATATGCACAACGACAGCGGAGTTACAGTGTTCCCCTTGTTTAATTGAGTTTCAGTTTTTGGGCCCCCACCTCGCTGGGACTTTGAGTCATCCAACCTCGCTGAGGTTTAATTGCTTTTGGCTGTCGAGCACCTCTGGGAGGGTTGTGGCAGCTGAACAGGACTCCAGTGTTCGGAGGTACTCAGGCACGTTTTCACTCAACGAAGATGCTTTGTTTTTACACTCACCATGCAGAGAATAATTTGATTTTCAAATAAATCTGCATTATGGATATACACCCATAGCACCTCTTTATTCACGTGAATGTCAAATGTGTTAATTACTACAAATCACAGAGTGCAGTCAAACCCATCATATTCCTGCGTTCTCCACTGTATGCAACGACAAAATGAAGACGATTTTATTGTTCAGCCCACACAATCCGTCATGATTACATAACAGTAAAGCTGTGTGCCTTATGTTGGCGAACAAATGTCATCTTACTCACAAATTCACTTTTTCGCCTCCAAAGAATTGCCGAAGCTGCTGCACTCCTTTGTGTGCCGACGTTAAAAGGAAAGCCTTGAATTATTTTTGTCGGTGGCAAGTCTACTCTTTTCTGAGCCGACGCCGCGGTACCTCCTCGAATACACAAAGGGCAGTTTTCTTATTACAATTCGATTCAAACGAGCACAGTCGCTAAAAACTGCGAAGAGCAAAGATTGCACTCTGGGTTGCTCTCAGCTCGGCAAGGCAAGCAGCTCTCCGGTTGCATGCATGTGAATGTTTCCAATAAGGATTCTAATAATCGTGTTGCTGCAGCTTCTTCCATCTGTGATCCATCCTCAATCTTTGGCTTTGCTCTGAGATGACTGATACGCGAGGACTCAAGTGTGCTGCACACAGCTGATAAGCCAAGTCTGAGCATCCCACGGACTCGCCTCTGATCTCCACACACAGTTTGATTCCAGTGGTTCCCGTCACCTGACCATGGCAGGTTCAGTGGCCTGAACTAAACTAAACTAGTGGCCAACACTAAACCTCGCTAAGTATTTCACGATTTATTTTGCTTAAATCTAACCAAGTACCTTTGTTGCCTAAACCTAACTTAAGTATTTCACAATCTTTTCCTAAACCTAACGAAGTTCTTTCCTGTGAAGACGTACGTTTATTTGTTACAAGCGGAAGTTGACAAGTGTTGCTTGACTTTTGTAGGAAAACGCACGAAAACTGAGGAGTATCTTTTCCATAAGACATCATGCGAGCTGTTGTGTGAGGATACGAATTCAGTATTAACAGCTCCTCTAAGGGACGTTCCTGACACAGTGGCAACAGTCAAATCTGCTCGAAGGCTTCAACATGTTGTCACGTCGTGCATTTAAAAGCACACTGCTTTGAGAGTAATCACAACATATGCCTGCCTCAGACAATGATCCAGGAGCTGCTAGTGCAGGCCTTTCCAACAAGAACACACATACAGCCATGTTAGATAACTATAAACATCTAAAAATGATCCTCAACGTACTGACAAAAGCTTAAAACAATGCAAATTGAGCAAAACAAAAGCATCCTATGTGGAATTAATATTCAAAAGAGCTGACAGTTTCCAATCTCTCGTCACGTACGATGCACATAAAAAGAACTGTGTTGCCATGGAAACTAAACAAAATCATTCGGAGGCTGACACCCGATTGGTCCATATCTGACCTTGGCGGGAGGCCGATCGGCTTCGCAAACAGTTATGCTAATGATGGCGCATCTCCACCCTGCTGCTCCTCCCCTCTTCCTCCCCTCTTCCTCCCCTCTTCCTCCCCTCTTCCTCCCTCTTCCTCCCCTCTGGGACACCAGTCACAGTTCAGACCCCGCGTGTGTTGTACGATCAAAGTGTTGGTGTGGGGCTTGGACTGCAAAGTCCCCTCCCTCATGCAAAAAACACTTTGAGAGGCTCTCTGCTGAGCTAAGGCCATCAAATACATTACAGGCCATCGACAAACAGCCGCTGCAGGAGTGTCATTGTGATTTAATAGCCTGAGAATAACAGGCAAACGGATAAGACGAGTTTGATGAAGAGGACGATCATTAAGTGTGAATCATCTTCGAAACGTGCTTAAACGTGTGCTAAGACGACGTTTGGCGTCAGCTCAAGCTTTCGTCTGTGTTATTCATCCACCACAACACCCCCATGAGCATGCTAACATTGATTAGCACGGAACTCTAAGCACAGCTCAGGGTTGAAGGGAATGCCATTCGTTTTGTAGGCACTTGGTCGTCAGCCAAAGTCAAATTGACATCATGACCCACTGATGGTGTCTGAAGTCATCCCGTTACCCCGAAGGGACAACGAATGTCCTTTGGGAGGAAGAATTGATCCTCTGGGAACCATGAATGCCTGAAGAAAATGTCATGGCAATCGCTCCAAAGTTGTGGACCAAAGTGGTGGAATAAATTTCAAAAACTACGTTTTGTGTCGAGTCGCTTTACGTCAGTTTCTCAACCTTGAGGTTGGGACCTCACATTGGGTCACTTGGTAAGCAGATGGGAAGACCTTTAATAAATTGGTGTTTGACAAAAAAATTTAAGAAATACAGACATGTCATTTATATGTCGTCAAAATGGAACTCATTTTAATAGTTTTTCAAATAAAATGTAGCGGTAAATTACACTGAAATTGATATGGATTGGGCTTTAGATGTGAAAATGTGCTGCTGGTTAAATTGCATGTTATTGCAGAAGAGCACGAAAATGATTGTTTGTGTGTCCCCAGTGGATCGTTGGCTGCAGCCCACCGAGCCTATAATGTTGACTGATATTATTGCGTTGAGGAGATACATTTAGAGCTCAAGCAGGCGATGAAGACTCTCTCCTGACAACATGCTCAAACATGTGTTGAGTTTGGCTCCCGACCAAAAAGGCCGAGCCGGGGAAGCAGATGGCAAGGAGAGGAGGTGAAGCAGGAGGTGAAGCAGGAGGTCAGCGGTCTGGATGTAGTCCAGGGTGAGGATCAGACATATGGCAGACCAGACCGGAGAGGAGAGGATATTGGAGAAAGATGAGGGAACGCTGTTCACCGGGATATAAAAAAATCAGTTGTGTGGAAATTGAAGTCGTTGATGTCAAGCTTAAATGTCAAAACAGCTCCGAGCTTTCTAGTCAAAGCTCAATCGGTGCCAAAATCCCCAGAAAGATATAGCGCTAGCGAGCTCCCAAGCAGACTGAATCCAACGAAACACGAGTCAGGAACTTCTCTGGTGATCTGGCAGCCGCTGTGCCGTTCACCACAGAAACATTCCACCGAGAAGCATGAAAAGCTCTTTTCCTGTCGTTCCCACAGTCTCCTCCCAACACCGGCCCCCATGGAGGGCAGCAGTGAGCCGATGCTACTTATTAGTACAACGTCTTCACTAATTCACAATAATGACACACTATCTGATGTTCCAGGCTGAATGATAGACATTTTGAAAACAATATGATTTTTTTTATCAATTCCCAAATAAACATGTCCTTGTTTTTGCTTCATAACCTGTAGTTGAAGCGTTCTCTGACTCTTGTACACAAAGCCTCTACACTGTTACTTTGCCAGGCCACTTTTTGTTTTGTTTTGTTCCCATGATGCACCAGTTCATTCATAATGAACCAAAGGCTCGTCATTAGGCGCAAGCCGTCTGTGCGCCTCAGAGAACACGTTCTTCTCTTCAGCCTCTTTTCTCAAGACTTCCAGCAACAAGCTTAGTCTGTAAAAAGATAGAAGAAGAAAAAAAGCCCGTTGTTTCGCTTTCAGCCCGTCTCTATTTTACAACTGTGCATGACTGATTGTCTGCGGCAGGAGGATTGGGAGGGGGACAACAACAACAATGCACCACCAGTTTGGACCTATTGATCCACACGCTCCCAGTCTGCGTCCGCCCCAGCTGGTCCTGTAGGAAAATGGAAAACTCTGTGTGGGGGTTTGATGTTAGCAGCTGCTCTCACACACTCACTCACACTCACTCACACACACACACACACACACACTACTTGGGGGAAGCTTGCGTTCACATTCGGGGAACTTCAAGAGCGTGTGAGAATATGCTGCGTGGATGACGCCTGCTTCTTTGTTGAGCTGCCGCGCGAAACACAACAACTCACTCCCACCTCGGCCTCGACTTCAGGCGGTCGATCGCACGCAAAAAGCAATAAGCGGGTGATAGATGACCCCCCCCCCCACGCTCAATCGAGTTGTTGCTTTTGCCATCACGGTTCATCCAAGCGATCTTATTTCTTAATCAAGATGGAAAAGCTTCTTCGCTCCTACAAAGATGCTGATGAATAGTTTCCATCTCCCTCTAAGTCTGTTACTGCAGACAGATGGAGATATTTATTCTGTTTTGCACTGGAGAGTGGGTAAAGGCTATTCGGCTTAATATTAAAACTATTTATCAAAGTGCCGCAAATCCTGAGTGATACTTTCAAATGGTCTCAGGATAGTTCGCCCTTCATGAATCAAACTCAACTAAGCAATCATGAGCTTAGGTTTGATACACTTATTTGTTTGAAATTAAGAAAAATGTCCAATGAGGAATGGCATCCTGTAACGTTCGACGCCTTCCAGCTCCATTTCAAAGCACACGATTTGTCACTTGTCAGATGAATGGACTGGAAGGCAGGTGTAAACAAAAGAATATGAAGACACGATTCTCTAATTCTCTTTTCTTCAGACAACTTTTGTCTTTTGGGACTGAGCTGCCAAATGCTACAATGGAGCTCAACCTTTCCATGTGCCAGATTAGGAGTGGCTTCTTGTCACATTTCTCTCACATAAATGCCAGCGCTGTATGTGTGTGTCATGTCTGTGTCAGTCTATTTGTCTGAGAGGTTTATAATAAACAACAGTACGAGTTTAGAGCCACGCTATTCACCCTGTGAGGAGCATGAATGTCTGAAACAAACTTCATGGCGATCGATCCAATAGCTGTGAGGATGCTTCACTCCAAAACCACCAACATTGTGGTGGTGCTAGAAGTGAGCAAAGTCAGTGGGACGCATCATCTGGGAACCATGAATAACCGCACGAAATGGTGTGCCAATCCGTCAGATGTTGATATATCTCACAGGATGTGTGAAAACTTTGACCTGCTTTGACCTGCTGGTGGCGCCAGACCAAAAGAACAGGGGATTAACAAGTAACGAGGATTCATCCTCTGGGGACCATGCATGCTCGTTCCAAATTCTTTTGCAATCCATCCAATAGCTGTGGAGACATTGAACTAAAAAACTAAAATGTCAACCTCATGGCATTGCGAAAGGGAAAGTAAGCAGTCCCAAAGTCAGTAGGATTCCACTGGGGACCATGAATGTCTGTTCCAAATTCCACAGCAATCCATGCAATAGTTGTGATATTTCATTCTGGATGTGGCGGACCAAACAACATTGCCATTCCTTAAAGCCACAACACTGGCAAGCCTAAAAAACATACTTGGTGGATCTGAACAGCTGCAAATCATAAGAACACAATCTTGGGAAAACGGCGGAAAACACTCACAGCACATCTGCAATCAATGGATGAGCTCACTTCACCGCCCATACTTGCACAACATGGCTGGGTAAAATGAGACGTTGTGGGACACATACAGGAGAGGACAGGGTGGACTGCAGACTTGCTGAAGACTGATTCTCTGCCAGTTCGGTCCACGGTTGGGAGTGTTTCAGACCAGCGCTGTGCTTGAGTAGGATTCCTTACTTATTACAGTATCTGGGTCAGGCTAAATACTGTCAAAGGCTGGACCCGGCGGTAGAATTCGGGTTAAATTGCCGCAAAGCTGTTGTGTTCTTTGTAAGGATCGGAGTCGGTATCGTAGCGAGTCAGTGATGGACAGCTGCATTCATGCATTTCAGAGAGTGTGTGAAAAAGAACAATGGAGGCAATAATGGCAAGAAACCAGGTTTTTGCAGTTAGTTGTGTCCGTCACTCAAATGCTCAAAATGTCAGACATTCTGGTTAATGTGGCAATAATCCGGGTGGAGAAAGTGTTGTCTGATCTACATCTTGCGCAGCAGAGTTGTGTGTTATGTGTCTAGAAAGAAGCCCATGCTGTGTAACAGTAAAGGACTGACATTAAACCTGATTGCAGCTGCTGTTTTGCTGAAAATTGTTCCCCTAACCTTATGAATGCATGAACAACATCAGATAGCACTTACGGCTGAAAGGAAAATGTCATTTTTGGCTTTCTCGCTGAGAACTAGATGACAAGATCGTCCCCACTCTCATGTCTTTACACTGACTGCAAAGCAGTTGTTAGCTTAGCTTCACACAAACAACTATCCTGGCGCTGTCCAAAGTACGGGGTGTGAATCTGTTAGTATCTTACGATTCTGTATTTGATTTTGAATTTTGGGGTCAGGATTTGATTCAAAATTCATTCTCGGTTCACAATTTAAAATAGATTTTAAGATAGACGTTATCATCACAGCAATGTTTTTATCTATCGAAAGATCCATGTTTTAAAGGCTAAACTTTATTCAGATAATTTATTCGAGGATTTATTCTTTTTAGGGTGATGATCACAAATTATGACTTCAGACATTCAAAGCTTCCTCCGAAAACCTCAGTAGAACCTCAGAATGTAAAAATATATATATTTGATTTTTGGAAGTTTAGATTCAGGATTCTAGAAAATAAGAATGTCAATTTATCCATGATCGATTCCCCAAAATGTCGAACTTTGCCATAATTTGGCTAATTAAAAGAATACACTTGAACATACGACAGACTTAAGGACAAATCGTAATAAGAGCTGTTACTGCACTCTATATATTGTAGCTGCAGTATGCTAGTCCACTTAGAATCTTAAGAAATTAGTTTTCAGACTACGTTTTAGACTTAAATCTAATATAAATGCATGTTACTTGAGGTCTTTCACCTCTGACATTTATTTTTCACCTCACAGCCCTGTTTTCCTGCCGCCCGACAACCCAATACATCACAGACCTCATGTATGTGATGAAGTCATCATATATAGGCTCGCTGTGTGAGGAAAAGCAGTTCGCCTGCTCGGCAGCCCCCGGGAATTTACCAAGGCCTGCCCTGTAGCAGACGACACGATGCAGTCTGACTCACAGAGAGCGTTTTGTTCCATTCAGCCGCCACAAAACCTGCTTTTCACTGCGATGTCAAGGCGGTCAGGACTCAAGTCCAACTGTTAACTCCGCTGTGTAAATGCTGATCTATTGAACCCATTTGGTGCGGCATCGCTGGCGATTCTGGGTTTTTTTCCAGTGTGTTCAGTAAACACAATGCTGCTTCTTTTGCATGCCTCTGTACGGTTTGTTGTGATGCTTTACTGCACCAGAGTCAGGCCCGAGTCTGCACGCTAACGTTACGTTAGCGGGATAGAATGAACTTGTTTGTTCGTTGTCAGTTAAATTGGTCCTTTGAACAGTTACATTTTTGGATTTGTTCATCTTGACTTATATCTATTTCTTTTAAATAAAAGGTAACAAAAGTAGAGTAATATATATATATTTGCACATTTTTGTATTTCATGACAAATCCCTGGTCTCATAATGAAAGTTTGGGTTGAATATATTTATTTTGCTCATAGTAAATTAAGTACATTTTTGTGCACCACAACCTACTTAAGTAAATATTATGAATTTTAAAAAATGTACTCAGATTTTTACGGTATTTCAGAAGATGTATATTATGAGTTGTAGCATCATTTTTGTAACTGGTGTATTTGTGATCTCAGAACCTGTGTATGACCGGATTGTTTCACAAGCAGCCATTTAACAAGCTCATTTTTCAACCAATGAAAAGCTAAATAATCGCAAAGACATTCGCCGATGGGTTCCCGGATTGAATTTCGGCCAATGGGTTCCTTCTCTTTCGCTCTCCACACAGACTGTTTACCTGTGTTCAAAGAAAGCCTGCTTGAACGCGATTGGTCAATACTACTCGGACTACAAATGTAAACCAGAGCACTTGTGACACACAAACCGTATCATGTGTTTATAGAGATTAGTGCCTCTATTATCTGACTCGAGGAGAGATGTCTTGATCCAGAATGAACTGAACTTCTGCAGGTTTGGACTGAAGCACTTGTTGCTATAACAACAGCTCCATATTACCTTTAAGCCAGTCTCAAAGAACTGGAAAAAAAACAGGCTTTTGTTCACCAACAATGAAATGAAGCTACTTCAGTGATCTATTTACAAAGAACAGGGATTGACAGTATATTGTTGACTGGAGCTCATTCTCCGCCCGGGCATCAATAAACCACCCAAAAGTAATCCACCAGAGCACATATAGATCCAGTGGGAAATATGTGTGTGGTTTAACTCCAGGCTTCTGTGTACCGCAAATGAAAAAAAAAGCTTTTGTTCAAGAGAGCAAATAAAGGTTAAAAACCACCTTCATATTTGAGCTGCAGGTCTTAGTCGTGTGTTACAGAGCCTGAAACCAACAGGCCTCATGTAGGCTGCACCTGCAATCACGGCAATGCATCACAGGTGTGTCCTTTGTCCTAAGGAGTCCGATTGAGGGATGAAAGAAAACCTTTTCTGTGCATTTAATGACAACTACGATGGGGTTTTTGTTCTAAATAGTTCTGACTGTATTTTTGTAAATTAAATGAAACTTTAAATGAGGAAGTGGATTTTTTTTCCACCCATTCTTACAACAGTTACTTCTTCTTTTTTTCTTTTTTTTTACCTTTAAGACACTTTTAATCTATCGCACACCCTGTAACTATGCTGTGGCTTCATAGAAACATTTTGCATCCCTTCATGAAGCATTTTATGCCCCATTTTACCAACCAATCCTTGATCGCAGCCTGAAGCTGTGCAGAAATTACTACCGTTACCTTTCAGAGGGACGCGTGAAATCTGGTGGGACCCCCAATGTTGCAATGGTTAGAATAGAACGATCTGTGCCGGCATCAACACAATCCGTTCATAATTTAACGTCTTTCGCTCAATGAACAGCAAACACACTTCTCTTCAATTTCATTTGCATTTATTCTAAAGGGAAAATATATAATTCAATAAATACTGCGCAAACAACATTGGTAAAGACAACCGAAGGTGACATCAACATTCAAGAAAACATGACAACGCACACGGGCAGGGGGGGGGGGGGCAACAGATAAGAAAATCAAGATGGGCGACTGAGCTGCCAAATGTTACAGCGCGGGCATTTGAGCAAGATAAATCAGGGAAGTTACATTAAAAGCGCATCAATACCATTGATATTTAAACAGATCCTTAACTGTAGATTAGAGGAAAACAACAACACTAATTTACACTGTAAACACTGCTCCTCAAGACTTTAGAAAAGTCGCTCATTTTCAAATTAACGCCCATTTGTTGTTGACATAAAATCATCCGACTCCAGTGACGGCCCGGTCACACCAGAGAGTGGAAACAGCGAGAGTTCTTTGTCCTCGTCGTCGCAATATTTATTCTTCTAAAATGTGAGGGCTCATTGGTGAGCTAACCGCTAACGCACTAGCCAACCTAGCTAACTCAAATTTAGCGTCATTTTTTTTCATTTTCCGTCCATGCCAATGACTCCGCCTCCGCCGTTTTATTCTCAGTATTGTACATTCAATCAAGTAGTGCCAATGATCGTTTTCATTGTTTATTAATCTGCTGATTATCTTCCTGATTAGTCATTTAATCTGTAACATGTTGAATGAAAAAACGACGAACAGTTGACCGATCCAAACGGTTTGCTGGCGTGACGGGGCCTTCATGAGCATTTTACCCAGCAGTGGAGTCTACACATTTCAGGGAAAAAGCAGAGCGGCTCTGACGTTTAAGATTCTAATAAACAAGCTTTAATTGTTGCTTGCATATACACTCCCTCCCTAAAGTGCGGTGGGAAAATGACTCATTGCTCAAACCAGCTGTCAAAACAGACGATTTTACACAATTAAACACATTTTCACTTAGACTAAAGCTCTCCGACCCATTAAGGGTCCATTAAAGGGGTATTTAAACGTGTAATGACAGTTATTTCAGTGTCACTAATTGACGCTGCATTTGTTTATAAGATGGAGGAATCATTGGGCAAATCCTTGAGGCCGACCCACAGCTCTGAGTCCTTTTGCTCGCGGCTCCCCGTGCGATACAAAAGGAGTCCATGAACCTGTCAGCGTGGAGAACAGTGAGGATGATCCGTCTTTGCGTTGTCTGTAGCTGTTGGCGTGAAATTAACGGGCACAGAATGGCTACAGACCGCTACAGACGTGCGGATGTCAACTCAAGGATCGCTCAGCGGCTCGTGGTTGAAACTCAACGGGGTGGGGCTAAAAACAAAACAATGATGCGGGTTACACACCGACGACTTCACATTATACCGACGACACATCAAGAGACACGGGACACACAGCGGCAGGTTTCCGTTGTGCAGCGCTGAGGAGTTCCTCTTTCTAGTGTCTAACAGTCACAGGAACGAGCAAAAGGTCTTTGATCCCCCCTCCATCGCCGCTTTTGGCTCTACTTCAAACGATCACATGCTCTTAAACCCCTCTTCCGTTCACGAATGAGCGTATACCAATGACATCACTCCTGCTCATTTCCTGCCTCGAACCGTGTCCGCTCCGTCCTCCCCGGAGGGAAGCGGGTCACTTCCCCCGAGCAAGTAGCTCACTGACGGATAGCTTCATCGTCTGGCGGGGCGGGGCAGGGTGTGGGTGGGGGGGGGCGTTTCACGTGGGTGGGGATGCTACTACGCGTTGAGTTTTCCAGCGACATGAACATGAATTGAAGCTTATAAAACCCCTCTCCGGACAAACAAGGGGTCTTCAGCATGCAGGAAAGAGCGTCGCCCCACAGCTCCCTGCTCGCACTGTGCCCGGTCCTCGTTCTCAGTCCGATCCCCCTAAGTCTGATCGGTCACATGACCGAGCAACTTTTGGCTTTGTCCTTCCGCAGGTCCGAGGCCACGGCCGCCAGGTCGGGCCTGCCGGGCATGTGCGAGATCCTCTTGTTGCCGCGGGGGGCCTTGCTGCGCTTGACGTTCTTGTTGCTCTTGTTGATGCAGGCCAGCGTGGCCACGTGGAAGATGTCCCTGACGCTGTTCTCCGACTGCTGGGCCGAGCACTCGATGTAGGGCGCCGAGATCTGCTTGGCCATGCTGGAACCCTGAGAAGGAAGCGGTCGAATGCGGTCACAATACGGGAAAAAAGGGGCTTGCAACAAAAACGACGTGGTTTTCTCTCCTCGGGATCAGCCATGGCGTTAAGTCGAGTACAATGAGCGACTATTCATGAATGACTCCAGGACAAATGTGTCATTTACAACACTTTGGATCTGCATACCTGGTCGTAGGAGACTGGCGTCTGCCTGTGGTTGGAAAGCTCCACCAGCGTGTTCAGGTCGGTGCGCAGGTCCGACTTGCATCCGACCAGCAGCATCTTGGTGTTGGGACAAAACTCTTGGATCTCCCCTTTCCACTGTGGAGGACGACAAACGCTTGCATCACGTAACAGTCCGAGAGAAAACAATGTCGACCACTGCTAGAATAATATAAGCAGAAAATCAATATTTAGCTCTGTTTTCCACTGCGATTAAGGAATCAAATGTGCATGTTTTCCTGAATGACGTGACACAACATCCCATGAATCCCCCCCCCCAAAGGTTAAAGCTGCCACTTCCTGGAGCCCCTCGTGCTTTCAACCCTGGAAGGGAACTACAAATAATCCTCATGTTTCCTCCCGGACAACAATAAATGCTCTGTGATCGATGGCATTTCTCCAGGGGCTTTAAGCTGAGGCTGATGTGCCTCAGGGCTGGCTGGTCAGGGGATCAAGATCACCAACATCCAAAGAGGAAGTTGTTTTGTACAATGTGTCACTTTCTGTCTGCACAAACACCACTTGACTAAAAAGCCAATGCTCATTCCAATCTAGATCGTCCGAAACATGACCTGCGACTGACGCAACGTCGAGGAAACGCACTCGACTTACAAAAACTAACAAACGTTGTTTTCATGAGCCTTTTTATCAGTCAGATGACTGACTGATGCGGCACGTCCTGCTTTAGGTTCAGCACACACATGTGGCAGTCAGCCAGCGCGACCACAGTCATCAGACCTCAACCGCGTTAACCCCGTGTGAGTAATTGGCGGCTACGTTTCGGTTGAAAAGTCAGCCGGTGGAGAACAGCCTCCAGGTCACACTACATCCTAACCGCACAAGATCTGCCGCGACTGAGGCCGCAGAAAAACCTCTCGACTGTAGACTTGGTCTTTGTCAGTGGATCAGACAAAATCAAAGACTTTAGCGGAGGAATTGGCCGGAGATGGCCAAATCTTTCAGGTGAGACAAAACGGCGTCGGCGAAATGGCTTCAAATGAACCCCCGTGTCCGGAGCCCCCTTTACCTTTTTCAGTACGCTGTCGAGGGTTTCAGGGCGGCTGATGTCGAAACAGATGAGGACGGCGTCCGAGTCTGGGTAGGAGAGAGGCCTCACGTTGTCGTAGTACGGAGATCCTGAAACAGAAGATTTAAGAAGTTGAAAAAGTATTCACACATGATCTAACGGTATGTCTCTGAACAGCACTGTGATGGTTTTTTTCCCCTGCGAGGCCTAAAATTCTTCACTGAAAAGGAAATGGCTGCATTGAAGTGAGGGGCAGGAACCACATCTACAGAGAAAACCACAAACAGATTCTTCTGAATCAATGAACACGCCCGAAAGTTCGCTTTAAACTCTGAAGCATTTTTTGGCCGCTATTCTCATATGGCATGATTGCAGCTCAGCCATAATCCATAGCAACCGGGGCGAGGAAAACAAAACAAATAATGCCGCATCAGTCGGAAAAATGTGCCGACTACGGCGAGATCACTTGTTGAAGAAATCCTCTCCCGGAGAACAGACTCCAAATACTCGCAAACTGAAAACATGTGTGAGGGAGACGCCCAGCTCTCCGGCAGACTGAAACATCTCCGGGGAGGAAGGGGGGGGGGGGGGGGGGGGGAGGGAGGAAGGGGGGGAGGGGAGGGTGGCCTCATGTCAAGATCACATGACGAGCCAGAGCTGACCACACAATCGGCTGGCAAAAATCCGGAGAATTTTGTTTTTGGTAACTGACGGTTGCCCCTGGGAGGTCCTCTACAAACACTGCCGTGGAGAAAAGTCAGGAATGCACTTTCTCTCACACACACACACACACACACACACACACACACAGGGATCTAGTGTTCCCAACCTAAACGGTCCGGATGGGAGACGACACCGTTTATACAATCTGCGCTTCCTTCCAGGCCCGGGCCTCGCACAACAAAGCATGACGATGGCGTATGTGTGCACAATAAATGAACCGCCGCTGCACACAGAAATCTGAACCATATCTATGTCCACAATCATACATTCCCAGTGTTCGAGCCAGGGCGGGGGGGCGAATGGGCTGGTTAGGTCACTGCTCCAGCCAACGGGGATAATAAACAATCCTGTGAATTCTACTGTCTCACTTTCCCAAATGTTGATACACACGGGCCAACAGAGGTTGCAGCTAATTTCTGTGTCGTAATGCCTTTTACCGTTTCAAAAACTGAGAGTCAGTGAAGTATGGGCGCCAAGAACAACCCAGAATAAATTATTTTGACGTGAACATAAACGTGTTTTTGGCTTTTCCCCCCCACTCACTCCCTCAGGAGCCTTTGTGAGGCCGTCTGATAGGCGACACCACCTAAACAAAAAGGAAGTACAAGGCGAGGAGGAACGTGGGATCCCCTGCAAGAATTTATTTCCCATTTTTCACGGCCGCCTCACAATCAATCACGACCGCATTGCATTGTTTGAAGGTTTTTCTTCTTTCTTTTTTTTTCAGCCCTGAGTGCCTGGAACCAATCACTGGAAAAATAAGACCCCGCGACTGAAAGGGGAAAGAGTCGGTTGACATTTTACGATGAATTGATTCTTTTGAGCAACCCGATGGAGGGGGAACACACACACACTGAGTGGCTGGGTGGAGTGTGTGCGTGTTTGCGATGCGTCTCTGTACATATGCCTGTGATATTACTTGGAGATTTGTGTATTTATGGCCGCGAATTTCAAGCCTCACAACACATAGGATCAGAATTTGCCTGCAGCTTGTGCGCAGGTCTGTCAATGGTTTTCATTTGAGACGTGAGAGCTTTTGAGACGCTCTCCGTCTTGATTATCGTTTACAGCGGAGTCGTAACTGCGTCGAGGTCATTTTCCAACCAAGCGGAAAGATAAGAGGACATCCCATAGACCTGGTGACAGCCATCTAATGAGCTCCTGTCATTGTTCTCCCACAGGATCTCTAAATCTGGACAAAGACACACACCCAGTCCTCCCTCTCCGTCCTTTAAACACACACACACACACACTCTCCCGCCCTCTCGCCTACTCTTAAACCTATTCCCCTTGTGCCTCGCTCACAGCAAATGACTGCACGACGACGTGCGAGGAAGCAGTACACTGCGAGACAATGCCAAACCTCCCACTGAAGAAAAACTAAATGTCTTTCCATGACTGCGCAGAAACTTTTACAAAATGTAAAATTAAAAATGTCCTTCCTTCCCGGTGTGCTGACTTCCCCAACAGCTGGGATGACAAGCCCCACTTGACGCACATGAAACTAGTCGGAAAATGCATTCTGCTGTATTCCCGTGATTGTGACTCAATATTCAAATCCACAGATGTTCTCTCGACTTCCACCGAACGACAAAACAATCTGACGTTCCCCGATGCCGCCTGTCGGGAATACGGTTCTTAAATAATCCCGTGACGTTTCAGACACTTTCTGTTGGAAGCCTTCACACAAAAACGGCTTACAGACATGGAAATGTACTTTTATCGCACACGAACACACGAACACACACACACACACACACACACACACACGTGAGGTAAGCCAGCTGCGGCCCGACAGTCTGGAGGTATGGTCTGGCAACAGGTCTGCTGATTTACTGCATAGCTCACATAGCTGAGTTAACTGAGCTGAGGGGGGGGTGAGAGCGCGCGTGTGTGTGTGTGTGTGTGTGTGTGTGTGTGTGTGTGGGGAGAGAGGCGCTACGCCTTCAGAGACACCTGTGGAAACAACAACACAGCGACAGGCACGGCCAGCCATCCCCAACACACATCATCCAGCTTCAGTAACCACTCGCCGGCCAGACGCATTCAACGCAAACAGCGAGGAACCGTTGTCAGCTGTTGTTGCTGTGGTTACCGAGATATTTGCTGCTGCAAACAGCGCCGTGTAAAACTTGTAAAAGGTTTCTAATTGCTTTTATGTATGCTGCGATACATGTGTTACTTTTCACTGCAACATTACAATGTGGTATCATATACATTACTGTAAGACAGGGTAGGGCGATTAAAGGAATATATTGTCGATCAGCCAGTATGTCGCCATTTTTATGGGGGCGATTTTTCTAATGAATCGAGGAGGAATCCACATTAGAACTACAAAAACATGTGGAGGACCAAGAGGGCAAGGTGTTCCGTGTCAAGACCGGACACGGGTTTTAATGGCGGGTGTAACATCACACAGAAAGTCCTTCCAACACATCAGCAGACAGGAAGTCTTTTCATCTCTCCCAGAATTCCACTGCCCTCAAGTTGATACACTGTATCGGCCACCGCCGGCTCAAGGCTCTCGCTCGCCGGTCGGCAAATTCCAGCGTGATTCAATTTCCCCCCTTGGAAACGAGGTAGGGCTTTAGCGGACCACGCCACTTCTCTTTCACTCCGCCGAGGATCTAACCCGGCCGGGTACAATGGGGGTCTTTGTAGGCGAGGAAGGAGAAACCTTTAGTCTGAGGAATGCCAGACATGCGGCTCCAATTCGCTGAGCACAGAAATGTGATCCGATGCAACAATGGCCGCCGACACAAGAGAGTGGAGGGGGGGGCACGGTTTGCAGAGGAGCTTACTGAACGCACAAAAAAGTCCCACAGTTCAACTGTTCAGCATGACAAGAAACAGCGCACAGGGAGACGACAACCTGGGCTCCACTATCATCACAGATCATCCTTTATAAAAAACTCCTTTATCTAGCGTTTCCCCCTGTGTTTCAAAGTAGGTCGTCTTCTAATCTGTCGGCAGCTGCTCAAATCAGCCACTAAACAAAACACAACGAAAAGCGTCCCTGAAGGTTCCCCAGGACAAATATTACCAAATGAGATCCACGGGGTCCAACACGTGGGTCTCTTTGAGAGTCCTTGATGTGAAAATGCCCGACAGTTCCTGTGTTTTTCCTGATATTATTTTATTGAAGCTTGCATTCCTCCGGGCTTCGGCAAATTGCCTCAAGGAAGTTGGAACGAGTTGGGGTCAGATCTCACCAGCCATACGTGCGTCGGTGTTGTGTTTACAGCTTGTCGTCCTGTCCCCAGGCAGCCAAAAAATAACTGTATGCAGGTCTAAGAATCGATAAATTGTATAAAAGTATGTGCTGCTTTTCTCTGTAAATTAGCCATTTGAAGACATCACCTTGGGGTTTGGGAAAGTGTGAGTTTCTTGCCATTTTAATAATGAAAACAGTTGCCAGCTGCAGTTCCCCTGCCTGAGATTACCTGCTTTGCATGTTTTGAGATGGATCTTTGCTCATTTCAAGTTGCATGGCGAGAGGCCTCGGGCACACGGGCCCACAGGGGTTGTTCTGTTTACCTTCCCCGTCTTCCTATCCTCCCGTTTACCTCTCACGCGGAAAACACCTTCGCAGCACATTGAGACATGCGGGGAGACGGCATTAACCACTTCCTCTTGGTGGTGAGAGACGTGCCAAGCATCAAAGGGTTCCCCGTCGGGCCCCGCCCTGAGGCCTGGGAAGCAGAGCTAGCGCCGACAAGCTGGGTGGGTGGAGGGGGCCAAATGGGAGGCAATACGACAGGCAGGCATTTACCTTAATGACCTGAATTACTTCCATTACCCTCCCTTTTAAAACACACACGGCAGCCATCTCATTAGGCCACGCGTCACCGCAGAACAAAGACCACCACGGTGTGTGATTGAGAGGGAGGGGGTTGGATTGTTTGTCTTCATCTCTGCGTCCTGGTCTTTGTCCTGGTGCATGCTGGGGTCTCACACACACACACACACACACACACACACACAGCCCACCTCAGGAGATAAGGGATCGATTGGATTGGCTACGGCCGATGGGTTGTCTCTACAAAGGGGACGAGTCGAGTCGAAGGCTGTATCAATCAGTCTCTGGGTGTGTGTGCATGCTGGGTGGGGGTTAGGATTGAAGGTGTGTGTGTGTGTGTGGGGTGGGGGGGGGTGTCTGGCTCCATCTCCGACCCACTGATCTAATAGGAACGGCTCTCCCCCCCCAACCCCACCCTCGCTGTTTCATGAAGCGGAGAGAAAAATAAAAATGGCTCCAGGCGGCCAGCCAACACAGCGCAATAAAACAAAATTCTCACCCTGGCCAACTTTAATTTCTTCTTCCCCAGCCTGCGCACGCACACACACACACACACACACACACACACTGTAGGGGCGAAAGAATTTGAAACCCGACCTCCCTGCCTTTCGCTCGCTTGCTGAGCTTGGAAACGAGGGTGACTTACTCCGAAGAAAACATCCAACTTGATGTCGCTTTTGCAGCTCAAAGGGAGGCTCAGCTGTTATTTGTGCAAAATCTAAATCTGTTAAAATCGATTCTGCGGTTTTGCTTCGTTCTTTAAAGTTCAACAAAGTTGCTCAAACGTCGCTCAGGAATTCCAGGCCAGAGACCCGCAACAGCTGGCTGTGTGCTTGTCCCCGCCCATCACACACACACACACACACACACACACACACACCACATGCTCACACACACACAAAACATACGCCTCGCTCACGCCTCACTGCTGTGCTATTCACTGCTCGGGCATTGATGGATGGTAAAGTGGGTTTGTTTACACACACACACGCGCATATTTAAGCACACACAAGGGGACACAGCAGCTGGTTTGGACCCCGAACACAAAGTCCAACCAAACAAGTGATAAAAGCTGTTGGACACACGTTGCACAACAAAACTTTCCCCTCAAAAAAAAAAACCCCGCAGTGGGAAGAATTTCAAAAGTGTGTTCTCCAGATGTACGAATACGTTCAGCCCGTCTTTACCGTTTCTGCCTTGGCCTTTCCTCAGCTGGGAAGAAATCATAAATCAAATCCAGCATTTCCCACTGAACTGCGACACTAAACCGTTTCTATGTAGGTAGAAGGTGAGCCACTTTCCTAATCTGGGGGGGGGGGGCACGTGTCTGGTTTGTGGGACCAGCAATTCTAGACGATGAGTAAAGGATTAACCCAGCTTTGTTGATTAAAATGGGTCAGAGATTCATTTCGTTATTCAAAAATGAAAGCCTGGGCCTCTTTAAATGTCACGATTTGGACATATTTTAGGGGAAATACGTCAATGTTGACTCATGAAGACGAAACTGATTCAATTTGACACCCCCCTCCACACACACACACACACACAACAGGAGAGCATGTCCACAGGGGTCACACAGGAATTGTGCAAGCAAACCCGCATGTTTGGACATGTTTGGACATTTCACCAGGATTGATTTGCATTGACAATGAAGCACACAAGAGAGGTGATAGGAAGGAAGGGAGGAAGGAAGGGAGGAAGGAAGGAAGGGAGGTAGGGCTGGGCGATAAATCGATTTAATCGATTAATTCGAATGTGTGCTTTAAGGCGATGTGTTTTATTGAAAATCAAGAAAATCGCCCCCACCCCTTTTTCCCGTAGTAGAGTGCGCGCGCATTGTTTACAAACTAAAACAATGGCGGCCAGCAGCTTCACTGCTGGCCGCCGCCACCTCACAAAAACAACCCAGCATTTTGGAGACATTCACCAACTGTACTCCGCATGAGAAGAAGAGTGCCCGGTGGAAAGCCATCACGGATGCAGTCGCGATGTATATCGCAAAAGATATGGTGCCCATATACACCGTGGAAAAGCCGGGGTTTATTCACCGTCTCAAAGCTTTGGACCCCAGGTACGTGCTACCAAGCCGTAAACATTTTTCTGACGTTGCCTTGCCTCGGCTGTACAATAGTACACGCCAAAGGATCTCTGCGGAGCTGGAGGGGATGTCATTCTACTCCGCAACAACTGACCTGTGGTCCAGCAGGTTGACCCAGACACCGATCCACTTGACTGGTGGAAGCGTCACCAACTTAACTTTCCAAGGCTAAGTACTTTAGCAAAGAAATACCTCTCTGTGCCAGCTACAAGTGCCCCCTCTGAGAGGCTTTTCAGTGTGTGGGGGGGGGCATTGTTACATGCCACCGTGCATGCCTGAAGCCAGAGGTAGTAGACAGGCTTGTCTTCCTGGCAAAAAATATTTAGAAAAAACATGCACTACTGTTTAATACTGTTGGTTATGTTGTGAATGCACTTGATTTTGTTTACATGCACTTATTTACTGTGCAAAATATGTTATGTTGATGTTAGATCAGATGTTGCACTTTTGAAAATGTGAATGTTAAAGGGTCATATACATTTTATTTCATGCTGTGTTTGTATCAGTGTATTCAGTTAGAAAAGCTTACTGTAAAAAGTTACATTTGCACAGTTGTTTACAATGGAAGGCTACTATTTAATGCCATTTAATGTTATGTTTAATTTAATTTTATATTTAAATGATTCAGGCAAACAAAAGAGTGACCAAATACTTTTTGTATACTACAGGCACCTTTCTACAATGTTCAGGTTTTGTTTGCACTTTATTTTTATCAACCTACTTGGGAAAATCATCACAAAATAAAAGAAAAAATTGTTTTCAACAGCTTCTGTCATCTGCAAAAAATTTTGGGGGAAAAAAATCGATTTAAATCGTGAATCGGATTTTTTGTAAAAAAATCGGAGATTTTTTTTTTAGGCCATATCGCCCAGCCCTAAAGGGAGGCATAATTACCTGAGGTGTCCCACAAACTGAGCTCAATCCTCTGCGTGTCGATTTCAAAACTGGCTGTGTAGTTTTCGAACACTGTGGGGACGTAGCTCTGCAGGAAACAGGAATAAAATACATGAACTTTTGTTGGACATGGCTAAAACGAGGCCTATAAACAGAGGAATAATTATAAAGTATTATACCTTTTTAATAACTAGTGCCAATACGCAACTAGTATCATATAGCACTGTTACCACTACTAGAACTGCATTTGTTGTAAGCATTACAGCTCCAACACATACTAATACAGATGCATGAATCATATAATATAGGTTTAACATTCAATACATGTCCTTCCTCATTATTGGAGCACCCGCCCTTCTGACACATAACGTTACGTTCCCACACAAGCGCGAGGCGTTTTCTCCGCGTGCTACTAAACACCAGGTTAATTGGCATCACGTTAATCAGTCCGGGTCTCACCTCGGGGAAACAGTCCTTGGCGAACACGTGAAGCAGGGCGGTCTTCCCGCACTGGCTGTCCCCCACCACCACTATCTTACACTTCACGCTCTGACTGGGCTCCATGCCGGATTTCAGAGATAGTTTCTGACACGAGCGTCTCTCCTTCATTGATTGCGGAAATGGAAATGAAGCGTAAAAGTCCAATCCTGCGCGCGCGTGTGTCGTGGAGTCGTCGTCGTACAGCGACAGAAGCGTCTCCCTGCTTGTCCGTCTTCTGTCCGCCTCGCCCGTTATCTCCGCTTGCTCTGTGCCGGTAAATGCCATTTGCCTGTATTTATAACGTCGCAGGGAGCCAATGGCAGCGAGGACGAAGCTCGTCCCTCCCGCGAGCCCTACGCGTGAGCCACACACAGCAGCCCGCAGGACCTTCCCTCCGTCATGGCGCCCCCGTTCGGACGACCACAACTTTTACATGAAATAATAATTAACAATATAACATTCGAAAGAAATTGAACTTCACTGTTCTGTGTTGACATGTACAAATTGATAAAAAATACAAATGCAACAATTTTGAAACACTACTTCCTGTTTCCACAACATGACAGGAAGTAAATAAACTCACAATGCTACTAGTTAGTTTGATTTGAGCTGCTAACTACAATTAGCATTCAGTTGAAGGAAGATTACTGAAGAGTAAACCGTCATTTAGTCATGGCCCTTTCTTAAAAACAACTGTGATCGAATGGAAATGTGTTTGTTTGTAGTTTGAGGCAACAAAGAAAAGGCGAAGCAGCTTAATATTCAACATAAACTTGGGCTATTAAATTGCATTTTACTCATTAACATATATGTTTAAAGTCATTATGACAAATGTTCTTGATTAGATAGTTTTCTTTGTGTAAATTCTGATGAAACACGTAAAATCTAAATTACTCTGACTCGATAATTTCCCTTTTTAAAAAACAACAAAGGCCCCTGTGACTCCCAGTTATCCCAAAGTGATGCAGCAACACGCCGTGTTATCTTTATTCTTCTTTACACACATTTGACTCGATTTCTACGGTGAATGAGCCCTCCGGCGCCGAATTAGCTGAACGGGTATCGATTGACTCGCAGGCGCAGAGGTTTTTCTGTAGGAGCGAATTCATTTTAAAAAAGCAATAAAACCCAGTGAACCCAGTAACAAGTGCTTGCTTATTTCTAGCAAGCAGCTTTGGTAGTTCCCCTCATTATCAGTGAATAATACACATACTTATTGTGGCACACACAGCCAGGGAAAACATATTAGCTTTCATTCTTCTGGGAAGACAGATAAAAAAGGGTCAAATGACAATGTTTGCCCTTCGGGCTTGATGACGCTTTTCCATCTTTTTGTGAGTGTGAGCAGACACCCTTCTGGTCTCAAGGCCTCGTCTCTCAGCCTTCAGGCTTCCTTCCCAACACGGCAGCACCATTTTCTTTTTTCTTTTTACAAAAAGTGGGAAAACAGCAGCGTTCTGCATCAGCTCTCCCCCTCTGTGACGGAGTGATTGGACTCTCTGTGCTGCTGGCAGCGTTCTGCCTTTACAGTGAGACAGCTCCACCCTGCAGGCTGTGTGGTGGGAGTCCCGTCTGTTGTGTGGGAGCTCTGCCTCCAGGACACGACGCTGCCAGGAGAAAAGGGCCGGGGGCCGGGGGACAGGGGGGATTTATACTACTATAGCTCTGCTATTTGGCTGCTGTCTCTGTACCGTATGCATTTGACCTCATTCAAAGTCTGTCTGAATCAGGAGATGACAGAGATTCTACCTGCATGGGTTGCAAAACAGCCCGTTTGAGATTTTGTTGATGGAAATAAATAAAAACATCCTCCCTAGCTAAACCTTTGTCCTTCCTCTGATATATTTCTTCATGTTCAAATAAATGCGGCTTTCTCAGATTGAAACGGACACAGCAGAGGCGACAGTGAACAAACGCACATTAGCTGAGGTGTTTGCACACTGTGCCCTTGTGACCTTCTCCAGTTTTCTCCAGGCTGGCTGCCTGTGTGTGTGTGTGTGTGTGTGTGTGTGTGCGTGCGTGTGTGTTGCATTCTGCTATAGCCGGCAGCATTGCCAATCTCACTTGGGTGCAGCCACACATTTGGGCCAAAGTGAGACTGTGCAGACTGCAGAAGCATCTTAATTCCGTGTGTTCCCTTAACCTTGCCATGTCTAATTTTTACCCAAAATCCCTTGCAGCAAACCAAAGAGAAAAGGTGTAAACTTGCCGGAGAAAAGAGTCTGGTAAAGAAAAAGCTGCAATATTTGCCATCATCATTCAGTTGTGTACTGAGGTCTGTTGAGTCTTGGGTCAATAAAACTAAATTGGTTCCCTGCCCCCTGCATCTACAGCATGATTGATGCTGATATAGATAGCACAGCGGACCCAGAACATACAGCGTAGTGGTCGACATGAAAGTGGATCTTTGTGTGAATGGAATTGGCAGACAAAGTGCAGTTGCCTGAATACTGTACACGGCTCCCAGAATAGAAATGAGGGTACCACCTGTTTCTGGTCACATGCTGCTGTCAACATCCTGTAAATCTCCACGAGGGAATGCAAAACGCTAACTACCCCCAATTAGAGTTAATTTCCCTCCAAAATGTACTTCTTTTATTTTCAATCTTTAGTGGCGTCCAACTGGTTTTCATCTTTTTATTTAGTGTGCGTGAACAGAAGTTTTAGCTCATAGCTGGGTTCCAGAGATGATCTTGAGGTATCCTTGACGGAAACGTCAATAAGCTCAAATACTGCATCTCTCCTTTGGGAATCCTTTCACCACGTTTGTACCCACCGTCCTCGCTGCCCCACACATATAATAATGCAGAGATTCCCTCGCAAAGCGAGGGATTTCTAGCAGCTCTGTGAATGTACTCTACAACTGTGGCACATAGAATTTAAGTCCTTGACTGAACCATTTAGGATGTTCAAAATCCAATTTAAAATTCATCAAATCTAAAGGTCCCTAGATGACCCTAGAGGTCCCGCAATGCTTTATTACACAACTAGGTCAGCACACATCTACCTCGCAGTATTTTCTAAAGCAGTCCAGTGTGTTGGCTTCGGTAAATGTTGGAAACAATCCGGGAAATCTGCCACAGATATTTTTCAAAGCCATAAATAATTACAATTATTCACACGGAAAGTACCTCAAAGCAGCAACACTGTAGTTTTCCAATGACGAGCTCACATCCCCTGTGTGTTTCGAATGGCATGCGCCCATTGTTATCTGTGGTATCCAGCCCGGTTCAGGTCTGGGTCACAATGAGAGGGATTTGTCAGGTTGTTGTAAGGATTTCCAGGAAACCTTAAGCAATCACAGGTGCGGTAACCATTCTAAAATGACGATTAAAAACAGTTTCTCCCAACAGGTCACAAAAGATGATGAAGAATGAGTAACAAATAATGCAATTTGAAGTGAATCTTAAGTGGTTTGGTTTTAGCCAGCGGGCCGGCAGTGCTTGGAGGTGTGCGAGGAGTCGAGGTCACTGGGCCGCTCTCCCTCCACCCTGACGGACGTGGCAGCATGCTGCCCCACAGTTATCTCTGTCGACGTGCATTCGATCAGCGGAGCGCTGACATTTACACGCGCACATTGCTTCAGCTGGAGAGGGTTTTCCTCGACGGTGAGTCACCGCGACTGGGAAATTAAGGGCAGATTCAAAACAGTTCAGGGGAGAAATAGCGGTGGACGCCACTTTATTCAAAAACAAGTGCAAGCGCCATAGGAGCTGTAGAAACATGTCACTGTTGGGTAATTACTTAAAATCATTTTTCTGTATTGTGAAATCACTTTAGTGATCACTGTACTGTACATCACTTTGTCCGTTTTTGTACTTTCTTATGATCTGGTATAACATAAATTGAATTTGGATTGGAACATCGTGGACATTGCTGAGCTGGGAAGATTTCCAAAATTCCTTTTAGCATTAAATATCTTGAGAAATGTCTCATCCTGTTTCCAGAAACCCTTCTAGTTAATTCTGTTCTTGCATTTTTGGCTCAAGCTTTCGTGGAGGGAAGAAAGGCACGAAAGAGGTGAAATTAACATCAAAAACTGTTTTTGCATGTTAATGATTTGTTGATTTTCTAATGTAAACTCTATTGGGATGGTTTATTCTATTTGAATCTCCATTTCTAGTAATTATGAGTAATACTTCAGTATGGCCATGGCAATAATAAACCATTGGCTTAATATCCTCTGCTGAATGGACGGTAGGACAGCGAGGGCACGGCACTCTGACAGAGAAGGAAGGCAATGGCGCGTTTGACAAGAGTACAGTAAGTCTGCGGAGTGTCTCCCGTCAGTCATTAGGTCGGTTCAGGCATGGATACACACTGACGTAATGAGGCACAGTGAATGTGTTCAGTCTGTGTGTGCGTTTAATAGTTTGAAGGATGAATCATTCTAGGGATGACCTGCTTCTTCAGGGAGGTTCGAGTATGTGTGTGTGTGTGTTTGGAGGTTAATGGCGCATGAAATTATGTCTTCATTAGCATCTCCTCGAGACAAAACCACATGATGGGACAGTCATCATATCTGTCAGTTACATGACAGGAACATAGGGTATTTGTGAGTGGAACCATTAAATGACAACAGTGGGAAAAAATGATGAACCCATTTTACCTGTTTCAAGCTTATTGGAAGTACGCTAACGTTACGCTAACATTACGCTAACGTTAGCGTAACGTTACGCTCACGTTCCGCCGACATACTGTGTGTGGCTCTATGTAACGTCAGTTTAACTTTTTATAGCTTGCTTGTGTTTGTGGTTTGTGCCGCCTCTTAACTATTTTATAGTGGAATTGTTAACGCGTTTAGTTTGTAAATTGTTACTTTATTAGTTCCAGGAAGTGGTAGCGTTAGCTAAAGTTACTGACGTGATTGAAATGTGAGCTAAAAAGCAACGCAATCAACTTTTGAAGAAGAGATATATTTGGGCAATGGAGGATACCAATCAGGAACTACAATGTGTGTGATTTTGCAGGATGCATGCTAATGTACTATTTGTCCATTTGTCCATTATTCACGATATTATTTCGCGAAAATCTTTCGTGAAACGTATAAGTGTGGTTCTTTACTTTGATCTTTTGTGTTTGGTCATGCAAAAAAAGGGGAAAACATTGTGTGAACGCAATCAACACTGGCCGGTTCACCCCAGTTCTGGCTGCATCTTCCAGTCATGTAGTCTGTGATCCAAACCAGCGCCTGCTGTATAATCCCTCATGATCCTCGGAAATGTGCGGCTGCTGTGCGAGGATGTGGTTTTTTGTTTGACTGAACAACCGTGGCGGACCCACCACAGTCGTGCCAATGAGTCAAATCACATCACAGGGCGAACCAGATCTGGCGGCGTGTGTTTTGTGTGCGTGACGTGTGAGGTGGAGATGAGGTTGACAGCCTCCGGTGTCATCACAGTGATGATAAATGAGAGGCTCCACATGACTTGGTTTTAATCTGATACCAAATGCAAAGGCAAAAGACAGATAATGCCACGACTGCTGTCGCCAATGTCGTTCTGATGAAACGCTTTGAAATATGAATTGCCATTGACTGATGTGAATGTTGACATGAGGATGTGTTCTTTCATAGCTTCCAGGTGACATTCTAAAGTAACAGACATTGTATTTTTTCGAGCAATGGGCCTTCGGAGCAACAGGCTTTTGCTTTCCGGGATAACGGGCTGTCGGACAAATGGGCTTTCGGCCCCAAGGGAGATTTTTCGGACTACCGGGCTTTGGGGAATAATGGGCCGTGGGGACAATGGACAGTCCCCCTTTGCTAACATACGACACATCAACATAACATAATATCTTGTTAAGTCCGTGCAAAAAAAAGAGTTGTAAAAATGACACGCGGTTCAGTGTTACAGGAGTTTACACGCCGGACTAGTTCTCGGTCGGGGAGCTGTGGCGTGCCACACAAACATGAAGCGAGCATATTTCATAACCGTTGGGACGTCCCAGACAATGGGATGGAAATCAAAAGGAGTGAATCTGAATCTCTCACAGCTGGGTCTTTTTCGGGGCTTCTGTTCGGCCTTCCAGAAAGGGAAAGAGTACTTAAAGCAAGAGGTGTGCTGTGGGGTTACTTTGAGCCACTGTGGTGCTGGGATTGAGAGGTTTTAAGTGGGGGGGGGGGTTCACACCAACATGTCTTTGATCTACTGAAGTGGCCTGAGGTCTGAGCAGCCTGCTGTGAGTTAGGCGGGTGTGTGTGTAGGGTGAGGTGGGGTGGAGGTGTGTGTGTGTGTAATTCAACACATTAAACCAAAGTTAGACACGAAAACACTGGAGTGCACAGCCTGCTATTGAAAGGTAATCGCTTTAATGAGATTACGGGTCCGGCTGAGATTAATACGAGAGGCTGTTTAGTTCATAATGGAGGTTCTCAATGGAGGTAATAAGGAAGTAATTCAATAATAATCAACCTCACATGTAATTATTATCAATCACACGCCTTAAAACAATGCTATGCCTGTATACAGTCAATTACATTCCACTCAACATCAAATTAAAGGCACGCTGTGGAGTTTCTGACCACTAGTAGCGCTGTGGAGCAACGTTTTGAGGAGCTTTTTATCACGCAAAAGGAGAAAGAATGCGGTAATGCACAGAGAAAGTGCATTGATGTAATATGAGCCAAACAGAGTGGAATTCCTTGCAGCCTACTCGTTTGCAAATGCAGCAGAGTTGGTGGGCCGAGGGGCTGCCGGGGGGGGGGGGGGGGGATGTCACTTGTCTCTTCCCGATTTGGGTCTGTCTCCACTTATAAAACTCCCATGAAACCAATAATGCTGTGCAGATGCAGACGTTTTTGCCAGTGAGCTAACGACACAGAGGGCGCAGTATGTCGGGAATGCCTTTGATCAGGGCTTCATGGAGGAGACGGACGCTTTGATGAATTCTGCTGACATTTCCAGGAGACCTTTAAAGACTCAAGTCGTGCTGATCAAATCAGCGTGTATTCGCTCTCTTTCGAGGTCAGGTAGCACGTATGCGGTCAGTGTGCTTTTTGTTTGTTGGCTCGGAGATGAGGAGACACTGTGTTTAAGTGCTTTTTGAAGGAACATGTGTATGCTGAACATTTCGTGGACGTATTTCTAGAATCAGAATGCTTTCGTATGTTCCAGTACCTTTAGCCGTCTTGGAGCGTCTCAACCGACCAGCATGTTGATAAAATGTCATCCTCCTTTGGATATATCCATGTGCTTTGTCCAAGTATTAACATTTCACTTATAGCCAGCGCCATTCATCTTCCCCACGCGACTGATTTCAGCTGCCGACAGCATACAAACGCACTCATCACTCATCACACACACACACACACACACACACACCTGCATGTGCAAACGCACCCATGCTGGCACATCCTGTTGGCTCGCTGGGCCACCGATGTATTCGCGAAAACCTCTTCTCTCTCTCCTCCATCTGCCACGTCTCTTTTTACCGGACAGAGCGAACAGGGATTCTTTTTTACAATCATGTAAATATTTCTTTTGTTATTGCCGTAATTTGAGGATGGATTACGAGATGGTTCGACCGCTGCCGTTTCTGCTGCGGCTTCAATTCCGAAAATGTCCGTGACCGTTAAAGCGCACATGTGCTTTTCACACAAATCTCAATTATTAGACCGATGTCTTTAAATGTCCAACTGCAAAGTAATAGTTCTAAATTCAGGGGGGGGGGGCACATATGTCATCCGTGTGTTGCAGCCTGCGGTGTCGAAAGGTTTAACAGGCAATTGGGTTTCTTCCTCACAGGGGGTCAGGGGGGGGGGGGGGGGGGGGGGGGGGAGAGACTGATAATTGCACCGGCACATCCTGGATCGTAAGTGAGGCCGGGCAGATGTGGAGCCGCTTCATTGCAACGCCTTATTGTCTGTTGGTCCTCAGCTGCTGATCCTGACTGTTTCAATGAGCCCTCTTCCCCTCACAGCAGACCCACAATGGCATCCTCTTGCTGTGGCTTGTACATATATATTATATATATATATATATATATATATATATATATATATATATATATATATATATATATATATATATACTGTACATGTGTGCTGTGGGGATAATGGGGTAACGAGAAGCAGGTGTGATGACAGGAATGAGGGACAGGTGTGCAACTCATATTACTACCCACCTTACCCCTCCCGGGCAGGGTGATGGTCTGCAAAGAGAATCATTAAGATCCAATTTGTGGCTGCAACGTGCACACACACGTCGCCTGGAGAAGATCATTCATCAGCCGGCGGCCCTCATTCCTCACTGGGAAGAAATGTGACGCGGAGGCTTGCTGCCTGTCTGCACGACCTCTGACCTCCAAGGTGTGTGTGCCTGAACGTGACACACTTACACACTTCAGAGATAGAATAGGTGGTCTCGTGGCGATAGGCACCATCCAATCATGGACCACGGACGGAATGGTGTGTCCCCCAGCACCTCTTGTAATCATGCCTGGATTTGTTATTGCTTTGTAAATTGTTTTGTGCATCTCTTTGTGGTTGTTTTGAGTCTCTTTCTATGCGTTTCGCGTCTCTAGTCGTTTTGCTTTTCTCTGTTGGCATTTTGCATCTTTGTGGTTTTAGACCCTTTTGTGGTTGTTTTATGTCTTTGTGGTTGTTTTATGGATCTTTGTGGTTGTTTTATGTCTGTCTGTGGCTGTTTTATGTCTCTGTGGTTGTTTTATGTCTCTCTGTGGTTGTTTTATGTCTCTTTGTGGTTGTTTTATGTCTGTCTGTGGCTGTTTTATGTCTCTGTGGTTGTTTTATGTCTCTGTGGTTGTTTTATGTCTCTTTGTGGTTGTTTTATGTCTCTGTGGTTGTTTTATGTCTGTCTGTGTCTATTTTGTGATATTTTGCATCTCTTGGTGGTCGTTTTGCGCCTCTTTGTGATTGTTCTGCATCTCTGTGTGGTCGTTTTGAGTCTCGTGTGCATTTTGTGTCTCTGCAGTCGCTTTGAGTCTCTTCGTAGTTGTTTAGCGTCTCTTTTTGGTCGTTTTGTGTCTCTTTGTACTCGCTTGCTTCCCAATAAGAACTGTCAACAGTCACCAGCCACTAGTGCCCTAGAGGCCTGTTCAGTAATCCGCCTACGGTCCAATCACAGCTTTGATCCACAGCAGACCCCGCCCCCCGAGGGAAACATGCTTGGCTTCCTTTTCTGGCCTGCTGCTGTTTGACCTCCATCACGAAAGTCATACACGTTATTATTCAAAAATGCAATTACCTAATTATACGTTGTGCATAATGAGGAGAGAGGATGAAAAGGGACGTAATGGAGGACCGGGGAAAACAAATTCACGCTTCCAGCTTGTTGACCCCTCCTCTCCATTAACCCACGACCCCCACCCGAGTGATGGGCAGTCGTTGAAAACGTGCCATCAAAGGGGGGCGCGGAGAGTTCCGGGTGTTAAGAGGCAGCGCTCCCTCCTCCGCTCGTCTCCTGTGAAGGGTCCTCCTGGATGTTTCCATTGTGTTCGAGAGCCTCCCCCCTAACGACGCCCAGCAACCTCTTCCACTATGTTCCTATGGTAACAACCCAGAGAGTGTGTGTGTGTGTGTGTGTGTGTGTGTCTGGGAGATGAGTGATTGTCTGTGTTCATTGCGGCTGTGTGGCTCATTTCTACATCATGAATCAATTATCGAGGCTGTGGAGCGAGCTCATTTGAAGAATCTCAGAGACAGAGAGAGACGATCTCACTGAGGATCTTCACACATCACATGTACGGATCAGTATTTCCCTTGGAGAAGGTGTGTGTGTGTGTGTGTGTGTGGGGAGGGGATAGGGTGTATAATGGGACGTCCAGCTGACATCATTTGCCTGCCAATCCGCTCCCTGCTTGCCAAACCCCGGCCTCCATAATAGCTTCACTGAGCAGGACTGTGGCAGCTACAGCGGCTCTATTTTTAACCGGTTCAGCATGCGGGCGAAAGTGTCACACCGCCCCCTACTGTCCAACGCTGGTACATGATACTGATCACAGCAGAACCACAGTGGGGTTACTCAGAACATACTGAACCACGAAGCCTCAAAAGGGGGATTTTCCTTTTTTTTCGGCTTCGAATTATATTTTGTCATGAAACATAAAAACACAGAAACTTAAAAAAATAGTTTATCAGATTAAAAACACTTCAAATAAAATGATTTATTGCCAACAAATGATTAAATAACCTGTAGACAAGAGAGTAGGAAGATGTGATTACATGACAGGGTGTCGTCCGTCAATTTCTGCTTTTAATTATCTTTTGTGATTAAGGTGTGAGGAGGTTAATTAAGACTTAAGACCGTGTGGATTAACACCGGTTGTTTAAAGAGCTGATATTAACCCAGCAACAAACAGAAGGGAAGCTGAGTTGTCCGAGTAATTGACGCACGTGTAATTGATGTTATTATATTCTACAGTTGTAATTATTACGACAAAAATTCAAAAATAACCGTGAGCTTAACAGGAATGTAGATTTCAGACACAAACTGCAGGAGTTTTGAGACACGCAGCGCAACTGCACCACCCTGTGGTCGTTGATAATACGACATTTATTCATGCCCCGTTCTTTCCATCCTCAGAGGGTCTTTGAGTAGAGCGACCCTCTCCTCCACCCACCTGCAGAACCGGGGCCCTGACACAGGGTTGCCGATGACTTTGACGCAAGAGTCCTCCAGCAAGTAAAGAACGTCGCTGTACAGCGCATTCGCATCGTCGCAGATTTGAATCAGTTTGCGTCTCTCGAGCTGCTCGTCCAAGTCGATCCGATGAACTCTTAACATCAGCAGCCAATGCTGCACCAAACTATTGAGGTCCTCCGATGCCTGCCAGGTCCTCGAGCCCGTCTCAGTCCACGATATCCGCGTGAGGTCGGCGCTTTCGCGGACGACACGCACGTCGAGGCCCCTCAAGCATCTGTCGAACCCCCGCTTGTCAAACTTTTCGATGTACCTGCAAATGTACGAGTCGACCCAGACGCACGCGTCCCCCTCAGCACACGGCTCTTCCGCGTCCTCCGCATGGCTCTTGGAGGACGTCGAGGCATCTTTGGTTCGGAGGATCTCAGCAGTCAAGGCTGAGCTGCTCTGATCCGGCTCCTTCAGATCGTCGGTTCTGCTGGAGAAGGAGCTCGTCGGATTCTCTCCCCTGATCTCGGGCGCTGAAATCCTGTCTGGTCCGGTGCGTTTTTCTGAAGTGCCGCCTGCTGCTGGCTGTGTTGCTGATGTTTCCTCTGTTCTGTGCAGGTCCAGGCCTGATAAGGAAGAGGTAAGCCCTGCATTCAGCAGCTCTGTCCTATATTCTGCGGGCATTTCCCTCCTGGACCGATCCCTCGGCTCTTCTTCTTGTGTGTCGCAAAAGCTCCCGGCGGCGGCCAAACTCTCAGGAGAAACCTTTCGCCTCGGGGAGGCGGTTGGAGTTTTCCCATTCGAGAGCGGGCTTTGGACTTCGGCTGCCTCACCTGTGGCCTGCGTCGATAAGCCGCGTGAGCTCCCCCCCGGTCCCGGCTTGGCTTCAGAACCGCCGCAGTTTACGGAGCCGACGACCTCGCGGTGAGCCATTGCCCTCGGATTAAGAGGGGATTCTCTCGGTTTGACGGCTGCAGCTCGGGCCGAGACTTTGACGGATTCAAGCTGGCCGGCCCTGAGGATGAGGTCCTGCCTCAGGGCCTGGACGGCGGAGAAGGGCCCCTCCACGGTGGCGTTCGTCTGCGGCGGGGAAGGCCGGAAATGCAGCGACCTGTGAGCCGAGCGCAGACTCTGGATCAGCGTCGACGGATCTCTGCCGAACACGGAGAGGTCGACCGTAGCGCTGTGGACGTACATAAACATCTGCAGCACAAGAGCACATTCAAAGAAACATCTTACATCTGAGAAACATGTGATTGTCAGTCTCGTATAAATCACAGATGAGCAAAGCACCGCTGACACTCACATCTCTCGTGAAGGGGAACACAGTGAGGAGGTAGTCGTCTGGAAACTCGTCGTCCTTCATGAGCTGCCGCTTCTTCCGCACCACCCTCTCTGCATCTGCCAAGAGTACAGTGCTGTTCCATCAACATCACAGCGATCGCTTCATGAGGCCTCTCTGCTGTCGTATACAATGTGGCGAGTTAAACCACTCGTACCATCCTGACACGTTTGATCTACGTTCAGCTCTCTGCACGCTGTGTACGTAGTTCCCATGGGAGCCAATTAGAGCGTAAAAGCAGGAGACAATGATTTTAAGGCATTTACGCATTTGAACGTCCATTCGCTGAGCCTCTTGTCCTGCAGTCACATTCCAGTCGCAGCTAATAAGCGTCAATAAATAAATAGACGAGTGTTAAAGATGGCCGGGTGTTTATGCTTAGTAATGTAATGATAAACATGAGAGGCACAAACTGGGCCTTCTGGACAAGGATGTCAACTTAAAAAGTGTCATTCTTTAAATGGAGTTTGGCGCTTCAACGATAAACAGGTATGAACCTGTTTATTGTTAACTTACGCTCCTCAGAGTGGACACAGATAACAGACACACGCGCTGTAGTATGATTAGCTTGTAGCCTGCGTTTAGCTACAACCCGTTTTATTTACCTTCCGCTTTGTCAAAAGTGACAAAAGCGACTCCGTCCATGTTGGTGGGGTACGTGACCAACTCGACGTCTCCTCCTCGACTCCTCCTGCGGCTTAGGAAGTGAATCGTCAGCTTGTCGACCATCCTGCTGACGGGTAGCGGGTCGGGCACCCCGGACACGACCACCATCCTGGAGCTTCCCTCCCCGCGGTCGGTCTCCATCACAGGACGCAGACCACGAGGCCTAGCAAACACAAGCTAACTGCTAACTCCGCACCGTTGCTATGAACACAAAGTTACTTGGAACAGTGTCGTTTCACTTTCGCCCTGCCATGTGTGTTGGTCACACGCTGCAGTAACAGCGTTTGTCCACTAGGGGTCTCTGTTTCACCCACCGAGAAGACGGTTCATTCAAAAGGGGTAATTTCGTGCTGACGGAAATGAGGCTGCTGAGCAAATATCTCTGCAATGCCCTAAAGGCAGAGACACAAACCTAGAGCAACATTTCCCAAGATGTTGCCTCATAATGTTGCCTCATAATGTTGCTCCCCCCCCCCCCCACACACCACACTGAGGGAACATTTCAATTCACCCTCAGCTTCATGTCACTGCTCGACCTTTCAACATTGGAAAAAGTTTTCTCAACACGTGTGGTGCAAACATTTATTGGAGTCCAAAAAAAAAAAACAAGAAAAGAAAAAGAAAGAAAAGCCACACCAGACACAGAACACCTCTCAAGATTCACACAAATAAAATACCCCCCCCCTCCCCCAAAGAAAAATAAGCCAAGTAGTGACAAAGTCGATTGCATTTTTGTTGTGCATATAAACATTTTAATGAAATATAAAATAAAGTGGCCTGGCCGAGTGCAACAAATGGGTACGAGAGAGGGGGGGGGGGGGGGAATAAAAGAAAATCCAGGCCCTGTCTGATACCGATCAAATCTCCGTTCATCACTTCAGTGCAAATCCAACATTCACTGTGTGTAAAAGTGACTTTAAATAATTCAGGTAGTACATCTATTATTCAGTGTTTATTATTGTATGGGCTCAACATTGTACAAGTGTCGCTGCGCGTTATTGTCGGGAGATAAATGCCGCTCAGTGTCACGACTCAGGGGGGTTTGGACACGGATGATGGAATTATTGATGAATGCTAAATAAAAATAAAACACTTTGAAGTGGCCCCAATTTCACGTCGTGTTAAGCGGGAACAGACACATTCTCGAACCAGAAACTAGTCGATTATGTGTACGTTTAGCTTGAGATGCTGCCGTTATGCTCACAGACCTGCTATCGAAAGAGCCACAGTGGAATCTCGATCTCCAAACACTTTCATTTCTGAACAGCAAACAAGATTTTTTTATTTTTTTTTTAGGATAGAGAAGGGGCCAGCTCAGCAGCCGCGGACGCTTTTCACAAATAAAACCAAACTCGGGGCCCCGTTGGCCAGAAAAACGATAAAATTAAAATGATAAAATGATAAAATTAACTGAAATAAAATAAAAGTGAACGTTCATTCTTCAAACATTTTGATTTTTTTTTTGTATTTGGACAGAGTCTGGGACTTGAACCGAGGCGGTCCAGACCGAGGCAGCAGAGGCAGGTGGTTGGATGTGCGTTTGCGTGGCGGCCCTTTAAGACGCCCCGAGATGTTTTAGCAGCTATGAGCCGGACCTTGTCCGAGGCCACACGGCTCCCCGTTGTGTCCGGCGCTAGTTCGGAGTTCGAAGGCGGGCCTGGGGTCCGCCGTGGTGGAGCGCGGCGCTCGGGGCGGCGTGTCTGGGGGGTAGCATGGCGAAGATGGAGTATGACGAGGCCAGGCGTCCGCCGGGAGCGTCTCTGGCCGCCGCGCCGCGCAGCCGGGGCTGATGGTCCGACAGCCGCTGGATCAATTGGCCCCCTCTGCAGAACTCTGCCAGGAGGTGGTGGGAGTCTGTGCAGCCGATCCCCTCCGGAGGACCCGTCACTTCCAGGATCTGACTGCTCACTGCGGACACACACACACACACACACACACAGACAGATGGCACCGTGAGCAGCAGAGCCAGTAAATAAAACAACTGTCACGGGTGAAGAGAGAAGTCAGACCTGCACCATCGGGAGGCTTCAATAAACTGCTGCTGCCAGCGTTAAAGCTTCAGGTGGAGAATCGGTACAAACACCCTGCAAATTTGGTGTTTTTCATTTGCCAATTTCCTGATGGGTTACATTTTCAAAAATGCACGATTGTCAGTTTAAAGACAACGCTGCTTTTCTTACTCCCAGACAGCGTTGACATTTTACAGCAGCGCTGTAAGTGTTGAACTTTCAACCGACCCCCTTCCCCCCCCCGATGATTGTACAAGCACCTGAATAATCTCCCAAAACAATAAATAAAAAAATACGACGCCATATTCGAAATAATCAGCACATTTGTACTCTCGGCACAAATACCGCCGGGGCTGCAGGTTCCACAGCCAGGTGTGATTTCTGCCCCGTCTGTGAATTTATTCTGCTTACATTCACAAACAAGACGCTTTCCTCCGCAGCAAGCACATTTTGACGCACAACAAAAAAAAAAACTGACGTTATTTCAATCTGCTCACTTTAGACCACACAGCAGTTGAGTTGATCACGTTTTCTGATTGACAGCCAAAACCTGACGCTTCACTCCTGGACTTGTTTTTTTTTTAATGAAACCGGATTTTTTCTAGCAATATATAAATCACTTTCATGCGTCTTTCTATACAGGGAAGGTCCAATTTCAGTTGTGACCTTTAATTAAATAGAAAAATGGCCGCCGTTAGCTCGAGGTTCACTAAACTCAAGCCTCCCTCTGGACTTCCTATTACCTGCTTCACCTACACTGAGATCTGAAGACAGAGGTTTTCTGCTGGCCTTCCTCCCATGACCGCTACGCCAAACCCCCAGTGGACCCTGAGGAGACAAGAGGAAACCAGTGAGGTCATCTGTGGAGGGAATGACTCGTATGACTGATCGAAGGCTGTTAGAACATTTTATACTTTATATTTTTGTATGCGCCTGACCTGGTGTTTGGCCACTATGTGTGCGGTGTGGATCAGCGGAGGTCTGATGGAGGGATTGTACTGCAGAGGTTGGCCCAGTAGAGAGTAGTGTGCTTCACCTGGACGTCACAAAAAGAAAAGTTATCACAAGCTGTGGAGTTTCAGGTCAGTCGAAACAAGCTGAACGTCTACTGTGAGTTTATACGGAGTAAGATTTGGGCAATTACATTTAAATTTAAACAATTCAAATCTAAGATATGACATTCATTGGACAGAGTGAGCAAAAATCTGTTTAACAGCACGCTATAAGGTGGTTAATGATATTTAGCAAGTCAGCTAACATTACGTTAGCTAAGCTTAGTCAGCCACTGCTTACACGGCTAGCTAGCTAGCAACTAAGACGGCTCGGATGCAAGCTAATAAAAGTACAAACTAACTTAAAAATATGACTGATATTAAGATTCACGACTAAATATGAAACACAAAACTGTATAAACTACGTAAGTGTGGCTGCTTAGCAGTCTACCAGTGCTTCCGTAGCAGATAATAGCCAATCAGAAACTACCTCCTCCTATAATGTGATAGTTTTGATTATTATTATAGTTTCGATTATCCCGATGATGATGTTGGTCTGCGAGGCGGCCCCTTGTGCGTCTCACCTTGTCCACTGTGGCAGAAGGCTGTAGGGAGTGGCGGGTGGTGGTGGTGGTGCGGGTGGCGCGCCATGCCAGGGATGGACGAGATGCCTGACGGGAGGCCCTTGAAGCTGGGCGGCTGGCCTGGCGAGGGAGTGAGTGCCGGGGACAAGGGCAGGCTGCTCTACACGCAACACACCGGCGGTGAGGCGACGGGGGGGGGGGGGGGGGGGGGGGAGAACACAGAGACACTTTCATTCAAAAAAAAGCAAACATCGCTGTTTCTCTCCCTTGCAAAGTCGTCGCTTTAATGTGCCGTTCTATCCACATTAGTACCCCCCTAATGTGCCGTTAAACCCTAATGCTCGGGACTATTTCCCCCTCAATTTCAAGCTACGCCCGCACCGGCGACTTCATTTGCGGAGCCTGTTTACTGTGACATTTAACCTGCCCGCAGGAGGAATTTTGGCAATTCCTGCATCACTGTCAGACTCAGACAACCAAAATAAATTGCCTCTCAAATTGCTTTCTTGTGACCGTCTCAACTTCCCGACACATTCCGTGTTGTCCTGTGTGGCGAACACTACCTGAGCAATTTCATAATTTAATCTAACACTGTTTGGAAATTGTCGTTGTCAAGTCAAAACCTCTGGGCCACTGAGCAAGACAACCCTCAAAAAGGTTATTAAAAGGTTATAAATACAATCTCATGAGTGTTTTATTGAGCATTTGGACGCTGATGCACATGGGCTGCGTTTGTACCTGGGTGCTGTCTGGAGGCGTGGGGAGCTCAGCGGGCCTGCGGCTGCGCTGGTGCTCGGTGCCGGGGTGTTTGTGGGCGGGCTGTTTCCGCTGGCAGGGGGAGGGGGCCCGGGGCTGCTGGCAGGAGGGCGCCGTCATTTGCAGCATCACCATGCCGCCGCCGCCGCCGGGGGCCGGGGGTAACAACCCTGCACAAACGCACATGGAAAAAAACAAAAAAACACAAAAGCGGGGAATTGAAACATAGTGTTGAAAAGAGGCAAATGAGGTCAGGCAGACACGGTAAAACACTTCATACTGCTTGCTTTTTTAAATTGAATTCATCATTTATTCATCATATTTACGCTGACAGCGTAAATGCGTTTTCTTTTCGCCCCAAAAAGCTCTTTTTCAGCATTTTGGGTCAGCTGCTGAGCATTTAAGTTCTAAGAGGCCACATGAAGCAATCACGGTCCATTCCCCTTTTGCTGCTAAAATCCTCTACGATAACGCTGGAGATCCAGTTTATCCAGATTATCTTATTCGTTTTTGACGCATTAATGGGAATAAAAAAAACAAAACAATCAACGAACCGTCTGCTCTGTGAACTAAAAAATCGTGGTGTAAAATTTGCAGCCGACGCCGCTGTTGATTTATTACTCATCACCCGACAACAGTTGCAAGGACAACAGATGTTTGGACTTAAAATCGGGCGGATTACTTCTGGCTGCGGCCGATTAAAAGTGTTTGCCATGAGTGAGGCGAGACCTTCATCCAACCTCATTACTGACAGGGGCTGGAAATGAATGCTCTCTCCATCCCCCCCCCCCCCCCCCTAACAATCAGGCATGAATAATAAAGGTCATTAGTAAGGAGACTGCCCCACCTGGGCCTCTGGACAGCCATTCTCTGAGCCCTCGGAAAGGCCAGCACATGAAAACAGGGCTCATTACGGCAACTTCTATTCCTATAAACTACGCTTTTCTTTTATTTCTAGCCCCTGATTAACCTATATATCTATTACAACTTTACCAATATGTCGCCTTGGTCCATTTATCCGCTGTTGTCGACCTACTGGCTGTTTAATCCCAGCGCAGCTCCAGGGTGGGGGGGACATACCTGCATACTGCTGGCCTGGGTGCTGCTGGGAGACGCAGGGGGACGAGGTCTGAGAAAACTGGAGCTGCTCCATCATCTGGGCGGGCAGGAAACTCACCGTGGAGCTGCGAGACAGAATACACAGAAGGAAGTGTTTCACAACGGGGCTTTCTGCAGCGTTCAAGGTAAATGGGACTGAATTGAAAGGGTGGATTAACCAATTAATGGCCTGGATCAGAAAACATGTGATTCAACAAGCCAATCAGATTTGGCTCCCCTTCCTATGCCACATGTAGGCTCATTAGAATGTACCGCCCTCCATCTGTATATCTCCCCCACAAGTTGAGAACTACCTTCGGAATGGTGACCCGTATATTTCTCGCGAGCCAATCAGAGCAGACTGGGCTATTTACGGGATGGGGTCTTAAAGAGACAGGCGCTAAAACAGAGCGTTTCAGAAAGAGTGAGAAATATTTCGTTGTTTTTTTTTACATTAAAGCATGTAGACATATTCTAGTATAAACCCCAAATATAAACCTAAAAGTAAATATATGTCCCCTTTAAAATGTTGCCAAATCTGTCGGCAGCAGCAGTGCATCTGGTACTCCAGAGCCTGAGCACCTGAAGAAGAAGTAGTCCGACACGATGCTTAATCTGTGATTAAAAGAGGACTTCTAAAAACCTGCAGACGTACACGTTTGAAATTTAACTTTCAACTCAATCTGCAAAAAGCAGGCGCTCGGCCCCGTGACCAAACCCGCCTGTAAGGACTCGTGTCCAGCTGGTGAGAAAGCAGGCTGCAGGTGGACAGCCGGGCCTCGGGGGAGAACGCTGAGCTGTTCGAAAACTCGCTGCCGCATAAATCATGTTTTTTCTACGCCGACTGCCCTACTAACGCAGCCTCGTTTTACAGCTGGGACAATGAGAGAGGGTGACCTCTCTCTCTCTCCCCCGTGTGTGTGTGTGCACACATTGTTCTTTCTGCAGGTGACGACTAACGTACATGGCTGTTTCTCCACGTCTGGCGTTTGTCATATGTACAAGCGCGTCCCAGCGGTGCTCCCCTACACCGGCATCCAGATTGATTGGGTCCGCGGAGGTAGGCGCTAATTACATGTTTTTGCTTTTCGGTGAACCAGTTCCATCAATCAGCCCGTAATGAGAGCGGGCGGCAGAGTACCGGAGGAAGACGGGGGAAGGCTCTTTGAGAGGACGTTCGTCACCATCAGGCCTATAAATAAGAGGCACCTGCAGCATCACGTACCTGCAAATCGGTTTCTGGGACAAAGTACATTTACAGGCGAGCCAATCGTGCAAACTTCAGCTGTTAGCGACCGTCTTTAATAAAAGGAGGGACATAAATCAAGAGCGGGTTTATTATCAGGTCTCATTAAAAGTCCTTCGGAATGATTTTTAAATGGATCAATGGAAACTGGGTCATGGTAAACTAATCACTCCCATATATTAAAGTATCAATGCAATAAAACTTTGATCTTCAAACTGCTTCATACTGCGCTCCCTATGAGTGGAATGAAACCGTTTGAAATGAAAATCGTGCTTTTATTTTGAAGGAACTGTTCATTTAACGGGGAACCATTGTACACAAAGAGAGTTCTGATCTCCATGAGACTTCCTGTTTCAATAAAAATGATCTCATGCGAGTCATAAAGTCTTTTCTGTTGCCTTAGTAACGAGCGAGAGCGCCGGCTGTTGATTGGACGCCGTACCTCATGGTGGTGTGCTGGTTCGGGGGGAGCAGGCTGTAGCAGGGCTGCATGCCGGCCACGGCCACTGCCCCCTGTCCCGGCTGACAGGACACAAACACTGGCTGCTGGTACGTCTGCTGTGGCACAGAAACCTGCTGCGGGAAAATAAAATACAAAAGGTAGGTGATAAAGCAACAAAACCAGAGAAAACTGGCTTTATATTGGCTAAGACGTCGTCAGAAGTGAAAGCTTGCAAAAAGTACCTGATAGGACTGCATTGGATTGTACTGGACCATCATGCCTTGCATCTGGTTGCCCATATTGCTTTGCTGGTTGCCGGTGAGAGCCAGGCTGGACGTCGGCTGCATGCCCACTATGGCCTGGTAGCTGGACGCCGGGTTTGGCATCATGGCTTGGTGCACTGAGGTGAGAGAAAAAGGCACAACGCCGTGTGACCGAATGAAAAGGAGACCACTGACGGGAACGCTGACAACAAAGACATTGCCGTTAATTGTCACATTCATTTAAAAAAGGGACATTTGAGGAGGAGGGAAGCGGAGGATTGAAAGATGGTGGAAGTCGAGCAGGAGGAGGAATCGAACGCTTAAATGTCAAGGTGACAAAGAGACATCTGACAAATAGCATCCCTCGTGACACACACACACTAATCCAATGGACAAAAAGGAGAGGACGTCCTTTTGTGAAGGTGTCTTTACAGTCTGCCGCCCTGGGAGAGAAAAAAGTACAACAAGACAATGAGAGTGCTCGGCGAGGAGGGGGAGGGACTATTTTCATCCACCCTCGTCTCCCACCTTCGCTCACAAACAGAGCATGAATTGATGGTAATATCAACCCCGCCCCCCGCCCCGTTTCATTCCATTCCAGCCGGCCGGCAGATTGGGACTTCGACACCAAGGACGTTCCTGCTCGGTCGTCCGTTACCTTGTTGCAGACTGAGACGGGCGCGTGTCCTGGGAGGGTGAGGGAGTGAGGGGCTGAAAAAGAGACCGGTTCACTGTGAGATTCATAGAGGTCTCTCAGACAGCGTCCCGGCCCCGCATCCCGCCTCTCGGGCTCGGCGTGATTCCCCTCTGGTATCCAATCAGACGTCAGGCCCCGGAGGCCGTTAGGAACTCAAGAGGAAGGCCCAAACAAAGAGCAGACAACCTGCCGCGTTTTAACTGTTTCCAAGTAACATTTAAAGTATGTATCTCATCAATCCTTGAAAGGATTTTTCCCCCCTTTGATTGAAAGTACACTTTACCATATATTCGTTCTAGCAATGACATTTAGTTTATACTAAGATTAAACCCAAAACTATTCACTTTGTTGTCATAGATGACAAAGAAAAGCAACAAATCCCAACATTAGAGAAGCACCATTTTCAATCGTGATGATGTTTTCATCGCTCCTTCAGAGAAAACAAAAGGTCCGTCGCATCGTCCTCCTGGCGATGACAGATGAAGTCAATCATTACCGACCAGTGAAGAGGAAGGAGGACAAGCGCTCAGCATAGAATACCATTCTTTCCCAGAAAGACCACGACTGCAGCCGGAGCCCTGCGGCGGTCTGATGCAAGGCGGTGGAAACATTCACAGGTGTCTCTGTGGACCCCCGACTGCGCCGGCAGAGAATCCCCGCTGATTACTGATATATTGCACGCACCCCGTGCTGCAATATCTTCACCTTTAGTCGTCTTATATATCTTTTTATTTTATTTTATTAATGCACAAAAAAAGGATGTAAAAACAAGGCACTGAAGTCATTTTTTCCCTGAGAAATAATTGCTGTCCTTTGCCTTTGTAGGTCAGCTTCATTTGTCCACCGTCTTATTCCCCAGGTCCCCAGCAGGGAAGCCGCATTTGCTGCCGACAGATGACAGAATAGTGCCGCAGCCACTTACAGAGAGCGCGCGCGTGTGTGTGTGTGTGTGTGTGTGCGCACCAGCGTGCGAACAAGAGTCACAATCGTGGGCAACATCACATCCAGTTAAGCGAGAGCACGTGCGTGTGTGAGGAAGACCGAGCAGGAGCTAACAATCTCAAAAAAAGAAAAACAGAATAATCAAGTGGATGATTCCCGGGGAGACGTGTGAGCGCGTAAAAAAAAACAAGAAACACAGGAAAGAAAAGGGGAAATATTTGTCCGTCGGACTCCCTTGTGAAGAGTCACGAGAAATGAAGGGTAACCTGCTCATTTTTGTCATAAAACACAACTCTGAAGAAGATTTAATGTTGATTGAAGTGTTTTTCGGGTAGCTGAGCGTAACTTAGTGTGATCTCACCATCTCATTTCTCACAGATTATTTTTTTTATCCAATTTAACCAAATTGTGTGAAAATAACTAAGATTATCTCTTGAGAAAACACTCTTCACGCGGGTCTTCTTTAAAGCGGCCATGTTCATACCTTGTTGCTGGGGCAGGCTTTGGCTCTGAGGGCAGTTGTAGGGCAGCGGGTTGACGGGGGGCCGGTAGTGCTGCTGCTGGCCGGAGCAGTGCGGGTGGTGGACCGACGAGCAGTAGCACGCCGACATCTGGAAAGACACGACAAAAGGAAACTCAAGGGCTGTGCGACACCGTTAGAATCCACGTGGAGGATTGGGTTAGACGTCCCCCTACCTGCTGGACAGGCTGTTGGATGTAGGCGTGCTGCTGGAGCAGCTGCTGGTTCAGCGCGGACCCCGGGAAAGCGGCGGGGCCCGGCGTGGAGCCGGGGTACACGTGGTTGGGGCCCGGGGTCGGGAGCGGGACGGGCTGACCCTGCAGCAACCCCGGGTGTCCCCCCGACGGCCCCGCCACCATGTAGCTAGCAACCTGCTGGTGCTGCTGGTGCTGCTGCGCTCCCTGCAGCACCATGGGGGAGGCGTGGTGGTGGTGGTACATGGCGGGATAGTGGCGGGCGTCCGCCGCCGAGGCCCCGCCATCGCTGGGCGGCGGCTGCGCCAGAGTCATGTGACTGAACTGGGCGTTGAGCGCGTCGGGCTGGAGAGAGAGAGAGTTTAGCGTCAACAAACGTCTTAATCGTTAAATACGCTCAGAACACCGATCAATACGGTCGGCTACGTGCAAAAGACATTTGCTGAATTGACTCTCGCTTGGAGGTTGAAACAAATGCAGGGAGTCTAAATCTGACCCGGGGTCTGCGGGGACCAAGAGTCCAAAAGCGAGCTATTTATCTCGCGGTGCGCCAGTCCGGGTCACTTCTGACATGTTGGAAAAAAAAGTGGTGTTTTTTTTTAGTCATGGATTATTCAGAGCCAACATCTGGTGATGAATTAAATATTAATGGAACTTTCCACGGGCGTAATTAGTCGCAGAGGCATGTCTTTCACTAAAACCAGGTCAGAAATGAGGTCAAGTGAATGCATGATCCATATACGTGGGCGCCGGCGCCGGCTGGATTCAGATGCACCTTTCCGATCAGAAACACCAACTGAATCGTTGAGCGGCGGCATAATAAAAAGGTGTGCTTTGAAGTTTGAGAGGGCGAGGTAATGCTTGATGTTAGGTACCAGTAATAAGACTCCAGACCTCCAGTTATATGCAGTGAGAGCTACGCTGAATGTGGCTACCAAACTCTGCTTGTCAAATTCACAACTTACAAACAGAAAAAGATAACTTTGTAAAGCAAATAATAAACACGTATAGAGCCAGGTCTGACAGGAGGGAGGAGGGGGGAGACTAATAAAGTGGAAGAAAGGAGTTCTGTACCACAGTGTACTGTTGGTTAGGACAGACGGGCAGGAACTGAGGAGGAGGAAGAGAATACGAGACCGTTGGGTTGTTAACGGGCTCAGAGGACAGCTGGAGAGGAGGACAGATCTGCTGAGGAAGGAAGGAAGGAAGGAAGGACAGAGGGACGGAGATGAGACAGGAGGAAGGACGCTGGTAAAAATCGGTGGGAGCCTCAACTGACCGTTTGCTAAACCCCTTTTATGTCGTCACTTCTATTTTTGCAAAGGGAAAAGGCCTTTAGGATGAGGCCTGACTGAGGACAGCTTCTGGTGGGAGGGGTTTATCAAACTTAGTGAAGCTCCTACCGTCCTACTATCAGCTCCCAATACAACACTATTAGTTAGTGAGGTTAGAGGAAGTTAGAGAAAACACTTTACATGAAGTTAATTAGAATGAGGAAAGTTTGAGGAAATGTAGCCCCGCCCACTGACCTGGGAGTGGAGGTGATTGGCCAGCTGCTGCTGCGGGGTTTTGCCCTGCTGTGGGTTCCTGCCAGCGCCGAGGGCCACGGAGGCCGGGTTATAAACTACGGCGCTGCCGTCGGGGTGGATGAAAGGCTTGCCTGTCCAATTCAGAAGAGAGAGAAAAAATAAAAAATGTGTACACAAACACACCAACTATTCATCATCACACGGAAGGAAACACTTGAATTCTGCCGGCGGACACGCCCGGACGTGGTCCATGAGAGAGGGAGAGGCAGCGGGAGCAGACAACCTTGGCAGCGTTTGAAAACTGCGGCTCAAAAGTCTACAACTGGCCCCGCGATGAATATTTACAGATTCCTCCCATCTGTTCGGTGCATTTTGATCAGCATGCTTTGGTGTGGACACTGAAAGACAAACCGAGTGCAGCTCCATGCCAATCTGTGATCCTGTCCCCATCTCATGAATACTTCACAGGGAAACCAGAAAATGACAGGACAGGAGGAAGAAAAATAAGAAGAAAAGAATTCCTGTGCCTTCGTGGGACTTTGTGATTTCGTGGAAGGTGAGTTTTGGAAATAGAAATCTTCCCCGATCACCCACCTGTGTGCGGGTTGACCAGAACGCTGCCGGGTGGGATCCGCGAGGCCTCCAGCGGCAACACGTAATAGCTGGTGGCGTCCGCGGCCGACGGGGGCCGCGGCGGGACGCTCTTGATCACCTCGGGGCGCCCGGACCCTCGGGTGTCGATGGCCGGGTGGATCAAGGACACGCTGGGGATGCTGGACCAGGACGGGGCCGAGACCGGGAGAGGCAGCTGGGGACGGGACAGCGAGCTGGACGAGGAGCCGACGCTGCTGCACGATTCCGAGCCTGAGGGGAGGAGGGAAAACAACGAGATTATCATCTGCGTCCCCTCAGAATTGAGGAGGAGGAGCATCTCTTGCGGGTAAATGATCCGCCTCCGTCTTGCCTGTCTTGGAGAGCCTCCCGGTGCTCTTGCTGCTGGCCGTGCTGTCCCCCCGCACGAGGGCGGGGGAGATGCCGCTGAAGCTGCTGGCCTTGGTGATGGCGGGCCGCGGGGCGAGCCTGTTGGAGCTGTCCGAGCTGTCGGTGCTGCTCCACGGCCGCGGCTCGCCGTGACGCGGCTCCGTCTCGGAGCTGCTCTGGCGGCTGGCGCCCGACCGGCCGGCCCGTAACCTGATGTCAAATGGAAAAAAGCCATTTTAACCCTTTTAGATTACATTGTGCACCTTTTTAACAATACATATATAAAAAAAATCCAATTCTTTGTATATTTAACATATTTATGTTGCTCCGTATTGCGCCACTTTCTAAGTCCGCCCACTTTGTCGCGGTCCAATGAAATGCTTAGGATTGGATTTAAAATCCCTCTTTTAACTGAACCGTTGTTACGACCGTTTCACTGGGGCTTTCTGAAATTGTACCAATCTTTTGCCACAATATTATAAATGGAAAACACAAAACCTAAAGCAGACACCTGCGTGAAACTGTTAAAAACAAGAAAGAACGGATGTATTTGCATTTTAAAGCCTTGAGATGACTCGAGGCTGCACTCTGCAAAGCGTGATCAAGAAACGATGCCGTTTCAAAAATAATACTCATGGTTAGGGCTGGGCGATAAATCGATTTAATCGATTAATTCGAATGTGTGCTTTAAGGCGATGTGTTTTATTGAAAATCGAGAAAATCGCCCCCACCCCTCCCCCCCGTTGGGTTCCCGTAGTAGAGTGCGCGCGCATTGTTTACAAACTAAAACAATGGCGGCCAGCAGCTTCACTGCTGGCCGCCGCCGCCGCCACCTCACAACAACAACCCAGCATTTTGGAGACATTCACCAACTGTACTCCGCATGAGAAGAAGAGTGCCCGGTGGAAAGCCATCACGGATGCAGTCGCGATGTATATCGCAAAAGATATGGTGCCCATATACACCGTGGAAAAGCCGGGGTTTATTCACCGTCTCAAAGCTTTGGACCCCAGGTACGTGCTACCAAGCCGTAAACATTTTTCTGACGTTGCCTTGCCTCGGCTGTACAATAGTACACGCCAAAGGATCTCTGCGGAGCTGGAGGGGATGTCATTCTACTCCGCAACAACTGACCTGTGGTCCAGCAGGTTGACCCAGACACCGATCCACTTGACTGGTGGAAGCGTCACCAACTTAACTTTCCAAGGCTAAGTACTTTAGCAAAGAAATACCTCTCTGTGCCAGCTACAAGTGCCCCCTCTGAGAGGCTTTTCAGTGTGTGGGGGGGGCATTGTTACATGCCACCGTGCATGCCTGAAGCCAGAGGTAGTAGACAGGCTTGTCTTCCTGGCAAAAAATATTTAGAAAAAACATGCACTACTGTTTAATACTGTTGGTTATGTTGTGAATGCACTTGATTTTGTTTACATGCACTTATTTACTGTGCAAAATATGTTATGTTGATGTTAGATCAGATGTTGCACTTTTGAAAATGTGAATGTTAAAGGGTCACATACATTTTATTTCATGCTGTGTTTGTATCAGTGTATTCAGTTAGAAAAGCTTACTGTAAAAAGTTACATTTGCACAGTTGTTTACAATGGAAGGCTACTATTTAATGCCATTTAATGTTATGTTTAATTTAATTTTATATTTAAATGATTCAGGCAAACAAAAGAGTGACCAAATACTTTTTGTATACTACAGGCACCTTTCTACAATGTTCAGGTTTTGTTTGCACTTTATTTTTATCAACCTACTTGGGAAAATCATCACAAAATAAAAGAAAAAATTGTTTTCAACAGCTTCTGTCATCTGCAAAAAATTTTGGGGGAAAAAAATCGATTTAAATCGTGAATCGGATTTTTTGTAAAAAAATCGGAGATTTCTTTTTTAGGCCATATCGCCCAGCCCTACTCATGGTGTAATCGGCGAGCTCTGGGGTTCCAATAGCCCGTCTCACACGGGCAGAAAATCCCATTTATCAGAAGCTTCTTTCCCCGAGCGGCGAAAATACCCCCCAAATAATCCTTAGATCAGCACTCCTGCTTCCTGAACAAGCCGATTAAGGTGCACGGCGATGCAAAGGGCTCTCTCCGCCTGCGGTCGCAGCCATCTGAAAAGGAGCTGAGCGATGTGTGACGGAGGGTGGTGGGGGGGCAGACCTACCTGAACATTTGCCGCCTCTGTTGGGTGCTCATGCATGCGCCTTCATCCTGAGCGCTGAGGGGAAGGAGGGAGAGAGAGAGAGAGAGAGAGAGAGAGAGAGAGAGAGAGAGAGAGAGAGAGAGAGAGAGAGAGAGAGAGAGAGAGAGAGAATGAGATATCCAGCATTTAAAGAAAAAAAGAACAGGATGGAACATCATTTAAGGAGGAGAAGTCATCTGAAGAGCTTCAGCTCTCCTATTGGCCAATTAACTGACAATATATCATCCTTAGTAGATGGAGCAAAATCACGAGTCAGTGAGCGGTGAAGCAAAGCGATCATGTGACTACTTACCTCCGATCTAGTATGAAGTGATCTCCCTGTGGGTGGAAAAGAAAATCACAATTCAGTTTGTTCGTGTTGGCATTCGCTGAAAGCTGCGTTATGATCATTTGAGCTACAGCGTCAGTCAGTTTTACTTCCTGCATGTAAAGATATGCGACGCTGCGTTGACCTCGGCGCACCTGCAAAACCAGCTCTGGTTGCAAAATGTGGACTTGATGGATTTGGCTCCACATCAGAGAGAAAAAAATGAATTCATAAATCCAGCAGCGATAATTGGTAGCGAGAAATGCGACTGAATTTGCACATGAATAGAGACGACACAAAGATTTGTGCAACAAGCCCCCCCCCCTCCTCCTCCTCCTCCTCCTCCTCCCTCCCCCGCCCGCCTACACAAACAGCTCTCACTTCATGTGCGAATATCCTTTCTCTGGCTCGCTGGTACTCCTCCTCCCTCTCCTCCATCGATTTGCTCCTCTTGTCAGCTTTCAAACGCATTCGAATCTGGCGAGGACACACACACACACCCACACACACACGCACACACAAATGTCAGGGACGCCAGATTGTCCCACTCTTACCAACATGTCAGAAATGAAAGTGACAGCTTGGTAGAAAAAAAAAAAAAAATTCTTCCACGCACACGCACACACACACACACACGCACACACACACGAAAATAAAACACCTACCGTGCTGTCTTCGCGATCAAAGCTGGAGTTGTCTCGTTTGAGAATGTAGCGTTTCTGAAAATCGTCCGCCCTGTCGTCCTTGATGTGCTCCGAGAATTTCTGATCGGGTCTGTCGGTGAGTGGGGAAGGGGGGGGGGGGGGGGGGGATACACAAGCTTAGTTTCAAGCAGACGCTGACAGCGAACATATGTTCACCAACAGGCAAACTTTTCCGTTTAAATTCAGGACGGTGTAATGCAAGGGGCTCACATTCTAGTGTTGGTGGTTTTGTTGATCACCACCGACTTCCCACTGGGGTCCACGTTGTGGTCCATGCCGAAGTAGGCGGCCACGCGGTGGAGCAGCATCCTGTGGTAGGACGTCATGGGTGGGAACTTTCTCTTATGGCTTCTGGAGGGAGACACCGAGGGGGTTCACGGATAAGCCACGTGGTAGAAGTCTGTTGTTCTACACCAACACCACTACTTCAGTAATGTTGATCAATTTTCACGAAAAGAAGACTTCCATGACCATAGGCAATAGTAAGGTCAGCTGCTAAATAATATCTAAATCACTGTGTCTTACTCATTATTGCTGATGAAGTCCAAGATGTCCTGTTCCAACTTCAGTAGCATGATTCGATCCCTAAATAGATAAATGACACACATTGAGGTTGTTATTGAGACATCTGAAACGCAAACATTGGGCTCATAATCATTTATGGCATTCCTTGTTAGGTCATAAGAAACACAATCAATGACCAGATAGTAGTAGTGAGTTCCCTAAAGGCCCGGTCACAGCAGACAGTAGCACAATAAAATCCTTCTCTGTATCTTCATAGGGCTAGTTGGTGAATACTGCAGCTAGAAAGCTAACGGCTAGCATGCTAGCCAGCAGGGATCAAGCTCCTCTAAGGCCCAATCGCAATGTCCCCCCTGAACCCTGAACCCCACATCCCAAACACTACATCTCAAACCCTGAACACATCATCCCAAACCCTGAACACATCATCTCAAACCCTGAACACATCATCTCAAACCCTGAACACATCATCTCAGACCCTGAACACATCATCTCAAACCCTGAACACATCATCTCAGACCCTGAACACATCATCTCAAACCCTGAACACTACATCCCAAACCCTGAACACTACATCTCAAACCCTGAACACATCATCTCAAACCCTGAACACATCATCTCAGACCCTGAACACATCATCCCAAACCCTGAACACATCATCTCAAACCCTGAACACATCATCTCAAACCCTGAACACATCATCTCAGACCCTGAACACATCATCTCAGACCCTGAACACATCATCTCAGACCCTGAACACATCATCTCAGACCCTTGGGACTTTTTCTTTCCTTTACTACCGAGGAAATTCAAGCTCAGTCAGGGATCTCAACGTCTTCCAGGTCAGTATCATCAACCAAAGATTCAGAAAAAATTAACTCCATGATGAATAAATCATGTGTGTAAAATAAATAAATAGTCTATGCTTGCATCTACACCAGCACACGCAATACTTAACACTGAACAAAGAACCAAACATCACAGTGTACCATATCCGTAAAGGTAGACTATGCATTCAGTACTCCAGGTGGGACCGGACCTCCTGGGGGTCTCTGAGGTGTGGGTGTGGAGCGTACCTGGGGTTGCCCTTCAGCGTGTTGACCAGGAACTCGTGGAGATCTATCCCAGTTGAATCTGTGTAGTCTTGACTGGAATCTAACCAAGAGAGACACACATGACGTTGAGAGATTCCACCCTAAAAGTTACACGCTACGAACGTGATTTTCTGAATATAATGTCATTCGTACGAATATTAATAATACGTTCCGGCCCGTTATCGCCACAAATGAACGATAAAACGCCTCTCTATTTGTGAAGTCAGACCACGCGTCTGAGGGTGACATTGCCATTTGGTGGTTCTTATTGGTGTGACCAATATGGAAGAAAAAAAATTAAATTGTATCAGCAGCAGTGAGCTCTGCCAGCTGAACCATTTAAGAAATGAGGAAGTGGTCGGGAAACGAAGTTGACACCAAAAAAAAAAAAAGCTCATGTAGGAGCGACAAAAAGGATGGGACCCATGGGTGGGAGCCGGGGCGGGGAGACTGGGCTAATTGGCGGCTGCCTCATCAGCGGTGTTGCTCCGCAGAGGCGAAGCGGACACCTTTTACTCCGCCTGTGGGAATCCGTATAATTGCTTAACACCTTGAGCTCGTCGCAATTAACTGAATCACGGCAATTATCGGCCCGTAATGAGATATCATTTCGAACGCAGGAGCGCTTTCGGACAAACCTGAGGGCACCGAGGAAAAAAAGAAAAGAAAAAAAGTTTACTTTTGGTAGAAGATATAATTATAAAGATGAGAAGTGACATTGATTATCATTAAAGCATCTGGCTTCATTTTAAGTGACATATGCGACCAAAATAAAAATATATATTTAAAAAAAAAGATCTCGAGTGTGATTCTGTTTAAAAATAGAAGTTCTCTATGTATGAATTCCATTTTTTTGGGATGGGAAAAAAAAAAATCACATGCATCTTTCAATGTTTATAAATGAGGCCCCAGGTGTTCCTGATGTGAAGGGAAGCCGAGGTGCTAATGGGAAGATTTCTGCTCCAGAGACTGTGACGCCCCGGCAGCGGTCTCCTCACAACCGAAAATCTACGCGGACCCTTCTGAAAGCGAGCGCTGCGGTTTCGACAACATGTCCTCACCTCTCGACAGCATCTTTCTCTGCGTTTTCTCGGGCTTGTCCGCCTTGTCGCAGCCGTCCTCTTTCTCCGCTTGGTCCTGCGCGGCTCGCTCTTCCTTTTCAAAGGGCTGGAGGCGCAATCCATCCTGTTGGGCGGGAAAAAATAAACTCAGATTGAGGAAAGAAGAAGAAGAAAACGGACAGATTCACGCCTGAAACGGATCTTGCCGAGGTGTTTATTAGATGCTGTGTTAGTACACACACACACACACACACGTGCAGCATTTTACAAGAGCTTCAAATACCAAATGTGACCCGAGTGTGCTCTGATCGAAGAACGGACATGAGGCGTTTCATTCTCCATGATCTCGCCTGGAGGTTCTAGGTTAATTAGAGGAATATCACGGGCGAAAGAGGTCACGGCAATAAACTCCCCTGGTTTCATCCAAGCCCGAGTCCTCTAATTCCAAATCACATATGGCAATTATTGTGTCAGATTAGCGTGTGTGTTTTTATGACACCTGAAAAAACACGGCACATTTCAGTCCTGAAAAGGAGTTCGCTGTAATCCCTTTTCCGCTGTAAAGAAATACAATAAATTGACTGTGCTGCAATCTGAATGGAAGATGTTTTGGTGAGATCTATTAAAAATGGCCTGGATTTACCCCAGTCTTCCTCGCCACACACACACACACACACACACGCACACGCACACACCCACACACACACAGAGCAGAATCTGTTTTGCTTTTCAGCCGATCCTACAAAAGGCAGAAAGGAAAGCTGAAGAGAGGCGCGCTCCGCAAAGTAGATTAAACGCACAACTGTGGGAGGCCGAGGTCAGGGTGTGTGTGTGTGTGTGGGAAATGAATGAATGAATGAAGGAGAGACGAGGGTGACCTGGTGGAGGGACAGCAGCGCATGACCAGGGGTTGTAAAAAAAAAAAAAAAGGTCACGAGTTCGATCCCCGTAACAGCTGCGGAGCAAGATAATGAGATGCTGCGTTCCTGGCTATATGTGAAAATGTAATATGCTAATGAGGAACGCAAATGACTAATTGCCTCAGCGAGACAGAGAGAAAAAACTGTGTGACAGCCAGTTCATACGTGTGTGTGTGTGTTTGTCAAAGCCAAAGGATTCTTTTATTTTTCTTTCTTGTTCTCCCCTGGCACGAAGCGGTGATGTTTTGCTACTCAATGCCACCCTCGGCATCACAAGGAAGCCGCCCGGTTGATGTGCAGCTGTTGCGAGCTGCCTCGTTTGTTCCCTGACACCCATTTACCTCGAGATAAAGGAAAAGCAGCGTGAAGACGAATATGTAATGAACGCCCTGTCAGTCTCAAAACAAAAACAAAAAAACTCGACTGTCAGCCGTTGAGTGGGAGTTGACAGCTGGGGGGCGGGGAGGAAAGATGCCTCGGACGGTCTTTAGATCCGTGCAGCCTATTGTTACCGCTTACAGTTCGACATCGGAGACAATAATGCAAACTACGGGGACATGTTCAGATTGGATCACGGTCTGAATGAATATCGGTGTCGTTACAGCTCAGGGCGCTCTCCCTCTTCGTCTCCTTATTGCTTTACCTCGCCCCTCCAGGTTAGTCTGCCGCAGAAGGAGTCTCGACTCCGGGGCCAATAAGGGTAGCGGGGGGGGGAAATATCGGGAGTATTCAATTAGAGTGCTCCACAGCTGAGGTGCGGAAATTGTAATTTCCCCGACATGATTGATGGCGGTAATACGGGCCGTCGTGTGAGCGCAGGCGATGCGGGACCTCTGTGGGAACAAAACCCGCCCTCTGGTTGTGGGACGCTCGCTGCTGACTGGCTGAAACGGCTGGAACAAACACACCTGTGCGTGTGTGTGAAAGCATGCCAGGAGCTGTGCAGAGTGGCATGTAATGGAGAAAGTTCCTCCAGAGAGGAAAGAAATATATAAAAGAGTTGATTTCGCAAACTGACGGCCGGCTTGCTGTCGGCGCTCTGCACTTCGCCGACGTGATGTTTTCATCGAGCGGCGGGTATTTAATCACAGCTGTCAGACGAAGGCCGCTAATCAAGCACCGGAGGTCTAGCCGCTGTAATCGAGGGCTGATCCCTGGTCAGCACTTCAGCGTGTGGGCTTGTAGCTTGGGGACGTGGGCGGAACGCCGGGGTTTGGATGAGATGACTGGGATGAGTTCTGCTCCGGATGTGGTTGCATGCGAGTTAGGGATGTGCCGGTATCAATTTTTGCACAAAAACATTCCATGAATGGACCATAATGTACTAAATGAACATCATGCTGTATTGAAGAAGACTTGAAACTAGAGATTGAGACCATAAACTCATGTTTACAATGTTTACTGAGGGAATAAATCACCTCTCTAAATCGCTCCACCTCTAGTTTAGCAGCTATCGTATTTCCGGGTATCGTCGCCATCAGCATATTTCACATGCCGGATAGTGACTTGCATACCAGCACATCCCTCATGAGAACACACTTCTGGTCGTTCGGAGACGGTTACCTGAGGTGCTGCTGAAGGCTCAGGGATAGGGCAAGGAAAGGACTCTTCGCACACCGCCAGGCTCCGCACGAGCTTTAGCCTGGGGTTGGACTAAGGGAGGGGGAGGGTGCAGGTAAGTGGCCACAGTTAAAACCATGCACACACACACACGCCTGCACCACACACCATTGAATCAATATCATCACAGTGACAGGCCAAGAGTGAAAACAAGTAACAGCCGGCGAGCTCGATCGATTCTTGCAGGCACACCATACAGTTTCAACATTTCACAGTTCAGCTGACAAAAGTCTTTCCTCGAGTGACTGACGGCTGAAATGATTGTCGACCAGCTGGCTGCAGATAACTTCATCAAACTACTCTGAATTTAAAAAAGATGGAGTAAGCACTTTCACTTTCACATAAACACTGGCTGTGTCGTGTTTTTCCCCCCTGTGGGAACATCAACAAGCAATGCAAGCAAGCACACGGGACATGTCCATTTTTTTTTTCCCCAGGCATGATTCACACCACAGCCTCCACTGTCACTCGTGTAATGGCATCTCAACACGTTGCAGCTCGTCTTTAAACATCGTCCGGAGCAGCGTGCTCGACAGGACACACGGGTACAACTTCCAGCACACAACGCAATCCAAAGTGCACATTACACGGGTTGGAGCATCCCTGCACAGCATGCACATGTCGGAGCGTACCGTACCTTAGAGTACTTCACGGCCTGTCCATGGGGGGGGGGGGGGGGGGGGGGGGGGGGGGGATGCACAGGAGGAGAAATCAATCAAACCACAGAAGCTCGGTTCGGGCAAACAGGATTGTTACTTCGGGAAAGTGGAGAAGTTTGAATTAAATATGACCGGCCTGCATTTTGTGCATGTGTGCGCTACTTGCTCCTTAAAACAGAAAAAGAACTAAACAAATTCATACCAAGGGAGCAAAAAAAAGAAGACAAATAACTTGTGTGTGTTCCTGTTGTGTTCGCATTGATCTGTGAAAAATTCCTATAGCATGAAATCCTCAAGTTGAGCATTTGGCGTTTCCTGCAGAGCATATGCTATCAAAGCGGCTGCACTGTGGCGCCCACACACACACACACACACACCTCTGTCCTTCCCACCTGTCCTCTGAAATCAGAAAGGACATATGGATGGAGGAGAGGGAGGTGGGGGGGAGAGGGCCGGGACTGTGAGCGCACCGCTACACCGGCTAATTGAGCGGCGTGGGGCCGGTGGGGAAACGAACAATGCCGGCAGGAGATAAAAGAATGGGGGGGGGGGAAAAGGGCTGAAGTCAGCAGAAGTAGGACAGCCACCAGCCACCTGTCCTGCCGCAGAGGACAGGAGCTGGAGCGCTGGAGGCAGATGGTGGCAAAGTCACCCAGTCCCTTTCTCTCCTCTGTCGGAATGCTTTTCCACGTTACACCTACCGCCGCTCCCCCCTCCCTCCCCCGTTTCTTACCTCCTCTATTTCTTAACATTTCAGGCATTTAACCGGTGCCCTTACAGCGACGCAACGGAAATAACTTCGGCTCCTCCGCCGCTGTGGAAAATGACGAGCGGGAAAAGGTCAGGAGCATCGGCGCGTCCCTGCGGCGTATATCCCCGTGTGACCGCGGAGGCTGAGTTTTGAGGGGAAACGAGCAGAAGAAGAGGTCACGAAAAACACGAGGGGGAGGAGACAGGGGTGCATGCAAAGTCGATTTCAGGTGAGATGTGCAAAGGAGAGGGACAAAGCTTTTGCTTTCGGGGGTGAGAATTGAGGAAGAGGGCGACTTGCTTGGTGTAAACTTTGACCAAAAACTCAAATCTCATTTGTTTTCTAAAAAGGGGGAGATGACGTTTTTGCTCGGCGTTGTCATATAAACGTCAATATCTGCCATCATTAGCCCCTTTCAGCTGCTGGTCATACCAGACCAGGTAAGGCTGCAGCAGCAAATTGAATTGAATTGAGCAATGGTGCGTTTTATTGCTTACGAAGTCAACTTTATATGTTTCCAATAGGAGGATTGTGTTATTTCATCCAACAAACTTAACGTAGTGTAAATTTAAGCTCGCTTTCTGCTCCTGCTGTTCTGGATGGATGCGCCTTTCAAATGACTTTATTCTTCCCTCCCCCTTCATTCCTCAATACCGCGTCCCTCCTGCTTTCCCACCTTCCTCCTCTCCTTGATCCCTCCCCCCCATGTTGCTGTCATTCTGTTCCTCGCCAGGGGGTAACGTAGACGCAGGAAGTCGGTAGATAAGCCAGCATTTGAGCTCCAGATTATCTGCCTGCCGGTCTCCCTCGCTCTGACGTCTCCCTTCCAACCACGAGGGTCAGATTGGCCTGAATCCTATTTTTAGGCTGCGACCAAAAGACCAAATCCTTCTCCCCCTCCTGGATTTCCTCACTCGGGAGGCATTGCGCGTCGTTTTCGCCACCTGTGAGTGCAAACCTCTTTTCACTTGAAAAGGGCAAATTAAAAAGTGCAAATTTGCTCACGGCCCCAAAGCACATTCGCTGCAATGACAAAAAGACCGAATTAATTAGCAGTTTATTTGAAAGTGATCTCAGGTGCCCTGGACCCCCCCCCCCTCTCACTCCCGCAGAGGATAAATGAGATTCACCAGTTTCCACAACCTAATGCTCTTTTACCACATTCGGGTTTCGGTAGCGGCCGACCATCACGAGGCAGTCAAGCCCCCGCATTATTATCTTCAGTCCGTGCAGTTATGCTTTTCCGGGGAATAATAATATTATTATAACAGCCGAAGCTGCCGAGAAAATCCGTCTTGAACGGCGCGGGTGACAGGAGATCCCCGGGGCAGTTTGTGTTTGACGTTTGCTGAATTTTCATGGAGACGAGTGTGGAGGAAAGAGTGGAAATCACTCCCGCTCCTCTAAACTCCCCGAGTAGATGACTGCGTGACGGCTCATTCAGTTCTTTACCTGCGCGTCCCTGTTGTTGTTGCCGCTGCCGTGTTCGTCTCGGCCGCCCTGGCTCTGGTCGGCGAGCTCAGAGTTGGTGGCGTTGTCCTTCGGGGGCGGGGCCGCGTCGGCGGCTTCGGAAACCTTCATCGTTTCAGTGTCGGCTGTGTCGGACATTCTCATTGCAAAGTCTTACTGGGAGATGCTGGCGAATGCGGAGAACCTGAAAGAGACGGGAGGAATGTCCGTGAGGGGCGTTTTCTACAAAACGTTGAGACTGGTTGCATGTTCGGGGACAGACAGTTGGAGACCAAATATTATTCTGAGACGGTCAAGTAGTTTTTAATTGGAGATTAGCTTGAAGCAGATATTTCAATGAATACGTTGGTACAGATGAACATAGCTTGAGAGCAGAGAGCAAAGTCAAGTTTATCACATGATTCATTGAACAAAATCATTTTAAAGATGTTAAATAAGTTAAGTGTGCGTGTAATGATAATGAAAGAAGATTTGATATCGGTCAGTGTTCATCCCGTCAACGAAAACTAACAACATGTTCGTCAACGACCTTTTTTCCCATGCGATTGACTAAAACTAGACGAAAATAGTTCTTTGACTAAGATGAGACTTGAATGCATATACCAACACAATAATACACCGTTTCACTAGTTGTCAGATTTTATTTTTACACAAATAACCAAATTGCTTTGTACATTCAGAAATAAACATAAACACTATAACACTGAGAATCCTGGGTGTGTCCAACGGCTGTAGAATCCTCCAGTCACGGTCCTCACCCTTCTTTTCTACAATCTGTGGATACTGTAGAGTAGGAAGCAGCGGCATAATCATTACATACAATAACACAGGCCTACGTTAAAGGTATAGTGTATACATGAGGTATTACAATGACATTAAGGTCTATAAAAGTCAAATTAGACGATAAACTTGACATGAAATAAGATATTCTTCCATAAAGTAATAAATCAAACTTACTTGTTCAAGCTGCATCATTAAATCAGGCCCGCAGCAAAGCACCTGCTCATCCGCGGCGCGCTCAGTGTCATTTTTCTCGCGGGTTTTATTTTGAAAGAGCGAGCCACAACACTGCAGCGGGAATGCCGCCCGACTAATGATTTCATAGCGGCCATTTAGAGTCGTCGTGGTGGTGGAAACACAGGTGCGACTAACGATCTTCACTGGCGGAGAAACTCGATGTGCGCCGAGAGGAAGGTCTATGAAGTCGCCCGGCGGGCTCGCGAGGAGGAGGAGAGGTGCGGTTTGTGTCATCCACACAGCCTGTGATCATCAGTCACTCCTTTCTGTCGGCCTCGCGGCTCTGCAGCTGCTCAGCCGCAGACAATGGACGCGATTGGACAAGACACAGCGGGGGGGCGGGCACAGTTAGTGTCCAGTGAGACAGCTTCGGGCTGCAGCGTCGGGTCTCCACTCAAAATAAACCTTTGACATCGATGTTTGGAAGTATCGGAAGGAGGCGGGGAGGGTCAAGAGCTGCGCCCAACCGCCTTCAAGCGGTTTTTTTTGGAGCACCAACAATTGGAAAAATTTTAAAACGCCCCCGACGTGTACAGACGGAAACACTCCTACTGAACCATATTAAAAGGTTTGATTTAGTATTAAACTAAATTTGGTAACGAAATCCTTTCCGTAATATTCAGCTTCCACAGCAGAAATGTGGAAGAGCCTACATCATTTACAAAAGGTATTTTATAAAAGTGTGCTTTCATGAGCTTGAAGTCGCAAAGGCAACGTTTCCAATTGAATTTTTGGGTGCAGTCGTCCAAAAAACGTGAATTACCGGCACACAGTATGTAAAGGCGGGAAGAAGGTGAAAGAGTCCACTTTCAGATTTTACCAAAGAAGAAGAGCAGCTCAAGCATGCACGTTGCACTCCAGACTACGGCTGATTTAATGACTCGGGTTCAAACATTGAGAAGTTAATTCGAGCGAGTTAAAAATAAAAAAAAATAAAAAATGAAATAACTCATTAACGTTTGCGGCTTTGCACCTATGGCCCGCTGCGTGAAACAACTGTGCAATGCCGTGACCTCCGTGTGTTGAAGTCGTGGTGCGAGCGCATCCTGCCGATGCGCCCTCATTATGCAGTCGGGCCCCCACGCAGCGAAAACACACGCGCAGACAGGCGGAGGGAGGGGCTGACATCTGCTACACGAGAGCGATGATTAATAGGTTAATTAGAAACGGGCTCGTTCGCAATTCACATCAAACCTGGAAACGCACACGACGGCGCCTGCTCTGTGCTCAACCGGTGCGTTTCCGGCCCCTCACCATCGCGATCGTTTACCTCCGTCCCAAAAGGGGCCGAGACGGCGAGCGTTCCAGATTTCCCTCTACGTGGGAGTGATTGACTTGTGGGCCGGGGCCCGGCGCTCTCCGCCGGCGCTAAGAGGTTAGCCGGAATGCAGCTGGGCACCAGGAGAGTCAGATGTTGAATCTCAATGACCTGTCAGAGGGTTTGACAAAAAGCAACGCCGGCTGCTGCTGCTTTACATTATTTTTACATTCGGAGAGGAAAAACAGCTTAATACTCCAGAGCGCCGCGCGCTGCCTTTGAATATTTAGTATCTGGCGCTGACATTTTGATGAGTGAAGTCTCTCGAGTGTAGATTTGCAATTTTGGGACAGATATACAGATATAAATTTATATTTATTTTCTTTCCAAGAGCCGGGCCTTGTGACGGATCGCCGTTTTCTCCCTCGCCGAATCATTCATTCTTCTTATTTCATCACGGGACCGGAGCGTCGGACTAAATTTGGCTCCAGACTTTCATGCATTGCGACTTCGCCTCCTCGTCCCTCGCGGCGCAGGTAATTGCGCCGCGTGCCTGTTCAGAATCCCTGATGTTTTTGGCTGCATGAGTAATCTGGATCATCATTTGATCCTCAGCGGTGCATTAAGGGAACGGCTGGGAATTTAAAAAAGGAGCCGCAAATTGGTCTCTTATGAGCGAGACGGAAAACGGACATCACCACATTTTTCATATATATGTATATATAAATATATATAAATATATACATATACATATATATAAAAGGCTCCCTTAATATTGTAATGTCATATCGTGCTATTTGCTTTCATGATGCGATAATGTAGCAGGAGGGAAACTACACAAACCATTAGTTTGAAGATACACAAACCATATCACATTGCTGTAAACTAGTTTAACGCTTGGCTGCCATTAACATTTGACAAAGTTTTCTCCATTTACAGCACATTTATTTGAGAAACACTTCATCACTGTGCTTCTAGCGGAGTCCTCGGCGTCACTATGCTGGTCTTAAGGCTGAACATGTTTGTTTGGGTATTGGTCATCTTTGATCGAACTATTTTGTTGATAACATTGTACTACTGGTGGGGAAAAGGGCTCTATGTGCATTTGGGGAATCAGATCAGGTGAGAAATGAATGGTGTAGGTTTAAAGGAAATGAGCGTCTCACCGCCTATTCTTGACAAACAGAAGTAAAGAGGGTGACGTACTTGTTGTGTAGCCAGTGGTGGTCGCGGCGAAGGAGGATGCTGCTGGTGAGGTCGATGAGGCTGAGCCTGCCGGTGCCATTTGAGACTTCTCTGCCCATGTCTGCTTCAGCTGCTCTGAACGGCAACCGGGGCCTCCGACGCCCTCATGACCCCTGCTGACCTGCGGGCGAGAGAGGCACGGGGGGGTTAGCCGGGTCGGAGAGGTCAGGGGCGCACCGACACTCGGGGTCGAGCGGACTGACAGCGGGGGCTCTGGACGTCAGCAACTCTTTGAGATATCAGCGCGTCGGAGCAAAAAGAAAAAGTTGGGAGTGTGTATTTCTGGGACTGTGCGTGCATGTGGCCCATGAATAATTGATGAGCGCAGAGATGGGAGTGCGGCTGAGGCACCCCCCCCGCCAGCCTCGTAAAAAAAAAACCTTGCGCATTAGGAATTCAGGGAGCGGAGGGGGGAAGATGGCATTTCTCAGCTCAAAAATCCTCTGCCATTTGGTGGCACATGAATTGCAAATCGCCCGGCGAACAAGCTCTTATTTTCTGGCAAATTCCCCTCCAGCTGAACTGCAGCGCTATCTTTGGGTGGCATCTTTAAATGTGTTGTTTTGTTTGACCAGCAGTCCAAACCCCAAACTGCTTTAGTGTAGCGAGGCAACGATCTGACTGTTCAGGTCCCGATATCTGGGTCTCGGGTCGATACCGAGTACCGACCCGATAACCGTGTTTGATTAACAAGCTGTAGGCCTCGCTGTGTGGAAGTGACACCGATCACTCTTTCATATGGCTTCACTTAAACATTGTAACGAAACATCGATACAAATCCGGCTCTGTGTTGGGAGCAGCAGCCGGGGGCCTTGGCAGCGACGTGGCGTCATTTGGTGCTTTTAGCGGCCCTGACCAACCACGATCACCACGAGTGACCTAAACAGGACCGCTTAACGTTGAGTTCTCCGACTGCCGTTTGGCATTTCAGCAAATTTTGTGAGGGGGGGGGGGGGGGGGGGGGGAGAAAACGTCCTCGTCGGGCTGTCGCGTCTCTCCCTGGCGCTGGCAGACGGACGAGTGCGAGGCCCGAGGCAGGACTCATCCATCAATGTTGATGTCATTTCTATAATTACTTACATCTGGAGAGTACACAACCTAGGACACGCAGTTTGTGGGCGGTAATTGAGCACCGCGCGTTGGCGCTCTCTAGACAGCTTCCATCTTTCCCCCCTCTTATCGTTACCCTCCTGCTTCCCTCCTCTGGCGTGACGCGGGAGCGTCGTCTCGCTGCCGTGGCTCTGGATTTGCAAAAGCGCTGCCAAATTCGAGGCGCTGCGAATAAAAGCGCCGGCTAAATGTCTGAAGAAAATAGGGGAGGGGGGGGGGGGCAGCTCTGTGATCCAGTGCTGGTCCTGCAGCTATAAACGCACGCAGAGTGAAAAAGTTGTTCTGACAGCGTGAGTCCGGCCGTCGGCACTCCAGGTTTTATGACCGGAGCTGCTGAGCGGGCTTCGGGACTTCACACTGAGCCTCTGTGTGTGTGCGTGTGTGTGTGTGTGTGTGCGCAGGAGACTTGTCTTGCGAATGCTAATGTCAATGCACTGCAAAAAAAAAAGAAGTTTTGACAGATGCAGGGAAGCGTCTACATTTGATTGGTACTCAGCTGCTTAAAAACACACCTTAGGACGCACGCACACTCTCACACACACACACACACACACACGCTCTCACACACACACTCAGCATGTGAACCGGTGCGTCCTCCAGCACTGTGCTGTGGCTGAACAGGGAGTGGTTCATTGGTATTGCAGTCGCCGCAGAGCGCAGCAACCTTAAAGGAGGCTCCCTGAGGCGTCTTTCAGAGTTGCACCGCCCCTTAACGCCACCTTTTATCACTGTGCAACCTCTCTCTCTCTCTCTCACACACACACACACACACACTGATGCATCACACCTGAACGCAATACCAGCACAAACACATGAATGTGTCGAAACCCAGAGATGCTCAAGTAGACGGGGGGCAATGCAGGATACATAGAAATAAAAGTCGCACAAATCAAACGGAAGACAATAAGAAAACACGATTTGATCGACGCCGCACAGCCTCCGCTGCGTGCATGTTCTTGATGGAAATCAATTCTCAAAAAACAAAAACGCACAAAGGGGTCATGAGGGTGGCCGACAACTGAGCCGAGTTAATCATACACCGGGCTCTTAACGCTCGGCGGCGAGCTGATGAGAAATTTTTCAATCACGGCGAAGCCCACTGGTGATGGCACACATGCGCGCGCACACACACACACACACACACACGCACACACACGCACACGCACACACGGGAACAGGCGAGCAAGCACACTTCAACACACTTATTTTGCCCCTTCACTCTCTCCCTCTCTCTCCTGCAAAAGGGGTGACCTTTCCCTCCGCTCCGTTCTGCCCTGCGTGGATCGGCGCTCTTGTCCGGAGCTAAAAACGCGGCTCAACAGAAGTCGAGGACCCTCAATCCCTCCCTCCCTCCCTCTATCTGCTACTCCATCCCTAGCACGAGGGAGGGAGGGGGGGTAGCAGTCACCTTTCGAGAGCCTCTGAAGGATCAGGAAGCAAATCCGCCGTTGATTTCTAAGCGAGAAGTGGCTCGCACCTTGAAAAAAAAAAAAAGAATCACGCTGTATTGCCGTCGATGAGCTTTTTTTTGCTGTTACTGCGAGCGTCACATTAAAAAAATTGGGAAAGCGGAGCCTCAAACAGCTGTGATATTGTCTGCAGAGATGTAGAAAACTTGAACGGAGTATCGGGGGAAACAAAAGCAGCGACTCGAATACAAAAGGTGATGCCGTGGCTGAAGGGGGTCTGCAGCTCGGTGTCACCTCACCTGCTCCAGATTGGGGAGAAAACAAATACCACTCACGCTTCGGCTGAGTTCTGAAATCGTACATTTCCTAAACACAGGCTAACACAGCAAGTGATGCCACGCGTTTACATTTTTACGCAATTAATTGGAGTGGAATCGATGGAGCGCAGGACGCAAACTGATACAAATCAGACATCAAATAAACAGCTAATGAGCTCGCTGATGCCGGTTTGCACTCGTGACGCTGCGACGGAATTGATTTCGCCGTTTCGCTAAACTGAGTGACTAATCTCCCCTTTTTTCGAGCCATTCCTGCTAATTGCGAAGCGAGGCGAGCGCTGACAGGGGAGCTGTGTAATTGGACCTGAAAAAACGATAAGTGTAAAAGCGTATGAAATTATATCGCTTTCACATGCCGCTTGCCTCGATTTCCGAGGTGACCGAGGCGAGCGGCGGTTTTTAAGGAACTGCCTCTAATGGCTCAGACTGAACTCGCCGGAAAAAACAAACAGGCTCAAATGAGCCTCTAATTGCGCCTCTCGCTCTGCCTCCGGGTCGCATGAGGCTAGAGGCGCCGTCAGCTGGCATTAATAAATTAAATCCACAGCAGAGCGAAGGTAATCCATTACCTTTCCCACAGGAGAGATTCCAGGGAATATCAATCGAGGCAATTAGGGGTGGAACAATAAACACTGAAAAACTAACATGCAAGTCTAGCAGTTTTAATCTATGGATCCCTATGAGAGGAGAATAACTCAAAAAGCAAAAGAAAAGTCTGCCAGACTCATTAAAAGTCCATTTGCAGTCAACACCTGCAGAACAAACAGGGGAGCGCGAGAGAGAGAGAGAGAGAGAGAGCACGAGCTTGGCTGGAGAACAATGCGGAAGCGAAGCCTCTTATTGGCTGATCTCGGCTAATTATCCTCCGAATGAAAAGCAGAGGCAGCGTTGGCAAGCCGGGGCGAGGGGATTTGGGGAGCTCTGGCTCGGCGAAGCCGACACGCGGCCACCGATGACGGCTTCGCCGGATCTCACGGCCGAACACTCGCTTACTAGCTCGCTGCCATGCGATGGTATACAAGGGAGCAGAAAATGATTTTCTCATGGATTACCAAGAATACAATAAGCGCTCACCTAAGGCAGAAAAATCAATACGACAAAGACAATGTTGAAAAAGCAGAACTAAACAATAAACAAGAAATATGAAGATGAACAAATGAATAAAAAGCACGTGAGGTTGGAAGCTGCAGGACCTACCTGCCCCGGCAACTCTGCCCTCCATCCCTTCTGCTACTCAACCGTTTAGTTTCCATTGTACAGGAGGCACTATTTGCTGGAGAGGAGGCTGGAGTCGCCTCCCAGCTCGCTCCTCGGCAGCTCCCTGCTGCCTCCTGTTCGCCCGCTCGACTGAGTGAGAGCGGAACACGGGGAGAGGGGAGTGTAAAAAGGGAGAGGGTGAGGGAGAGTGGGTGTCACAAAGAGAGAGAGCGAGAGAGAGAGAGGGAAGGAGGGAGGGAGAGTGCTGCGCGAGCACAAGTCTACTTGCCACAACCCATCAAGCCAGCCAGCCTTGGAGACAGCGGCAAATCAACAGCTGGCCCCCGTGTGATGTCAGAGCCTCAACAGCCAGTCACGGCGGCCCGAGGCCGGCCGGCGCTACGGAGCGCCGACTGAACCAAAGTCACCGGCTAAATGGGGCTCTTCATTAGCCACTCTGCTTTAGGATGGAGGCGGGGGCAGGAGGAAGAGGAGGAAGAGGAGGAGGAAAGGGCAGCCAGGGACATGGGACGGATGGAAGGAGAACGAGAGGAAGATGAGCAAAAAACGGGGAGGGTGGGAGGTAGAGCGGTAAGAGGGAGGAAAAAAAAGACAAACGGGGGAGGAGGATGGGGGGACGGGATCGATGCGTCCGCGGCCAGCTAGGTGCTCAAAGACCAGGTGGAGAGTCGATGGGGAGGCGCTGGGCGCTGAGAGGCCGAGCTGTTCACTGGGCCACCTTCCCATTAAAGCTGGCACCCTGCTCCTCACACGCAAGGCTAATCCCACCGACTCAGAGAGAGAGAGCGAGAGAGAGAGAGAGAGACACCACCTGAAACACCCACCCATTACCCAGACAAGACGAGTAAAACACTGCAATAAAGACACTCGGCTTTCGGCAAATCTCACACAAGCTTTTTCCGCGGAGCAGCTAGAGAACAATGCGCTGACTGCAGTGAGGGAGGAGAGCAGCTGCTTGTGCACGATCAAAACCGCTCCACCTCCAGTTCACCAAAATCTGCCTTTAGACGATTTAACGGTGGGGGGGGGGGGGGGGTGAATCGGATCAAGCCCCCACCAGAATTCACGTGGCTTGTTTATGTCATTAAAGACCAAGAATTCGGTCTGTACGCGTAACAAAGACACACTCTGGAGATAATCTACGCACTTCCATCGCAAAGTGACTGACAGGCTGTCAAAGACGCTGGGGTTCGCAAGCAGGTCCTGTGTCCCCAAGTGGAGACCGCCACATCGTGATTGTGTTTTCTGTCCTTTCCGTCACTCAGGTCATTAACAGCGAACACGGTGGGCGTAAAAAAAAAAAGTTCCCGCTGTCACTTAGCAACCGGCACCGTTTCGCGACTCCCGTTCGTTACGCCGTGGCCTCTGATGAATTTATTTATCCCCCTTAATCTCGTGAAAAAAGGTTACCGATTGGACAAACAATTTACGGATCGGCGGATGAATTATTTAATGGCCCGGACCAAATATTATGGGAGCGGGAGAGATCCCCCCACCCTCCCTGGGAGGCGATGAATTATTTAGCCGTTGGGGCCCACATCTTGGGCGAAAGCTATTGCACAGCATCCTCAACCCCCCCCCTTTCAATATCTGATAATGTCATCAGCTCCAAATGCGCCCTAACCTGCGTAATGAACGGTCAACAGAGTGGCGGCGGGGTGAAAACGGTTATGGCAAACAATTATTAGCGTTTATTCTGAGCCTCTGGAGGGGTGCGACACCGAGGGCAGACAATCGCACGAGAATTAGAGCGAAGATTTTGTGTACTTTTTCTGTGACAAAAAAACCCCACATTTATCTGCATCACCACATCCCTCAAACACGAGGAAGTTCCACATTAGCCGACACGAAATGACGGTCACAACACGCAACGGCGGCATGTGCAGCGGCGGAGTCCGCCAGCCCCGGCAAAGATTAACGCATCATCTCTTTCCACTCTGCAGAACAGCAGCCGGAGGGACTGAGCCAGCATCCACTCTCCACCCACCAGGCTCCGCTGGTGCCTTCATGAAAACGATACCATCAGTGGTGGCAACCTGTAAACTCTCGGTGCCGTCTCTTATCAAGCCTACAGATGACAGTCGGGGTCAGTGCATCGGAATCACAGCCGGCGTGGGTCACTTAGTATACACGTGTATCAAAAATGAGTTGTTAGATGTATGATTTATGGTGCCTTCACGAACATAAATCTACTTCTAATCAGGTTTCAATGTCCACCTTTATAATCTCTCATGGAGATCTGCTCAACTACTGTATATGTCAATGTTAAGATGCTACTATATAAAAGGCATTATTTTTATTTTATTAATATTAAAACCATCAAATGTGTTGGTGGTTGATTGTGTGCAAAGCAGCACTACATCATTCTTTTTTTTAAAACTCATATTTACAATTAAATTTCATGCGACAAGCCTATTTTAGTGATAGATGCATTTTATGTCACTGCAGAAACACAATATTAACCGCCTTTTGCCCTTATTTGGTAAACTACTTAGCGTCATATGCCATTTATTAATACGTGGGCTTGATTAATTAGCGTGAGACTTGTTTCTCTATGTAGTCTTCCATCGACCATTAAAATGTCTCATTGACAAGCACGTATCTGCCACGAAGACCCCATTATGAGTGGCTTCATATCAGAAATAAGGTGTGCTGAATGAATGGAAAGAAAATGCATTTGATTAATCGTTTATAGCGATTTTGTCCGCTCGCTATTACACCGCGAGCTCGTGGCACCAGACTCCATTACAAATTTGGCCATTTTTATCGTTTCCTCGGTACCGTCGAAGCCACGAACCCCGGACAACATTTGACGTTTCAATCTGATAATTGACACACGTAACTAAAATTCGGCCGATAAGACATTTGCACAAGCAGCGTAACAGCTCAATGAAAGCTCAATGTATTGAAATGGCTAACCGTGAGTGCACACTGCTCGTTGCCGCATATTAGCAGCAGAGAAACACTCGTACCAGGCCTGAAAGTTATTGAATTACGCTTTATCATTCAACTGCTGCCATTTGCTTTTTTTCGGACGAACGCCGAATGTAAGAACGGTCGCATACATTTTGGAGACGGCGTTTTCTTGCGAGGTGTGTGCGTTTAGCCGAAGAGCAAAAGGCAACATTGTGAGCCACATTTGGCGTTGTGTCGTGTCTTGTGCTAAGCTAACGACCATTACGCTTAAAAACGGCTAAACACCGGGCGACCTGCGCTGTCCCGCAGTAGCACGAGAGATGTTTACTGGTAAGGAGCTCGTGTTACATGATTACAACAACCCGGTTAGACAAGACAAGATACTGCAGATATCTAATGTTGCCTTACCGCTTTGCTTTACAATCGGTGCTCAGCCGTCAACCAAGGGTGAAGTAGCTAGTGTTTGTGGCGGAGTGAAGGAGACACGGAGGAGTCGAGCAGCCTGGCAGTGCGTCAGATCCTCACGTCCGATACGTAGGGTGTTGGAAATAAGTCACGTCTCGTCGTTGCTGGTGTTGTGGCAGCACGCATGCTCGCGGTTTGTTTGACAATTTCGTCATTTTTTGCACATATCATTGAACATTGACGCCTTTCATTGTTTTATGTGATTTGTGATGACATTAGTTCGTAAAGTGCAAGGAAGTTGCATTGACTACTCAGCGTTGACTGACTGCGTGCTGCCCCGGTGGTTTAAACCGAGTGAACCTTACATTTCCCGCGAAACTTTTTTTAGTGATTCAGTTCAGTCCGCTGTTTCATTAACAACTATATTGCTGCGCTTCTCTGCACCGTCTCACCGGGTAGGCAAACCACGCATACACCAACAAAAGATATTTAGCTTTACCAGCACACTACTTTTACGTGTATTGTTAAGTGACCGAGTACTGCTCCTGAGTCACGAGGCATGTGTCTGTCTGGCTCTGCTTAGAGCAGCACGTGACATGTAGCTATAGCACACATTACGTAAAAGCAGAGCATTTATGTTAGCTTGCTAGTTTCCTCCTCTCTACACATCTAACGGTACGTGTTTTCATCTCGCATGGTAGCTAGGTACGAGAGTCAAATACAACATGAATGCGTATCCGGTATATAAAATAATGAATCTGTGGGTTTAAGTACGAGTGGTGCTTTTATTTCTATAGGCACGTTTGTTTACTTCCGGTTTGAGTTGCTAGCTCCAGTGCCATGCGCTACAACCTGACTTCTTTAGGTGGTTATAACTTTTGCATACTTAAGTGAGTATTAAGTAGATGTTTTCCCCTAAACTGGCAACTTGTTCTTTCGGTCCGCTAATACATCGCTGATTTATTTAAGTTTAAATATTTTAAATAAAGGTATATAAAGTTTAAAAGGTATATGGTGGTTTTGGTTGATAATTAACTATTAAATATAATTTGTGTTTTTTGCAATTACATGGAATTATAAATGTATTCTTATTATTTTGAGGTATATTAAGTGCGTAATACACTAAACATAGGACTTTTTTCATTTACTGTAGCCACAGCTTGTTTCTCTGACTTCTATCCGAATGCTGTTGTTACTGGGGAGTTGTTACTATTTCAGACACAAGATTCGTGTGGTTGTCGGTGTACGCTCACCAATATCTGTAGCTAAATAACAAAAGCAGAAACGTCAGCCCGGACAGACCAGGACAGCCAGCGCCAGCTAAAGTGAGGTAACACTAAAAATATGCTGTTGTAACCGGGGGCTGCTGAGACGGGGGACTTTTACCATCTCGGACCGTCTTTGTCCACCGCACTGCGTCACCCAGCTTCTAAAAATGGCATTCCTGTCAGTGCTGGTTGGCAGCAGAGGAATGCTTATTACCATTTTTATAAAACATGTTTAAATCAACCACAAATACGGCAAACAAAAGGGTTCTTTAATGTCTAATAGATGCTCTACATTCATTTGTACAACTTAGTTCACCAATGTTTTTTCCCCTCCTGCTTCAAACCAGGGTCCAGGAAACGGATGAGACTGTGCGAATGGAGATGGACGATAACGACCTACAGAGCTCTTGCTGTGACACAAGATGGTCACAGCAACTGTCGGGCCTTCCTAGCAAGCTCCTGCGGCGCCTGATGCCTTTCCAAAGGGAGGGAGTGGAGTTTGCTCTAGCCAGGAACGGACGGTGAGCACTCGGTCACGTCAAGGCCTCATTGTTCGGAAGCCAAGTAGCGTAGGTTCTCATTTTTTAAAGGTGGTTTTAAAACGAAAGGTCAGCTTGTCAAATCAGTAATAACATGACAAGGAAGACGCATGGTGTTGAGAACATGTCGGGCGCTGATATGTTTCGATGTTTCACTTCCTGAGGAGGAAAATACAGCAAAACATTTTCCTCTCTTGTGCTGCACCAGTGTGTGATTTTGTCTAATAGGGTGGCATGTTTAGATGGATCATTTGCCGAATGGAGCTTCCAAACAGGCAGTCCCACCCCAACCTCTAGTGCAATCAGGAAACTCTCATTTCCAGCCCAGCTCCAAAAACAGTGTGATGATGGCCCACGATGCAAGTACATCGTTAAGAATGTAGGAGTCTTAAGTGGTCTTTAAGTCCGTAAGTGTTGAGCATCAGCTGCAGGACCCGAAGAGGACCCCCCCCCGCTTACGACCAGTCGATGTGCGCTCGGGCTCTCGGTGAAGGTCAGCGCAGGGGGAGCCAATCTGAGCGCCGCCGCCACGATGCGGAGCGCCCGTTATTGATCCGGAGAACACTGGGAGGCGCTGCTTTGTTACACGGGTGGGTCAGAAGTCAATTGGCTCTTGGCGCACCGTGTGGACGGCCACCTCGGCCAATTGGCACCAGTATGTGACAGGGAGCAGCGACGCTTCTCCCCGGAGAGGAGCAGAAGTGGCATTAGCGCCAGGCGTTCTAGGTAGAGAGGGAGCCTGGAGGCAGAATGACCACACGATGCAAATTTGTTTGTTTACATTCTACCCGTAGCTACGGTTACTAAGCTCTGATTGGGCAATCGCTGTTTAGGGGAGGGGTTTAGCAAACAGTCGATTTGTTACCCGAGCCCGTCTTTACCATGAACGTTGTTTTGCTCTCACTGACCATGTCACATTTTCTACAATAAGGGCAAAGTGAGCTGTACCCAGCATGCCGTTCAGCGGTGTAACCGTTAATATGGTAGCGCGCGACGGAGAGCGAACTGTACCCAGCATGCTTTTCAACGTTGTAACACTTAATATTGTTGCGTGCCGCGCAAAGCGAGCTGAACCCAACATGCCTGTCGGTTGTTTAACAGTTAATATTGTAGGGAGCGACGCCAAGCGAGCGCTACCCAGCATGCCGTTCAGTAGTTTAACAGTTAATGGGCGTTCCCCCTCAATACACTACACAGTGTATACGTAACACACAACTAATGAAGTTGATTGGATGAACGGTTGTCGAGAAGATCGAAGGGCATATGTACATATATAGATGTATACATGTATACATATTTAAATATACATACTGGCAGATACTTCTTCCATTTTAAGTTTAGTGTGAGAAGATACAGTGACTAGGAAGTTGGAGTGCAGCGTTTTAAGCCTGCAGTGCGGCACCAACAAACACACAGACGGTAAAGAAGATTACAAGCTAAAAAATTTCATTTTATTGACAGTCATCTTGATCTTTCTATGTATTTGTGGCACCCTGCTGTTCTTTATTTGCTCACTCAATATCCTTGAAAAGAGCCTCAAATTAAAGCGGCAGTGCCTTTTTTTACTTTCACCGACACTAAACAGAGACTCATTGCAGAAGAGGCAGAAACTCTACCTGCATTAGGCTGAGCGGACCAGAGTGCAATGCGGCTGCAGAGATGTAGGATACCACTACCTGAGGAGGAACTAGTCGAAGGCAGGCTGACAGACAAAAAAATGACACGAACGGCTTCATTATAATGAATAACTCCTGAAATGCAACGAACATCAAAGATTGATGTCGGATATCTAACAGCGTGGGAGGATCCGTGGGCGGATTTTTTTTCCCGTATCAAAAATAAAAAAATCTCATAGTCGTCGTGTCTTTTCATACCAAGAGCGCCGAACCCCAAAAAATCACATCAGACGCCGTCGCAATTCAAATACTTATGGAGCGCGCCGGTCTGTGTGGGACGACGAGTGAGCTTTATGGAGTTAGATGAGGGATAATGCGGGGAGAGTTGTGGCTCAGAGTGGCAATAAAAACCCTTGAGATGTGGTTGATTGTGTTGTTTGGAAAGTTGGGCAGAAGTGTGCCGTCAGACCGCTGACATCTGCATGTATTCGGCTATCCGAAAACATCCGTTTACCCAGGGTGCATCTGTGGAATGCAGCACCGTACACCAGATATCGAAGAAAACATCAATTTGGAGTAAAAGTACATTAATTTAAGGCCTTTTGGTCACTTCCAAGGTGTCGACTGCAGCTGGTGTCCGCCCTGCTCTGACTTGTCCGGCGTATTGCAAGCGACTGTCCGTGCTTTTATTGAATAAGGCCCGCTCTGCTGACGTGAGAGGAGATCGATATGAAGTCTGTGTCCTCTCTCCCTGCCACGGCCAAACACCTGAGAGAAGTCCTTTTCCAGAGATTTGTTCTCTGCGTGTTCTCACGCCCATGAGTATTTGTCATAATATAGAGTACTGTACACAGAGTTCGACCATAAAATCATTTGGGCGATTCAGCCGCGCAGTGCTGTGCTGTTACAACACTGGGAAGTACAATTGGGCTTATTCCCAGGGTCCAACGGTTCTACATTGGGTCGCTTTTTTACGGCCTTTTAACAGTTTATTCCATGTCGTTGATTCAGTCAGTCTGCCTGAACAAATAAGTGGAAATAATTTCTTATTAAAGGGGCCATTTTTTTTCAAGCACATCCATAAATTTGTGAGAGACAGAAGGCTCGGTATCATCTTTAAAGTAAAACAGTGTCTCAGTTACTGTATTTAAGTTGCTGTAAATTCCATTTCCTCCTCATTAAGCACGACGTTTGCACACTGTACGTCCTACTGTAATAAATACAGGACGTGGATTATAGTTACATCGCAAAAGAAAGTATCAAGGCTCATCTGAGGCCTTAATGTAAGGGAGTAGTCACGGAACACCTGTCTGTTCACCGCGCATGGTGAGACTTCTTGCTAACGTCAGCTAGCATTAGCCACAATAAGCTACTGGTCAACCCAGACCAGGTGAGACTGAATCAGCAGAACTCCTGAGAACCACATGATATTTCGGGTGCTCCTTTATGGATGCATGCTCACGGACCTGTCGTGGTTTGAGGTGGCTCACATTTTCTTAAAACACTGCTTATTGCCTGTCGGGTACTGCCATTAGCCTCACTGCTCTTAGCTGCCTCCCGACCGGTAAAGGATGATAAATAACCAGTGTGATAAAACTTTTTTTGTCTATTTTAAGCACCAGTGACACAATTAGATTAGATTTGGGTGTGCTTAAGTTCGGAAAAATAACAGAACTTATCAGCAAAACACGAGTTGTGCATTGCCCCATATAGCTGCGGTTTAAACTTTTCCTTTTAAAGTCACACACACACACTATCGAACCATCCTCCATCTACTGCTAGTTAAAAAGGCCAACCTTTTTTTTCCCCCTCTAAAAGGCTGCGTCGGTTTGAAGTTCATTTACAATATCCCGCCAAAGTGCACTCTGAACCGAGCGTGCCACGCTGTAAAGAAACAACTTCCAGTCGGCCTTTTGTGCAGCGGTCCAACACTGACTACTGCACATACTGGGCCGGGAGATTGGGGTGAGACAGCTGGGAGGGGGAGGGGGGGCACGCAACACAATCACCGTGCGGAGGGTCAAAATCATCGTAGCAGGGGGGGGGGGGGGGGTACCGTTTCCTGACACTTTGGGGCTTGTGGGTTTCAGAGATAACATTAGAAAGACGGGGCCGCGCCGTCGTCAGGCAACGGCGCCGCAGCATCCTCGCGCTCTCAAACCGTCAAGACGACACTCAGGTTATTTAAAGGAGGATGATTAATGTGTTGGGAAATGGCAAGCACCTGCCCCAGCCGCACTGCCTCCAGTGTGTGTGTCTGTGTGTGTGTGTCTGTGTATTTTTGCTTCTTTTCATTTTTTTTTTCTTCAAAAGTCTTTTGTGTGCATTTTTTCACACACGTACTGTTTTCTGTGTGCGCATTGCGCTGACTGGGCCGGTGTGCTGGCAATTAGAAAAACCACCAGTGGCAAGGTGCACATTAATCATGTTCCTCAGCTGAAAGAGAGAAATGGGGCGGAGATGGGGGCGGAGGAGAGAATAATGAGAGAGCGTGTCTGAGGTATTCAGAGCCGTCGCGCCGTTTGCTCCCGACATGGTGTTAGAAGCGTTTATGAATACGCAAGGTTGTGACAAAAGGCCCCCACGAATCCACCGGGCAGAGAGAACCAGAGGTTGATCTATCGGTGCTTCCGCCACAGCAGGGGCACAACTTCAGCCAAGGACTGTGTCGTGCTTTCATTGTTCCCTTTATCATAAATGTGGGGGGGGGGGGGGGGGGGGGACTAGCTGGCTGTTGTGTGGTTGGCCAAGAAAGAGCCATATCAGACACAGGTGAGCTGTCGCTTTTATCCAAGTTTAAGGTTCTGTTGGTCTTAGACATGTGAAATATAAGATGGATTTAGGCCAAATAGTCCTCAAACACGTCGTCATTGTTCAGTCACTGATGTAAGATGCTGTCAAGGCTACAGCAGCCACACCATGTGCTGAAATGCTTCTCCTATGATATTAAAACTCACTCCCTCACTGCAACGGGTATTTTGACATTAGCCGTTTGGGATGTTGGACCGTGAAACTGCTCACACAGCAAGACTGGATATACAACAACAACAAAAAAAAGAACAGGATGTCTGACGTCGATCAATTCTAAAATAGGCGTGTTGTAGGCTGAATTTCTGCTGAAGTGGTGAATTGCTGAAGTGAACTTTCATTCAAATTTACATAAATAAGTTCTTGATTTTATTTATTTTTACTTTTTAATGGAAGACTTTAAGTCAGGTAATGTCTGGACGAGGTCACCGACAAATACCCTCTCCAAACGGCCGATGCTGTAGTGCCTTTGAGCAAAGCCCTCATGCTGTTTTTTACATGTAAGCAATAGACGACGTCTCTTTATAGCAACCTGATGACCGATTGTCTCTCTTTGCTTCTGTCTTGCAGATGTATGATCGCTGATGAGGTAAGCACACCACAACGCTGGCTCAGGAAATCTATTTTCCCAGGAACAACTACCAAAAAAAATAAATAAAAAATGAGGCTGGGACTTCGCTGCACGCTTTCCAAATTCATTTGTCATCCCGGCGCAGCGCTCCCACGTGCCTAATCGCTTTTGACACCAGAATCATTCTGAGACCTTATTACTCTCGGCCGTCGCATGCAATTTGCCGCAGAGTTGGCGTCGCGTAATTGACTTGTTTTTCTCTCCCCGGTTTTGGTCGGCCCAGATGGGTCTTGGGAAGACGGTGCAGGCCATCGCCGTGGCGTACGCCTTCCGCCAGGAGTGGCCCCTCCTGGTGGTGGTGCCCTCGTCCCTGAAGTATCTCTGGATAGAGGAGCTGGAGCGGTGGATCCCCGAGCTGCAGCCTGGAGACATCAACCTGGTGGAGAACAAGAGCGACACAATGTAGGTCGTCACCAACACTCTCTTGTTTTAGCTCTGTTTTTAGTCTCCACCATCTCCGGAGAGAAATATCCGACTCTTCAATATTCACATTTGAGAAGCTGAAACTAGTAAATATTTTGCATTTTATTTACTTAAAAAAGTAACTATGTATCAACTGTACATTTGAAGTAATTCTGGTCAAAACCCTCCATGATATCAAGCAGATAGGGACCCACTTTGCACGTTTATGCCCCACAGTCTTGTGCCCAGGATATCTCTAAACGGAGCACATAATCCCGTGGATTATGTTCATCATACGCAGGATTATGTCAGTGAGAGGTCACAGCCCCGATTTGAACTTAAGTGGAAGTTGCGGCGGTGTCCCTTCGGTTCCGACACATACGCCAAGCGATGGTAATACTCTCAAAGCAGTGGGACGAATATAGATACATATGTCATGTTACCTCAGGTGGGGCACGTTAGCTGCCGATCAACATCCTGCAAGACAACCTGAGAGGAAACAGACACAGACCCCTGGTGGAAGGGAGGGGTCATCACAATATATATATATATATATATATATATATATATATATATATATATATGTATGAACACACTCGGTCACACACACGCAGCGTGAAGGACGGAGAAGTCGCGACTGACAATTTAATCTCAAAGTGTCCTCCGGTGTCGGGAGTTGGCGGGGGCCCGGCGTTTGACAGCGCTGACAGACAAACCATGTCAACGCCAGCGTCTGCAATATTGAACAAGAGCTGACATTTTTTTCTCCAATGCTGAAGGGGGGGGGGAGAGAAAAAATGCTGCGGTGGAGGAATGTGTCTATTTTTTACTCGGCTGTTCGTATTGATTCGGGTTTGCCGTGGACTCGTACTTTCATTATCGTCTCAACTTTCCCCTAGTTCCCCCGAGTGTTTTTAGGTTTTTTTTCCGAAAAATTTTGAATGAAACAAACTTTCTGTATCTGTGAGAAAAAAAAAACCCCTCTCCACCTCGCATCACAGACGAGGCGCAAAAAGAAGTTGTGAAAGCCTTCTGGGGGAAAAAACGTGTCCTTGAACCGGGACGTGTTAATGACTGTACGGCGAGGCAAGAGGGGAAATTATGCAGCACCTCCTCCCAGTATTGTGACTCACTTGTTCTTCTGTAGAACATGAATGGCCCCTCAGGTTTATTTCAGCATTGTGTGTGTGTGTGTGTGTGTGTGTGCGGTGAAGACAAAGAATTCGAAGCTGACAGATGCTGGGAAGGTTTTTGAAATTCTCTGAGATTCTCATTGAGTTCCATTGCAGCCGAATGCCACCGCTGTGTTTGTTTGTTTATCCGCGTAACTGCGTGTTTGTGTTCGGGGCCTGTGCATGAAAAATACCAATACAGCCCAGGAATGGATTTCTTTACCGCCAGTTTGTTCCCGGCCGTGTCCGTGTGTGTGTGTGTGTGTCTTCCTTTGTGTGCAGTAACATTTATCAAGTCCACACACACGCACACACCCTATTTAAATAGTCTGGTTTACCTTGAGGGCTCGGTCAATACGCACTGGAGCAGGTGTTGAGTTTGTATTTAGCTCTGCGTGTTAACACACATTTGTCAATGTTAAAGATGACTCCAGTGTGAAGGATGAGGCTGGCCGATGTTCTATAACATGCGTTGTGTGCGTGTCAAAGCTGGATGTGTCTTCTTCCCTCTGCACCACAGAGCTCCCTTTGTTGTCTGTTTAAAACTATTAAAAACACATCGGTGAGCCACACTGTGGCACCGGGTGACACGTTTCTTCGCTACAATTGGACTGTTGGTCGGACAAAACAATTGATTTTACGTCTTTGAGTGTGTGTGTGTGTGTGTGTGTGTGTGTCGTTGTTCCTCCAGGGGTATCGGCAGCAGTAAGGTGACGGTCCTGGGCTACGGCCTGCTCACCACGGACGCGCGCCACCTGGTGGAGGCTCTGAGCAGGCAGCGGTTCGCCGTGGTCGTGGTGGACGAGTCGCACTACCTCAAATCCAGGAGCGCGGCGCGGACCAAGATCCTGTCGCCCCTCATTCAGGCCGCCAAGCGGGCCATCCTTCTCACCGGCACCCCGGCCCTGGGTCGGCCTGAAGAGGTAATGAAATCTGCTCGAATGATTAGAGTTGGAGAAATGACGAACCCTAATGATGGGAAAGAATACAAATTGAAGTGGAGTGAGCTTTTAGTCGTTTTTTTTTCTCCTTCCAGTTTCAAAAGTGCTGATTCTTAACCCAGACTCGTGAAGAGACATTACAGGGCCACAGAGGTAACTCGGGGCTCATCTCTGGCTCCTCACAAAGATGCTTCTCAATACGGCGCAGGTAGATCGCCATGGCAACTTGCTCCGGAGCAGATTCCGACACTCAAAAAAGCCAATTAACTCTCCCCGGCATCACTTATCCTCGAGGATCCCGCGGTCTTATTTCAATAACCTTTTCTTGCAAGAACTTCATTTGCAAAGGCCGATATGAACAAGACACTGCGCTGCAATAAATGAGACGAGTAATAAAAAGAGGCGCACGGGGTGGGAGTAAGGGGGGGGGGGGGGGCTATTGAATTTAGAGACAATAAGAAGGGCTGTTCACAGGACAACGGTGTTTGGAGAGCGCCGGAGCCATTCCCCATCTCCATAATGATTTATTATATCATTTTTATATATGATACATCGAAGCAGTGGGTTGCAGCCGTATTCCATCACAGCAGGACGACGTGAATGGAAAATCTTTTCACGGCCTCATCGTGAAGAGACAATACGGCATCAATAAGACGTACTGTATGTGCACCGTGCCCTAATGACGGGGCACTGATACGGCCCTGTGCTGAGGCTTTTTACGCTGTCTCTACTTTCCCTCCAGTCATCCTCTCCGGCCCCGGGAGCAGCATTCATTCGGGCTCTTACGGTGTTGCTCGTAAGCTTATTATGTTGGCTGTAGTTAATAATGTGGTGTTAAGTCGTCAATTTATTTACAAATTATGCAGTTGATTTGAAAAATAATGGTCATTTCTTTGCCACATAATTGATTATTCATAACCTGCATAATCTGAATATCTGTGTTGTACATTGAAAGTACGACAACTTTATGTATGCAGAATGTTTAACAGTCTCACAAAGGGCTTCACAGATATTTATAAATGATAAATCATTGAAAGAATAATACTCAGCAGAAACCCAGCAGAGGCAAGATGACGACAGTAGTTAGAGGCCCTACAAATATCTGTATTTATCTGTAAAATTAAATATTCATGACAAAATGTATATAATTTCGAATAGCAATAATTCATGTTAGTGTTGGGGAAAAATCATCCATGGTTATTCGTCTTTTAAGAGTTTTTAACAGTCAAAAACTAATCTGCTTCATCAGGACTGTGTCGCTTAATCCTGATTGGCGCACGGAAGTAAGTGACATCACCTTTTTTCCCCCCAACTGAGACACGCTCAACTCGCACAGTGAGAGAATCACACCGACCAAGCAGCTCAGACGGAAACTTCCTTTCTATACTCCAACGGGAGAGAATCAGGGACTATTTTCAGCTGCGGATTTTAATACACATTTCTAAAGTTTCTAAAGTTATGTGTTTGGTCACACTCTGGTACGTGTGAAGTCAGAATCTGAGTGGTGTGAGACCATGACGAATATTTCATTAATTATAAAAAGCAATGATTGCAACAAATGAATTTAAAATATAACACAATCTCAAACAGACTGGGAGCAAATGTAAAGCTAAATCTGGTGCTGTTTGGTCACATTTGTTAGTTTTGTCCCTGTTGTGTTAAAGACAACTAACCGAGTGACGGAGCTGATCACCGGCTACATTACTACTCTGACAACATAGGCTTTGTGTTGACTACTTTTAAGTATCTTATGTGAGACGGGACTCAGACCCCTCTGTCATCAAACTGCCACGTCGCTGTGAGGAAAACTTAATTATTGCTTCAACTCGATCGCGATAATTAACTGAGACCCAGGCAGCTAATTAATTCCAGAAATGGAGCGATGTTGGTGCTTGTAAGAAATCTGGAGAAGGCGTGTGCGTGTGAGATACATGCCATCCTGTCTTTGCCATCGCCTTGCCCCGCAGTGTTGAGGTTAGTTTTTTTTTTTTTCTAGATATCATCTCTCTCCCTCTCCCTGCCACTAGAATCTGAAACCGAATATAACATTTTATATCATCCGCAGTATCAACCTGATAAGCCCTGTCCCTGCCTCTGTGCCAGTCTCCCCGCTGCCGTCATTACTCACTGGTGGCTCTGACATCGAGTTAGCGCACGGCTCAGGGCACGCTGCACCGTTCACGATGTGCCCTCATTCCGCCCACCTATGATATCAACAGTGTGAGGGCAGAGGGGGGGGGGGAGATGCAAAGTTCCTGTTGAACAAGCGCTGAATTTAGAACAGCACTCGCACTGTGTGGCTGATCGCCTCACCGATGATTGCCTGTCATCGCTTCACAAATTGCTGCAAATATGCCATACGTTAACGCTGGAGACGGAACAGCTTGTCATTCTCTCTTTTTTTTTTTTTTTTTAATGATGCAAAGATCTTTTTGATGACTTTCTATTTCTCCATATTTCATTTTCAAATCAGTTTCCTTTTATTTTGCGCCTTATCTGACTGCGCTGGCGATTTGACCTGGTTAGTTGGCTGCAGACGCAAATAAACCGTCGCACAACGCATGGCTGGTAAACTAGGCGAAGGACAGCATGACACTAATCATGCACACATTGCACACAAGATGCACTTCATGACAGTAGACTAATCGTGAGCGCAGGTAAGGTCTGTGATTAAAGCACCCCCGAAAAAAGCTCTCTGTACTTTGAGTTATTGCGTGCGGCTTTCAGAAAGTAAAAGGTGAGAAGTTCTGGTTGCTAAAATAGCGTGCCGTTTCGCTGCTAAACTTAGCAGCTGTGGTATGAGAATGGTGAAATTTATACAAGATATTGTGCTAAAATACCTTTTTCCAAAGTAAAAGTTATCATTGTTAGCATTTAGGGACATACAGTACACTTATTCACTTTTTTACCGAGAGTTAGCTAGATGGGAAGATTGATACCGCTTGCTCGCTAAATACCAAGCTACTGCCAGCAGCTGCTTAGCTTAGCTGAGTTTAGCTTTTTTTTTGATAAACTCATTGAATTATTTGTCTGTGACATGAAACGTAGTAACGGTAGAGAAAATTGAGAAGAGTCACAAACTGACTTTGCTGAGTTTCGGACTCTCAATGAGTCGGCGTTAGTCATGTCAGTTAGCAGCATTTAGCTAAAGTTAGCAAACAGCTACAACAAGCTACGTGACAATTAAGGGATAATCGTGATTGCTAAAACAGTGTAACATTAGCTTAAGAAGAGACAAGTGATGAAGTTAGTTTATAATATCAGTTATACAGTAACATTTACATACATTTAAAAAGAAAAGGAAGTAAATATTATCAGATAAAAATATACTGGAGATTGAGATATTACAGATAAAAGGAGGTTAATTCAAAAATGGGACGCAGCAATATTATCACACATTCTCCATGGCTTGTCCCAAGTCTCTGTCTCTCTTCCCCAACACACACACACACACACAAAGTCTGCAATGGTTTAGCACAGAGCACCTATTAAGGGCCTTTTTCCTGTCTGTGGTTCACAGCTTTTCATGCAGATTGATGCCCTCTACCCCAAGAGGCTCGGAACCTGGACTGACTACGCCAAGAAATACTGCAACGGCCATTACAGGTGGGTCTTCATCACACGCACAAGCTAACGTGCAACTCGTACACATCGCGCCACTTATTTGTAGTGTAGCTTAATGCTACTATACATGTGACATGCTACTTGTTTGACATTTTGGTAAACGCGCTAATTCACCTTCTTGCCGAGAGTCAGCTGTGAAGGTAACTCTAATTGTGTCGCAAGAGCCGGGAATCCGTTAGCTTAGCGTAACGTAGCATAGAGACTGGAAGCAGCGGGTAAGCAGCTAGCCTGGCTCTGTCAAAAAACACCTACCAGCATTGCTAATGTGTTGAAACGACAAGTTGAGGTATTACAGGGTGAATTTGACAAATCTAGGCTCGCTGCCTCAAGTGTTTACGCTAAGCTAAGCCAGGCTAAGCTAACTGGCTCCAGCTTCATATTTAGTGGTATTTTATTTAACTCTCGCCAGACCCCGACCGAAGCCAAGCGTTAAAATGCCAACTGGCTGCCACTTGCCTGTGACGATCAGTTACACGTGTGAACACACACATCAAATGCATTGTTTTGGATGTCCATCACAGTCGGGCAGCTCTGCTTTGGATGGGCCCGCCGGCATTAGTGACAACACTTTGTATCTAATAGCACTCGGTGTGGCTGGGGGGGGACGCCGCTCTGGGCCACATCAGCACATTCACACGAAAGATCGAGCGCGCGCACACACACGGGCGCAAAGCAGAGTCACGTCAGGCAAAGTCTTCCTGTTCCCTTCATCATAGTGACGTTATTGTGGGAGGGAGAAAAGTAGCTGCACAGCTGTGGAGTTGCTGGTTCAAATCCCCTCTCAGCAAACCAGAAGCAGAAACATTCTTTCACTTCCCCTTCCCTCAGAAACTACACGTTTAGATGCAGAAGTGTGAAACAGCGCATTTTGGCAGTGGCTTGTTAAGTCTGTCCACACTTCCATCCAATATGGCAGATGACCAGCCTTTGTATGGAGGGCCAGTTCTATTCTAAAAAAAAATCCGCCTGGCAGATAGATTGCAAAAGTTGCCAGGCGAGTTTTGGGATAAACCTGCTGCCGTGGCCATTAGACAAAATAGTTTGCTGCTCTGCAAAGTTGCCCTCAAGCAAAAAAACTGATTCCCCCCCCCAACGACTGCTCCAGCGGTACACGATGGAAGGCTGCTGCAGAGCCGGGCAGCTCCCAGGTGGGTATGTTTTAAATGTGTTTAACTACTCCTTCAGGGCATTGCCGTAAATAACTATGCTTTCTTAGGACGTTTCTCTCGGTTTTCGCAATATATAAAATGCATCTGCAGCCACAGCTTCGCCTCTCTTTTTATTTTCTTTTTTCTCTCACAGGTACTTCGGGTCGCGCAGGCAGTGGGACTGTCGCGGGGCGTCCAACCTGGAGGAGCTGCACCGGCGGCTGAGCGAGGTCATGATCCGCCGTCTCAAGGCCGAGGTGCTCAAGCAGCTGCCCCCCAAAGTCCGCCAGCGGATCCCCTTCGACCTGCCGAAGGAGGCCACAAAGGTACATGTCAGACGACAACATGTGGCCTTTTGTCGGACATCCAATCACTTTGCCCATGTCGTTATTTTCTAGGGCTGCAGCTAACCATTGTTTTCATTCCAGAGCAATCACGAGTCGATAGTTTTGTGTGAATGTCAGATAATAATTAGGTGCCGCTCGTAATTTCCCAGAGCCCAAGGTGACATTATCAAATGTCCAGCTTGAGAAACGGCTCAAACCATTAATTAACCATGAAGATAGCTCCCAAATAATTTTCCTGTTGATGGACCGAATGATTAATCGCTCAAGCTCCAACGTTTACACACATGCCCGACGCAAATTACAAAAGCGTTGAGTCTAAACATCCAGTCGCGTGTCGCGTCTCGATGGATGCGGCAGATTCACGCTGTGAGGTGAAATTAAATTCTGTTATCTCCGGGTTTATGTATTTCTCAGCACACGGGGAGTGATTATATATGATATATATACAAACGACACTCTCCTGCTCATCAGCTGTTTATTTATTTATTTTGCTGCTTTAACTTTTGTTCGAATTTTGGAAATGTCGCTTTTTTTTACTACTTTCATCGTGGTATGCTCTGATGAAGGTCCTTTTTAGAACGAAAGCTAAAAAATAAAGTGTTCTCTGCATAGATTTAAGTGTGCGGACATCTATTCTACCGGCATCACTTTCATCACGAGTTGCCAATTTACGTGCTTTTCTGACTTTATCTGCATATTCCAGCACGGCATCTTCTGCACTTCTGTTGCTGGGAAGATTCTCTCCAACACTCCTGTATCTGTCACATAGCAGATCCCTTATAAAAGCTGACGATGTAAAATACTGTATAATATTCTCTCGTCCATTTCCAGGCCTTTCGCCTCCCCTCGACTGCCTCCAGTCTCAAGTCATAAACCGCTCCGAGAGACATCTTTTAGCATCTGACTCCATGTCAGAGCGTTCCCTCTTTATTTCTGTTACAGTGTAGGGCTGCTCTGATGACACCTTGCTGGCAGCTGTATTAATATTGTTTACATATTTTTGGGGGGGTATTTTCAGCATTAACAAAAAAATGTAACATATATATATGTATTCGAATGGTCCTCTTCACATAGTGCACCATGTTGCACCGCCACGTTCTACAGTAGCCCAGAACGGACAAATCAAACACAGACATTTTTGCGTTTTTCTTTACGTTACTTGAAGGCCACCGTAGTTCTCTACACGTTTATAAATGGAGCAGTGAGCGAAGCAAAGTGAATAGTGTCCCCGAAAAAGGGACAAAGCTTCTACTCTACATTTGCTGCTTTTCTCACTTAATATCATCATAAACTCCATATATTTAGATTTTTGATTGTTGGTTGGACAAAGCAAGCAATTCAAAGACGTCGTCTTAGGCTGTGGGAAGTTACGGCAATTATTTTTACTATTTTCTGACCGGTATTTGTCCGCTGAGAAGAATAGACGGCCATTTTACCCTCCCAGCTAAATGGACTGGTTTTTAAGAGATGAGAAAGGGAGATGTGAAGTGGCCAGTCCCCCCCAAAGCGACGGCCATTGTGCCTCCTCCACGAGAAATGGAAAAATATGAACAATATGAAGCATAAAAAGGTCCTTTGAAGCCCAGTTTTGCCAGCCGACGATATCTAATGTACACCAGCACCACTCGCCAGTACAGCCTCGTTCCCCCCGTCTCATTTTACTCCCTCATGACGGCTTTTATCTTCCACAGCAGACACTTTTTATGCCCCTCCTGCCCTTTACGTTTTCAGCCCTCGCCTTTTGTCAGTGTTAGTCGAGTGAATATCATCAAGGGTGGATTGTTTAGCCACTCAGGTTTTTTCTCTCTCTCCCCCCAGCAGATTACAAAGCTTTTTTTTTTTTTTAATTAGAAATAAACATTGAGAGACAGTCCAAGCCGTGTTCGCGCAGGTGCTGCCGAGTGAAACATCTGAGGGCATGAAAGAAACGCGGCTTTTCGGTCGCGCACAAAATTAATAAAAAATTCAGTTGTGAAACTTCACAAAAAGCATCCATTACGGGCGCATTAATAAGGCTTCTCACTCTTTTCTCCCCCCACCTCGCTCACTCATCACCCTCCCCTGTATGTATGTGCTTAATCACGCGCGGACCACCTCTTCCCTCAGCCCGCCATATGGCTTCACAGTTTCCGCGTCGTTTGTTATGCAGCGCTTCGAGGACGTGTTCGTCGCCGTTTGCTGAAAATGTGTGAAAAGGGAAGAAAAACACATTTTCAGCCTGAATTCAGGCAGATGAGTTGTGGACAAAAGGCGCAAAAGAACCTGAAATGACAAAGTCAAGGCGGCTCTTCTGAAGCACTTTAGATTATAGACACGCAGCAGATAGCAGTCATTCCATGAAAATGGAAGCAAACCCAATCTTTGAATACGGCGTGCTGCTTTTCTTGTCACATTCCAACATCATATGTTTCATTGTCGTGTGAAGTATCGAGTGTTTCCATGTCTTTGAATGATAAACAGGGCTAACCCTCTCTGCGCGTCTCGTGAACGGGAAGGCAGCATATGCTGCTCTTCGCCGGCAGCCTCTCCCCCCCACTGCGCTCCCCAACTCCCGCCCTTAAATACTTCTCGCCAATCACCTTGAGAGAGAGAGATCGCGAGGCGTCTTTTGATTTATTGTACCGGCCCGGCTGCTTCTCCATCTTCGACCCCGGCTTGTCACACGGCGGCTATAATTGGGAGATGCTCATGACCCACCTAGCTCAGCAGCCCAGTCAGGAGGAGGGAGGGAGGAAGGGAGGCGGGGGGCATCCTTGGGAATTCTCCATCCCTCTCTAGTTTCTCTCCCTCTTTCTTTCTTTCTTTCTTTCTTTCTTTCTTTCTCTTCCAGGGAAAGTAGGACACCCAGCAGTACCATTAATTGTTTTGCCCTTTATATCACAAAAAAAAAGAAAAAGTGGAGAACAAGCGAGAGAGAATGAAGGACGTCGGCCTCACCGTGTCCACCGTGTCTCTTCTTTGCCCGCAGGAGGCCTCGGCCAGCTTCGCCGAGTATGAGAGACTGATGAAGGGGCTGGGGTCGGGGGGCGGAGCCACGGACAACCCCTTCACTCAGGTCATGGGCCTGGTCACACGGATGTACAAGCAAACAGCCATCGCCAAGGTAATGGGGGGGGGGGGGGGGGGGGGGGCCAGGTGGTGCTTGAGTATTTCTTGTTTGAACCCCCGACCTTTGTCATCATACAGTATTTCTCTGAATCCTGCTATCCTGCATCGAACAGGCAACCTATTAGAAAATGTGACACCCGACAAACAAGCATAACGACCTCCTTTAACAGTTAATGTGTTTTGAGTAAAGCTGCCCCCAGTTTTACATGAGCACACAAGCTGTGAGAAAACTGACGCCACACTTCATTCTCGCCACGTTGCCTCACGGATGGAAGTGTCCTGTGGCCGAGCACCCAAAGGTGTTGCACCTCTCGGGATCCGCAGCCGTTTGAACGGCCTCAAAATTGGCAAGAATGACCCTTTTTCTTTTGTTCGGTTTGATGTTTCAGGAAGTGTTGAACTGATGGTGCGGCATCGTGTTCAGAGCGCTTGGCCGACCGCTCGGCGAAATCTCATGGGAAGGCATCGCCATGGTAACGGAGCCTAATGGCCGCCGGTGAAAGCACTTAGGACAAAGTAGGGAGTTACAGCCGAGGTATTATGTAGTTGCGTCCAGCATGGCACGATTACACCTTATCTCAAAGTTACACACCGCACTGAAAATAGCATCCTCTGTGATGCTGTTGCCATGGGAACTCGGGCCGGCCTTCTCGGTTTGAAGCGACGGCTCTCTTTCTTTTAATGAGGGAGAAATAAGCGATGCGGGGGAAAGGTGGCTCGATGCACAGAGAATGAGGAAGGTCGGGGTCAGAGCAACCGGTGGCGATGATCCTAACAAGCATTTACATTTCCTGCTCCTCAGTGGAAACATCTGAGAGACGGTTACGTCGTGTTTCAGTCTCCAGACTGAGACCGGTCCTCTCACATACGCGGTTGAGTAAACATTCCCGCCAAACACGGCATCCCTCGGCAATCATGTGACGCGTTCCAGAGCTGGCGGTCCTCTCAATTAGCCCGAGGAGCCCCGAGGAGCCGCACCCCCGCCGCACCCCGCCCCCACCCGGAGGTCAAGGAAGACCGGAGATAACCTCCGAACGCAATCAGCGACGCGCCGCTCGCTCTGCCTGCCTCCAAGCTTGGATCTTTTTCTGCACTCGGCGTTGTTTGCTGATTGGATTTCTGCTCAGTTTAGCCTAACACTGGACCTCCTTTCATTACAATGCCCCCCCCCCCCCCTCCACCACCACCACCCTCCTCAAAGTCGATACACCCGGCCCAGTCTCATTTCCTCCCCTATTGTTTTTTTTTTAGGAGCCAGACACACTTTCTACTTCAGAAAACAAACACATATGGATCATCAGGAGGGGTGGAATGGTGCGATGTGTTCACACATATCTGTCACTTTGACTGGCATCGTGGCCCCTGCCGGACCCCCTGCCTGCCAGTCCGCCTGGCGACGGAGCTGCCAAACGCCTTTGGGGTATTTTTATTGCTTAACCCGCCAAGCATCTGCTCCCAATTACCCAGAGAGAGGACAGCTCTGATGCCGGACTTTAAAGCGATCTCTAACGGGGCCGCTTCAGACAGCCGAGAAGTTTGTGCACTAATTAAACTCGGCGGAAAGAAGCCCGGCGAAGCCCGAGCCGTCGGTAATGAGGAACACCCCCCCCCCCCCCCCCCCCACCCACACACACGCACACACACACACCACCCCCCAGATCAGAACTGGGTTGGCAGGACTGGCGATGAGATTCGTTATCGGGCGCGTCGGCTAATTATCAGCAGGGCTGAAGCAGAGGTTCTCCAACCAGAGCAGGTGTGATGGCAGCAGAGGTTGTCAGGTTGCAGGAGGTGTTGAGATTCACACCGCGGACACGGGGCCCTCTTGTGTGACTGGAATCAGAACTCTGTATTTCTCACTCGTCGGTGCTATTCTTGGCCGCTTTTTGTATGCTGCTCCGAGGCTCCGAGACGAGGCCCCGGACGCTCAATGACACGCTCGCTCAGCACATCCACTCCGAGCTTTGCAGGAAGTCGCGGGGACAGGCCACACAGCCGTCACGGTGCGATCGCTCGGGCAGCGGCAAGCGGTGAAATGATAGATACGGATATCTGCAGGGCACAGTTAACTCTCTCTCTGGCACTTCTGCTGCTTCCTTTTTCAAGATCGTTAGCTTCACGCTGTCAATCAGGGCCGCAAGATCCTGTTGAATTCGCACTATGATGATTTTATTTTTGGCAGTGTTAGCATTTGACTTCATAAATAAATCAAGACTAACGGGTAGAAAAATACCAGCCGTTAATAAAAACGGGGTCACAGAAAAATAGAACCAAGCGACTCCAGAGTGAAGTTGGTGAACTTTGACACACAGCCAGATGAAAATATACTTTCAAGAGGTTTGCAAGGCAAAAAATCTGAAAATGTTCTGAATATCTGACAATAAATCTAATTTCATGACATTTGAAAGAAAAAAAACAACCTTTGTCTTTATTAAGTAGTTGGTAAACTCTGAGATTCATCCTGTTGTTCGTGGAAATAAAGGTGATCTCTTCTTGTGTCTGGAGAAAAGAGCATACACCAATCATATCTCTCCAAGTTGCGAGTTATTGATTTGCTCTCACTCTCTGAGCTGACAAATGTGCCCCCCCCCCCCGGTCGCCTCCACGAGCTCGCTGCTTTTAAAGTCCGGATCCCCGGCATTCAATAGTGAATCGATCACGCGGAGAGGAGTGCCGCGGTGATTAATTGACTTCTTCACTGATCCGGCCGATTCCTCCGTGCTGTGCGGTCGACCAGTGTGGTGATGGATTCAGCAGCTCTCTTTCATCTGTGTCTATTTCTGTATCTGTGTGTGTGTGTGTGTGTGTGTGTGTGTGGGGTCAGGCGGGAGCCGTGAAGGACTACATTAAGATGATGCTGGAGGCGGAGCAGCTGAAGTTCCTGGTGTTCGCCCACCACCTCACCATGCTGCAGGCCTGCACCGAGGCCGCCGTCGAGGCCAAGGTAACCTCAGGCGCTCCGCAGGCAACTGCAGCGGGTCGAAAGCAACTACACGCTGCAACACACACACACACACACGCACACACGACACTTGACATGTTACCCCGAAACTGATTTTCCGCACGACTCCGATCCAGATAGGTGATGCTGTCAGGTCTTTGTGAGGAGTCTCGTCCCCTCTGCTGATTACAGGGACACACTTATTTATTAATGGATGTATTTATATGCATGGTGCATTGATTTCTCTGGTTGTTTGTGCTGTATTTTCCTGAGACACAATTAGCCCTTATTCCGCCGTATAATTTTTTTGTACGAATAATAACAACTTTATTTATGTATAAAACAACAGAAAGCCCGTCGGTGAGGTCCGACTAAAGCAAGACAAACATGAAACGATAAAACCAATGTATCACATTGATGAAAGAAGAGAATACGTTTTTTATGGAAACATTTTAAAAGACGCACTAGGACCTGTACTGCCCATAAACCTGTAATCACTAACTGTGCAGTATTCATATTTCAGCCCTCCTTCCTGGCTAACCAGACGTAATTGGCCGCATACTTTAGGTTCTATTCTTTCATCCGTCGCCCCGCTGCGTTTATAAGTCAACTCCTCGCCGCATCTGTGATTAACATAGACGGAGCGCTGAGCTCACAAGGCGGCCTTGTGCGTCAGCGAGGGATGTGCAGCAGGTGTTGGCAGTCAGGAGTTGTTTGCGTCCAACACTTGATATGCTAAATTCAGGTGTAATATGTAGACAATTAATTCTATTTTGAAACACAATATGCGTTTAGTATCAAGCACCTCTTGAGCAGTCAATCAATCTTCATCTAAGATTGTTAATTATTTTTCCTCATTCTTAAAGAAAGTATTTATTCATTTTTTCTCTCTCAGAAAGTAAACTTCCACAACTGATCTCTCAAGACGCGTTTCACAAGTCGACCTGTGAAAGATTACACGTGTGTGTGTGTGTGTGTGTGTGAGTGTGTGTGTGTCAGTCAGTGACGGGGGTCGGAGAGGTGTCGTCGAACTGTAATGCAGCGGTGCGACGTGTCATCGCACATCCATATGCGAGGCGCTTAACAGGCAATTAACAGGGACGGGGCTAAAAAAAGCAAACGACAGGCGGCGCGCTGTGTTCAGGAGCGTGACGTTATGCTTTTTTTTACAACTGGTCGGTGTTTCTTTTCTTTTTTTATGAAGTTGTAAATGTTTTCAGTGTGATAAAACAGCAGGTTTGATTTCAGAGTGTTATTTATTTGTTGTTCTAACCTGCTGGGATGCTTAGTTCTCGGCGAGCACATTTATTTTCAACCTTCTTTCATTTTACTAGGAAAACTCAAACGAGACCTCTGTGTTCTCACTGATCTTCATATTCATGCAGGCACAGTAGCATTGCACAGCGCCGCTGAGCCGCTCCGCGGGAGCGATGGACCCGGATCAAAAGAGTGCATTAGGAGCTCAGCGAACGTCAAGTTCAGGTTCGACGGCCGCTCTCTCTTTGTCTGCCGAAAAAGATGTTCACAAAATGTTCTGCTGTCACCGTCGCTCTCGTTTTCTTTCAAAGCAGCAATTTGTTTTTTTCCCTGCAGCTCCTCTGGTCACGTTTTCCGCCGGCTCGTACATCCGTCATTGAAATACCATCAATAAAAAAGCTCCCGTGCCTTTTACTGTTCCAGCACAAATCTGCACTGGCTTTGTTAACTGCTGCCCCTTCGCAAAGCGTGTGAACCTTTAGTCAATTCACAGAAATGTGCAACCGCGCTTTCGTAATCTGCAGATTTGCTGGTGCACTTCCAGCCATTCGGCGCTTCTAGGCCATCGACTGTACAGTGGGAGTGGACGTCGTCGTCGTGACGTCACCCGTTGGTTTGCGGAATGCGGTTATGAAGCCTCGAGTTTGGCGATTTGGCCGTCGCCATCTTGAATTCTTGCAACCGGTGAACAGAAGTTACCAAACTTGGAATGCGGGGGAGTGACGTGGAGATGCCGTATACGGCTCTGACAGCCTGTCAATCACTGTGTAGCCCCGCCCAAAAGCATCCCCTGCTTTATGGTCTGTGTGACTCTAAATGGACCATAATGTACTAAATGAACATCATGCTGTATTGAAGAAGACTTGAAACTAGAGATTGAGACCATAAACTCATGTTTACAATGTTTACTGAGGGAATAAATCAAGAGCGAAGGAGTCATTTTCTCATAGACTTCTATACAACCAGAGGAGTCGCCCCCTGCTGGCCATGAGAGAGAATACAACCGGAGAAGCGGAGGTTGCCGCCTGTTCTAGGCTGGTTATAAATAACATATTTGACTTGGTTAGTCTGACCTTAAAAGTTTTAATGACGTTCAAATTGAACATGAGACTATGTAACTTTTGACAGGAGACATAACACAAATGAAAACATATATTAGTGCTGGCAGCTGTCGCCGTCTGGTTTTTGCTCATCTATCACCCCTTTTGGGAGTTCGTGTTTTTTCCTCCAAAGAAGTAAACGTTGTGTCGCTGCAGGCCGGTTACATCCGCATCGACGGCAGCGTGCCGTCCTCCGAGCGAATCCAGCTGGTCCACAAGTTCCAGAGTGACCCGGAGACGCGGGTGGCCATCCTCAGCATCCAGGCAGCCGGTCAGGTAGTCACACACACACACACACACACACACACACGACTCATGACTCAACATCATTCCTTTTTATTTCAGTTGCCAAGAATCTGCTTTTCAAGTATTCACAAATGACTCTGGAATCGTCCTTAAAAAGATTGAATTTGATCATCAGAAACACTTAAGAGCACTCGGATGAACTAGTGCTTTATATTTGGTAAAATAAATAGGCTTCGAGGTGCATGTTAGCAATAATGATGACTGCTCTCTGTTGCAGGGAATCCTAATCGAGGTTTGTGCAAGTAGAAATCAATGCCAAAAATATGTTACGCTCTCGATAATAAACTTGACATTAATTATTCTGGATGAGCGAATGTGTGCACAAATGTTACGCGCTCCAATCAAAGGAAGTAGGTGCTCGAAGCTCTCGTACGGCAATTAGCTGCTAATATTCTAGTTATTAAAAAGAAAAAAGGATTTCGCCAAATTACATTTCATTGGCTGTGGGCTGGAGTGCTCCATTTGAGGTGAATGAGGTATTTTTGTTCTAAGTGGGCTCTTATTAGCGTGTGTGTGTCCGTCCGTCCTCTGCAGGGTTTGACATTCACCGCGGCGAGCCACGTGGTGTTCGCCGAGCTCTACTGGAACCCCGGCCACATCAAGCAGGCGGAGGATCGGGCCCACCGCATCGGACAGACGGCCTCGGTCAACGTGCACTACCTCATCGCCAAGGGCACCTTCGACACCGCCATGTGGGCCATGCTCAACAGGAAGGTTAGTTTCGTCACCACACATTCCACCGATGAAGCAATCCTTGTTCTAGACCAGCGACTCCCGTGTTCTGCGACGTTAAATTGCTGTTGTTGTCAAAGGAGTCTTGTGGCTTTGAAGAGAGAAAAGATAACGGCTTCAGGATTTATTATTAAAACTGCTTTTACTGGAGTTATAGTGTTCCTCCCACGCGGCCCGCAGGAAACGGTGACTGGCAGCACCCTGAACGGCAGGAAGGGGTACCTGAACGCCGACGAGGGCGACCGGGACAAGTGGGAGTTCCTCAACTTCGCCGACGCGTGGACGCCGAGCAACATGGTGCTGCCGGTGGAGGGGAACACGGCAGATGCTAAAGACGACCTGTTCTTCACTCACGTGAGTCAGCTTTTTTTTTTGTGTTATTTCTTTTATCGAGTCTGTATGTTCAATATCTGTGGAAGCTTTCTGATGAGGAGGCAGAAAGTTTAATATTTTAGTTGCCGTTTGAGGACAAATATTGTCTTTTTCTTTCTCTCAGTTTGAGAAAGAGAAGCAGCACGACATCCGTTCCTTCTTCTCGCCGGGTGGCAGCAAGGAGAGGAAGAGGAAGAGAAGGGAAGATGAGGAAACCTCTCCCTCCGTCTCCTCAGAGAGTGGGACAAACTCTGAAAAGAGAGGGGACAAAGGAGAAGAGTCCTGGTCCCAGACCTCGCTCTCATCCGACCAGGACTTCTCCCCGCAGGGGAAGACGCTCTGTACGCCGCGGCCCGGCCAGGGCCCCGCGTCCCGGCGCGGTGGGAAACGGAGGTCGGCGGCCGCGGGGATCGGCTCCGGCGGCCCCGGCCCCTCCACGGCCATGTCGGTGCCCCGCCCTCCCGCTGAGAAGTGGAGCTGCGGGGCCTGCACCTACTCCAACAGCAGCCTGCTGCCGTACTGCGAGATGTGCGAGTTCCCGCACTCTCCCTCCGTCGTCCGCTCAGGTAGGATTACCACTCAATTATTAACGAACCCGATTCCATCAAGGACGGGGGGGGGGGGGAAACAACAACGACATTTCCATCATCTCTGCACCTGATGCTGAAATCCAGTCATCTCTTTATTTCCCTCCCTGTCAATATCAATCGCACCAGTCTGTTGACATAATACTTTTGAACAGCATTACAGATTTCACCAGATGGAGACGCGTGATAGCGAAAGATGGAGGCAGGCTTGCCAGAGTCTGAAATAGCTATCTCTCTCTCTCTCGCTCGCTCGCTCTCTCTCTCTCTCTCTCTCTCTCTCGCTCTCGCTCTCTGCAATGACAAGGACTCGGTGTAATTCTCACCTGTCAACCTGAGGGAGAGGCAGAGAGAACAGACTCCTACTATTGCTGCAAACGTCTCGCACAAAGTTGGGAAAAGTTGAGCCGGCTGTAGCTGATATCTCTGACAGCCTATGATTGTATCCTGCAAAGGAGAGTGTGTGTGTGTGTGTGTGGGGGGGGGGGGGGGGGTGGTTCGTTATGACCTGGCAAAAATCCTAAAATGCAATGCCGTTTCAGCAGTGGTGATATTCAAGTGGCGGTATTGATAGCGCAGCGAGTTAAAGTCAGCCAAAACCCATAATTCCAAGCGCTCGGATCAATCTTTGCTCTTCATCTGATTCTGACACAGCCTCCCACTGAAAATCAAGTGGCGGAAGAAAAAAACGAAATTAAAAAAATCAAAACACCAACAGTTGGCGAAGATGACTCATCCAACAAAACAGCCGTGACAGGCTGGGCCGGTGTTTCTGAGAGGAAATGAGGGGCTTTGTTAGACGCTCTTTGTTGGCTTCATAAATACACTACATACTGTCCATACATCACGTCTCATAACTTAAAGCATTTTGTTTGCACAAGTTTTATCGACCTGACTTCATTAATTTTTTTATTCTAATGCTGTAAGGAGTGTTTTAGGTCGGGCTAGCTGCTTCCCCCCCCTGTTTCCACTCTTGTGTGCTAAGCTAAGCTAAGCAGCGTTGCTGGCAATGCAGACAGGAGAGCGGCGTTGATTTTCTCATCCAACTCTCAGCAAAAGAAACGGAACTATTCCTTTTTATAACGGTTAAACTCGTCCGAACAGTTAAAAGGGAACCGCAGAGCTGCTGAGGTAATTAACAGTCATTAACAATTGCACTGTAAATGGATTCAAGGTATCGGAATGCAAAGATGCGTGACTAAATGACCTCGGCCCGCTTGACGTGGGTCTGCAGTGCTGCAGCCGCAAGGAACTGTGGGAAGGCGTCGTCTCCTTTCCTTTCATAAAGGATGGACCAGTGTACCCTGTGCTTAAGGAGATGAGGAAGGAAGCATTGACGCACCATGAAGGCCTTTACTTTTCGCCATAAACACATGCACGGTACATACGCATTCACGGTTCAATTTCTCACCAGTGCGCTTTAATGACTCTCAAGTGTCATTATGTAAATCCAGCATCTATATTTAGTGTAAGTGTAGAGTAAATATTGGCTCCGCTGAGGGTTTACAGCTCAGTCCAGTGGAAGTGAGGATGGTGCACTCAACAGTTCAAACTAAGCAGCACCTCGGCCTCTGAGCGTCACCGGAAAAAAACAAAACACGCCCACGCGCTCGCCCACACACACACATTTTTTTAACAGAGTTCACCCCCCCCCCCCCATTTCATTCTCAGATGCTCGATAACTATTCAGCAATCACGCTCTCTTCTTTGTCACAAGCGCCACTCTGCATTCACAGCAGCGGGGGCCGTGTCGGCTCGCGAGACGGGGAATTTAACAACCTGCTAAATTTGTAACTGACAAGAGCGTGGCGAGAAGTAACAACGCTATTTGTGGAGATATCGCTCAACTTGGCACCGCAGTCCTCAGCGCGTGGCAATGTAAGAAAATAATCAGCTCCGGGGCGCAACATGAGAGATGTTGTCCCTTCAAGAGCGGCGATTTCTCACAGCGACAGGAAGGAAAGTTCTGTCACCGGCATTAAGACGCGCCGCCGAGAATCACAGCCGCGCGGACTGGTGTCGCATTCAAAGTAAAGGAACAGAAGAAGTGGCCTTCACTTGTCTGTGCATTTGAGCAGCATGGCAAAAACACAACAAAACAGCAGCTGTGGAGGAAGAACAAGTAGATATTAGTCTGTTGCACCATGAGGTGCTTGTACCAGAATGAGACGCAGGAAATGAGAGCGATTTTTAGGAATCCTTAACCCGCCGTGCCCACGGTTGCTAAGCTAGGATCAAACAGTTGCTGTTCCGTGGAGGGGTTTTAGCGAATGGTTAAATTATGAAATCTAAATTATTTTTAGTTTTGGAGACGTCTTTGGTGGGAAGCTGTGTTTGCTTTTATAAAGTCTTCTTCATCTGAAGGTGTTGGCACTCTATTACCTGTGCGGCAGGGAGGGGAACTTACCAAATTACAACAGCCTTCATTAATTGGACACAAATTGAATCACTGTTGTGCCACGTCCCCGAGTAATCAAGAACCGTTTTTTAATCAAACTGTCACGCATTATAAGCTCCTTTTATGTGACGGGGTCGGACATCTCAGGTGGGCTTCGTGGCGAACGCTCTCCCGAAGTGTATTTTAGCGCCAGTAAACGCCGAGACAGCTCCGGCTCAACCGCGCGCTCTCCGGTTGAATCGGCGGTGTTGAGCTCAGTGTGTTTGCAGCTTTTTTTCAGGGCAGGAGAGCGTGGGCGGCGGTTCAAATCCTTCAGCTCCTTTTTTTTCCACCAGCAGACCAGCAATTTGTCTCGCGGCACCTGCCGTGAGAGAGTATACGGGAAGAGGGCAATTTGGTTATCTCTCGGCTAGCACTCTGTCATCGTCCAGATTTTTATTTTCTGGCTGATTTTTTAGCATTTAACAACAAATGTTTCATGTGATGACAAAGTACTTTCCTCTTCTTCTTTTTCTTTTTTTTGTGCCACTGGCTGCAGCTGCTTTACTCCCTGCAGGCTGCAATAAAAGAAGTGATTTCTTTCCTCATAAGCTCACGATCGGCCCACACGTAGGGTTCGTGTTGCGTAGTATGTTTGTGCGCCGGGAATCGAGACTCAATTCTGGAACCTAATCAAGCCGCTACAGACATAAATGGGGCCCTGATTGGAGGCGGGGGGGGGGGGACAAGGGGGCTGACTGGTAAAGTCGCGGCACGGCCCTGTAGGATTTCCCCTGTTAACGTCTTCCTCGGCGGGGACAGCTTAACACAAATTGAGCCGTCTCTCCGCGGTCTCGCTCGGCTTGTTAGCGAAGGGAGGTGGGGGGGGGGGGGGGCAGGAACCCTGGAGACTCGGATGACATTTGTGGGGAGCGTACTAGAGGCTGGCCTTTTGAGGAAACGAGCCACGGAGCGGCAGGATCACTAATTAGCCCTCTGCGTCCCAGAGTCTCACAACTTACTGTCTTGTTGGATTTCACACCTCAAGTTCAACAAATACTTTAAGAGGATGTGATTTATATTTAACTAGGAAAGTTGGGGGAGAGAGAAAAATACAAAACGTGGCAGTTCTCTGTAAGAAGTTCCGTTCAGACTGAAAGTGACATTTACGTTCGGTTGTAGATAATTGTCTTCATGCCTTAAGCAGCCAATCTGTCCGTAAGCTTTACCTTGAAAATAGTACTCGTACTCGTGAACCCTCAGTTTGTGCCTCAGAACGCCGCTTAAATTTGAAATAATATGCAGTCTATGAATGGCAACGGCATAATCCTTGCATCCATTAACATTTTTGTGGCTTAGATTTCTGCCTGACCTTCACAGAATTCTAACAATCGGTGTGAATGAAAATCACCTGAAATGGTCTGACAGCAGAACGAGCTCGCTAGCTGGTCCGCAAGGTGCCGTGGGCTGATTTCTTTTTTTTATTTTTACAGCCAGAGCTGTGATTGGCGCTCCGCCACCATCAGCTGTTCGAACGCCGCTCGCAGCGACCCAGCTGGAGCGCCGCCGCAGATGCAGCGATCGCCAATTATTTTTGTTTAGGTTTAATTGCACATGATGCAGGCGGGCAATTAACAACACAATGTGACACAAACGTAATTTATTCTCACGGCAAATTACATTGACTGCTTGATCTGAAGAGCTGGTGGGGAGGGGGGGGGGGGGGGCGCATGTGTGTGGCAGGTGTTTCATCTGCAGCCCTCTGCTTCACTGCCAACGTGCTGCTGAGCAATGCACAGTTGTATGCGTTTAGACATTCCACTACACCCCTTGCCCGCGTCTATCTGTTTTTTTTCACGATTGCATCGCCTAACGTCGTCAGTAAAGGACTTATGATAGCTAATAACACCACTAATGAGCCATATTGAGTTTTACTTTCATGTCGGCAGTCATTTTGTCACACTCTTCAGATGATGGATGTCTCGCCCGGGAATGAAACTCCTCAAAGTCTGATTACTCTGTGCGGCTCGGCCAATAAAGTCGTCTTCATCTCTGACTCGCCCTCCCTCCCTCTCTCTCTTTGTTCTGGCTCAGAGCCAACCGGGCCCCAGCAACCCCCCGCGGCCCAGCGGGGCCAGGCGTGCGTCGTCCTCTCCGGCTCCGACAGCGAGCCGGAGCTCAGCCGGGGGAAAGGCCGGACTCCAAAACCGCGACAAGACAAACAGAGGGAGGAGGAGGAGGAGGAGGAGGAAGGCAAACAGAAACTGGGAGAAGCAGAGGAGGAGGACAAGCGGCAGCTCAAAGGTAAACAATCAGAGAGAGCGAGGCGACCACGTCGCTGGCGGTGCCCCCCCCCCCCCCCCCTCACACACACACACACACACACATACAGAGTAATCCCACCTGCAATCTTCTCCTTTTCATATCTGGGGAAATTGGCTGGTGCCGCATTGTCACCTGCCCATGTAATCCTGTTTAATATCATCACTTCAGACCAATAAGGGACTAGATCTCATTCCATATGGGGCTGGCCATTATTATTCTTACTATTAATAGTATCTAGTTGGGGTTATTGCCTATTTCTGCACTCAGGAAGCTGCAGGAGATATTGAGTAAAACTTCACTTGTCTCCGGAGTGCGGCTTGTTGAGGAGAGCTGCTCGACATACACACGAGGTTTTCGGGTTCAATCGCCGTCCAGTAGGGCAACTGATGAGCTTCTGATTGTCTCTTTGGTTTTTTAATAAAGTGGACTGAGGACTAATTACATAAAAGGTACAAGTCCCCCCCCCTGACACCAGCTTATCCTTGAAACACAACCTGCTTTCCCCGTCCACTCTGGTTACACGTGTACATGTCTGCAAGTCTCCGAGGGATGTGAAGAAACTAATTCCCAATTACATAGTGTGTAATATTGCAAATTAAGACCTTGTGTTCAAGTAGTTGCGTCTCAAAGGGATACGCAAAGCAATAAATTGCGCTAATTACAAAGAAGTAATTACACAGTGTGCAATATGAAGAAAAAAAATTGCAGAGTCTAAGAAAAGCCTGTGACCTGGGTGTTGCCTCTGAAATCGTGCAGGCATATTGGGTCAGAGTTACCGAAGGATGAAACTGAGCTGATGGCAGTTCAGGGCTATTTTGTTTTTAAAGCCTTTTCGTAGAATACTTAACATCGGAAGGAATATTGCACAAGCCGTTTAACAGGCAAGCTATCAACGCCCTATTAGCCTTTAACATCCTAAGATCTGTGTGGAACAACTTGACCGATTCCTTTCCTTTCAGAGCCTCACACACACACCCTGACATCCATTAGTGGCCAGAGATTGTCGAGTGGTTAATTTCCCATCTCTGTAGCTACCTGTGCCGTCCCCCACCCACCCTACTCGCAGGCAAAGAAATACTAAATGTGAGCGAAAGGCTACGCTTTCTTTCTTTTTTTAAACCCTCTACTTAGACCGACTCTAGGGGAGAGATAAAAGCTTCACTGTCGATCAGAAATGGCAGCCCTAAAGAGACGCTGCTGGATGCCAACTTGGCCCCCCACCTCCCCTTGAAACACGTTATGTTCCCTGGAGACACCGAATATCTGTCTCTCTCTCTGCCTGTCTTGTTCTGTTTATATAGCTAACTAGCTAGCTGTCTGTCGTCTATTTTTCTGTCTTTTGTAGCTACCTTAGCTATATGTCTATCATTTGTTGTCTATTTTTCTATCTGTCTAGCTATAGCTAACGAGCTAAATAGCTATGTGTCTATCTTTGTGTCTATACAGCTAACTTTATCTGTCTAGCTGTCTGTTGTAGCTACCTTAGCTATATGTCGATCGTTTTGTCGTCTCTTTTCCTGTCTGTTTAGCTATAGCTACCTAGCTAGATAGATAATTAGCTATGTTCAGTTTTCTGTCTATATAGCTGACTTTATCTGTCTTATCTTATCTAGCTATCTGTTGTCTAATTGATGTTGTCTGTATAGCTAGACAGATCAATCTATCTGTCTATCTTCTATCTGTCGTCTTTTTATCAGTCTATATCTGTCCAGCTAGATACTATATCTGTCTAACTTTCTGTCCATTCCATCTATCTGTCTATGCAGCTGTCTTATCTTTCTGTCTGTCTGCCTGCCTGCATATCTGTCTCTGCCTATCCATCCATCCATCCTGTTGATGGGTGGTCAGTTTGTTCGTTGCATACCTTTGCCACTGTGTCTCAGGCAGCGTGGGTTTATTGCGAAACACAGCGGTTGTCTAATAAAAGTGACCTATGGGGTCAGAAGCGGCGCCTAATGATTTTCCTCTACCTGCCCGTGGTTTTAGAAGGCAAACCGCAGAGCTGTTGGCCGCCGCCACCTCTTGATTGCTCTGAGATTACTTTCCACACAGCACAGACAGGCAATCACTCCTCCGCTACCTCTCCGTCTCGCTCTCCTTACTGTCCGTCTCTTCATCTATCTGCATGACCCAAACATTCCAACAAGTTTTTTTTCCTTTTATGTCAGCTCAAACATTGCAGCAGCATCAGCTGCACCAAATCTCTTCACGCTTGAAGTGTGCAGTTGGAAATGTTTTATTTTTTTCCCATATCTTTTTTTTATGTTTTTCGCCTGCAGAAGATGAGATGACTCAGTCCAATTAGGCGTTGTTTTCTTTTTCTCGCAGTAAAATAACAGATAAATCCCTTGGGGTGTTTTGAAGGCACTGTTCATACTGTGTAAGTGACAGTCTAATAAGACGGCTTTGTAAGATGAATTGCCCCCATCGTTTAAATGGCCCACTTAATGCAGCTGGCGCGTTCCCCCCACTGCAAACAAGGGAAGGGGGGGAAAGAAAATCTGCTTCCAACAAATATAGGGTGCACATTGCAGAGCTGCTTCGTTTCATTACAGATGTGGAAGGACAGATAGATGGGATTTTGTAAAACGCTAGTGTCCTGCAAAATGCTTTTGCGTGGCCCATTCCAGCTGAATCCGGGATGAGATCAGAACAGCGTGTACCAGACCCAAGGAAATTGCACCTATGAGGGCGGCAAACATAAAAATGAAAAATATGGACATTGTTCGGGATAGGTCAAGGAGTTAACGTGATGATATCACCTTTTTAAAGTTAAAAAAAAGTTTCAGCATCAAACTGCAACGCAAATTTTAGGCAAACCAGCGGCAGGAATGTAACGACGGTAAATTCTCAATTCAAAGCGGACGTCTCAAATAATAGCCATCTGTGCAGGACGTACTGAGTTTCAATGAAGGTAGATTACTGATCATAAAAGTAGGAGTGGTGAGTGTTAGATGATAGTAGTGCTGTGATGCTGAATATATCAACACAGCAGGTAAAACAGAAATAAAAGCCTGTCTCTAATGCAAGACTGTAAACTAAAGGCCTGATGCTATGGAAGCCCGAAAGGGACATTATTGTTTCTTTGTACATTTTCAGCTCAAGTTTTATATTATTTCCATGTATGTATTTTGCATACACCCTTGTTAACACCTTATTTTGAAAACAGAACGTAGTCACGCATGTATCCTTCATCTATTTCAACCAAGTCCATCACCACCGGCTCCATCTGGGCCGTTTGAATAAAGCTACCGTTGGATGATTTGACCCCAACATATTAAGTCATAAAAACCTTTTTTCTTGTGAAAATAAATTAATGATCTAGTTTTTACCGATGACAAAGCTTGTTTTCGAAAAATAACGGAATAATTAAGTTGGGATCTCGAAATTAAATGTTAAAAGTGAGTGAATCGCAACCCAGTGAGAAAAGCACAGAGAAAAGATCTGTCGTTCGAAATAAACCAACTTTGGCAGAAAACTGTGTGTCCACCTCAGATCCCAGAACTCCTAATTAGAAAAAAAAATTGGAAAATATATTTGCAGGCCCGTCTTTGTACCCACATGTTCTTCTGTCCCTCAACCCTCCCGAAGCTGATTCTGTCCCATGACCACCAGGTACATGGTGGCGCCTGTTCAATGAAAAACTCTTGTGTCACAGACGTCAGCCCGCTTCAGTATTCCCCCCGATTAGCACGCCGAACGGACACGGCGCCCGCAGCCTCGCGGGACGGCAGACAACTGGCCATGCGAAGTGATTTAAGGCAAGTATTATCAGAGTGTTATAGGTCACTGTCTAAATGAAGCGTGGCCGAGCAGCGGCGCTCTCATTTCCCACCGGCTGACCTTTTCTTGCTAGATGCTGGCAGGATGAGCGAGCTACATGGCCGACATTAATGACCCCCCCCGCCCCCCACCCCCTCTCCCTCTCTGCGACCGTCACTTTATCACTCGCTCTCCGTCTCTCCTCCCTCCCTCGCTGCATTTCCACCTTGCTGTTCGGCATATTCCTGAGAGACAAACGTGAGGAGCAAATTGGGGTGTTTCTGTCAAAGAAGCGGGCTTTCACAGAACATTAAAGGCGCAGCTCGGCACGCCGGGAAAAATAGCATTATTTGCTTGAGTCTGAAGAATTGAACCCGGCGCCTGTGTGTTGGACCAAACGTCAACCTAGAGGGAGGTGTTGTAGAGCACAATTGAAGCGTGATTCCACAAATGCACGGCTCATTCTGTCACCTGATAGTTATTCAGACACTGACGCTAAGACCAGTAACCAGCGTGAGGTGCGAGTGTTTCAATCGGGTCCAATTTGTCTTTACTCCATGCTCATTTCTGTCCACTGTTGACGAAGAGGCACATTCAAAATGATTGAAACTTTAAAAAAAAACATCAAGCGTAATTGAAGATATCAGTCTTATATTTTTATATTTTTATATATTCATCTTCCAGCCGTTCGAAACAATCTGCTGCTTTCAAAACGGGAAATGTTTCGACCTCCACGTGTAGGTTGGTTGTTCTATCAACCGGTGATGGCAAGAAGCAAAGTCGACTTCCATTCCTATTTCTATGAAAATGTCAAAGATAATGACTCGACTGTTTTCATTTCCGACTCTATAATCAAGTGTTTGAAAGCAATAAAGCTAAATATCGGGTGGTATGCGTACACATTTTAATGATGCGCGACAAATGTCATATCGTCTCAATATGGTGCTCCGTGTAATAAATGTGGAAAAGCTGCCGGAGTTTAATGCGGCTGCGAGTCATTGCATCGCCAGAGGAGCAAACAGAGGTACCAATAAAGCTGTGAAAGCCAATAATGAGCCAATAATATATACTCGGTGAGATATTAGCCGGCCTCCTTCCTCCCTCTCTGCCCGCAGAACGGAGAGCTGCGGCGTCTCCGTCCGATGCTGACGACGACAACGCCAGCGGCGCCGGCCCCGCCTACCCGGGCCTGCAGTTCTGCGCCAGCCAGTACACAGACCGGATATATCTGTACTCCAAGGTACCGCATCTACCCGTTTGATTGTGCATATTGTATAACGGTTAGACTCGGATGTCTGGTTTTATAGAAGTCTATGAGAATACAGCATGATGTTCATTTGGTAAATTATGATCCATTTAGTGTCAAATTGACCATAAAGCAGGGGATGGTTTAGGGCGGGGCTACCTCGTGATTGGTCGCTACCAAGGCGTTGTCCGTCTTACGGATTTAACCCTTTCGCAGTGTGTTTCCACTTCATGAAAGTCCATTGTAACATTGTGGTTGCCGAATAATAATGTCAGAGTTGTTGGTTGTGCTTAGCTCCTCCCTCTCGTGTGACTTCAAACCATACAATGTTTTTTATGTTACTCGAAGGCCAATGTAGTTCTCACTGATAGATGCCACTAAATCCAACACTGCTCCTTTAATTTACCTTCAATAACTCCCATCATTTTCATTGTAGAGTATCAACATCCTTCACTTTTCCTTTAGGAAACCGCATTCTTGCCTGAGGAGAAGACCAGAGTAAAAAAGTGTGTAATATTTGAATCCGGGCCAAAGAAAAGAAAACACCACATGAAGAAAACAAATATCTACACACATTTTATTGCTGCGAGGTCTGAAACGAATGGGCAAAGAAAGTGTAAACTGAGCGTTAGTGAAAGCCCCGCACACTTACACAACAAAAAATATGTTGGATTTCATCTGTAAAGCCACTCTACGTGACATTTATTCTTTTCTCATGTCAAGTGTGGCCACATTCACCAAATCCGTCCTCACAGTCCACAAAAAGTCGCCGTTGGTGGTGAACACGACGTGCTCGCACTAAGTGATGAATCGATGTTTTGCTCCTCACCAGCTTGTTCCTGTCACATTCAACTGAATGTTCACTCGAGTGAACAAAGCAGCAATTCTTTCATTTTTTGGGGAGTGGGAAGTCTCACTGGGATCAAGATCTCTTTATCAAGATAGAGCTGCAAAACAACAATACAAAACAAAAACAAAAACGGGGGGCGTGCAGTTCCGTCACGCGCTGCCAATTAGCAAACGGGACAGATGTGAGAAGATGGTCGCGGGCAACGTTAAGAAGGTCGGAGTTTAAGAATGACGGTAATGGTGATTTGAAAGAGCTCAAATTGGTCCGGTTACAAGCGGCACTTTGATGGACTTGAAAAGCACGCTCCGTCGTGTCATTATAGGTTCATGAAATTACAGAATATAACCTTAACGCTTGATATTAACCCTGACTGCGACCTGTCTGTTACCAGAGGAACAAGAGCCTGTTGGAGTCACAGAAGGGGAAAGAGGAGCTCTTAATCCATTCACGTTCTTTTATTTATATATATATATTTAAAGGCACAGTGCACCAATTTTGCATAAACGGGAAGTAGTACTCAAGCCTGTGACAGTAGCGCCATAACCCTGATGATGTCATCGTGATGTCATCAGGGTAAGCTTGGCATTGGCTTGAAGACATTTTTTAAACGGAAAGCCTTCATTACAACGTGATGATGACAGACATGGGCGTTTAGAGAGGGTCTTGTTGCATTATGGGAGATGTAGGATAAAGTGTTGTTTTTGAGCTTGACCCATCTACCTTTTGTTTCCCAGCAACAAGGAAGTGTTCCTTTTGATTTATGACGGGTGATTTCACTATCAACAATGCAAATAACATTAATGTAACTTATTCTAGTGCATTATCGCGAAAGACAAAATATGCGGGCTGCGCTGCATAAGCTGGAGACGAAAAGTCTTTTATATATCTTGGCCTCTGCGGCATCGATTTTTTTAAATGTATTTTGCACATCTCCCAACTCTATGGAAGCGTACTGTAGTACTAAATCACTAGAGTGCCCCTTCAACATTATGTTCTCTGTGTTTTTGTAATATAAATGGATGCAAACATTGCTCAAAACATAAAAAACAATTGAACATCTTGCCGCTCTGTTCAAAAAGCAATGAGCAACGGCAACACTGCAGCGCTGCAGTGACGGAGCATCGCACGCCGCTCATAAATTAGTAGATAAACTCCTAACGAGCTCCATCGGTCGGCCCATTTTGAAAGAGCTGACCGAGAGAGAGCAACGACGGCACTGAGCCAGAAAAGGAAGCGGAGACGGTTTGTACCTACAGCAACCAATCATGTTATGTTTTAAACAAACTGCGGGCGGCCTCTCGGCTTTTGTGTGAAGACTCCTGGTCTTTCTTTCAGATCATCATGTAAAATGTCCTTTTCAGGGGCTTTTTTCGTTGACTTTGTGGTGCTTCCTGCACTCGAGACAAAGACAAACTATAGTTTCGCCCCATTCTGACTCTGATTACGCTGCCGTGCATTCTCAGCACTCGTCTTCAGTGCCACTTCGCCGACAGACCTCTGTATTGATCGGACTGTGATACTTACCGCCCTTTTGTTTCATTCATGAGGCATCAGATTCCTACGCCGCTAACGCAGATAAGAGACAAGAGGGTTTTACATAGAGAGGACTGGAGACCTGAGCTGAATCACCGATGGAATATTACCCTGGCGGCAGTAGACCGGCAATAGAAGTGGCCGCTTACGCGTGGCTGAGACGATAAGCCGCGGAGATAAATGTCCCCCGCTGTCGTTTAAATGATAAACTGTAGGAATTCTGGCTGGAAAGCTGTCACATCGGGATAATCCTGGACCAGGCAAAGAAGTCTCACAGGGGGCCGCTCGGTGCACAAGCAGGGGATGATTTGTCACCGAGGGTTTCGAATGAGAAATATTGAGAGTATTAGGAGTTTTATGTCCATTTTCACTGGGTGGTTTGTGTCATGTCAACACCAGGCGTAGCTGACGGGTGGGGTTCATGACGTCATTATGCATTATGTTGTGCATGTTATTTTCCCGTGACTCCCCATATTGACACCATGAAAATCCATAAAAATCTAGAGACAAATATTTGGAGATAAACATCAGGGCTTAAACTGCAAGAGTTAAAGTAAAAGTTATAGGATGATATCCCAAAAAGGAAACTTCTGTTGGCTCAGAGTGCACATTGCTATTAGCATCTAGCGGTCTTGTCTGAGCCCTGGATTTGAATCGGCTGGTGGATCGTTTTTGTGTGTCGAGTCGGGTTTGTTTCGACGGTAAACCACAGCAAGTTCACGCTATCCGTACAAATTTACAGAATAAGGGCGTTTATATGCGCTTAACTTGCAAACAACAGAAAATTCCTACATGCTAACGTCACTCCGTTTTTTTTTTAATGCTAACGTTACTCGTGTGAAGGGGGCTTTTGTGCTACTAAGCCGTGCCACCTGGCGATGGTCTGGGACAAACTCTCAGTTAATTTCTCACGACCTGCAAGAGCTAACTGCATGTAGCCTCATTAGCATTATTTATGCGAGCAGCTTCCTTTTCTCGCTTGAATTCCACATATGTAGCTAGCTTGAGCTTGCAGATGTCTTTAAATGAGAGCTGTGAAGTAAAAAGTGCGACATTGAATGCGACTTAACTTCTCAAAAATAATTAATCTGGTTTCCAGCTAAAGTAACCCTGTCAATATACACGTAACACATACATTGTATTGTGAAAAGTTTTCTGAAATTCATGTATGCCTGAAATATTCAAAGTAATTCACCTTTTTTTTTTCTTTTAAAGAATTATTTGTGCCAGTTCCGTATCCTGTCCTATTTGTCCCAAACATGAGATGAAATCTGAGTTTAATTCATTATAACCCAATGAAATATTAAATCCTGATCGTTGTGAAACATTATTTGTCAATGGGGAGGATAGTGCCCCTCTTTTCACTCTCATCTAGAAAGGCTCTAATTCCTGCTTCATGCTGCAACAGCACAACCCGCTCCGCCGCTCCCCTGAGTCTCCATGATATTTATTTTGCCATAATCCAAATAAACACGTGGGCCTCTGTGCACCGAGGGTACGGCAAGAAAAAAAAAACGTCCTAATGTTGATTTGTATCTTTCAAATCCCTGTGTCAGCCGGCAGGTATTAACCTTTAAACGTAATCTTTTCTCCTGCCTGTCCTCTCTCCGTCCGCCGCGTGCGTGGCTGAAGTGGCTCTGGGTTAGCCGGAATGCATACTGCAGCTTTTACCTAAATTCTCTGCTCGGCCTCTTTCTTGTAAAAAAAAACGTCCCTGATGTTTGGCACAGTCGCTGTCGCCCGAGTGAAGTCAACACCGAGTGTAAGTGGCTTCTCTGCCTTCAAATTGACAGTAGTTAGTGCTAATGAAGCAGTAATAAGCTGGAACATTTTCTTTATTATTATTTATTTTGCAGATACCTCCGAGCTGCGGTGCTGTGATTACCCATAATCACAGCTTCGGTGCATTCTTGTGGGTATATGCCATTTTCTTTATACTTTTCGCAAAACCCTCATTATTTTTGTGTTACTAATGCATGCACACTGTCACAGGAGAAGCATTATCTTCAAAGTGTTCATATATTAGAATAGAAAACAAGTGAGATCACTAACGAGCTCCTTGGTTACCACAAAAAATACCATGGCAACCAAAACAAAGAGTATGCGGCCAGATTACAGAACTTGGATGTAATTGTATACAAGTTCTGCAAGTTGGTGATGAGGAATGTGATTGCTCGGCTGAAAATACCTGAAGGTGATGCAAGTTGAGGTGCCGAACACAATGTAACTAATTAAACGCTATAAACCTGGTTCCTTGGCTCTTAATTATAGAGTGATGGTTTTGGTGCTGTGATTTAGTTTAGTTTATTTTCAAAATGACTACTTCCTTTGTATTCTTTCTTTCTTTCTGTTCTCAGTTGTGTGTAAGACTTTGTAACAATCGAGGCTCCCATTTCTCAACAGTGACAGTGTGTTATTACCCGCAACCTGTTCCACGCATTTCATTCTCATATGCACGTGTACCAGATGTGCATTAGAAAACGAGACCCATGGGCGAATTCACAAAGAATGGATTGCGGCCGCTGTAGAGCCATGAATTGCGCGTCATTTGCAATCCCTATCGGCCCCGTCTCAAGGTCCGATTTACAAAAGCTTTTGCGCGAATTATATTAAAGTGCAAACGCGCCCATAATTTACTAAATGAACATCATGCTGCATTGAAGAAGACTTGAAACTAGAGATTGAGACCATAAACTCATGTTTACAATGTTTACTGAGGGAATAAATCAAGAGAGAAGTAGAGTCATTTTCTCATAGACTTCTATACAACCAGAGGAGTCGCCCCCTGGTGGTCAGTCGAGAAAAAGCACGTTTTAAGACACTTCCAAAAATGATTACAGTTGAAACATGAAAAAATGAAAAGACAGTATGTATGATCTCATGTCCATGTCAACGCGGTAGGATTTGACTTTATCCTGCTAGTTCACAGAAGCCTTAACTTCTGCTATCTGAGAAGGTGATGTTAGCAGTAAAATAAATCCAGCTGATGAGAAAACAGAAAAGACACCCGCCTTCTCTCTTCTCCCTACGACATTTATTTGACAGCGTCTGAGAGGTTTGTTGGCAATCCGTCCCTCTTATATAACCACATTATTACCCTGACATTTATTCTTGCCAGGCAAGTGAAACAGTTACTGCGTCGTCATTCACTAAGCGGCACACGCCTTTGTTACGAAGGTGACTCAGCAGTGAGTCGGGAACCTCCAAAGAACCATGAAGGGACTGTGTGTAGTGTAGTGGTGCCACTGTGTACCGTTAACACTAAGTCTGTTGATCTCTCTCTGCCCTGAGAGGCGATTTTAGCCTGTCTGTTTTTGGCATTTACGCTTAAAAAAAAAAGACAAATAAATCAAAATCTCAGCATTTCGGCTCTAAGATTAATTGCTTTCATTACATCGTGCCATTTATAGTCCCAGTGTGATGAGCTGTAATTCATGTAAACCCCAAATACAAATGATACATTTATATTGTTCATCGTGGTAAAGTTGTGTGTGCAGAAATGAGAACTTTTTCTTCCTTTTGTTGAGTAATTAAATGATTGTAGAGATGATAAAATCCCTACAAAGAAAACTTTAACAGTTCCATTTAAAGGGCCAGTTCACCCAATCTGGTATCCAGCCATGCTAATAGTGTTATTGATGCGATTTTAAATATGTCATTGCATTTTTGTTATCGAGGTTTACAGTTTGCGGAGAAAGAGAAGAGAACATTTCATCAATAATGCAAATTAAATAATAATAATTGGAAAGATTCCCTTTAGAATTCCTTGCATTCAAAAAAACTAAATGTGTATTTTTATATGTCTATATCTCAGTAGTAGCAAGAGTAAGAGTGATGGTGCTATTAGCAGCAGCGGTAACAAATCCTTTTGCTTCAGGCTGTCCTCTTCCTCTCCGTCTCCTCATGTGCTAGGACGGGACTCCGTTGAACCTGAGCTTCGTCCCCCTGGACATCAAGCTAACCAACTGGGACGAGCTGCCCGAGGCCTTCCGCCAGCGCCGGGAAAATCAAACGCAGGTCTGCGCGCATGAGGCGCTTTGATATTCATGGTGGGCGTGGGCGTGCATGTGGGGGGGGGGGGGGCGGCGGAGTGTTTGCACAAGGGACGTGCAGCTAGTTAATGTGTCATTACTGCAGAAAACGCCTCGGAGGAGGGATTCAACATGGTTGCAATATGTGCCAATATTTCCTCCTTTTGATTGATTAGAAAGATATCAAAGCATATGACTTCACATCAGTTCCAAGATGACAGAAAATTCTACATCATAGTCTGCAGGGCTATCTCGCCAATTCCACTGACCCAGTGAAGACGAGGCACACGGCTGCACGGGGTTATAAAGCAGATGTGTGCATTACAGCCACGTGAAACTAATGACACCCATGATGATGATGATGATTATGATAAGGAGGAGGAGGAAGAGCAGCAGCGCGGCGTTGGGAGCCTGACGGATTGGTGGTAGCGCGGACGCCCACTTCCACCACTGCAGGGCCTGAAGTGGGAGAGGGAGGAGGCGTTGGGAGGGAGAGGGGTGATGGAGGAAAGGAGAAAAGAGAGGGGGAGGTGTGTGTGTGTGTGGGGGGGGGTGTTCGGGGCCAGCGAGAGAGAGAAAGTGCCGCTTTATGGCGGCCGTTAAACGAGACGGATCATCGCCTCAAACGACCCCGCGCGCCACCCGACCAATATTAAATCCTGCAATCTGCCGCGGCGGTAACCCGGAGCCGCCGACAGACACCCCGGGCCTGTCGCCTTGTTTATGTTGCTTTGTAAAACGCAGGCGTGAGTTGCATCCGCGCCCCGACCCATCATTCACGCCCCTTGTTTACACTCCAATTGTCCATCAAAATCAATAGCAGGCAGGCGGTGGGTAGAGAGCTCACCTGCACTCTGCACAAGCAAAGAGAGGCAAACAAAAATTTGAAATTATATCAGAATAATCTTTTTAAGGGAATGAATAATGTATCTATAATGAGGCTAGAACAGGTGGGCACTGTACATCAAACGTGACTCAAACAGGAGTTAATAGCGTATTTGTTGGGCACTATTTTCAGCGGCGGATTAATCCACATTCGGTGCTCCAGTGGGTGATTCCAGCAGCAGGATGGTGTATGCGGGATTGAGTCAAGATAAACTACGTGTGTGTGTGTGTGTGTGTTCAGGGTTATGAAGGTGTCGGCCGGTAAACAACGTGGCTCAGCAACAGTTTTTTACACAACCAATGCAGCGCTATGGCACAGAGGAAGAAGATACATCAGGCTTTGATACACAAACATTACGTGATAGAATACATTCATTTTCATGGTATTTATTTATTTATTTATTTGGCAGTAAGACTTCTACAGAATATTGCCTTCATCCAGCCTGACAGTGATGAATCTAAGCCCTCCCAGTTTCCGCCCACACGATGTCTGATACTCACCTATTAACCCCCGGCCGACCGTCGGAGTAGCATGAAGCTGAAAACGGCATCCCACTCTCCTCCTCAGTCACGACTTCTGACATCTGATCCGGCGCCTCGACTCTCTGATGACCTCGCCGAGCTGTTGCCATATTTCTGAAGCTTGTCCGGAGTCTTCAGCTGCGCCGGGCAAACCCGGTCTTTGTGGAGCCGGGTTTTCCTCGATCAGTCGGTTCGTTACGTCCAACCTGCAGCACTTTGACCTCTGATCTTTCCCTCGGCTCACTTCCAAGTGCCTTCATCGGAATATCAGCCTCTAGTTACCTTATTTTAATCTGCTGCCTTTGATGGGTATTATTTCGATCAAAATAAACCACAATTCCACTTCAAAAACGTCAACAAAGCAAACCTTGCTCTGAATAGTTTGTTTTCACTCAAATAATCATTTTTATTGTGAGAGTAGCTATCATCCATGGGGAGGAAAAAAAAAAGAAGCTCTCCGGCATCATATACGTAGCTAAATTGCCCATTAGGCCGTGGTGCTTGGTGTGCTGTTTGTTATTTTGCCAGTGGATTTTCTTTGAATCCTTGACTTGGCTAAAAGCATATACAGCTCTCTCTTGCTTTGATGGGGTTTTATTCAGCTGTCTGGAAGACTGTCTCCTCGTGTGTGTCAGTGTCTCTGCTCTGCAGGTTTAGATTGTTTGTTTCGAAAGTGTATTTTCCAAAATTGAAATACAAAACAACAAAAATATTTTGCCCCAATATCCAAACTATGAATTTGTGTTGAAAGACGAAGGCTCCAGTGTTTTTCTTTTTCCGTTTTTAGCTTGAAATTGAATTTGAAGTGAGGTGTCTTGTGCCCCCCCCTCAGGTGCTGAGGTTCGTTCAGGAGTGGAGCAGCCTGGCCGCCATGAAGCAGAAGCTGCTTCGACGCGGCGGCCTCCTCTTCCACAGCCCCATTCTGGGCCTGCAGCAGCTGGCCGCCGCCCAGCGTCCTCACGCCAGCACCAAGAGGTCAGACTCTAGAGAGGTCTCACATGGTGCTGCAGTAAAAGCAACAATCGACATTCAAATAGTTTCTCTGCTCTAACGTGAGCTGCAGTCGTTAGCATATCCGGCTAACTAGCTTAGTACGTACACGAGCAACCCTGCAGGCAGACTGATGTTAATAATACACATATGATCATACTATGTATTCACAGTTATGGTTACAGACTCTCTCTACCTCCTACTGCTCATATTTTGTGTGTGGTTCATTTGCCAAAAAAAAGACAAAACGCACAATATGCAATACTAGAGATGAATTTGACTGATGGCATTGTTTTTTTCTTTCCAAATGTTCTATAAACATCGCAGTGATATCGTTGTCGTGAATTCCTTTGGCCACGATAATCGTGTCATGAAAATCTGGTATTGTGAAAGCCCTAGTGGATTCAGGACCCTTTATTTATTTTTTTCTAAAATGATTGAAAAACGTTCGTAAATCTTCCCATCATGTGACTATATCTGTCAGCCGTAACGAGGGGACAAACGCGTCTCCCCCCCCCCCCCCCCCCCGAGAGCTAATTTGACCGAGCGCCCCCTGTTGTGCCAGCTCAGCGATAATTTGAACATGCTGGAAACAGCGGGACGAATTAGCTCCCGACGTTAATGTCAGAAACCGGAAAAAGCAACGTGTGAGATTTCACAGAGACACTGGCAGATTTGTAAATACTAACGTCGTGGAAGGCTCAATAGTGTGTGTGTGTGTGTGTGTGTCAAAGGGTGTCAGCGGAGGCAGAAGAGAGGATGAATTGATGTGTGAGTGTGTGTTTTTCTTCTTTTTTTTTGACAAACATGCATTGTTGCTGGCACACTAATTACAGCTGGCTTGGATCGAGGCACGGAGAGTTTGCCAATGACAGGGTAGACTCTCGCTCGTGTGTGTGTGTGTGTGTGTGAGTCCGCAAGAGTGTTTCTCAACCTTGGGGGGACGTGTTTGGGTGCATGAACCTAATCAAGGTGTGAGTAGGAGGCAATTGGCCCGACTTGATTTGATACCCGTCTGATTTATTCGCTAATCAGAACCAATCAAGCTCCGGCTTCGGCTCAGCGGGGCGGTTCGCCGCTCGGCTTTCAGCGGCCCCCGGAACTTGATTCACTCTGCTCTGGGTTTTTCCCCCAGTGCCGCGGATGTTGTTGTCGTCGGCGGCCACTCGTGGTGATTTGCGGTGATTTCAGAGAAGTTCAGGGGATTTTAATCGGGTTTGTATCCTGCACAAGTGCGCTTCGTTGCTGGGATTACTGCACACGTTGCCGAGGAAACGGACCACTGCTTCGTCTTTATAATAGAATAAGAATGCACAAGAACTTTCCTTCACGCATGTTTGCATCCTAATTCTCTTCATAATGGTAGCTATTTGGTTCCAAAAGAACACATAGAAGGTTGACTGTTGTACAGGTGAGGAATATTTCAATGTAATTGGTGAAAGATGACGTCGACTGCAATCATACAGACAAAATCATTGGACGATATTATTTGCCCAGAATTCAGAAATCATAGACTGCAGCACGGTGTCTGAGAAGATGGAAAAATAGATAAGTAATCAGAACATTTGGCTGAGAATATGTAGAGCCCTTTTATGGACGTCACCATAAGAACTTCTTACTCCAGCGATTCAGCGCTGCACCTCCAAAAGAACTGAGACTTGAATAAGTCACACGGCGAAGAAAAAAACCTCGATCTCACCCTTGCCGTTATGCAATCTTTCATGAGACACCCGCTGCCTGATAAACACCCACAGCTTTCAAACTCCACACCTCCAGTTTGTAACACAGTTTGAAGTCTCGAGCCGAAACTGGGGAGAGGCAGGGTTATTTTCTCAGACCGTGTTGACACTATTTTTGTAATTGCCTCTCCATAAAGTAGTTTTAATTGTTACTGGCGGAGTCCGCCTTTCCTGTGCTGGATTCCAGTGGCCACAGGTGTGTCCTGATCAACCACGACTGAAATTAGATTATGTTAGGTTAGTATGTTGGGTTAGTATACCTCTCGTTTGTTTGATTTTCGCACAGCTGAGCAGGGCCCGGCCCCCGGCGCTGAACCCGCGGGGGCCGGGCCCGGTAGGAGCCGGGCTGCCGTCTGCGGCTCTGCGGGTTCCGCTGTCGGCGAACCGGCTGCCGCCACCGGCCTGCAGCAGCGCTCCTGCAGCTGGGCGTCAAACGAAAACCATCCGCCGCGGCCGAGTTATCTTTCAGGCATAGTTTGACTTTTTTATTTTTTTTGAAATACACTTATTTCCTTTTCTTGCTGGGAGCTAGAGCAGAAGATTGACGCCACTGTCATGTCCGTACAGTAAATATGAAGCTATCACCGGCAGCCGAACAGTTACCCGGCAACAAGCGGAGACTTAAGGACGCTTCTGCTCCGCGCAGAGAAATGCTCCTTGTAAAAAGCACAAATTAGCAAACGGACAGGGAAGTGGTATCAGTCTTCTCCTCCGACTCTGGCAAGAAAATGAGAGTGCATTTCTCAAAGTGTCAAACTGTGCCTTTTAAAGGGGACACATTGTGAAGAAGTAACTTTTTCAGTGCTTGTGCACACACATTTGGGTATCTGGAGTGTACCAACTCTGAAATAACATGACTCAGTCAGTTTTTTGTGGGCCGCCTAGATGAGAAAACTAGCCAATCAGCCAATCAGGTTTGATCCCCCTTCCTATGTCACATGCAGGCTCATTAGAATATACCGCCCCCCCACAAGCACCCAGCTGCATGAACAACATGCAAACACACATCCACGCTCTCTCCCAGGAGCGCCGCTGGACTCCAGTTTAGCGCGAGGTGTCTCGTTTCATCCTCTGCGCCGGGACCGTTTGAAGCAGAGGGAGCTCGTGTGTTTGAGACTCGCCTTCTTCGTCATCTCCCCACAGCTTCCAGAGAAACTTCTCCTCTTTGATGTGTCTCCCTCCTCCACTTTCTACCTCCTGTCATCTCTTCCTGTATTTGTTTTCTACCTACTTTCCATCCGACTCCCAGACACAGTATTCTGTCCAGATGGAGGTTCAGTGAAATGCATGGAAATGTCAGTGTGGGGCCCAGTGGAGATATTAAAAGCTAAGCTTAACAGTGGCAACACCTTCCTGTTTAAATAGCTGGGTTTCATGGAGGCTCGTGTTTCATTCGTAATCAGGGAGACGGTGCGGTCAGAATAAAAACACATTCAATTAAATAACCCATTCATATTTAGGTAGACATTACTCCCTATATCTTTATATATATATATATATATATACACACAGTATATCATAGTTTTTTACTGCTATATTAAAGCTCTACGTAACGGTTAGTGACACGGCCACACCGCGCAATGGCCGCCTCCCCATCCGTCTTTTCTTACCTCGTCCCTTGCTTCTTCTTTTTTTTTATAACTGCTGTTTTGTTTGCGTCATTGACACAATCCATTTATGCACATGGGGGTAAAAGGTTATACCTACTGTACGTACAAGAAGGCTGAATCTTTGCCAGTTATCCAATGAGAACGAGACACCTCGAACAGAGAAACTTCAAAATAAAAGTACAGAACAAAATGTTACACAAGCCGCAAAAATCATCACGCGGCCACGGAATACCGTCGCAAAACCGATACGAAAGAATAATAAAAATATCAGCCGGCCCACTTGAGTCGGCAGACATCCAGTCTGGCAACGTGTCTTCGAGCAGAACACCCGAGTCCCCAACTGCAGGTGTGTAGTAGCTAAGCCTGATCTCTGACCTGCCTGTAGAGGCGGCCACAGAGAGGATAATTGCTCCGAGGGGGCCATTAGAGTGTTGTATCTTCCTTCTGTGGAAAGCCTTAATGTTACCTGGGGACGTTTGGTGATTGGTCACTTTTCTCTCAAGACCACAGCAATTTTCTTCCACCTAGAACAAACGAGTCCCCCCCCCCACCCCCCTCACCCCCCTAACTCTTTTTCTCCTCCTGCATTTCGTGTCAACGCCCCGGGGTCATTTTAATCCTGTCCAGATTGAAGTGCACTGTTTCATGGGATCCTCGACCTGCACACCCAGAGCATCTGTATTACAAGCGCCATAAAAACCAGTGGCGAGGTGGATGGATGAGATGATTGACGATGCCTGTGGGGAAATTAGATCGCTGCAGCAGCAAAAAGAGCCTCAGCGCGGGGAGGAGGACAAACGGAATGCAAGCAAATATGTATAATTTAATAATAAGCAATGAAAGTAGGAGTTTCTGCATTTAAGCACAGTTTTGGAAAATATAAACCCGCATCTGGCATCAGATTTCCCTTTTTAGCTGCTACTAACGCCGTTTGTGAATCTATCTCCTTCTGCACCGACATGCGAATCTGCTGTCTTCAAACTCTTTGGTTACACAAATCCGCCGATCCTTCACGGCCCCGTTTCATCCCATTTTTCACAGGTACCTCAGCAAGGACGAGGTGGCCCAGGCCTCCCTGAGCAAGGCCCAGCAGGAGGGAGGCAGCGTCCGCCTGGTCACCAAGGAAAACTTCTTCGCAAAGAGGAGGTCCGCCGCGCCGCTGACGCCACCCGCTTCGGAGAGGTGGGTGAAAGGGCGGCTGTGTGGGCGGATGTTCGCGGCAAGGAGAGGTCGAGCCGTGCTCGGATCTTGAAAAGTCCTAAATAGCCTCCTCCTCTAGGCTCAAAGCTTCACAGTAGCTGCTGTACACTGCAGTTATTTTTGTACAGTATTTAGAACCAACGGATCATGGCCAGCCTTGTTTGTGGTTTTTAACGATGAGGTTTCATGGTCTCTACATGAAGGTGGTTTGTGCAAACACGCGGCTTCGCCTTTAGGGGTTTCGGTCTATTTTCATTTTCCTTCCCATAGCTGTCTCCATGGAGATCTGTGGGAGCGGCACAAAGGCCTGCTGAGCGTGTTGGTACAGTAAATAAAGACCCGAATACGATCTGCTGTGTGAGATGCAACCTGCTCAGCCCCAGGATGGAATATCACCATGACAACCTACAGCAAACGGTGTTCCTCATATGGACGCAGCAGCTGCTGTTCCACTCGCATGTCTGTGACGGAACATGAGGTGTCTTAAAGGGGGCCGTCTGAGAGCAGTACCTCTGAAAATACAACGTTTAAAGCTAACATTTAGATCAGCTTTTATGACAATTTACGTGACGACAATGTCTCCAGTCCAGGGTGAGTTTCCGCCATTTCGCACATTTATTGTTTATTTCGAGGTGTTATTTGCCAACAGTAACACGTCCAACCCATTGTGGCACAAATCGCAGGTTTTCGCTTTAATATCACCAATGTTAAAACGGAGATGCACCAGATTGTCTCAAATTAAATCTGGTGTGGTCGCAATCCCAAATACAACAGAGTCTTCCTCCCGTTCAGCAGCAGCGAGCACTCGGCAGCGTCAGATGTTGCTCCTCTCCCGTGCCTCTTGGTTTCCTTTGTTAGGAAGCATCGGGGATCAGCTCGCTGGTAAACACCGGCAGGCTGTTTGAAGCACGAGTCACCTCACACTGCGGCGCTGAGCTGCCAACATGCTCACTTGCTTTGTGCATGTATGAATTGAAATGACTTTGAAGATAAATGTGATGCACACGTAATAATTAGTTTTAATTACATTATTATGTGATTTTTTTTTTCTGGCTAATGCATTCAACATTTGCCGTCACAAAAACATATTTCTGGGTTACGTTTATTTTCTAAAGTACCATATTTTCACCATTCTCAGTTTGGGCACACCAGTAAAAAATAAAAAAAGGTCTATCTGTCTCTCTTTCATCCACTAGCTGTTGCTGGCACAGTATTTGTCTCTTGGTACTTCCAGTTCTTAGTATCTTCTCAACTTTGAAGCAGCGAGGCTCCTTTTTTTAGAGTTTTTTTCTTCTCCATTTCAATGATTAAATCTCACTCTGTAGTGCTGTGTCTCTTTGTTCCTCTCTCTCTCTCTCGCTCTGTCTGAATTGTAAACCACAGGGAAAGAGAATTTAGTCCATCTGTCACCACCAACGTGGCTCTAGCACCCTGCTGGGACAACATGGCCAAATGCCCAAACTCACTGTCCTCTGCCAAAACTGCATACACATACACACACTTGAAATGTTCTACAGATGCATTCACACACAGTATGTAGACATTTTCCACACACACAGAAGCCATATGTCCATCAACTCTGCATCTGCAGCACACACATGTGTTTTTTCGACGTGTTCACCCACACTTAGGTCTGCTGCGTTCACGTCTTACCATATTTACAGTCGTGTTAGTTGTCTAAGCATTGCATAGCTTAACATATGTAACGCTAAAGTGTGCTCTATTATACATTTAAATTTTATTAGAACCGGCTTTTATGTCTAAATATTTCTGTTGCACATGCATGTCTTTTTATATCAATGATATTTTCAGGAAATGTTTGCTGTAGTGTCCTCTGTGTCTAACGTGAAACATAATAATCAATGATTCTACGAGTTTGTCTTCATTAAGCAAGTTAATGTGATAGATTTCTTTCTCTGTCCGTGTGAGGCAGCCAGGACGGGGAGTCCTCTAAGACTGAGGAGGAGGAGGAGGAGCAGCTGCCGTCAGAGTCCGGCTTCCTGCAGGCAGTGGACAGTGAGGGTGTCCCTCTGTGTCTGTCCTGCCAGCAGGCCTGCTCCACCCCCGGCGGGGCCTGGGACAGTCTGTTCTGCAGCCACAGGTATGGCGACGCGAACTGCACCCAGTTCAGAAGCTGTATACAAGAGGGGCGGGGCTTACTGCAATGGGGACACTCCATGTCGTCTTTGGCGAGATGTCGGTCAAAGAAATGCATATTGAAATAACTTTCAAATAGTTCGCGTCTTGGTTAAACTTCCCGACAACCGATTGTCATGTGCCATCTGGCACCCTTAAAAATTCAGTTATACTCAGAGTTTTTGTGCAAAACAAGCTCGAAATCAAGATCAATCCACTGCATTTTAACATAAATATCAACAATGTTTTGAATGGAAAGTGGAAACATTTCTGCTCGTAGTCTTGCCGCCCGTTTAAGGTAGAAATCCAATTCCCGTGAGTGGTTTTCAACGACCAGATTCACGTCCGATCCTCCGCTCCTCTGTACCTGACTTTGATTGAACTTCCACACAATGATGCGCGGCCCTCAGCTGAATCCAACCACGGCAGTAAAAACCACAATAACAACATTCTTCTGGCGTCTGACGAAAAAGAAAGAATCTCAACTGTTTCGGGTTGAAAATGGTAAGATTCCAGTCGGGGATATGTTCATGTTCCCCCGCAGGTGCCAGGAGGAGTTCCAGCTGCGCTCCAGCCAGACGTACATGCGCTCGCGGGTGCTGGAGGCGGAGCGCGGCGTCTGTCAGCACTGCGGCCTCCACGCCCACGACCTGTTCCTGAAGGTCCACGACGCCCCGCCCCCCCAGCGCAAGGACATGCTGGAGAACACCTGGCTCGCGCAGCTGTCACTCAAGCAGGTCGGACATATTTATTTTTGCGTCTTACAGATATTTTAATGGAGGAGAGATGGAGTCCATTGGCTGTGCGTTCTAAGGAAACAGCAACCTTCAGTATCAGAAACGCACACATCCTCTTGATGTACTCTTCTTTCAACCCACACACACACAGCCGAAGGGCCAGCTCCCAGTAAATGGATTGCTGGGCCCATTGATTTCCAGTGCCAGGCCTCGACCAGTAAGCCTGTTTGATTTGGTTGGCTGTTATTCTGCAAAGCCAACCCCCCCCCCCCCCTCGTCTCCTCTCTCACACACACACACACACACACACTCCCTCCTTCCCTGTGCCGCCGGCAGCTGCAGGAGCGCCGATCGATGGGCCGAGCTTTGGCTCATTCTTCGGTTCATACCGGGGGTTCTGGTGTGTGTGTGTGTGTGTGTGTGTGTGTGTGTGTGTACATGCTTATGTGTACGTACGTGCGAGTATGTCAGAATTTTGCCACGTGTGTGTAAGGCCTTTAGGTGCCTGTCAGCAGTATTTAGTTGTGTGTGTGTGAAGTAGTGAGGTCTGGTGTTGCAAGGTGCATGGTTTTGGCACAAAAGCAGGTCCAATTGGAGAGGGAGGGAGGGAGGGAGGGAGGGGGAGAGGGAGAGAGAGAGAGAGAGGCCTTAATGTCGGCAGAGTAGCACTCAAAGCAGGAAAATGGATTTTTCGCCCTGAACTCTTCCTACCAGGCTTCTCACTCGTTCTAATTCTAAAAAGTCATCTCTTGCTTCTCCGCTTGCTTACTCTCACGCTCACTCTGTGTTCCGTTCTTTTATTCTCAATGTTCCCAGAGTTTTCTCACTGCTATACGATAGACGTTGTTGCGTCTGCCTGCGTATGATTAGTATAGATTTAATGAGTAAATCGGAACATATAGCTTTATTTAGATTTCATATACGTCCTCTGCAATCTATTTAGGTCAATGCGACATTTGTGCTGAAACACTTTGCTCAGTAATAACAATGGGAAGTCACATATAACAATTTCCTAGCATTTTAAACATTATGCTGACCAAATGACTTGACTTTTGTGGTATTTACGTGTATTGTTGAATACCAGTTATTACAAAGCTAGCACTAGCTTAAAACATTCGTAGTTATTACCGTGTGGTTTATTTAACCTCATTGCTGTGTCTTAATCAGGCAGACGTTCATGTGCATGGACTGCCCTTTATGTAGGCCGATAACATTGTGCTGGTTTATATAGCCGGCGCTGAGTTATCCGACGGTGACGGATAATAGAGGGTCAAAGTTCACCGTCATCGATTTGGAGCAAATTATTGTTGTAATCACACTTGAAGCCATACAGGCTTACGTTAACCTCGGCATTTTCAACCCTTAAACCTTCCGTTCATTATTTCCTGTTGTAGATTTCCACCACTTATGTGCCTCCCTGTCATGTGTGCTCCTCAAGACGTATTTGTTTCTATCCTCTTTTATTGTGAAGCGCATTGCAGAAGTGCCCCTGCGGTGCAGAGATTTGTTTAGCACGAACGCCTCCGCTCGCTCGTGTGTGTGTGTGCGGAAAAATAACAATTTAGGTCACTTTAGCACTCGGAGAAAGACTTGAGCTTCGCCAAAGACATCACATCGGTTTAAAAAAAATAAAGAACTCCGGAGTAGATGGATTGTGTGGGAGGGCGGCGCAATCACAGCTTGATATTTGTTTTTGTTGGCAATTTAGAGCGGTGCGAGCAAAAAACATCCAGCCCGGCGCACTGAGGCGCTCACTGTTTCTTTCTGTTCCCACAGCTGAACGAGATGATCCGGGCTCCGGTCGAAGGAGACTTCTGGCAGGTCGACCACATCCGGCCGGTCTACAGCGGAGGAGGACAGTGCTCTCTGGACAACCTGCAGACGCTCTGCACCGTGTGCCACAAAGCCGTACGTGCACACACACACACACACACACACACACACCGCATCCCTGCACCCATAACAACCGACTTTCAGAGGCAAAGGGGCTTAAGGGGCCAAAGCAATTTGTCTAACATTTAAGGTCGCACACTGGACGGACCTCTCCTTTATCCCCGGCCTCATCACTCATGTTGAGGATCATACGTGGTGGCGGTAATGTGATACATGGTCAAGCACATTGATCAAACGTCACGAAGCTATATATTGGCCGTAATATCATCACATGATGTGCCGGTGTGACATATTGATATATGGCGTTTGTTGCCTTCGGGATCATCTCCCCTTCTTGAGCTCCTGCCTTCGATATTTCATAATCGCGGACACTTCTTACAAAAAAACAAAAAGTATAACCGAGCTTTTCATTGTCTCCTAAAATGGGCTTTGCTTTCACGCCGGATTTTTTATTTCTTTTGTCAGAGTGGGTGTCTGTTTGGAACACGTCGGACGCGTATGAACCGACGCGAGGAGCTGCTCGTTCCGATAAGGGGATCCTCTCGCCATTTAACGCCGCTACTCGAGACGCTTTAATCTAGAGAGGCTCGATGTATCGACCTTTTTTCTTTTTTCTCTTCTTACATCATGTTCCTCTCTCGCTCTCTCTCTCTCTCTCTCTCCACAGAGGACGGCTCGGCAAGCCAAGGAACGCAGCCAGATGAGGAAGAGCGTGGCAGCCTCCAAGGTTGCGTCAGATATCAGCAGGTTCTTCGTGAGGAAATGAGAGGTTTAGTAAGGATTGTTGTAACTGTATAATGTCTCTAAATCACATTGCCATGCTTTCTGACAGCGTGGAAGGAGATGATTCCTCGGTCACGTTTAAGTATCAGAAATGCGGCTCTCTCTGACAGATTAGGATAAAAGAAAGGGCCGGACTTCCTCTACTTTTCCTCTACATCCATTTGCGAAGAGATCAGCGCCGTCCCGTTGGACTCGGCCGCACCTGTGGAGATTTACCCTAAAAATGTTTTTTGTTTTTTAAACAACGAAAGAAAATCATGACGACTGCATGAAATGCTAATTCAGCCAGCTCCCCTTTTCGTCCCCGAACCGTCACGGGCACGGTAGTTTTGATTTATGACGGCCCACTTTCTTTTTTGTGCCCGAGGCGGAAATGAAATGGAGCAGGTTGTTTAGAGAGAGATGCTGCTATTTAAATTTTTTTGCAAACTTAGGGCGGAAAAGTAGTATGAACTCGGGGTGGGGGGGGCTTTGTGATTAAAACTTTACCAGAAAAGCGCAAGTGTCCTCATTTGCGCCACCTCAACAAGCAGCGCCTTGTACATCTTCCTCTCTCTTTTTTTTTTGTTTTTGGAAGATGGATGAACCAGTGAAATAAAGAGCCTGTTCTCATCCTGTCTCATGGTGTCTCCTTCCGCTCCGCCGCGGCCTCGGACTGTAAATACACCAAAAACGTCGTCGGCTGCTCGAACGAGCAAGCAAATCGTGTCATCGCCCCGAGTCAAGAACATCATCGTCCACGCATCGGCCTCTTCAGCCGTGCTTGATGATCTGGGGAGAGCTAAAGTCAGTCAGGAGGGCTATGTTTAGAGAGACGGAGAGCCGAGTTACTATGGAAACAGGGCTTCAGGTTCAGCAATGTGGGGGATATTGAATTCTCTTCTTGTGAGAGTTATACAATGAGCCAGACAGACATCAGAAAACTCCAATCAATACCAGCAGGCTCCTGGAAAAAGGAGGCCGTCGCATTCCTCCGCGGTGGAATATGACGTCCACCCTCTCGGGCGGTCGGCGGATTGTCCTCGCCATTTGTCCATCCGTCAGCCAGCTAACTCTGAGCGCAGCGTATTTGTTGTAAAAGTTCAAAAATTAAAAAATAAATAAAGATTCCCTGGCAGCCCCCAACTTCCCTCAGCCTATCGGAGTGCTCGGCTTCAAACTTTCTTTGGGAGCACGCATGGGTGTGCGTGTGGGCGTGTGTGTATTTCCCCTACGGCTGCTCCAGGTCTCCACTTAATAAGGCCGTTGTTCCCCTCCTGTCCAAACCGACAAGCCTTGTGAGTAATGAACATCTCCCAGGCAGCCTTCCAACAGCAGCCGGTCTCAGTGTCAGTCCCTGTCAGCATCCAATGACTCTGATCTGCTGTTTTATTACACCCAAAAGGTGCGTGTGTGTGTGTGTGTGTGAGAGAGAGAAAGTAGTGCCAAAGAGTGTTTTTTTTCACCTGCGTGTTACACAAATCAAACTGTGGCAGAAGAGGAGTGTGTATTGGGTCTGCTGGGTAAAGAGCGGCGCTGTTTGCGTTTGGACAACCCATCAGCCCGGAGGAAAAGCATTACCTCCGCAGGTGATGACAGTAATAAAGACGGACTCAAACACCGAAACGGCCGCCGAGGTTTGCATGTTTGCCTCCTTGACAAGCTAGCGAGGCTACAGAAAAGTAGCCTTTGGCCGTAGAGGACGGAGGGAGGAATCGATGAATTAGACCGTAAATTAAACTCTTTTTAAAACTATAAACAACTGAGATTCAACACAAGGACGTCACTCTGCTCGCTACTACGATCCACCGGCTAACGCTCAAAAATTACGATCGCCGATCACCCTGATTCACATCAATGTAACACCCAGGATGAGTCAGGATGAGCGAAGAGGGATTTCTGTCAATAAATACCATAAATAGGAACTGAAGAATTATACATACACCGCCTTGCTGCTGTGAACAGCCACCAGAGCACCAAATGTTTGACGAATCCGCCGATTAAATAGGCCCCAACAAACAAACCGCTTCCTCCTGATTGAGTAGCGTTTGCTAAAGAACTACAGCTCCCAGCTGTTTTTAGGAAATTGCTGAGCCTTTCAAAATAAATGTATCTAGGAGACAGCTTAGGGAAGTCAGGAAGTACAGATTGTCTCAACACAAACATCAAAAAACAAGAGAGGGCCATTCCCAGAGGAATACCTCTCTGATAACAATGAACGCTGACATCGAGGTTGCTACAGCGTTTCTCAATGTGGGTCAGAGGGCCAGAGATTAATATCCCTCTAACTCAGTTCCATAGGACTTTCTCTAATGACAGACATTACATTATGTGTAACAATGATTATTGTAATTGTAGGTTTCATTTTCATTAAGCTCCCCCCTCGTGGGATGCGGTGACAAAGTGTGTGCTTTTAGGGGGTCCGCGACACGGAACTGTTCGAGAAGCCGTTCCAAACTCGACAGCAAACCGTACAAATCATTCATAATTCAATCACGATTTGCATTCAGACAGCAAGGCGTTAGATCAGGCGCCATTCCATTGGTTATTCCATTTCAGCCTCGCCTGCCCCCATAATCTACTTTGGCCTTTTTTCAGCTGAAGGAAGCGCTTCCACAAACCCAATCTCGTGTGACAGGTGTGATGGAGAAGGGCCAATAAAAAGGACGGCGCGCCGCGTGCCGCCGCCGGCTCTCCAATCCGTGGCCGAGTCCTGCTGTGGTTTGATTCCTGGCTGCCATATTCTCCACTGTGATCCCTCTGTGTGTGTGTGTGTGTGTGTGTGTGTGTGTGTGTGTGTGTGTGTGTGTGTGTGTGTGTGTGTGTGTGTGTGTGTGTGTGTGTGTGTGTGTGTGTGTGTGTGTGTGTGTGTGTGTGTGTGTGTGTGTGTGTGTGTGTGTGTGTGTGTGTGGGTGGGTGGGTGGGTGTGACCCTCCCTGCCCTTCAGCAAGGGAAAGGAAATAGACACGGGGGAGGTTTCGCACCCCGCTGCTCCCCCTTCAGGTGTGAAAAACAGGACCGGCAGCGTCTCTGTCTTGCCAAAGCAACCTCTGATATTCAGTCGTTCTGGTGGAATGTGAACTGCAGAACCTCATTATAGGAACGGAGCTTGTACTCTATACGGCTGCACCCGTATCGCCTAATTGAACTCCGGAGTCGGCGTTTAGGAAGCGGTTGTTGGCTTCAAACAGCCACAGCCGACGAGAGGCTTTTTGTCTTTATTGTCATGTCATACCTCTCGGGACGGCGACGAGATGATTAATCATTTTCCTGCCGCAGGAAAAAAAACGGCTGGCTCGGCTCGGCGGGGGCGAAACAGTATTATGGCTCAGGTAATTGGTGGAGGACCATCACTCATCAGCAATGTAATTAATCTCATTAAAAAAAATTTAAAAAAAACCCCTCTCTGTTGAGATGTTTCCCAAAATGGGCCAATCCATCCTGATGAGTGTCACGCACGCAAATGAGATTCTGGGAGAAACTGCGGCTGACGCGGAGTTAGCAGAAAATCAATGTGTGACAGCGGCCGGCCATTTTCCTAATGTCATTCAGCATGGGGGGGGGGGGTGAGGTGAGAGGATGCTTTCTCATTGCTCAGCTGGAGGTGGCTTTTGTCAAGTCCAAATTCTATTTATCCAAGATCCATGAAATTGGGCGCGTCATGTGGCCCATTACAAGCGCGCTGCGGTCTTTTTGTGTGCATAGATTGAAACCTTGAATCGCGGATCAATTCACAGGAAGTAGCCCGTTGACTTTTCTGTGAAGAGGGAGCCAACGGCTCAGAATGTTTGCGCGCTGATGTAAATCTGGGCAGATTTTCAAAAATTCGTAGGGGCAAAATAGGACATCTCTTGCCTCATCTTTGTGATTTTGTTTCTTCATTTTTTTGAGCCAGAAAAAGGTCATGTCAGTCTTGTGACAAGAGTGACAGGTCCGGGGCATCATTACTGAGGCTTGGAAGGTCTGCGTCAGCACCTTTGGTCACCTCAGGAGAATAGATCCCCACCGCGCCGCCGCCGGCCTAATGAGCGCAGACAGCTCGCGTCTAATGAGAAGAGGGCGATGGCGGCTGTCTTCCACCAGCCCTCTGCGCCGTCGGTACAGCATCCCATAATGCCTCGAACACGGCGGCGTGAGCAGCCGAGCGGTGGCGGATGTCTTGTCACACATCAGTGCGGGGGCCACGGACCAATCTGCTCAGCTCACCTCCCTTGAATCCTCACTCATTCATCTACAGAGGAGCTACAGGTTCGCAGCTTTTACAGTGTGTTTCGACGGCGTAATTGGCTCTGATGTCCACCTCGAGAAGGTTACGTTTAGGAAGCCGTGTGAACGTCCCTTCAGTGGATACTGCCGGAGCAGATTGGCTTTGAACTCGGCAACAATTGATTCGCCTTTAGTGGCGATCCAGATCTGGGATTTCTGCCACTACATGATTGCGTAGCCGTTGTTATAAAACCAGCAAAAGGAAGAAAAAAAAAAGAATTTGTTCCAAAAGTTTGGGATAAGTTTTGCAGAGGCCGAGTTGAACTTCAGCCTGAAGTGATTTTTCTTTCGGGTGCAAGTTGGGAGAGTTGTTCAGCTTTGGCGCACGTTCTCGAGTGCTTTTACAGTCAGAAAGTTAGATCAATCAGGAAGGAAGAGGGGACACCTTTTCTTAGCAGCAAACGCAATTATCTGGCATTTAAACCCGAGGATTAGACCCGAGTCACAAATGTCCATTGGAATTTATCGATGAATACTTTTGACAATTGGCTTCTTGGAGTGGGTTGCATTTGGCCACTCAACCGCGGACATCTTCACACCCACGCCACTTCTTTCTGTACATTCAGCCATGCCAGTTTCTCAATTACCGTGCGAGTGGGCTGGTGCAAAAGAAAAAGAAGAAAAAAATGTGGGGGGGGGGTTGGCTTTAGCGGTGTTCACCATCAGCCCACGCAGAATTATTCCATGTGATGAAATGAATCTTATTGAATGATGTGATGGCGGGCAGGTTGGCCAGGGCCGAGGTGTTCAGATATACCTGGAGAAGAAGAGCGGGGCCATCGGGGTTAATCCTGAGAGTTATCACCATGCCAGTGTTTATGTAATTCTTCTTTTTTTTTTGTAGGTGGTTTTGAACACATGGTGTCCTAGATTCATATCAGGTGTGTTGATGATATCAGAAGATGTTCAGTGTCTGGAAGCAGCCGTGGCATTAAAAATCGTTTAAGATAGCTGCAGATAGGGGAGCAATGAAGATGATACAAACATATTTAGAGAAATGAGGCAAACAAATGATACAAAAATACGGCGTCTTTATATGCGTGTGCTGCGTAAGCCGTTTACAGTGTCAGATGTACTGTAACGTGTGCTGGAGTGAGTGATTGATTCTTTGTCACGTTAATGAGAAGCTGATTCAAAGGAAAACAAAGACAATGGAAGCCAGATACCGTTATCACATCTCCAAACTGTACCCAGAGCCGCTGGTTTCATCTGTGCTGCTTCACCTTAAGATATCAATAAACCCACGGCAGCACCCCCGCTGCTTCACCCCGCCGCTGCGATGGCAGAAGAGACAAAAAAAAAAGGAAGAGATTTCTATGCTCTGTCGACCCAAATCCAGCCTCGCCTCCTACCTTTCCAATTGAGCTTTCTATATAACCAACCCGTCGTCCTCCTCACACGCCCACTCTGCCGCATAATCCATAACGTTTTCGTTTCGCCCGCCACGCCGATGACGCCCCGCCGCATCTCCCACGGAAAAACCTGATGATCCCAAGAGCTGCTTCTGTCGCGTTGGAAAGTACAGGACGTCCTAGCGGCTCGATTTTGGGGAATTAAGGTCAGGAAGGTCAGGGAGATGGAGGAAGGACATAATGTGGTTTGTCTTCTGCAGAACAGGTTTACTCATGTTTTAATATCCTTTTGTTTAGTCTGAAGAAAAGTCTGAGCTCTGTTTTGGTTTCCACCGACCCGCGAAGGAAATATAAGGCTCTTTATCTCCTAAATGTTCTCGTATGTTCACCAGCTAGCTGGCGCACCGTATTTAGCGTAGCTTAGCATAAAGTTTGGAAACAAAGGGATCCAGCTAGCAGATGCTTTACATGGGTTTATTGTTATGTAGGTAGACCCTGATGTTAACCTGTTGATTTGGGAGTTGTAGGTTTTTTTAAACGGGTTCGCCGTTTCTCTTTGTTTCGAGTCTTTGTGCTAAGCTAACTTGTTTCCTGGCTCTGGCTTCATATTCAGTGGGCATGCGCGAGAGTGGTGTCAATCTTCTCATCGAACTCTCAGCAAGAAAGCAAGTCGCCTTTTTCTCCTCCTCCGAAGCATCAAACTGTGACATTTGGCTAAAATCGATTTACATAACTCAGTCTCGTTGCATTGTAGTTTGCATCCACGTGCATTCTTTATTGCTTCGATGCACTTCGGCAAAACTAAAATAATTAAAAGCTCAACTGCGACACGATAATGATTCTTATTATTGGTCTTATAAATCCTGTCAGTTGAGGCGCTGACGACAGACGCCACAGCAAGAGGATGAGCCATTAGGAGGAGAATAATTATTCGGGCAGGTATTTCTTGGTGTTGTGATTGCAGGGTCATTATGCTCCCTAATGAAAGAAGCCAGCGGAGAGCCTCCATCTCGGCTGCAGCCTTTATCAACGCCCTTCAGAGGATATAAAAAGGAAAACACTTCAGCAGCAGGCTAATTAAAACCAGAGGTCTGGATGAGGAGGCCAAACAACCCACACAGGTGGCACGCACTTCACCGTGTGCGTGAGCTACAGTAGCACATCATGTTTATGCATGTCCGCGTGAGTGTGTAAGGCAGCAATTCATGTTTATTTTTTCCTTTTATTTGTGTGTTTTTGTCAGCGTGGTACATCTGTGTGTGTGGCAGCAAAGGACAATGTTTGAGTGTATTTGAGGCAGTGTGTGTGTGTGTCAGAGGTGTACGATTGTTAGAGGCTTTCCATTCATTTTAATGGCTTCAGCTGTCGCTTCATTCCTGCCGCCTGCACCGCTGACAGGAAGGACCGAGCAAGCTTTCATGTGACAGGGCCCTGCTCAAATAGGCCATCGGTGCACCGTAATTAGTTCAAATGTCGAAGCCAGTGAATTATTGATGATCGGGGACGAGTAGGAAGGAAGACATTTCATATCAACAGCTTTTTTTTTTTTTTCAGCCGTCTCTTTTTAAAGGACAGCTGGTGCCGTGCGGTTCCCACCACAAACATGAATCTCTGGTGTTCGGGCCGCGAGAGGACGCGTTTGCATCGGGGCGGAGAAAATAAACTGGGGTAGTAACGGGAATAATTACAGAGGGAAACCGTGAAATAATGTCTTGTTTTTCACAGAGAACAGCTGGCTAAAGAGAGCACCGCAGCGCTTTTTCTTCTCCACCATGCGAAACAGGGATACCTCAGCACTGGTCTGAAACAAAAAGTAAACCACCAAGACGGAGGCTAATTTATGCTGCTGCCAATCATTGGATATAATTGCGTTACCAGCATAATGGCAGCTCAGGCCCAGTCACTTTCCCCCTCCGGCTCTGTCTCGGGTACTTACGGGGTTTCCATCAGCTCCTGATTTTTCGAGAGGGACCTCTCAGCCAGGAATGACAATGGACTTTCAATGGCTTCTAATCATGCCACTTTCACCGCACAATTTCCTGGCCGTCATTTGCATTAAGACTCATATGGCCACGAGTGCACCCGTATGCTGCTCCGCTGAAGGCCGCTGTTTGAATCGAAATTGCCCGCGTGCCATTTCCTGGTGGTCTCAAACAGTCAAATAACCCTCTATCCGGGTTATTTGACTGTTAATTAGGTGGATCAGGTCCTGCGAGCCCCCCCAACACACACACACACACGATTATTGTGACTGAGGATCACCTTGGATTCGTGGTATGAAAAGCAGCGTCCTGTATTTTTGGGAGGTTTTTTTCAAGGTTATTCAACAATGCGTCTTGTTTGCTCTCAAAAAAATGAAAATCCTCCCAAAAGCAGAGAAAACGATGCGGGATGTTTGTGTTGCTGCTGTTATTTGTGGTTCAAGGCCAAAGGTAATACTGCCATCTACTGGACAGGAGGCAGTTAAACAGCCATGTATGCACGAAGAAGGATTTATTGCCGTACACAACCTGCAATTCTCTGACAAATGAGCTCATTTCTATTCTTGTCCATTCGTCAAAAAGACGCTCTATGATTCGCCTTTTAAAAGTGCAACTTAACCATCAGTTTAACTTTTTCATTGTGAAACGATCATAATGGTGATCATGGTCTTGTGTCCGGGACGCTTGCACATGTTCCCGTGTTTTTCAGTTGTAATTAGAGCTTGGATGGCGGTTTTCCTTTCAGATGGCTCTTAATTCTGGGATTTGTTGCTCACAAAAAAAAGAAGAGAGCCTCTCGCTCATATCTCTTCCCTCTCTGCGGATTTATCGTGCAGTAGGCGTCTCTTATTCAGCCCGAGAGGTTGCCGAAAATAAATCACCACCCTCCCACCAGCGCGAGAATGTCCAGATGGTTGAGTTTTCACTGACTCGCTGCCCGCTGAATTTCCCCATTGTCTTCCACGCTAAAATTAGAAAGGTAATACTCGGTGAAAGCGCTGCGTCTGCTCTGAGGCTGCTGGTTAATGATCAGGAACTTGGATTTATGCTTCCACCCACGGACGAGCCGTCCGCGCCGCATTGTGCGAGAGCGCCAAAGCTTGAACCTTGAGAGCCCCCGTGAGGGGGTTTCTGTTGGAGGCACCGAATGGCAGGTTTCACTGACAAACACTCTTTACCGGCAAGAACAAAAGAAAACACAACAGCCCTCAAGGTAGTTTAGCTACTAAAAGACACACAAAAGCATCCGCAGATGTGAAAAAGCCCAAACTAATTTAAATATTATGCTCATGCGGTGGTTCAACTTGTGTTTCAACTTGTGTTTCCCATCACGCCTCATGACTCTCATTAACATTACTAATTCAGCAGCACAACTGCTAATCACCTCAGCACTCCGTTTTAAACACAGCCCGTACAGAAAGATGTCATACGTATTGTTCTGTGAGCAGCCCGCAACATAACCAAGGAATCAATCCACTGCGTGGAAGCAGGAAGTGGCCATTGTGCGCTCCGGTTATTCTTGATGGGAATTTTCTTCGGCGGCGTTTGACAAAGTGACTTATCTTCACATGCAGCGAGGGGCTTATATTCAATGCGGCTTAAATCCAATGTTATGCGGCTGGGATTAAACCATCTGCATGATTTGGCGCATTTCTTTTTTTTTGCACGCTATATGTGCTTTCAGGGCCAAAAGTAGGGGTTTGAGATTTTTTTTGTTTTTGCAATGAGGTCCGTTTAAGACGGAGTGAAACATGAGTCAAGCCGATCCCAAGTATTTCATGTTGACCGTGGAAGAGTCACTGTATATTTTCACTAAAGGTCCACTTACTAGCTTCTGCCAGAGCTTTCAACCAGTCATTGTCTTCCTCCGTTTGTTTAGATGTTTTGTTATCTCAGGTTTTATTTTTTCGGAATATTCTCCAATGTTCTCTCTCAGAGGAAGACAAGCGAGGTGCAGTTGAAAGCCTTGGAAGAAGCGAGTAAGTGGACCTGGGTTAAGTCTTTTGATTAGACGAACGTCAGACAAGTAGTGAGCTATTTTAAGCAAAAATATCATTGGGTTCGACGAAACGAGACATTCAAATTTGTCACCGTGGGGTCTGAACTTATATTTAACTACTTAACATGTTAAGGAATAAACAATTGACGAATGAGTCGGTCGATCCTTCGACGATGAAGTTGGTCGATCCATTGTTAAAAAGTTCTGTTCTGTTCAACGTCTTTACAGAATTGTTTGTCCTTCGAAACCAAACAATCAAACAGCAAAAGATAAATCCATATTTCGCGTCAGACACTTCAGAAGAGAAAATCGCTGTGATGTGTAAAAATGACTTTCACACCTTTTATTCGGGCTCAATACACAAATCGAGGACATGTTCATCAATACAGAGTCTGCTTTAGACCTCAAGATACACTGAATGAAAGGTCTGGACCGACGCAATGAACCCACAGGCTGAACTCTGAACTACAGTCCTATATACACAATCGTACTTTAGAGATCTGTATTTTCTGATAGTTAACATGTATCATACTGTATAGCCATTGACGAGGTGCAATCACGAGGCCGTCTCGCAAATTTGAGCCGATATATCTGAAATGCACTTTCACAGCAGATGTAACGTAAACTTCATTGGTAGCTCTGTGAAGAGTCTGCGCATTAAGTTCAGGTGCGGCCTTGGAAGTCCCGATAGACAGCGAACAGACAGCGAATGGGGTCGGCCTCACATTGTTTGTTTTTTACTATTGATGCCCTCTTTGAAATGGAAGAAGACCGCGTTTCCTACGACGGACGAGGTGCTGCATCTCCACGGATACAGGTAATACAACCCAAACAGAGGAAGATTCGTTCTTATATCAAAAAAGTTCAAGACCTGAGATTTTCAGTGGAACAAAATGTCAACATACAAAAAAAAAAAAAAAAAACTTCCTGTAAACTGTCACGCCGGCTGCGAACACGAGCTCTGCCTTCCCTTTTGTGTGACTTCAAACATGCACATTAAAACCATGAAGTCAGCTAAAAGAATGTTTAAAACCTCATTATGTCATGAACTTATTTGTGTTGTTGCAAGCTAGTAGTACACAGATCTGTGCACATCATTTCACTTTTTCTTTTGACAGCTTAACGAGAATCCTCAATAATCAGTGTGGACACGACTGAGGGCGACGCAGCAATTGCGATAACTTAAGACAAATAAATTTCTTTTAAAATTCTTTTAAACATGGTAATACCTTATTCTAGACGACACCGCGGGAGTCTCCGAGGGTTACAAGTTCATTCCTTGGGCACTTAGTAAAGAGTCCAGCATGTCGAAAGTGTCTTTGTAGTCGGTGTGTTCGCCGTTGGGGGGCAGCGCGCCGTTGCTCCCGTCGTGGCCGTGGTGCTCCATCGTCCGCTGGCCGCTCTCCGCCGAGTAGTGGGACAAGCCGAGGCCTCCTTTGCTCCTGCTGCTCTTGGACGAGTGGTGGTGGTGGTGGTGGTTGTTGTGATTGTGGCTGCCGGCGTCCGAGTGAGGCCTCTTGCGAGACGAGCCGGACGAGCCCACGTCCGGAGCCCTGATAGACAAGGAGGCGTTCTCTATTGTCCCTCTGCTGTTCCCGCTGAGGGAGTACGGGTGCGAGTGGCTGTGTTTGGAGTGGCGGTGCTCTTTGTGCTTGTCCTTCCCGGGCAGAGTCCCGCCCTGCTCAGAGCTGCCGTGGCGCTCCGACGAAACCTTGATCCTCATCTTGAGCTCCTCGCCCGCGGCGGAGCAGTTCTCGGCGTAGGACGGAGGCAGCCGGGCCTTTTTGGAGCCGCTTTTGTCTCTCCTGCCGTCGCCCGTGTGGCCCCCCTGCTGCGCCTGAGAGCGCTTCTTGTGGTGGTGCGAGGAGAGCGCCGGCGGGGCCGCGTACGCGTCCGTTCCCGGCTCGTCCTTCGCGCCGTTCTGTGGGGCCGGGTCCCCCGCCACCGCGTGTTTCTCCCTGTACTTTTCCAGAGTCAAGACTTTCTGCGGCCGCGGAAAAGTGGCGGCGTTGGCGGCAAGCTGCTGGTGTTTGCCGCCTTTTGTGTTCGTGGGTTCGTGTTTCACCAGCGGGAAGTCAGAGAGGTGCGGCTCGGAGAAGCTGTCGTAGCCGCAGCTCTTCAACTGGTCGCTCAGCGGCTGGTAGGAGGCGATGATGTTGTTGAGGGAGGGCATGTCCGAGGAGTCAGACGAGGTGGAGGGGAAGTAGGAGTTGGTGACGCCGGGGAGGCCGTCTAAGGACGTCCCCTGGTAGGCACTATCCCCCGACTGGCCGTCCATCTTTGGCTTCTTAGCTGCTTGAACAGCCTAAAAACAACACAGAACTCAACATGAGATACGGACACTTTACTGGTTCCAGTGACACTGCCTGAACTGCCCTCGTACAAGTATTAAGGACGTACCCTCCAGTTTCGTATCCTCTTCAGTTTGCTGGGCGTCTTCTCCAGGATCTGAAGAAACTCGTGTGTGAGCTCTGAAAACAATGAAGACAACTGTCAGCGGCCCCCTCTCCACACGGTTAACGCTTCCCTCTGATTCTTTCTGCCGATAAGGGCCGTGGCTGAGACTGCGACACATTGGCTACATACGATGAGGCAATGTCGGCAGTCCCGTAAAGACCCAGCGGCAGCAAGACAAATGAAAAACTTCAGGATTGATTTGGGGAAAACAGCTCGAGTTATTAGGAAAGTGACAACACCCATAGTCTCCCCCACCTAAAAGAGCCTCAAGCTCTTTCTACGAGCAAGAAAAACGAGTCCAAGAGACGGATTAAACCAGCTCTCACCGTCCAGCAGCTGCAGCGTCACGGTGCGGTCCACGTACTCCCACCAGTGCTTGCTGTCCGTGGACACCGGGATCTCCCAGTTGGACCACTTGCAGGCCAGGTGGATGCAGACGCACGCGACGACCGTGGGCCTGTACTGCAGGCAGAAGGTGGTGAGGTGCAAACTGCAGGGGGGGGGGGGGGGACAAGAAGCAGAAGAGAAATATACGACCGTCAGCTGGAGGCCTTTCACACAACACACACACACACACACTAAACATTTTAGACGGTTTAACGAGGCAGCATAAGCACACCAGATGCACACCGACAATCAAACTAACATTCTCACATCACACACACAGCCTTACCTTAAAGCACAGGAACAGCTAAGACAATCTAATTCTTAGGATATGTTCTTAAGTGTATGAACGACACACACACACACACTTTCATATGATACATTGAAAGTGGATTTATTGCGTTTTGATTTTAATTTAAAACATTAAAAACAGTGTTTCTAAATCTCTCAATGAGCCGTAAACTCCAGGAAATCACAACTAATAAACAAACTTAATTAAATCTACTGACTACTTGAATTAGCGTGAAAGGAGTAGTGCGTTTTCACTTCACAACATCAAACGTGGGAACGTTAAGACGGAGAAACACGGACGTTGATAGCCAAGACAAACACGCAGGCTTCGGGTTCTCTGCACCCTGGATCCCAAACTGCACTGCAAACTGGCTCCTGTGCACCAAAGCGTCTCAGAATCACTCTGACAGTTAAACGGGGACTCCCCCCCCCCCCCCCCCCTCAGCAAGTACAATGTCTCAAGTGCAACGCCGCTGTTTTACAACACAGGAATTGCGACGGCGTGTTTCTTTTAGTGTTCGTGCGAGTTGCATTTAAAGATATTAAACGGTGTTGGAATGCCGAACACGTAGTCCGTGTTCAGGTAAACACAGTTCTACACTTCCACCTAGACTCCATTCTTTGTGCATAACCCCAAATTAAGAGATCCTATCTACCATCATCTGCTGGGAACATCAATCTCTCAGAGTTGCATATCAAACTAGCCGCCTCTGTAAAAACTAAGAAGTGAAATAACAGCACAATAATATCAAAACTAAGCTGTGTGTGCGTAAAGTCAGAATCATTACAGCGCGAATCTTAGTAAACATTGCAGCCGCCACATTTCCTCTTTAAAAAGACAACAGCACTAGATCAGATATTAAAAACGGCATCACCACACAGAACAAGCATTCAGTTTGCAGTGTAGTTTGGCGGTTCATTGTTAGATCTTTTAGGGTGAAAAATGTGCAACAAAGAATTAAACAACTGTAAACTGTACTTACCAAAGCACTCTATAAGTTTAAGACTCTTTAGTGGCAATCTATATTCAGGCTACCATTTGAGTTCTCTCTTTAGACATGTGCACTCCGTACCGAACAACCGTGAGAGGCAAACGGCACCACTACACTCCATATTGTGCATTCGACCCCTCTGTGCCAACACGGAGCCCTTTGTACAATACACCGCACACAGCAGCCAGGCCCGGTACTTCCCCGCGCTGGGGGGTTCCCGGGGACCCGGGCCGCAAACAGGGCGTTGGACACAGGAAGGGGGGCCCTGCAGGACAGGAAGCTATAGTGTGCCATTACAGTGCAATAATGGGAACAGGATAATAACCTGTTGGTAGCCATGAAATAGGAAGTCTGTGCCAAGTCCTTGCTTGCTGTAAAAGAAGGAGAAAGTTCATTTTAGAACCGAGACAATTCTTTGGAGAGAGAAAAACAAATACGTTGCACTTCGACTAAACGGCGCAACATTGCGCTGTTGAATAAACAGTTCTTTGGAAAGTAAAGTGAGAAAGAAGGCGCTACCTCGCACTAGCTGGGAACACCTCACAACATCTGTGTGCGGATGATCGATTGTTATTTCAAAACCTGCAATAAAAGATGTTGAAGGAAGATGATCAGCCACCGGTGCCAACAAGTCAGTAAATATTAATGCCACAGTGGCTGCAATTCAAAACACACAAAATAAACCACTCACCCAGCGTTTGCAGCACGATTGTTTCCAGTGCTACAAGCTCTTGTGTCTGCTGCTGGAATGCCTGGAAACGTTCAATGAACAATTTGAAATCAGCACTCCTACAAAATAAAAGCATCACCAGCCGGAAACTGGAAAGGCAAGTAAAGAATCGACATTTGCGCATTTCACCTTTATGATACGAAAGCTTAACTGCATGGGCCTAACAGAGCCTTTCAATTTGAGGATGTCAAATAAATGGCGGAAAAAATCCTGTACGCTCATGTGTGGTGAAAAATGTCCGCTGGACTTAATACGTATCTTTGTCCTTTCTACCGACAAGAAATTTGAAGTAAAAACCATTTACAGGAACCAAAGGTGACGTCTTAGTTGCTTGTTTTGTCCCAACAACCAGTCCATAACCCATCTGACTTTAATTTGACTGTCATATTAGACAAAGAAAAGCAGCAATGTCTTTGCTGTTGAGAAATTGGCCTTTGTGTTTGAACAAATGACTCAACAATTAACCGATCGCAGCTGTTAACGGTTTCTTTTCTCTGCAAAAGCCTCACCGCCGAGGTTAAACTCCCCGACATCCTCGGTCGTAGTTGACTTACGTTGCTCTTAGTGTCTACGGCTGGCTCTTGTGGGTTAATGCAGGCGTGGGCTATTTTAATGACATGCTCCAGCTTTCTGGGCTGCTCCTCAACTTTAGCTGCCAGGAACAACGTAGTCTGAGAAATGACCTAGAGAGTGGAAGAAAAAAAACCCCAGTTCAGTTTTCACAGCCGGTGCCACCAGTAATTATGGCATCAGCCAACACTGCAGTGGTACTTACGTTTCTATGGAATTTGCTGAAGGAGTGGATCATATAAAACCTGTGCATGTATACTATAGCGGTGTTGATGATTAGTTGAGAACTGGGTGGGAAGTTAAGGCACAACACATGGAGGATATACAGTAAAAAATACATTAACAGCCTTGGTGAAGAAAACCTTGACACGTTAGCATCAAGCTAGCAAAGCGTGTGACATTCAATTCAATTTATTTTTGTACAGCCCAAAATCACAAATTTGCCTCAGAGGGCTTTACAATATGTACACGTTTGACATCCCAGGACCCTCACATCGGAACAGGAAAAACTCCCCAAAAACCCCTTTAACGGGGAGGAAAGAGGAAGAAACCTGTGGGAGAGCAATAGAGGAGGGATCCCTCTCCCCGGATGGACAGAAGTGCAATGATGACATGCAGGTTAAAACCCCCAAAATCAATCCATAAGCTTCAACTCGTACAAAGGCGTAATAGTGCATTTGTAACGCGGTGATACGTTTAACTTACATGTACAACCAGCAGCAGTAATCATGTGTCATTGATATCACTACACACAAAGCTAACAATGGAATCTGCAGCCTAAAGAGACAAAACAAAAGCTAAGCTAGCTACCAGGCCTGAATGCTTCCGGCTAGCTAAATCAAGACCCCGTGTTAGCTCAGTTAAATGGCCTGTCTTGACGGAGAGGAGTCTGTACGTGGCATCGAGAGCTTTTATGTGCGTTAAAGAGTTGACCTATGAATTGTAACCAGCCTTGCCATTCCGGCCCTTCTGTAAGCTAATGCTAACTCGAGCTAACCCGTATGTCGGCCGGCTAGCCGCTGCGGTCAGAAAGGATACACGTTGAGTCTCTGGCCTATGTCTTGGATCAAGTTGGCTGCCTGCTGCCGGTAGGAGAGCTCCCGGTCGGCCTCTATTCCGCCGCGTCGAGACGGCGTGTTTTCGAGCTGCTCCCGGGTGAAGAGCCATTTCGTAGAGGGTCCCCGGTGCACCGCCATTACGCTCCCACAGCCAAGCCCGACGGTGCTAGCATCGGGAGGGAGTGGGGGCACCGGAAGAACGAGCAGCCGAGGCTGATTAAAACCGGTTAGCCTTTTTCTGAACAGCGCCACCAGTGGCCGGAGGCGCACATAGCACTCATCGTTACTCATGCGCTATTGTTGCTGTATGGGATTACGTTTTGTCTACAATACAATGTAATACGTCAGATGTATTATATATACATACTTTCATCTTTTGACAGTCCGTCTGGTGTTTTCATTGTTGTATCAAATACAATATAGTTATTAAGGTTGAAATACCCGGATTAGCCACTGGGGGTCACAACTGTGCTTGGCATTATTGTGAGCCTTTAGAAACATTTGAAAGCTACTTTTTACCACTATTGTTTTAAAGTTGGTGCATGTCGATTGTAAAAATGTATCCCAATTATTCGCCACCAAGCCTGTTGAGCAATGACTCAAGAGTGTATTTGATTAATACGATAAGAGAAGCAGAAATAAATCGTAATGATCATAATACCCATAGCACCTTCTGGCCTGCAGTTCTATCTTTCTACCACTAGGCGGCAACAGAGACCGAGAACAAAATCCCTCAGGCCCCAGGTGATCTATCAAAACAAAGAAAATGTGAAGTGTAGGTTCAGGTAAGTAGGATCCCATTGTATAACAATTCTACATGCAACATGATTTGAAGCAAAATCATTAAAAAAATCATCATCATCATCATCATCACATATTCCACAAAGCAGGCGAACTTGTTATGGCCACCAAAGCAGCGCACGTGACAGGGTCCGGTCTGCACGTTCGCCGGCTCGCTCTGTCCACATGGGACAGGTTGTTTACCCCTCGCGCAGCGGCAGTTTTATTCGACTCCTGCGCGCGAGGACAGGTGTCGTGAACTCCACCGGGCTTACTAATTAGAGTCCAGGTGTGGCTATTTTCTCGACGTCGCAAAATGCAGCCTGTTGTGAATATTTAATTTTTTTTACTGCTCGTCCAGACTGAGCGCGTTAAGTTTGTCAGCACACGGTTTTTGACAGCAACATAGCCGACACTAGTTCCGGTTACCGCCTTCAAAATAAAAAGCAAGCCTTTTTCTTTTTATGGAAACTCCAAATTTGAACCTTAAAACATTCAGCAAATGATAAAAGAACAGTTCATATGTTTTTAAGTAGCCTCAGAAGTCTAAAATATAAAACTACTCAATTGGAAGTGAATGTTCTGGATTCCGAATTGGACCGACTCATGCTTTTCAAATGTATAACTGTATCGTCAAATACATGTGTAGTGGAGTAAAATACCTAATCAATAATTAAATGACAATTAAAACATCTGTAAAAACAAACAAAAAACCCCAAAAGGCTCAGATGTATTCTCTATTTGAACAAAATATAAATCTTCTCATTCTGTTTTCGTTGAAAAACAGGCGTTTGTTTTGAAGTTCACCATCTCTTCATTTCCGGTTTTGTTTCGCCTCACGGTGTGCAATTTGGCGTAACTGAACCTGCAGAGGAGACTCCCTCCCCTTCTCCGTCTCTGGGTGTCTCCCTCGTTAAAGCCTGCTCTTCTCGCCCAGGTGTGACATTTTTGGAGTGCCTCACGCAACTGGAACCGCGCGACCCGCCGAGAAGATGACGGACGCCGCACCGCCAGACTCCACCGCCGTCCCGGACCCGGTTGTAGTGGACCCCGCGGCGGTGAACGGACAGTGCGAGCAGACGGACTCCCAGCAGCAGGAGCAGCAGCCCGACACAGAAAGTCAGGGAGAAGGCTTCAAGATGGACCAGGAGATGAAGATAACAGACAGCGTGGAGGACGGAGGTAGGCGGTGTGAAATATGTTTAAAGTTCTTCACATCCATTCAGACTTGATGTAACACAAATCTTATTGTTATAGTCAATATGATACATTTTATTATACAATTTATTTGTGTTGTTGGAGATCAGAATTAATGGACTTTCTCCGGGAAAGGGATAATAACACATATGAATAGGGCCACGATCAATTGATAGAGTAATAAAGTGGCTGTAATTTACGAACTCCAAAAAAAAGTTACTGTCAGAAGATCAAACTAGACATTTTCGGCTTGTGACCTCTTACAAAAAGCAATGTTTAGTGCGGGGTCACGAATCTTCTCACATGGTTTCATTTCAATCCACCGCCTTGGCACGGACTGAAATATCTCATCAGCTATCGGGTGTATTGACCTGAAAATTCGTTCACGGTCCCCAGAGGATGAATCCGACTGGTTTTGGTGATCCCCCGACTGTTCCTCTAGCGCCTCCCGTAACGTTGAACGTGTGCTATTTTGAGTAAAAATGCCTCGACAACTTTTGAATGAATTTCCACGAAATTAGTTTCAGACATTCACGCTCCCCTCGGGATGAACCGCCCTCATGTTGCCATCACTTAGTGCTGACGACAGGTCAATGCTTTGGTTTAGGACTACATCGGGAACCAATGACAGTCCCGTCCACCTCAGCTGTATTTAGTTTTAAGTGCTAATTAGCAAATAAATAATAACCGCTAAACTTTAGCATCATTGTGAGCATGGATGTGCGTCGATGATGTTAGCATTTAGCACAAAGTCGCTAGCATAGCTGTAGAAACTCTATGTATCTTAGAAATATACAATAACTCTTGTAGCCCCATCCATATTATTAAAGTCAGTATCGTGTGTGTCACTGTGCCCTGGGTCATTGTCTGCAGGTCTCCTGGAAAGCAGTATGCGCCTGAAGCCCCACGAAGCGCAGAGTTACCGCAAGAAGGCTCTGTGGGTGTCCTGGGTCTCCATCGTGATGACGCTCATGCTGGCCATCGTCGGTTTCAGTGAGTACGGTCTTTTTCGACGAGTCTTCTGGCTCACAGGAAGTGATGCGTTCGAAGGCATCTGCGCAAAGCTGACGCCCGCCGCTTGGTTCTTCAGTCGAGGGACGCTTCTGTCAATTACCGTGTCGCCCTGCAGATCAATGTGACACCCGACACCTTTGATCAAACAACAAAAACAAATATGTCAGATATCTTAAAAACCATCACAGACTCTGCTCGTCTCTTGCCTGCCGCCACCACATCCCGCCGTGCTCGACCGATGCCTCTTCCTGCGGCGAATGCAGATTAGGCTGCTTGACGGACGAACGCGCGAAGAAGACGAGCTCTGCTGCAGCGGAGCTGAGTCACCTCAAACGCCGCTTTGCAGATGTGCAGATATACGAGTTTCCTGTCATGCAGGAGACTGAGAATATCTGCAGACTTCCATGTGCAAGCTGGACATGCTGTTCATGAGACCGGTGATCCGACTCGCAGCACATCCGTCATTACCCAACACTTAATTGGTTTATTTCGATCTCTGGCGCTCCCCAGAGAAATACAAGCCGACGTAGTGAAGAAAATCCAGCGGTTCAATGGTTCATTGGAGTCTTGTTTGAGGGTGAAATTAGGAATTGGAATTGGATTAGTCGGACCACTTGGGTCAGAGCGAGGTGGCTCAAGGTGCCGAGACGTTTCGTTTTGGAAATCAGAGCCTCTTCCTGAGTTCAGTCGGTGTTGTTTCAAACATTTTGCCCACTTCCTGTTCCGATAAGGAAGCGCTGGTCGGGGAAGCAGGACCGGAAGGCCAACTTCCGTCTTTGGTGTGTGTGTGTTTCCCAGTCTGGAAGAGGTTTGTTCATTGCAAATCGGGGAGTCGAGCCCCAAATAGTTGCAGATGCTTCGTGTTATTTTATCTATTAACACAATAACATCATTCATTCATCATCTTCTGTGTGAAGGTAATGTGATTGAAACATTGAATCAGTCCTCACCATTTTATATCACGTCTAAACTGTGTGACTCACTCGGATGTTATATCATCGAACGTCAATCAGCAAACAAGTTCCGCGATCACTCCTCAAACACTCGTTCACACGTCTGTAAGTCTGTCACTGGCTCTTGGGCAGCCAGCCAGGGAGCGCCATTGTAAACGAAGACCGTGTCAAACCAGCTGTTAGCAAGGCAAGTTTATTTGTACAGCACATTTCAACAACAAGGTAATTCAAAGTGCTTCACATAAAACCATTAAAAGCATCAAAACACAAGGCAAAAGAAAAGGAGATTTAAAAACAATTAAAGAAACAGTGTAAGAAATAAAATGCAGAAATGCAGGAAATCCTTGATATTAGCATCACACTCCTCCTGTTTCTACAGGATGAGGAAGAGGCATTCATAAAACATGTTTCAGAGGAAGAAGCGAATGGATCCAGGGCGTAGAAAGCACACAGAAAGAACTGGCTCCACTTTACTTCAAGCAGAAGTTTGACCTTTTGGCAAATAGATGGATACCACTCTCTCATCTTCAGGAGTTCGGCGTCACGTGACCCAGAATGTCACATCCAGCTCACCTTCTGGTGTCTGCAGAAAAAGAGGCGAGTAGCAAAGTGCTCCAGTGATATGCATAACGCCGCTCCAGAAACAATAAACCGGCAGAGCTCAGACGGTGTTTCATCTGCCTTTTCTTGTCAGATGTGACAAGCAGGGAGGAGGGAGGAGGGAGGGGGGAGGAGGGAGGGGGGAGACAGGGAGACGATAGGCTCGGCTTTGGCAAGCGGACTCATTTACACACGGTGTCTTCTCTCCGCGCTTAATGGAGGCGCTAGGAGGAGAGAGGAAGAAAAAACCGGGGGAGGAGGAGGAGGAGGAGGAGGGGGAGGAGGAGGAGGAGGAGGAGGAGGAGGAGGAGGAGGAGGAGGAGGAGGAGGAGGAGGAGGAGGATGCGTTTCTGAGTTTTGGCCACCAAGACGGGTCTTTTGGGGGTTTCCATCCCAAAATGAGACCTCTGCCAACGAACATCTTGTATAAAATAGCATGAAAGCAAGAATTTAACTTGCAAAATAAGAGCGCGGCGCGTCGAAAGCCTCACTCGCCTGCTACGTTCTCCTTCTTGTTATGCCAACTCTGGCAGATACGTGACACCTCGACATGCCATCATTCTCTGTTTACCTGCGGTTGAGCAGCTGTCAAGTTGTATTTGCTGAGCTGTTTGTCTGTAACCACACACAGAGGCACAGTTTAAATACAGAAGTTAAACTGGTTTCCACTAGTATCACAGTGCTCCTAACGGTATGTATTTCGCAGAACACCAGGTCTTTATGGAGATGGAAACATCTGGACATTTCCATCCCTGCAGATCTCTGATATGATTTGTCTTTTTAAACATCTACTCATTTGTATTCAAGGGTTGTTGTGTTGAAGTGCAGGCTTCATTCCTGTTTTTCATTTCGGTCAGTGCAAGTGGATGATTGCTCCTTCGGCCCAGAGAGCGATGAAACAATAAAGGTTCGGAGGACGGATGAAGGAATCATGATTTCACTGTCCTTGCAGCAGAGAGAAAGCGGAGGCGCAGGGAAAGAGATGTGTTTCTGCAGGGCTGAGTGTCTGGCCCCCAGTGAGCGTCGCTAAAAATAAACGTGGGCGGAGGAGAGGATCCCCCCCCCCCTCCATCTATCTATCTGCGCCTCCATCTCGTTCGTCTCTCCTTTCGCTCTCATCCCAGTTCCCCCCCGCCCCCGCCATGCAGAGTCCATGCCTGTATTACATATGTATGTCGGAAGATTGGGGATTAAAGATGCTTGTGTGTGATCTCCACATGAAATCACTTGTTCAGTATCTCTCTCTCTCTCTTTCTGTGTATCTCCAGCTGTGTCCATCATGCGCCACAGCGCCTCTGCGTTTGGATTTGCCGTAAGTCAACCGTAAATCCGCCACTTCTTTCTGCCGTAACGAAGAGAGAGTAACGCTGTAACTGTCCCCCCCTGCAGTTCGACGCCTCGCTGGACGTGTTGTCCTCGGCCATCGTGCTGTGGCGGTACAGCAACGCCGCGGCCGTCCACTCGGCACACCGCGAATACATGTGAGTACAGGCAGCGTAAAAACAAAAAGAGCAAGTCAGACCTGCCGCAGGAATCAAGTGTCAGCTGTGAGTGCACCTCAAAGGCCTGAAAAAGGTTTTCAATTCTATAAATCCCAGACATTCAAACCACTGAAAGGATGTATGGATGCAGTGTTAGGGAGGTCTCCCTGGAGTTTGCATGTGATTGTCTTAGAATAATTATTAGCCACCCATATGACCAAATATGATATGCATCCTGGTATCATAACTTATTTTTTCAAATCAATGTAAGAAGAAGATGGAGCCTTTCTTTTCAGCTCGCCCAGATGTTTTGATTTCATCTATGACGACCAAAACAAACCTATAAAAGTGATGAAATCCACTTTAATGTTTCCACACAGTGTCTAGTGTGTGTGTGTGTGTGTGTGTGTGTGTGTGTGTGTGTGGCCGGCTTTGTCCAGTAGAGGAGTGTGTCAGATAAAGGGTCTCTTCAGCTTTGTCAGCCTCGGCCCCGCTGGGACCGATCGCCTCGCGTCTTATCTCTGTGTGTGTGTGTGTGTGTGTGTGTGTGTGGAGGTCAGGTGGGCCTTTTCAGAGCCAGGTAAATGGTGAGGGTGCTCAAGCAGGCGACTGAAAGAGGGGGGGGGAGTGTAACGCAGCTGTCTGTCAGTGTCGCTGTCTATTTCGGTTCTTTTATTGTTTTTTAATTCTAAATTCATAACAGCTGAAAATCAAATCTCAGGGAGTCGTCGTTGTTCAGTCACTCAGTTCCAATGAGAGTTTTAAAGCTCATTAAAATGTCATCAGACAGCAGCCTTCATTATGTCACTTCAGCAGCTAATTGGAGAAATTCGGGGAGGCGCTCAGCCAGTAATTGGCTTCACCAAGAGGCCAGGCCTCCTGTATCACACACACACATTCATGCACAAATCAACACACAGGAAAGTGAGAATCACATGCAAGTAACTAAAACGCCCACACACACACACACACTGTCGCGTTGTGTTTCCTTTCTTCTGCTTTTTGTGTATTTGTTAGACCGTTGGTGAGGAAAACCACTGACAACCAGCGAATCGACATTCTTCTTCGTGCGTTCTCTCATCTGTCTGCGTTCGATCGAGGAGATGCGGCCGAGTAGCGGCGCCCAGGTACAGAGCGGTTGCCACGGTAACAAGCGTCGGGATGAGTGACTCGATGGATCCGTTGTTCCTTTCGCTGTACTTGTGTGTAGTCATGGAGTCATGTTTACATCCACTGTGTGCAAGACACAGCAGGGGGCGTGTTACTGGGGATGGTGTGTGTGTGTGTGTGTGTGTGGACTCCCCGGGGTGATGTCGGGCGTTGCCGTGGTTACCTCAGCCCACGACCGCCGAGTGTGGCTCGAGAAGATCTTTGTGGGTCGAGCACTCGCCGGTGGCCATGCGTGACCGGAGCATATGCTCCAGTTGTTGTTCCGTCTCCCTGGAGACCTTGTTCATTGGGTAGAAGGTTCCTAAAGGACATCTGCTGCTTCCTACCAAGTCTTCACGGAGCAGCTTGGCCCCGTACACCGGTGTGACACAGTTCACCGTCATCCACGGATTGTTGTAGGGGCAGTATAATTTAGTCTGAATCCCTTTCACTGTCTGGCTTCATACTTTGTGTTTGCGTAGTTCCTAATGTGCTCGTCGCCGCAGTTTACTTCCGTCTCTTCTCCTCCGCAGAGCCTGTGTCATCCTGGGCGTGCTTTTCATCCTGTCCTCCCTGTGCATTCTGGGTAAGGCCATCCACGACCTGGCCACCAAGCTGCTACCTGAAGTGGTAAGGAGTCATTCATTAACGATCAACACAGAACCGATTTCAGCAGAGCCGACGAGGCTGCAGGAAAGCATCAGCTCGTACAGATTAGAGTTAGTGGAGATTATGTTCTCGGTTTAACCCTAAAAGCTTTCAAATCTCTGTTATTGTGAAGTGGACAGTCAAACAGGGTGACTTTACGGGTTTGTCCGTCTCACTGGAGTCAGGGTGCCAGATGTTTGGTGGATAAGCAGTGATTACACTTTGTCTGTCCAGGACTCATCTGCTCTCCATGCTGTGATACCACCAGTCGGACGAGGGTTTTCTCTCAGAAAGCCTGTCGACTTTGTGCCCGTTTCTAACGACATCGTCGTGAGATCTGAGTGTACTCCTCAGTGTCCAAGACAAACGACATGCAGGCTGTGATTTGCATGAAGCGGCTGACGTAACATGAGTTATTGTGTTGCTGTGTTGACCTGGCAGTTCATGTGAGAAGGTGTCCGTCACGTAGTGCCGGTCACTGGAGGGCTGGTGGTTTGGGCCAAGGGGAGGAGCTCAGTGTGACTGAAGAGATGGACCGCTCTGGCTCTGGAAAGTCACAAGTGAGGTCTGGATGATATGGTTGCTTTATTTCATTTGATGTTGAGGAGGCAGTGTTGCATTAGAGAGTGTGTGTGTGTGTGTGTGTGTGGGGGGGGGGGGGGGGGGGGGGGACAGAGGTGTCACAGTGTTGCTGCTGCTGGATGAAGAATGTCACATATCTCAGGTGTGAAGACTCGTGAGCTTTCACACCTCCTGAAATAGCTTTACTGCCCCGTTGCAGAGCAGTAGTCATGTCTCCAGTGATGACGATGGTGAGGATGATGAGGATGAGTAAATGTTAGATCGTTACGCTTTGGTGAGCTGAATTGCCGTAGAGACCCACTGCCTCTTTCCACTATTGTTGCCTGTTTTAGTCTCCGATGTGATCACCGGCCGTGTAGAGTGAGCTGTATCTGCTGCACACGCTGCTATGCTTTGATACGAGGTGAGAGAGCAGAACATAACGAGAGTCATCAACAAATCTCTCACATTTTCTGCAGAACAGACGCACACCACGCTGAGAACGCCCCTTTTTTAAGAGTTTCAAACAGCCTTGTGCAACTCGCTCGGGCTCCAAATTCAATTAGTTTTCAAATGCTTCATTGAGGCATCGGACCGACTGTGTTCCATCTATTCATCTGTGGCTGCAGCGAGCAGCGAGGCGATAACAAAGGCGGAGTGTGGGAGCGGGCGAGGCAGACAGATTGTGTTTTTCTGAGTCTTCCGTCGCACAGCCCGGTTCCACCACGCTGGTTTCTGGTGCATCGCAGTCTGAGTTATATATAGAGCATCACAGCTTCACGCTGCAAATACGCTTCTGTTTTCACAGCCTGCCCTCTCTCCCTCCTCCTCCTCCTCCTCCTCGCTATGAAATGTTAATACGGCAAGCAGCTGCTTCGGTATGCAGCAGCGATGAAGAGGAGGATACAGACAGAGGGGGGGGGGGGGGGGAGCATGTTTGTTTCTTGACACCTGAAAGCTCCTGCTCTGCTGGTCCTCTGAGCCCAATTAATGTCATTTAGCGGCCAAAACGAAGGCGTCGTCGTCTTCACCTCGGCACTTCTTGTGACGTTAAATGAATTTGAAGAGGCCGCAGTGGCCTCTGAGAGTCGAGGGCACTTCCACTCAGAAAGCCCCCACGTCCAATCACCGCGATGAATAATACTCGTGATTGTAAACCAGGCTCTTGTTGGCCCCGCCCTGCCTGATCGGAACAGCTCGGCCCGTTTTGATATTCTGCGCGAGGAGCTCTGGAAGTCAAACGGAAATGTCAAAGCGCAGTGTTCACATTCTGGGCAGCGTCGGTCTGTCATGAGCTCCCTCGGGGGGTGTGTGTGTGTGTGTGTGTGTGTGTGTGTGTCCACATTTCCGTCCTTCGTGAGCCCAAAATGAGAAATGCTCAGACCCGATAGTCCCCCTGTTTGCATGTATTGAGAAGCAGCGTCTCCATAGTAAAAGCCTGCGATTTATTCCATGTCGTAAACATGTAAAACTGGCAAATTCTGAATATCTCCCGTCTGAGAACTGTCTGTCTTTGTTGGACTCGACGATGTTGTCCCCATGTGTTCACTGTTTAGAGGACGATACCTGTCTCAGGTGTTGTTTTCACAGCTGAGCCACAGCACCGACTCGGGTCTCTGCAGCATGCTGAGCTTCTCTCTCCATCTCCCCTCTGATGTCTGCGAGCTCGCCTAAGTAGCTTCTCATAGCTCCAAGGCCATAGTGCAATATTAATGCTGCCGCAGAGGCACTGAGTGCTCTGCAGCCCCCCCCCCCCCTCTCTCCTCCATCCATCCATCCTTTGTGCATGTACATTTCGGGCATTTTCGCTGACGCTCTTTCCAGTGAGATTCACAATCGGTGTGACAAGAAAGAAAACAATCGAAACTAACCCTTCCTCTCTTCCCTCCGCCTCCCTCAGGACGACTTCCTGTTCGGCGTGTCCGTCGTCAGCGGCCTGGTGTGCATCACCCTGGCCGTGATCAAGTTCATGATCGGCAAAGTGCTCACAAGCCGGGCCCTCATCACCGACGGTGCGTGCACACACAGATACTCAAACACCTTCTACTTCAGTCTGTCCCCTCACACATGCGTAGAAAGGCTTATTCACTCATTAAATACCATCATCACAGTGTGACACGCAGCGACTTAAACCGGCACGTTCCACATGACCACTGGACTCTTAGCAGGTGTCTGGGGAAGCCCAAAACCCTCATCAGTGTCAGTTGTTTGTCAAACGACTCTCGTTTGAACTTTCCCAGGATTCAACTCACTGATGGGGGGAGTCATGGGGTTCTCCATCCTCATCAGCGCCGAAGTGTTCAAGCATGAGCCCCAGGTGTGGTACCTGGATGGGTCAATAGGCGTCCTCATCGGGCTCATCATCCTCGCCTATGGAGTCAAGTGAGTGTTCCTAGAGATGATAGTTTTCTTTGCAGTTGCCCTGTCTGAATGAATAAATCACTGACTCCTCAAACTGCCAATTAAAATGAACCATGTGTGCATGCACAAAAAGATTCTGCACAACTTTCTCCAGCGATCGTGCACAAACATTGGGCCCTCAGATGAAAGGTTTTATCTCACTGCTGACGCGGTGAGATTTTCTGCCTTCAGCGAAAACATAAAATCAATTCATGTCCGTCTGCAGTGCAGAATGGGGATCAAAGTGCTCGCATCAACTGCCTGCGTTTTCTCTTTTTGCCTTCTAAAAAACGCCTCTTCTTCTTCTACCGCAGGCTGCTGATCGACATGGTCCCGCGGCTCCGACAAACCAGGAACTACGAGCGCTTTGAGTGACGGACCGCGGAGGGAGAGGAGGGAGAAGAGGGAGAGGAGGAGGGACGGAAGGGGGAGAGACGGGGGTGGGGGGGTCACAGTCCACACACTCTCCACAGACAATCACATCCGGTCCTCCAGTGTGTGTACAGTTCTCTCATTCATCCCAGGATCCAGGCCGGTGACGACAGCAACGGCTGGATGAAATCATTGCCGCCTTTTTAAGTGTTGTACGATTTGGTACATATAATATCTTTATCCGTCTTTTAACAGTGAGTGGGTCGGTCTGTTGTTTTCACACCTCTGTATTTAAAGAAGATGGTTGAAAAGATTGGGGACGCTTGGACTGCAGCGTACGGGAGACATGTGGACGCCAGAGAATCCACAACAAGTTGATGTGCATTACCTCAGTTACACCTCAGCGCCCTGTCAGAAAACTGCAGTTTATTTTGCCCATGGTTCGTAGAGGCCTTTGCTCAGCTGTGCTATGAAGTGAAAGTGATGGCTGTGGCAGCGGAGCAACACACCAGGTGTGTTCTGGCTGATCAGTGGCGGCTCGTTAGTTGATTGGTTCAGCTGGGCCGTGAGCTCACTGCGGGTGCTCCACAGCAGGTATGGCAGGCTTCTTTTTATTGCCTCTCTTTAAATGTGGATGTTGCTGGTTTGCATAAGCTGCTGTTTTATTCGTATTGATCTTACGTGTTTGTTTGATTAGCACGCGCTCGTGCATGGACTCCTGCCAGTGTGTGACAGGAGGAGGGTTGTGCTCTCTTGTCGGGATCCGGCATTGGTCTGTGTTGTGACAGGAGGAGGCTCTTTTGTGTTGGTTTAGCTAATTTCACCTGTTTGGTTCGTGACCGTTGACGTGTGACGGTTTCTTCTTGGTTTGGATGCTGGAAGGGCAGCAGCTTCTTGTCCCCAGTTTATTTGGGATTTAGTAGAAGTGCTACGAGCGAGGCTAGTTGGTGGAATCTGTTGGATTGGAGTTGGGGCAGCTTGGACTCTGGGGTGTCCTTGTTTCCACCCCTGCACATGTATTCATGTAGTCAGGCTAGTCATAAACTAGTCTGTCTTGAAACACTGAAAGTTTACACTGAAATTGCACATGTGATGAACTTCTTGAGCAATGTTTAATTTTGGCTTTGTCACTTTTGTGTTTTCTATCCTGAGCCCACTGCGGTGACTCGTGAACCTTCCTGCTCCTGTGTCAACATGTGTCCTTATCTGGAGCTGCTGTTTGCTTTTGGGACCTGAAAGGGAAGCCCTGATTTCTCTTATAACTTGTGGAGTGATGTTAATAATTTACTGATTCAATTATGACTTCTTTTTTTTTATAGGCTATTTTGAATGAAGTCTTATTTTGAATGGTGGTTGGTTATACCCTGACATTTGAATATGTGTAAAAGCACAAAACGGAGTTTCTGTAGCACAGTGGCTTCCCGGGCCTCGGGAAGAAAGCTGTTATTTACTAGTGTTCGTTATTTACTAGTATTACTGTTGTTTACTGTTATTAGTATTCCATCACTATGAATCACCAAACTGACATTTCCTTACATCCTTCCTGACTCCTAACCTGAATCGTACCGCTGAATGTTTTGGTGAGCGTGACGAGCAGGAGGGAGGATGTAACCGAATGTGCTCGCACTGCGCTGTGGGACTCGTTTGTGCGGCGTATTTGTCACATTTTAAGGACTCATCTGAATACAAAAGTGGTATTTTAAAGTTGTGAGAACGTTTTAGAAAACTGGTTATATTTGTGCCTGAAATGTTTGAGGCCCAAATTTATTTCTGCTCAGTATTGTACGACTTGTTGGACGCACACACACACACACACACCGTACTCTTCTGTGCAGATGTAAATACTGAATCTGTATTGCTGTGATGTAAAACGAGTATTAAACAGAGTCTGAGCCTTTTGTCACAGAAAAAAGGTTTATTTAAAAATAAAGTTATATCCCTCTTCCTCAAGGACTGTGAAGAACAAAAAGAAGTTGTCGTTGCGTTGTTCACCACCGCTCTAACTGATGGATTCAAACGATCGAGGCTGAAAAAGAGATTACATGTTCGTGCGGCTCTAAGCAGCGGGTTTGCGTTTTATTTTTTTGTACAATGGATATTTGATGCTGAAGACAAATACGGTTCTCTAGAACCCAAACGGTTGATAATCCGATGGACTGCATGCTCGGAATAAGCCTGACTAACAAAGTAAATAAGGCTTTCAGTGCAGCACAAGCGGTTTGAGCGGTCCACTGTCTCCTAGTCAGAACGCAACCATCCCCATGTAAACAAAACAGCGTCTTCCTCATTGATCCAGTGGAGAAGAGGACACTAAATGATGTGTTTACATGGATGCTTCTGAACTCAAACTGCTGCTGGACGCGAGTAATCCAATTACTGTAGAACATGTACATTCTGAAGAACGCACGGGAAACATTTTCTGAGCTGAATGAACATCCGTTCTTAATTGTATTAACTTTAAATTCGATAAACTACGATTTAAATTCACGTGACGCAAAACACTGACTCAGGAGAGCGAATCCTGCAGCTGCTGTGTGGAGTTAGATCTGGGACTGAAGGCCGTATCACAAGTGGTTTTTATTTTTCTCAATCAGAACCGAACTAAACCGTGAAAAGGCACATCATGTTCTTTGAAACGCTACCTTGGCGGCAGATCGCTGGCCCGTTTACAAAAGTAAAAACAACAAAAGGAGCCGACGGTGAGGCAGAACAGCTGGACGGTGCTGATTTACACGTGCAAACAGAAAAGTGATTGGAAATCAAAGCACAAAGTGTACGAGACTCCGGTTTGTCCACCGCTGTCCATCTTTAACACAGTGACGATGAAGACGATCCCCCGTTAAAACAGTTATTTAACACTAAAGTTTAAACCAATCATGAGTTTAGCTTTAGTAAAACATCAAATCGCTTTTTAGTTGTTCAAACGTTTTCTATAAAAATGCTGAAATGACCAGCGAGTCTCTGAAGGTCTTTTCTCATCACTGTTGAAAGCTGAACAGAAGCCGACAAAAGCCTCCGAACTCGTTCGTACACTGAAAGACAAGCAAGCTTTTCTTCTTCTTCTTCTTTATATTACTCTCCATCAATAAAAATCTATAAAATGGAAAAAAAGACCCTCCTATAAATAAAAAAGAAAAGAGTTCCAGCAACACAAAGATTTGTATACAAAATAAATAAAAAAGAAACTTAAACCCTTATGAACAATATACAGTGTTACTAATATCTTGTCAAACCTCATAGATAACCGTAGTGCATTTATTCCCCAATTCACCACAAGAACTCTGAATTTGAATTTTCTTTTTCTTCGCAAATCTGCAGGCAAATCAGGATCCTAGCGATTCTTTAAAGAAAACGAGAAGTGTGTTTTGTTTTTTTTGTCTGGCAGATGGGAGGCGAACATGGATCTGTGTTTCGTTTTCTTTTTTTGTATTTAAACAACTTGTGTACGTTAAGACACGGACGAACACCTCGGTTAGGAACGTCTTCCTGTCATCTAGTAGTCCGCTACCGACGACGGCCCGTCACCTACGACACGACGTCCTACGACACGCGACAGCTTTAGCTACAGAGGACGCCGTGCTGCGGAAACACAAAGACATTTCTACGCTCCTCTGCTGGCCTTCTAGTCGAAAACACACACGTACTCTATCCTCTTTTTGTTTTTTTTACATAAGTGACATTTAAAGTGAATGTGTGAATATGAAGGGGGCCGGTGACTGATCCACGACTGGACTGTCCCGTCTCTTACGGGCGAAAGAAGACCGCTGCTTGAGAGTCTGGGGGTACGAGTCGGGATAAAAATGTCTACGATGCAGGTCCGCTCTCATGTTCGTACGGACGAGACCAACGAGTTGGTTACAGTGTAAAACTGTGTGTGTGTGTGTGTGTGTGTGTGTGTGTGGTGGGGATGTGGGCCTTCTGGCGAGCCAGTCCAGTGCAAACCTACCAAAAGAATAAACTATTTCAGATTAGACCAGGGGAGAGGAGAGGGGCTGAGTCTCCTTGGTCCTTCGCTGGGGGGGGGGGGGGCAATAAATATGATGGACATACAGTCTTTTCTGTCCAGACGTCGTCCCACTAAAGTGTGTTCGATGGAGAGCGGCACGAGTCTCAAACACACTGGTTAAGTTGCTCCGACTTCATTCCCCCCCCCTTTTCCCCGGCCTGCGTGTTGGTGCTATAGGCAGTCTTTGCACAGCGCCACCTGGCCTTTCATGTAGTCGCGGCACGGGCAGACGCGCTGCAGCGACTGGTGGGCGCCGGCGCAGCTGAACAGCAGCAGGTCGGACTGGAAGATGCAGTGGCGGCGGGCCGCGCTGTAGGCCGGCACCACCGTGTCGGCACTGGACTCCACCGTCTGGCAGTCCACGCCGAACCTGAGACCAGAGAGAGAGAGAGCGCCTTCAGTTTCTATGCTGACTGTTTAGCTCTGTCTGAATCAGAGCGAGGAAGCTGCACACACACACACACACACACACACACACACACACAGTTCTTCAGCATCAGTCTGGCCCATTTAATCCCAGTGAACAAACTGGGCCCTCCGGTGGTTTAAACACGGCACTGCAGTGTATTTAAATTCTCCACTCTGGGTGTGGTGTGCTGCCACCTGCTGGCCGCTTTAACAATCACAACAGAGTGAAGTGTTTCTGTTCCCGTGTAAACGTGTGTGTGAGTGTCCCACCTGGCCAGGTCCTTGTCCTTGTTGAGGTGTTGGAAGAAGGACGGCTCACAGATGAGCTGCTCCTCCTGGCACACCTGCTTGCAGGTGCGTCCCGGCTCGGCCAACTTCACCTGCAGGGTGCTGAGGGGGGGCCACATCACCTGGCCGTGGCAGAAGTCCTGTACGACACAACATGGAGTCACACGACTGGACACGCAGCAATAGTACTGTAACAGTAGCAGCTCGTTGTTGGGTTTCTTTCTGCGGTTTACTGAGTGCTCTTCTCCGGTGTTCACTGTCATTACCTGGTTCTCAATGAAGGCGTTGACTCTCTGCAGCATCCCCTCACAGGTGAACTCGTAGGGCAGGTAGGGCTCGATCTGATCGCACAAACACAAGACGGACTGATCAGAGAAGTGTGTGTGTGTGTGTGTGTGTGTGTGTGAGAGAGAGCATGGTGAAACATCAGCCCTTTAGAGTCCCATCGACCTCCACGGACTCTGATTTAGGGAAACCTCAAACGGGGAGGACCAACAACGGAAGCCTTTGTTGTGGCACTAAGTCACTCGCATGCTTTCTCCATGTCTTTGTGAAAGGGGAGGGAAGATGAGGAGGGGAGCCGGAGCCGGAGCCACGGATCACAGAACATATGCGGCTCCGCGGGCTCGTCCATTGTTCCGAGTCGCTCGGCGGAGCACAACACCACACGACAAATATGCATGGGCCAGGACGGGAAGACGGAACCGGATCTCTCTCTCTCTCCTGTACTCTCACTCTGCCGCTGGACATTTTTTGATACTTAATTAAACACTTCAGATTTCCCGGTTTTAGCTTCTTAACTGAGGATTTGCGGCTTTTCGTCATCATACTGGGAGACTAAAGTGAATATCTTTGGGTTTGAGGAAATGGTGACAGCAGCTTTTTGACATTTTACACACCAAACGACCACTCCAGAGAGTTACCTGCACTCACTGATCATTAGTTGCAGGTCCATTGTAGTACAGGTACTGTATGCACCTGGCCAGCCTCACATGTACCTCTAACATGACATCACAACTATCACAGCGCAGACATTTCATGAGGAAGGCCTCTGTGTTTACCTTCTGGCTGAGGATGGAGTGGATGGCCGCCTCCACCTCCACAGGGTTCTCGATGTCCACCGTCCACACATGGGGCTGGCCGATGTACACCTCAGCGTACGGGTGTTGAGAGGTCAGCTGCAGACAAGAACAACAACAACGACGAGAGAGAAGAGGTTAGAGGTCGCATCCTGAGCAGCAGAGTAAAAGACGCCTGTGAGCTCCTCTCACCTCTCTCATGGTGGGTTTCCCCTTGAAGAAGTCCGTGTTCTTGCTGCTCTTCGCGGGGCTGAATTTGGGGTTGAGGAAAGCGCAGCCGTTGGCGATGGCCTCCAGGGGGGCGGGACCCTCGTAGGGGAAGGACAGACCCACGAACAACTGCAGTGGGGAGAGAAAATATGGAGATCAGCCTCCACCCGACGGTTTGATGAAAGTTAGAAAAGCCCACCGGCTGAGGGAGTACCGAGGACACGTTAATACATCACCACCTGCAGCCCCCCGTCACCAGTTGTGACCGCTGATATTGTGAAGCAAGACCAACTTGTTCGGGAGGGATGTTCTCAAAACGGCTCTCCTCCGTGTCGACTCATTGGACGTTATTTTAAAAAGCCGCCCGCACACTTTACAGTTCATACTGTACTTCTGAAGAACAAGCGGGGGCTCTATTAACAAGTTCACTGCTCCCGGATGGGGAGAGCAAATATTTGCAGGGCAGCTTGTCCACATGAGCGTGGGACCAGGGGGGGGGGGGGGGGTGTGGCTTGTTTGCTACAGGTCTACAATGGCTAGTGTGTGTGTGTGTGTGTGTGTGTGTGTGTGTGTGTGTGTGTGTGTGTGTCGGATACACTCGAATAATCAGACCTGGCTTGTTATTTTATGCTCACTTATGTGTGGACTCACTCAAACGTTTCTGTTTAACAGAGCAGAGTCCTGCCAACAGGTGGCAGCAAAGCTCACTACTTCTTGTGTGTGTGTGTGTGTGTGTAAAACCTCAATGCTGAGAAACAGTCGCCCCCTATTTCTGGTGAAGGAGGAGCAGAGGGGGGGACGGAGGAGACGCAGTGATGTAGAGAAACGACTGGTGCCTGCGTCTCCTCTGTGATAGGAGATTGAAACCGAGGAGCTGATAAGAATCCTTTCCTTCGTCTGAAAGCTCCCTCGTTCGTGCGCATTAAAGCAGTTTTGGGTCTCCAACGTGCACCGCAGGGCTTAGTGCCGAGTGACATCCGGCCTGGAAGATCCGAGCCGTAGCGCCATTGATTTGTCCTCGCCCGTACCAACGTCCTGCCCGAGTGGACACTCGTATCCCGACCCACTGGCAACCGCAAGCGCTGTAACTTCATCTAACTACACTGCTGTCATGTACATGTTGTTATATTAGACTCGAGGTCTTGGGTCTTGGATATGCTACTATGGCATAAGTGTTGTCTTTTCCTCGTTTTAAAGGCTGCATTACAGTAAAATGAAGTCATTTTCTGAATTTACCAGCCGGTTCTATTTGCTGATTTTACCCACTTTGTCACTTTATCCCAAAATCTCATCGTGTAAGTATTTTGTGAAAGCACCAAAAAAAGGGGTTTAAATCTCACTCCGTCATTTTCTCGAGAACCGTCTGGACCGTGATCCGTGGCGCTTTTGAACTTGGGAATGTCTGATGTCTGCCTCTCCTCTCTGATGGGAAGGCATCTGGTTTCAGGGGCTAAAGAAATCGAAGCTCCCGCCCACCTTGTTCTCCTGAGAAGGATGCCGACTGGAGACAGACTCCATCTTTCAATGCAGCGGACATTGCAGACCATTAACCAGCTGCCTTAGTTTGCAGTGTTACAGGTTGATGAGCGACATCTGTTGTGCAGTATTTCCTCAGTGTTCGGCAGCCGGTCTCGGACGCTATCAGCTAAAGATAGCAGCTTCATTCTTAATTGGATTTTGGGAGCCTTAGCTAGCTATACGTTAGCTTGTCATACTCATACAACCCGGACTAACTAGTTCTACACTGCAACACTAAAACAATGTGGTTGCTTTGTTTCCAATTGTTCTACGTGGATCAAAGTTTTGCCTCGAGCGTGCAGCTTTAGCCTCTGTGTTTTAGCACCAGACCCTGGAGCCCTTCAGCAGCGTTCTAGCTTTCAAACGAGACACGGTGAAGCCTTACAAAGTCAGCCAGAGACCGAATTTTCAACCAGCTCATGGAGCTAATGCTCGCTTAATTAGCTAGCTAGCTACAGCTGCTAAAAATGGCTAGCGTCAGCTGGGAAAATCAAAGGTTGTCCGCTAAATGATGAGGAATCTTGAGTGGCTTTTCAGGCGTTATTTACAACACATACGTTTGCGTTACTTGTTTTGTTTCTGTTCTAATAGCTTCAGAGTTAAGAAGGAAAGGATTCATACCAGAGAGCCTTACGTCAGCGCTCCACATAACAAAGCTGTTTTGTGTGAAACAGCTCGACACGCATTCAGTGGCCGCGTCCTCGTCTTTCTGGATGAGAGCGGTTTGAGTGGTGAGAGGAGGAGGCCTCCATTCACACAAAGACAGCCTTTTCGCCAAACAACATCCAACGTCTCTTTCATCCAATCTTAAATGTGCGTCAGTTATGACTTGCTCTTTGTATTAAGACATAAGTGGGTGGACAGGCCTTTTGTAAATCTGTTGTATCTGAGCAATCCCCGCTCACGCAGCGATTACCATCACAGGAACGTGTCGAGCAGGTTTTTATGCCCTTTGCACTGACAAACCGGCCGTGATTTGTGAAAAGATACGGCGTGTTTATATATTCTGCAGGTTAGCTGGGCCCCAGTTCCAGGGAAACGCGAGGGAGTCGGTTTGTGAGCACCGTACCCTGACACTGTTATTTCCCCGAGATGATTTACTGCTGGGCGGTCTCACCGTGGATTCTCGGAGGAGGAACTGCAGGTCTCGGCCGCTCAGGATGCCGTGGTTCTTGACGTAGCTCGGGAGGTGCACGGTGCTGGCGCCGTGCACGGTGCCGTGGACCTCCATGTAGTTGTGGATGATGTCGAGGTATTTCTTTTTGTCCTGGAACAGACGGGGAGAAACATTCAGGTTGTTTTATTACAAGAGGTCCACAAACCAAAATCCTCCTGGAAGCCACAGTGGAGTCCTGCAGTGAACCAGTCTGGATTACATTTTTGTGAGAGGGGATCAGGATCGTTACTTTTGTTATGTGGCCCGGTGAACTTTTGTTCGAGCTACCTGACTGACCATCTGGCCACAAAGGTAGGCGGAGCTAAAAATAGCCCTGCATGAGGAGCATCGGTGCACAGATACCCTGCTGCTGTTATTAAAGTCGACCTGATCCGTCAGAAAGGTCCGATCCCTTTAAAGCAAAAGCCTTTGAAACTGTCTCATGGACGTGTGTGTGTGTGTGTGTCTACCTCAGTGCTTCCTTTTGGGGCTTAAATTTCAGGTAGCTGCTCATCAGAGGCCCTGGAGGCCCGGCTATCAGATGCCTCCAGCCAGCCTGCTGTAACTAAAGCAGCCTGGTGTGTTTGTGTGTGTGTGTGTGTGTGTGTGTGTGTGTGTGAGTGAGTGAGTGAGTGAGAGAAAGTCCTAATTGTTGGAATGCTGTTCAGCATTCCAACTATTGTTATCCTGTTTCTTTATTGTTGGAATGCTGTTAAGCATTCCAACAACAATAAATAAATGAATGGTTTAAGATAGTTGTAAGATAGGAGGAGGAGGAGGAGGAGGAGGAGGAGGAGGCGGCATAGCCAGGAAATAAAGGTAAAGAAGTTTGCTACCAACAGCTAACTTGCTAATGATCCCGTTTTTATGACTGCTAGCATTACAGCACTCAGTTTATGAACAGTAAATGAGACGTTGCAACAAATGCATGTTCGGTACACTGTTTGAAACCAGCTGATATCACAGAACATCTATTCAATGCAGAGCTGAGTCATGAAAGCCTCTTCATGTTTGTCTACAGCCTTGCTAGCAGCTCTGTGAATGTCCCAGCGCCTTCTACTGATTATCAGCTTCATTATTTTCACCCTATATAGAAATAAAGCAACAAGCCTGATGAGCAGCCTTTCACTATGAACGTCTCGCTGTACGTTTGTTTAGGGGCAGAGCTGCCGGCCTGAGAGCAGCTTTTGATTCTGTCTCCCTCGTGTTCATTCCTCACGTTCCTCATCAGCGTAACGGTTTCGGAGTCGACTGCAGTGACCTCAAAAGACGAAGAAGAGCTTTTCAAATATCAAACGCACCTCTGATCGTCTTCCCAGCCGAAATAATATCCAACTGACAGACTCTGGGAGCCCAGAAGTGGAAAATTCACTCCACCCATTCTTCAGAGAAAAACAACAACACACACATGTGTGTGTAATGAGTTACACAATGCATTGAAGAGGATGTAGCTGGATTCCAGCTGATACTCGCTGTCTGAGTGCTGTTGACTTACCGCTGATGAAAACCCAACATTTCCTCATTTTGTTGCTTCAGTGTAAAATAATTCATCGCGTATTAAATGTGTTTTATTGCTGATTTAGCGTCGTTAGCGGCTATGCTTCAATAACAATACTCTTCAAGTCCTGACACTGCAGGGAAGAAGAGTAACAGTGGACTTTTATTTATAATTTAGGAACTTATAGGAAATGAAGTCCGTTAATCCACCGTTTTACAGCTGCCACTCCTTTTGACCACGAAACACATCCGACCACTGTCGACCCATCGCAAAAGTCCCACTTAAAAAGCCTTCTGACAGACGCACGTGTAAATAAACACCTGAACGGATGCACTTTAAAAACCCATTAGACGGATACGAGAAGCCGCCGGGGGAACGCGGGTGGTGAGTAGTATCCAGAAGCGCTTGGAGTGCAGTCAGGAGAAGTTATTTACCTCAACGCCCTCCCACGCCCCATTACACATAACGGTGTGCATCCTATTGGAGTTTGGTGGCCGGCCAGAGCGTGCAGGAAGTAGAGGAGGCGCCCTGTGATTGATGTGATGCGTGTCCCTAATGCGCATACGTGGGCAGCGTAATCATCTCAGTGTAACAGGCCCAGTTAAAGAGAAATAAAGTAAAAAGCACACATGCAGCAGGTTTATGATGATAGATGGGAACAATGAACAAGCATGATTCATCATTCCTGGTTACTTCTTTGTCAACGAACAGTTTGACTGCTTTTACCTCTTCGATGACTGAGTTTATCGGCCTGTAATGCCGATACTTCAACTGAGACTTCGCACCCTTTCAGGGCTCAGATCCTGACCTTTGAACTACAATAAAACCTTCTTGCAAGTCCCACACCGTTCACACCCACTGCAACTGCTCACAGCGCTTACACTTCAGCTAACACTTCAAATCGGCTTTCGGTTTACACACTTGAAGTGGTTCATTTCTTTCGGGACCCATCCATCTCAATTTACGACCGGCACACAACGGACATTTCAACTCCTTTCAGTGCTTGAATCAACTGAATCAACTTCTTTCTTTGGCCAATTGACACTTCAACTTCGTTCAGCTAGTTGGAAATATCTTGAGCCTGATTCGATAAAACATCTGTGACAGGAGGAGTCGATTCGACAACCGCAATAACATTTCCCCGCTCCGATCCAGCAAACGTCAAATTCAGGGTTCTAGCCCGACACTCGGGATCCTTTAAGGGCACGAGGGGTTGCTTCATCAGATCAGACAGCTAGAGAGACGTAGGTTAAGATATAGAGACGGAGCGACGGAAATATATTGAATGCTTCATTGTGTGACATCAGTTTGTGCAGTACGTGTGTGTACGGATGGAGAGAGAGAGACGAGGCTCTCCCTCGCTCTGCCTTTCCACTCCTCCGACTCCAACTGGGTTGCTATGGAAACGGCTCCCTCAGAGGTGGTCCGGCCATTTTATTTTCGGGTCTCGCCGGCAAGATGACGACTTGCCATCCTGGTGCTTCATCCCCGGGATTTCGCCCGTTCCATGAATATGAATAATCCCAAATGCGACTGTTATGTGCTGACGAAAAGGAAACTCCGAAGCGTCTGCCCCGCGTCACTATCATCGTTTCTCCCTTTGACATCCAGTGGTGCTGGTGTTGATAGAACTAGTCTCGGCTACAGAATACCTCCTGTAACAGCTGGCTCTGATGTGTCCGGGTTTGGTCCAGAGTTTGAGTTTACAGCTCAATAAAGGGAAAAGAAATAGGAAATTCCGCTTGCGGGTTCCAAAGTCTGGCAAATCTTATCTAGCCTGAAGTTTCTTTTCATTTACTTTATGTCTGTAAAGCAGACAATAAAAAAGGCCCACATGTCATAAACAAGTCATAAACTTTGTTATTAGGATGTAGTACAAGAAGCTTTTTGAAAAACACAAGAACTGGGTTTTAGGGGGCAGTTATCGAGAGGCTGGCCGTTGCACGTGTTGCTTTGGTGGAGCACTTCCTGTTCAGTTTGAGTCGCATTGGTTGTCATTTTCCATTATTTCTGAATTATTTTACTCTTAATTCAAGATTAAACTGGTGTTGGCTGAATGTTCCATTAAACAACAGCGTAGGGAAAGAAGAGTGGAAGATGGGGGGGGCAGGTCCAGTGACGGTACCGGGGCTGAAAGGAGATTTATTTAGATTGCCTCGTTTTAAAAAGCTGACTAAGCCTTGCTCAAGTGTCAGTTGAGTCAGGTGAGTCTTCAGATTAATGATTAATTAAACCCGCATCACATGTGAGAGACGTAGATTTCTTAAAGTGGTTCCGGGTTTCTATTTCAAACGGGGGACGTATCGCGTTCAGCTGAAGCCTCGAGAGTGCAGAGGAAGAGATCGAGAGTGCTTTGAAAGGTCGGAGGAGGGAAAACAGAGGACCCTTTAATTAAAAGCAGGAGGTAATGAACACGCTTGGGAGTCTGGTTAGCAACTAATGCCCCCCCCCCCCCCCCTCCTCTGCCCTTTGAAAGCTAGACTGCTGTGTGTTCTCTGACTCGGTGCTAAAAGCATAAAGTACAGCAGCTACCTGTGGATTAAAAAGAACAAATACACCTTTGGATTTAGAGCCTTACAATGTAGCTTTGAAATTCAGATGAATATGTTTTAGATGAACTTCTAAATGTAGACTGTGTTGCTGGTCATGTTTTCCTATTCCACTTGTACTTTCAACACTTCCTTGTGCTGTTCAAACGGCCTCCGGGTGGATTATTCACTCAGAACAAGGGTTTCAAGTTTGTGAGTGAACAAACAAACTCATCCAAGGGAAAGCTTCAGTGCCCTTGATCCGGATGCTTCTCTCCCCTCTGCTCATATGTAAAGCCAATCAGTTCGGTAAAGTTAGGTAAAGCCAGGTGGAAGGAATCCCGACTGGCTATTTGCAGATCATTTGCGGCTTATTCGATCCAGAGCAGCCCTGGCACGCCAAACAATGAGCAAATCTCTCCACGGCTGGGGAGTCTTTTTTTGTGTGTGTCTGGGACGCAGTAATCCCTCGGTCTCTGTGCCGCAGTGTGAGCATGCATTTGAATATATTAGAGAAGCTTCACGGAGAGGGCGACGAGCTGAATTTGAGCTCCTGAAACCGTTTCTACCCGTGAAAGTTTTTACCTGAGCTTGTTGAAAGAGTCAAGTGTTTTGCGCATCAAAGGGCGACGGTACCTTCCAGAAGTTGTCGACTTTGCCGTAGACGAGCGACTGGTTCTGCCTCTTGATGTCGTCGATGTGCCGGATGTCGCTGGCGTTGAGGTGCTGCTCCACCACGAAGCCCAGGAAGCTGTTGTCTGGGGTGTGAGCTGCAGACAAAAAATACGAAGACTGAGTTAAAAGCTCTCAGACGGCTCATTTAAGTGCCTTTAATACATCTTACACCTGTGCGTTTAGCGCCGATCACGGTTCTGAGAGTCGTTCCTTTTTGCCTGTTACTATGGGAACAACCGAGAGGAGCAGGTCAAGTGCGGAGCCCGAGAAGCTGGCAGCTCTTTACCTCACTGCCATCTGCCTCGTAAAAGCACTGCGAAGACGAGCACGGGGCAGAAAAGATTCAGTCAGGGGAGAAAAAAAACACCCCGACATGCTTAATCATCTAATTTAGCAAAAGTGCAGCGGAATGAAACGCCGACCTCGTCACTCGCTTGGAGCGAATGAAGCAGGCGGGCGGTGTTCTGGTGCACAGTTGTGGTTTGCGTCAGCGCCTCGGGGGAGCTGCTGTGGTCGGGGCTCGTGTGTTTTTTTTACCACACCGCTACTAGGAAGGCAAATTAGGGTCGGTCAGTCAGAGGGAGATGGGATTCGCTTCAGTAAAGTAAATGAAAGAGGGATTTTATTTTAGCTGCAGACTCGGGAACATGCCGGCATTTAAACTCTGCAACCGATCCCACCGTATGCGATAATAGAGGGTGACTCATGACACTGAAATCTGCTCGATCATGATTGAACGGCAGAAACAATGACGCAGTCGTTTGACAAATGTGTTCTGAATCGGGGTGTTGACACACCCCGCTCGACAAGATAAGCCAATGTTTGCTCGCTCCATCTCTCCGGGCAGTTCACACAGCTGGTTTGTCGCTCTCGACGAGCTTGTGAGGAAGTCTGGGTTCCGGTGTTCCGGTTAAACGAGTGACCGTGTTAACTTGTGACTCTCGGCCAAATGCGTCCGTGGTTGTTCGTGGCAACTTTCGAAAAACGGTTGTCGGAGATAATAAACACAGATGAGTATGTATTTAACATTAATTATAGGCTCTCACCAGGACACCTACACGCTCTATTGGACACTAAGAGTTTTGGACGGTGAGTGAGGCGTGTGAGAGACACAGTCAGAGACACAGTCAGAGACAACAGGACATCAGCCTACTGATCCCACGCGCATTGAAAATAAAGATAACCTTTCGTGAGCGGGTGAGCCAGCGACATTATCAATCACACCTTACAGCTGTCGGCCCGGGTAGAGCTCAGGGGTCAATTGCATAGTTGGCAACGCCTCAAAGATAACTACTATCTGCTGCCGTGTCCCACCTCTGACCGGAATGAATCATCATTCCTGTGAGGGATTCAGCATCGAGCTGCGGGGAAACTGCGGCGGGGGCTTTAACGAAAGCCGCTTGACCAAAGATGGTTCCTCGGCCACGTGTGCCATTTATCTCGATTAAAGGACAGATTTGATAAAAAGTCTGGATATATCGGTCGCTAGTCAGGTCTCAGACCAAAGCCCTGTGTTAAAAAGCTTGTTTTTAAGATGATAATTACACTTGACAGGACTTGAATTCACGGTATTGTGACCTACAAGATACTTCTCATATTTGCAATTCAGCTCCCCTGAGCTAAGACACTGTGCACCACAAAACACTCCCTGCTATCCCCCCTCACAAATAGATGAACAAATGGACCTGATTTCATACTCTTTTAAAGTATGAAAGGCACACATGCTGCTCTTTAGACTGACGGTAAGGTGTCAGGGGGAGGAAAACAACAAAAAACGAGTCTCTCGTGCCTGGACGTGATGGCAATCTGCGGTTTTAACACTCTACCGAACCACCGTGCACTTGTTTCACCGGCGATATCATCTAACCCCGCGGCTCTCGACTGGCTTTCGTGCAAAGGCCCCATTGTGCTGTGTGAAAGACATACCCTGTTCAGGGGACAAAGGGCCCATTCAGGTGCCGCGGCATTCTGGGTAGCGCCAGGCCTCACCTCGCAAGCGGAGACTTTCTCTCCGCCGCGGGGAAAAGGTCAATACCCCAAGGGGGCCGGCTCCCCCCTCTCTTTCCCGTTACAGAGTGATCTCACGGCAGGAGTGACACACACACACACACACACACACAGCAATGAAACCCCGACGTCCTACATTCATGATTACAGTGTCCCAGAGCGAAGGCATTCTGGTCCATTTGTGACCTTTGACACGTGTAGTGAGTGCGCGTCGGCGTCCGGGCGACTTACGGAACATGGTGTTGAACTGCTGCGGGTTGAGGTTCCACTTCCCCCAGGGCGTCTTGTGGCCCTTGGACTGGGCGTAGTGGGCGTGGTTGAACTCGGGCTCCGTCCCGAAGGAATCCAGCACCCGCAGCATGCACCTGTGACGTCACACAAAAGAGGAGAGTATTAACGGGCCGCTCCACGCCAGTGTGACGAGTCGTTTGTTTCAATGGAACCTGCAAACACCCTTATAAATCATCTGTGGGCGACAAAATAATTTGAATAAAGTGTCATTTTTCAGATTATGGAAAATAATTTGATGGATAAATTAGTTAATTAAGATGACAAATAAAATAATTGGGGAAAAAAACAACTTGCAGTTGGTGTCGATCATTTAAAAGCTAAATTAAAATAATGAAAATGACGAGTAATAATACAGTTATCTACAGTAAAACGGTTTCAAGTAGAGGTTGGAAGGTTTAAAATCGAATTTCTAAAATGTCCAAGTTCAGTCAGGTGTTGATGAGCAAGATCGGCTTCGTCAGTTGTGTATCAAACAAAAAATGAAATGTTTTCATATCTTTTTCCGGTGTTAACATCAAGATGATGCTGTAGAATAACCGTGCGCGACCTCATGCAAACGGTTACTTTGATGTTTAAAAGACAAACAGAACGCTGCCCAGACAAATATCAGTCGACCTGCCGAGAGTGTCACCCTGACCCGGACAGGAGAAGGAGGGCATGACATGAGCACATGTCCAGGTGTGTTTTGTATCGGTTCAATCAAAAGGGATCTGATCAGCAGAAGAGGAAAGGCTTTTTGTTTTTTTTGGTTGGAAGATTGTCAAAGAAACAAAGAGATGGCATCTTTTCTCTCGAGTTTCCATCCATAATGAACAGTATGCGGCCTGCAGCTGTGATTTGTTTTTTATAGGAACGTGAATTTCAATTTGTATTCATATGTGGTATGATTGTGTGGCAGGCAATCCCATGTGGAATGGAGCATTTTAATGGTATGAAACAAAACAAAAATCCTATTTCGCATTTTTGTCGTATTAATGTTGAAGGAATGTCATTTGAGCTGTAACTAAATACACCGTACCAACGTCTTACATGTCTTTCATAATGTGTGCAGCGACACAAAAACATCGTTTATTAGACACAAAATCAAAACGGCGCTTCGACTGTCAGACAGAGAGACGATGAAGTGCTGTCCCGTGGACGAGTGACACTGTGAAGGAACAACATGGCTGACTCAAAGGTCACAGCGTTAAGTGGACCTTAAAGTCGCTCATTGTTACTCACTTCTCTTTTCCAGACGCCGGTCGGATCACGTCCTTCATTGTCTACGTTTTTAACAATTAGGAAGAGAAAAGGAAGGAAGGAAAGCTGACATCAATCTGTCCCTCCATCTCACGCTATTAATCCCAATTTTTCCACGAATGTTTCTCCCACAAAATCCTAGAATGATAACCCTATTTATAGGCCATCTTGAGCTAAAGGAAAGTATCTAATTGTAGCTGAATAAAATAAAATAAAGTTAAAATACTCTGCGTTAATCTTTACTCTTTTAGTGATCGCCTCTCCTGCCAGACAGCTGCAGTGCAGACTGTGCAGATGTCTGGGAAAGGCCCCTGGGAGAGCAGAGAGCTGGGAAACGCATCCACCGTCAGGCAACTTTAGACTGAAAGCACAACAACAACAACAACAACAACAAGCCCACATGCCATCTCCACTCGCTCCAGAGAAAAAAACAACCAAAAAGCAACCCTCGTCTGTCCCCGGTGGATGTATCCTCAACAGATGGAGGCGTGACGTGGTGTAAATATGGCTGCAGTGAGTCGGCGGTGGTGTTTGCGGCGGTGTTTGAAACGAGCAATAAATAAAACGGGCCCGTATTGGTGATTAGGAAACGCTGATATCAGTTGGGAGTTTGTGTTTCTGGCGAGACTCCCCAGGGGTTTGTTTTATGTCGGCAAAGCCCCGAGGCTCAACTGCAGCTACACGATCCCTAACCCTAACCGGTCTGATATGCAAACAAACCCGACGTGTTCTGTCCATTAAGTATCGTTCTCCCCGACGTCCCGTCGAGAGAAAAGAGGATTCTCGGACCGCAGGGACGGCGAATGTAATTCACTCACACGAGACCGCAAAGTGAAAGAAGCTTTTGGCAGAAAGGCGACACGGGGAAACCGACGTGGTTTTGTTTCGTGAAAGGAGAAAGAGAGTACAGAAAAACCTCCCGGGTCCTGTTTCACAAAGCACAGCGACGTTAAGTGCTTTGACATGCGCGAGTGTTCAATAATGGTAGAAGATATATTGCGGGGGGGGACAGCATCTGGACCTTACATTACTCCTGAGGCTGAATCTATTTCCTCAGGGGCACAAAAGGGAGCGGATGCAGTTGGAGGAACAAAACCTGGTGACAAGCAGGAGGAACCAGCGGGGCCATTAGAGGCCCCCAGACTTGTTGTTCCCTCTCTTTTCCTGTCAGTCGGCGCTGATGAAGGCCTCATCCACAGCCCTCAGCGGAGCAATCGGGAAGAGAATGGAGTCGAAAACGTCGCAATAAGACAGACAACCAGGGAAGAGGGAAGCCGTATTGGAAAGCCAGTCAGTGGGACGGAGACGATGTCGATGTACTTACTGGTAGTGGACCCAGGAAGGTCCCAGCGTCTTCTTGAACTGGGTGAGGCCCACGATGTCGATGTAGATGAGCTCCACCACCTTGTCGCCCTGGGTCGGGCAGCTGGACTTGTTCCCCATGACCTTACGCATGATCCTTGGGGGGGGGGGGGGGGGGGGGGGTACAAAATTTAAGAAAAAGAACCTCAAGACCAGTTGAGTTGTAACAAAGTTTGTAGTTCCCAACAGTCGTGGAAAAACCAACAGCAATGGTTTGACAAATGTAAATGGCAGCCTCATTTGTTTACTCTCAGTCAAATAACTCTAAGCAAATACTGCGCAGTTGTTGGTTTACCAAAATGTAAAAAAAACATGGTAAACACGACATGCTTCACCTTCCGGTCTGTTCACTAAGGGCTGCGTCAACATTCAAACATTTTCTATATCTGAGCTGAAGCATCTGTTGTGCAGACGAACATCTGGACACACAACAATCATACTGGCTCAGGCTGTTTGGTGGGAAAGTAAGGCCGTGACTGGCAACATGTAATGAACATCGCAGGTACTGACTCTTTGAGCTCGGCCAGGGAGGCTGAGATGCGGACGTCGTGGCCCAGCAGGTACAGCGTGGTGATGAGGTCACTCCACTGGACCAGCTCGCCCAACGGGCCGCCGCTGAAGGCGTTCTCCGCTATTTTGAAGCCCGACTCCTTGGTCAGCAGGCCCAAGTGCACCAGGATCTGATGGAGGGGGGGGGGGGGGGGGAGTGAGGAGTTGCAGTTAGAGATGAGGTTGTTTTTCATGGAGCGTGAATGTATCGTGTAAGGGAGCTAAAAGAGATCCGTGACATCTGAAAACCTTTCAGATGACACCAATGCAGGAAATGCCTTCGGAAAAATGTTCCGACGAATAATTCAAAGACACCCTGCTGGATTCGCATTCGAAAAGATTTAAACGGCGGGGTGTAAGAAGCATATTTATCCGAGTAGGGGGACTGTGAGTGTGCTGTCAGGTGCACAGTGCACACCAAAAAATCTGCAACAACCACGACCAACACGGGGGGAACACAGCGTTCCACAGCGGGAGCAGGAAGTAACAGCCGGCTTTGTTTGAAGTCATTGTTGACAGTCGGCCCCCGGCCCCAGAGCGGCACACTAGTCCAGGATTAACATGTGCGGATTATTATCCGAAAGAGATTAGCGGCTGAAATAAAAAGACCTGGCTTTGAAAGCACCCGCAGAGAAAAGCACTCTTTTGTTTAATTAACGATACACATTTGAGCGAAGTACTTCGTCGATATCCAGTGATGATATCGACATGCCCACCTTCTTCCTCCGGCGCCTGCCCAGGTTCTGCTTGGAGGCCAGCGAGCCGACGGCGCTGACCCACGGCTCGGCCATGCGCTTGATCCTCAGCATCATCCAGCGGAACTCCTCGCGCTGGGACATCACGCGGTACAGCTCCTCGAAACTGGTCCGGACCTCCGCCTGCACAACGACAAACAGTGGTGTTCAGGGAAACGCTGCATGCTTAAGGATGAAAAGGTTCATCCAAACAGCCTCACTCTTATATTTTACCACCTCGGATTGGCAGATGGAAGCAGGGACTGTTCATAGATAAATGGGTGGGTGACTGAACGCTGAAGGTTTGATATTTTGCACAATTTGTCAGCCTCTGCGTCCTATTTGTCTAAGAAACCCGTCTGTAATCATTGAAGCTGGAGTTCAAGTCATTGCGTCGAGGTGATAGTAACCACGTTAAGCTGTCAGAGGAAACTTTATAGAGGGAGCATGTTTGTGATCTCTCCTGAGAGCAAGGCGTCAAAGTAACCTTCATAGAGTGAGTCTTAAGAGATAACACTGGATTCCAGAAAGGAGCGGTGTTCATGGAGACGGAACAACAAATACTGAAGCATTCAGAGCGCAAAGCCCTCTGTGTCACCAGCAAACATGAGCTCTGCTGTGCAGGCTGAAAGGAGTGAACACAGCAGTTATATGATACAGTTCATAGCTCATAAGAAGGCTTTATAGAGGAGGAGACAAGAGAGGAGAGGAGACAAGAGAGGAGAGGAGACAGGGGGAGGAGAGGAGACAAGAGAGGAGAGAGGAGAGGAGACAAGAGAGGAGAGGAGACAAGAGAGGAGAGGAGACAGGGAGAGGAGAGAGGAGAGGAGACAAGAGAGGAGAGGAGGAGAGAGGAGAGGAGAGGAGACAGGGGAGGAGAGGAGAGAGGAGAGGAGACGAGACAGGGGGAGGAGAGGAGACAGGGAGAGGAGAGGAGAGAGGAGAGGAGACAAGAGAGGAGAGGAGACAGGGGGAGGAGGAGAGAGGAGAGGAGACAAGAGAGGAGAGGAGACAGGGGGAGGAGAGGAGAGAGGAGACAAGAGAGGAGAGGAGACAGGGGGAGGAGAGGAGAGAGGAGAGGAGACAAGAGAGGAGAGGAGACAGGGGGAGGAGAGAGGAGAGCAGACAAGAGAGGAGACAGGGAGAGGTAAGGAGAGTAAACAGGGAGAAGAGGAGACAAGAGAGGAGAGGAGACAAGAAAGGAGACAGGGAGAGGTAAGGAGAGTAAACAGGGAGAGGAGACAAGGAGAGTAAACAGGGAGAAGAGACAAGAGGAGAGGAGACGAGACAGGGAGAGGTAAGGAGAGTAAACAGGGAGAAGAGAGGAGACAAGGGAAGGAGAGCAAACAAGGAGAGGGGTGGAGACGATTAGGAGAGATAAAAACAATTAACAAGGAAATGAGAGAAGAGGAAAGTAAACATGAAAGTGAGCAGAAGAGAGTAGAGGCAAATTAACATTGTTTATGAGCAACAGCAGCATTAAATGACATTATGTCCTGATGTTTATCAAATGCATGACCAAAAAATCATGTGTGTTGCATCAGTTCTAAAAGTGGCTGGAAAGTGACGTAGCCACGATAGAAAATATGGAAATGAAACTGAGGCTACTGTCGGACAGGTCTGCGCCGCACTGTAAAAAACACTCACGTGAACGCCACACACAGCTGCATAACAGGTGTAAATATCAGATATGGAAACTCAAGGACTGGAGCACAGCCTGAAGAGAAGACGGACGAGCAGGGAGCGAGCCGGTGCCATCACCGGCTCGCTAAGGCGGCTGAAACAAGGCGCTAGCGGGGCATTAGCATCCCTCATCGTGACGGGAGATCACTTCCGCGGACTGAACCTATTAAAACCCGGGCCCCGGATACACGATGGACCTTGGCGCGCGAGCCCCGGCTGCCCGGAGAGGCGCCCTAAGTGGGATTTGAGTGAGCCGAAGCGTTGACGGGGATGGAAGATCATTACTCCAGATTTGTCCCAAGGTCCCGTCACTCTCGGCTTCTGCTCCGCCAGAACTGCTGCGCTTTTTTTCCTTGCGTTGACGCCGTGGATCAGCCTCAGTCTGCCCGTTCATTCGCTGCCACGCTCACGCACACACACTGCGGTGGTCGGGACGTCTCAAACTGCTATTTCGGTTAATTTCATGTTAAAAACTCGTATCAGAGGAGGTGCTTCTTCTTAAAATGAAACATCCTATTAAATGAGGGGTTTGTTGAGTGTCGTTTTTCTTCTGTGGTGTGGAGGATGACGGAGCGGGACTTCGCGGTTTAAAAATGCATGCTAATGGAGAACTCGCTGTCACAAAGTCTGGAGTCGTCTCTCTCTCACACACATGCGAGCTTCTTTGAAATTAACACATGCGAGCCACTTGGACCACAACCGGGACACTTGACAAGGTGATGCTCAAATGCAGTGAAGTTTTTTTCATCTCCAGGAGGGCAGATGAGGTGGTTGGAGTGTGTGCTCTGTGTTTCCTCACCTGTCCCCTCCGGTCCAATTCTTCGTTCAGGTTCTTTGTCCTCCAGGGCAGGCGGGGACACCAATTCTCCACCTATCGCATAAAAAAAAACACATTTCGTTTTCAGCATTTGCCAACCACAACACAGAAGTGCGCTGAAGAAACGTACTCGCTCAAAGCAGCGGTCGCAAATGCTTTGTGAATGTTATTTATAGACCTCTGGAAGCAATCAAGGGGAAGCTATACACGCCCTCACAAGACAAAAGGGAAGAGGAGAGGAAACAGGGAGGAGAGGAGAGGAAAAAGGAAAGGAGAGGGGACAAGGAGAGAAGAGTAAACAAGGAGAGGAGAGAAGAGTCGACAAGGAGAGGAGAGAAGAGTCGACAAGGAGAGGGGAGGAGACAAGGAGAGGGGAGGAGACGAGGAGAGGAGAGAAGAGTAAACAAGGAGAGGGGAGGAGACAAGGAGAGGGGAGGAGACGAGGAGAGGAGAGAAGAGTAAACAAGGAGAGGAGAGAAGAGTAGATGAGGAGAGGAGAGAAGAGTAAACAAGGAGAGGAGAGAAGTGTAAACAAGGAGAGGGGAGGAGAAAAGGAGAGGGGAGGAGGAGAGGAGAGAAGAGTAAACAAGGAGAGGGGAGGAGGAGAGGAGAGAAGAGTAAACAAGGAGAGGGGAGGAGACAAGGAGAGGAGAGAAGAGTAAACAAGGAGAGGGGAGGAGACAAGGAGAGGGGAGGAGACAAGGAGAGGAGAGAAGAGTCAACAAGGAGAGGGGAGGAGACAAGGAGAGGGGAGGCGACAAGGAGAGGAGAGAAGAGTAAACAAGGAGAGGGGAGGAGACAAGGAGAGGAGAGAAGAGTCGACAAGGAGAGGGGAGGAGACAAGGAGAGGGGAGGCGACAAGGAGAGGAGAGAAGAGTAAACAAGGAGAGGGGAGGAGACAAGGAGAGGAGAGAAGAGTAAACAAGGAGAGGGGAGGAGACAAGGAGAGGGGAGGAGACAAGGAGAGGGGAGGAGAGAATAGTAACAAGGAGAGGGGAGGAGACAAGGAGAGGGGAGGAGAGAATAGTAACAAGGAGAGGGGAGGAGACAAGGAGAGGAGAGAAGAGTAAACAAGGAGAGGGGAGGAGACAAGGAGAGGGGAGGAGAGAATAGTAACAAGGAGAGGGGAGGAGACAAGGAGAGGAGATGAGAGTAAACAAGGAGAGGAGACAAGTAAAGGGGAGGAGAGTTAACAAGGAGACGAGGGTCAGGAAGGGTGGCCGCTGACCCATCTCGCTGTGATTACATGTGACGTAAACTCTCTCTCTTCCTCAACGTCTGCTTCTCTGCCTCAGCGTTTCCTTCCTGGTGTCTGACCACAGAGAGGAACAAGGAGAGAGTGTGTGTGCACTTCTCCTCTCTGACCTCTGCATCGTTGCCCTGTCTGATTGTCCTCTCCGTGAGGTTCATGCGCTGGTGGACAGGTACGAGTTATACGCCGCAAACGGTGAGCATTATCCGGAGCGAGCGTGCTCACGATAACCGCGGCCGCCGGGGAGACCGATCGCAGCGGACACTGCACGGAAATACAAATTTCAATGGCAGCCGGGGAGATCACGTGACCGGGAGCGGAGGCCGAGGGCCGTTGGGTGAGCGGGGTGGAGACGTTCACAGAGACGCATCTGTTTTGAATCTCCTGTGAAGTATCTCCGTCCCGTAAACACCGGATGGACACGAACAGAGAAAGAAGAGGGTTTTTTCCCCCTAATGGGTTTTGCTGTTGTCCATCGAACTTCTATTTCCACACACACAGAGCAGGCCGGGCTCTCTGCGCGCTGTCTTTAGTTCACTGCAATGCTTTCAGCTCACATGCAATATTAATACCAGGCTACCGACCTTCCCGGAGCTGAAGCCACGACTCGAAAATCGTACTTTTCATTTGAGAAAATAGCTCGCAATTCAGACGGGGATCCTCACTTGAAACGGCACGTGACGAGGCGGCCGGTTAAGATGGAAGCATCCAAATGAAAGAGAGGTCATCACGGCTGCTTTTTGAATCGATGCATCGCAGTTGTGTCTTGTGAGAAGCAGCGACGTTTCCTAGATCTGAGAACATACGTATTTCTTGATTTTGCGGCGAACCGGCCCTCTAATTGGAATTAATGACAAATCATGCAAAATTAAACGCCTTCAAAGTGTCCCCTGACGGAGCACAAGCCTCTATATGTTAGCGCTCGTCAATATTACATGGCTCCTCCCCCGGCTGCTTTTTCCCGTTTGCCAGAGAAATGTGGAGACGACGACGGGGTGGCCAAGTCACTCCACGTCTCCCCTTGGAGGCTGAAAACCTCCTCTCCACTCAATCATCTCCTCATCTCCCGCATCGTCCTCCTCAACGCACTCTCATTTGCTCTCCCTGTTTCCCTTTGAATTTTACACAACACGTCATGGTCGCCTGTTTGTGCGTCAGCGCGTTCATTTGCATTTCTTTTGCAGATCTTATGGAAATTCTGCTAAATTCTGCATCACATTTGACTGGAAACCCGACGAGCGACCGCATCTTCTTATACCATTCCTCCCAACATGAAACTCTTCTGCAGACAAAACACCCTGAACAGTAGTTACACAGTATGGATGCTGTGATCAGTAAGATGTTAAAACACACAGCCATTAAGACACCTCTATTGACTTCAAATCCACATTTACAATGACCACACACACACACACACACACACACACACACACACACACACACACACACACACAGGGCTCACCTCGCTGAGGTAGATGAAGAAGGAGCAGGTGGACCCGTCCACGCCGTAGCTGCTGTAGCAGGAGTCCGTGCTCCACATCTCCTTCATCCACTGAGGAAGAGGAGGATGCGAGTTATTAATGGCAGTCAAATGTCCTTCATCAGCTGTTAAATAACTCCACATTGACAGCCAAACAACGGTCACTGGGAGCTTTGTTTGCCCATCCTAATACTGGAGCACGTTGAATGGATGCAAAGAGGAAGTGAGGTTGGTGTTGTGGCGGTGGTGTGTGGGCAGGTTGTGTTGCTGGGAGAATACATAACGCACATTTAGGGAATCTACAGCGACGGCTGCCCGGCTAGTTTTTCCTCTCCGGGTGGAAACAGGCCAGGCTTGTTTTCCGCGGCTCGGAGGTTGAGAGAGGCAGGACTGTGAGTGAAAGAGGCGCTGGCTTCAATCCCCGGAATCAAAACAGAAAAAACAAATCTGGGGCTTGGAAATAAGACGAGACTGTGTGCCTCTCGGGGAATGCACGAGTGGAACTGCTCCGCGGCCAACAGGAAGAGAGAGAGGTTGTTCATGTGTGAATGTGTGGGAAAGAAATTGAGGTGTAAACAGCATTCTGGACGAACGAATCTCCCAGAATACATCATAGTAAGAAGTGAAAGAAAAGAGGGAGACTTTGGACTTCTGATTGGTGATCGGCATGCCGGGGATACGTGTGAAGTGAAGGGCCTTGTTGAGCCGCGGACTGACAGCTTCCCTGCACGGTTCATAGGCCCGGAGTGCATCACCCAAGGGAGTGTAAACTCGAGTCTGCAGAGCCGCTCGCAGAGGGGCGTGGAATCACACTCGCTTGGAATGGCGACGGCATGAAGATTGCACTGTATTTGCTTAAACGGCAACCTAAGAGCTCTCTAAAATAAACAAATGGATTCGTCAGATGTTATTAACTGTGTGCTGAGCGTAAAACTGCAGCGGAATAACAGTTAAATGAACAAAAACAAAGCAAGCCTGTGAACAGTGTGTGTGTGTGTGTGTGTGTGTGTGTGTGTGTAGAGCAGGCTTTGGCTTCGCCCGCCACCCCCGTCGGAAATACTGACAGTGTCGTTGGAGGATTGGGACCGGCTGAGCAGATGGTGTGTATGATAGGGCCCTATCGACTCCGGGGAGACCAGCACACACACACACACACAGAAAAAAAACAGACATCGGATTGAAATTGTGCATCCATCTGTGTGTGATTTACCTTGACTTTGTCCTCGCAGTGAGGGAAACCCTCCAAAGATGGCAGCTCGCACTTCTCCTGGGCTCCGTTTAGAAGGTCTGAAAGGAAGAGGGGGAGGGAAAATCAATCAGGTCAGCTCCAAACCTCCACCTGTCCTCTCCAGCGTCATCACAGCTCGCTGGCTTTCTTTAGAAGACAACGGAACCTCCAGTAGCTTGTACACAAGCGGCGAAAAGCTGGCCCCTGGACCACAGATATTGGGTCATTGGGTCAAATTCACAGAAGTCGGGTTTCTCATTCCTTCTTCATCTCTTAAGATTCGTAGGTGAGATTCACAATCCCCAGAGGATGAATCACATGACTTCGGTGGCCCCTGACCTTTCGTGTGGCGCCATCATCTGGGTCAAAATCTTCCCTTCAACTGTGGTTTATGACCAAATACCTGCGAAACGAATCATTCTATCAGCCGCGGCTTTGCTTCGTGTTTAGCGCTAATTAGCGAAACGGTGGCATGCCGACGCGCTGTCGTCCCGGCGAGCAACAGCCTGCGGTCTGATCTCAGCGCTGCAGACATGTTGCGTCTCTGAATGACAGCCGGAGACCGCCCATTGCTCTGCGGTCGGGCACGACCGTCGGCCAGCGGCATCACCTTTGACCCGGCAATGTGAACTCAGCAGGAGCAGAAACCGCAAAGAGCTCAGAGCGCCACGATGACGCAAACACGGGCAGCGTTCAAGAAATGATTTTTCCCCGACCCGTTTGCTTTCTGCAATAAACAAATAACGCAAGTGCAGTGGGGGAGGGGGTCGCTCTGATGTCGTTCCTGAATTGCCTTTAATGTCCCAGGAAGCCAATATCCGCGGCAGGATTAACATTCGCAGGCTATATAATCACCTTTTTTGATGTCCCCATTCAGAGACGTTAACGTCCTCGCCACTGACCTTCGCAAGGCGGAACATGAATAATGCATGACTGCAGGCGAATAGATAAAAGCTCAGCAGCAAACACCAGACCGATGTAATGAGCTTGTGGCTGGCGTTGCAGGAGGGTTTGTGTGTGAAGCTAATCAGCACTGGGTCAAGCTTCTGTCTGGAGGGGGGGGGGGGGCTCCTGCATCATGTTCATCGTTGATTCAGTTCATTTACACCGACGAAGCTGCTGCAGCGAACAGATAACTCTACTGCTGAGCTTTTTTAGATTAGATGCAAGAAACACACTTCACCGACGCTCTCTGGGAGAGAATGACGAGATGAAAAGAGAGGTGACGGCATGCCACAGAGTGCCACGACAAAAAACTAAAAACATCAGTGGGTTAGATGGAAAGCCACAGACACACTGGAGGCTGCCGTCAAAGGTCAGCCCGTCCCCCATAGACCCCCATGTCAGCGTGTCCAACTTTACAGTAGGAATACACATGTTCACAGCCTGGTACAAAGATACAGTTTTGGTCTCTGTCTCTGATGTCCAACAACTTTAAAACCTACGTCCATACTTTACACAGTCTATGGTTTTAACCCCCCACCCCCCTTGGGTGGATCAGAAATCCCCTAGATAAGTCCTAATGAGCTCTTTGGACCCCGTTCCAGACAATCCTTGGCTCAAACACTGTTACGTATGCGTGTATTATGGCAGAAAAGTCCCACTAGTTTTGGTTTCCGTCCACACTGAAGGGAAATGAATTAGCCTCAGTCCTGGGTCAACAACCACTTTGAAATGAGCAACAAGGAGCAGGTGTTATTTTTTACGACTATTTCTAAGCAGCAGACCCAACACTCCTGGGGATGAATGTGATTTTTAATCCCATGTGGCTCAAGGAGGAAAAGAGGTGGGAGGCCGGTCTGCCAGTCACAAGATGAACTCCCACAGCACACAATAACAGCTTCTTATTGTTTCCTAGGGGCCGCAGGAGCCCAACAACAAGCGGGAGGATTAAAAAAAAGCTTCTTTCTCGACAGCAGCGTTTCTGTCGGCCCAAAAACTCCAACACAGTGATGCCTCCTCTCTGTCGCTTTCAGTACTTTCATGTTATGTGATTGTGAAAAACAGGATTTGTTGTTTGGCGAAGTGGCCGCCTTGTGCAGCGCCCAAAGTGAGTTTACTCTCATCTCATCCTGCAGACGCCCAGTCAGGAGAACCGGAGGCAGAAAAACACATGCGATGACTCAAAGAGCCTCTCGCAGCACTCAGGTCAGCGTTAGCCAGCTGCTAGCACACAGCGTTGGCCATGTGAGAGCCCTTAAACATAGTATCCTCTCCGAACAACACGGCATATTACACACACACGGTTATTTCTCCCCCCCCCCCCCTGTGTGTCCAAGTCCATGAGGTAATGTGGAATTTGATAACTCCAAAATTGGATTGAGGACATCTGGTTTGTGTTTTTCTTCTCTCTCGAACAAGTGTCGCCATGGTGATTCTGCAGCGCGGAAAAAAAGGGGGTGAAAAGTGCAGTTTTCATCATCTCCATGTCCTCTGATCCACGAGCTCAGAGACACTAATTTTAGATGCACTTTGCGAGACGAAGCAGAGGTGTCGGTGTGTGTTTAGTGGGGTGTGAATCTCTGCAGCGCCTCATCAATAAGACAGTAGGCAGGCTGGATGACAGAGCGTCAACAGCTGTGCAGGTGGGAGAGCAAGGCTGTTGTCTCTGAAATCATCCAAGAGACGACACGAGGGCGCCAGAAAACCCTCGATCCGCTTCCCTGTCCATTGCAGAGCTATGACTAATGTTCCACTGTGGATCTGGCTGGAAATCTGCGGGTTTGGGCCGTGGGGGACGCGCCGGGCCGTGTTGTTGTCGCCACGAGGGGGGGGGGGGGGTGAGCAAATGCTCGGCGTGCTTTTAGCTTGAACTCGCGGGCGCCACGGTGGTGTGCAGTCATCTAGAGAGGCAGCTCGAGAGCCACGGAGTTGCATAATGCAAAAAAAAAAAATCCGTTTTTAGCTCTGCGTAACGTGTGAATGCGTTCGTCTTTGCATTCTACTCCCGGTTCAAGTGTGCCCGCGTCTGCCTGCTCCATCCTCGCATGTGGAGCCCCTTGCCTGAAGAGAAATCAGCCAAACGAATAGAAGATGCAAGTGCGAGAGTGTGCGTGCGGATTGAAAAAGAAAAGAAGAAACATAGGGGAGGGGAGGGTGAATTGCCAAAGGAAGCGGATGATGTTCCTACAGGGCTGTGGCTTTAACCGGCACAACAAGAACACTGGCACACAGAGGGGAGAGGAGACAACGGAGGAAAGAGGGTGTGGAGGGAGGATGCAGTGCAGCAGAGCCGTGCAGTATGCAGAGAGCGAGGAGAGGGAGAATGAAGACGGAGAGTCGATTTATTCTGCTTTTGCAAACACTGTGGATTCATGTGCTGTGCAGCTCGACCGTTAAAAAAAAAAAAAAAAACTTTCATTCCACGTCTGAAACAGCCCCCCGAAATTATATCTCTCAAATTCCAGTCTGCAAAACGGTCACCGAATGAAACAAAGCAGGGAAAGGAAAACAGAAAGGCAGAGTCTGCACGTGTCCCAGCCAATGGTGCGTTAGACCCAGATGTTCCTCCCATCCCACCCATGCCTGGAGTGCGAGCGTGTTCTTCTGGATTGGCCTTTAGATTCGAGCTGATTTACAGATGAGCGAGAAGCTTTCATTTAAAATTCCTGCTCTGCTGCAGCTGGCTCTCGCTCTTTGTTTCAGCGACGATAAACACTGCAGCGTCAACGCTGATATTCTAGTCCAATGATCGACGAAACAGGCGCCTTCTGGAACCCAGTCCAAGAAATGTAACCGTTAAAGTGATTGCGATCGAGCGCCGCACCTTCCTCCCTTATCGCCGAAACACCTTGAGTCCAAGCGAATGGCTCATTGTCCCAGTATGTAGTCACACTGGTATCTCTGGTATGAACTGTGTGAAGGAGGGGCAGAGAGCCCGACATGTCGACGGAGTCACACTCAAAATATGTGGTGGACATCAAAGCTCTCGTGCCAACATTTTATTGGGAATGTTTTCTACATTTCACTTCCAGGAGCAGTGCGATTTCAAGCACGTGGAAGATGAAGCGCAATCACAAAGCAAAAGCTTTCTGCAGCTTCTTTGCTGCATCAGTGACTACATGTTAGCTTGTGTTCTTAGTGGCGGAGTCCGCCGTTCTCTTCAGGCACACAAGGGATTTACAGGAAAAGTTGCATGTATGCAAGTGCAATTTTCATTGAATAGATAACAGCCTCACCGTTTACTCTCTTTATACTCTATCGAGTCACCTCCACGGCAAACGTAGCATTTCCAGCTGCTGCAGCTTTGAATTAAAAGCACTTCATTTATGAAACTCGAGGTGGCTTTTATTGTGAAGCAGCCACAGGAAAGGCGTTGTATTTGTCCCTGATGATATGCAATAAAAACAAAATGGATAGAAGCAATCTCCACTTCTTCCTTCAGCAGCTTTGTCGGTGTTTTTGCTTTAACTTGAAGTACAGAAAATACAATCAAGTAGAAATCAGCTGGCTGCAAAACTCATTATTTGTGCTGCAGGGTGATGAGCGTGGGTGTTTGAAAGCGCGTGGGATCGGAGAGCATCTCTCCGCATCTTATTTTCACTGAGTGGGTTGTGTGTGTACTTTATTAGTATCGCTGAGGAAGTAAACAGGCCTTCAGCAGCGCAACGGAGATCACGGACCCGGCTCTACATCTAACCCTTGAGATGTAACGGTAACTTCATGCGACTGCTGATGAGTTCTATTGTTCAGGTTCTTGCAGGAAAAAAATGCTTGTGCGAATGTTTAGGCTGAAAATGAAGTGCAGGGACGCGAGCAATCCCCCGGCCAGAAACCCTGTCCTTGTCCCCGTCCTTTTGTTGACATTGAGAGCTCGGGTCTCGTCTTTCACTGCGAGCCGATCGATGGCTGAGAGAGACAAAGCAGCGAGGACGCCCCGAGCTGTGAAAGCACAGGTCTCTGTTCACTGAAGGAGCCAAGCGTCGCTACAAATCTGCCAAATGTCAGCGGCGGCGGAGCTGACAACTTTAAACACAAGGAGGTGGAGGAATGGATCGGAGAGGGAAAAATAATAGAGAAGGAGGGGGGGGGGGGCTGCAAATCACCACCTGACCGTTCGTTACAGCCACTCTACGCCTGAGTGTGTGTGTGTGTGTGTGTGTGTGTGTGTGGGGGAGGAGATTACATTTCCACGCCGCGGGACGGCCCACACGGATGAAACACCGCTGGGGGAGATTTGATCAGCGAGACGCGGCGTTGCGGGCTGTTTGTTGGAACGAGTCCCATCTGCCTCCAGCTGAGCAGCAGCCGAGGCCGGATCGACTTGTTTTGATCCCGTGAGGGGGGGGGGCTTCTGTGCCTAAACTCCGCTATACCTGAGCGGAGCGTGCATTGCAGCGCACTAAAAAAAAAGAACAACCTCTTTGCAGTTTTTACAGCAAACACACACAAAAGAGTGCAACTGTAAAACAATGGGAGCGGGGGGGGGGTCACATCTTTGTGGGATGACCAATAGCGAGAAAGAAGCCGTGTTCTGCAGCGTGGACACAGCTGTGAGAGCACAAGAGAGTTGGACTTACAGCAGCTGCTACGCTGATCACACGTCAACATGAGGCTGGAGCTTTGTTGTGGAATTCCTTTCAAAAGGGAGTCGGTTGAAATACAAGTTAAAGAGCTTTTTCCCGCCCGTCAGGTGCCAGGTTGTTGGTGTTCGCGCCAGTAAGCTTTTGGTGCCTTACCACAGCCCTGTTTTTAGGACAAATATTACAATTTGTGCAGCACCGCCACCCACCTCAAGACAGGAGACGTGCTCCGACGGAGACTCCGGAGTCCACAACGACCGGATCGACAGACAGAGATACTAGTGTACACACAGCCCGAGGAGACGCTGTGTGCAGTTGTACAGGAGGCTAGGCTGCCCAAATCAGCATTTTATACAACTGGAGTCTGTTGTTACGTATTATTATAAAACCTTATTTTACAGTATTTATTTCCTTTGTGGATTAATGTTTGATTATTTTGGTTCATCATTCAATTATTTATATAAAATGTATTAACATAGTAGGGCAATAGGACGACTTATTGCCGTTCAACTCTTAAGAGTAAAAACAGCGTCGACGTGTGCAGTGCAGCAGCTGTCGTTGGGGATCAGATCCATTCAAATGTGACTCTGTACAACCAAATCAGCCTAATCTAAGTCTGCGTACCGCCTCAGAGCACAGATCCCACATTCCTACGGTTTAGTGCTGCGCAAACAACCGAGAGCAGGTCCCCGGGTCCCAGACAAACCAACACTTCGCTCCCTCAACTGGGCTGAATTGATCATCTGAAAGCTGGCAGGAAAATCAATGAAAACGAATAAAAGGGTCGTGCAGCGTGAACGGGAGGCCTTGTTTGAATTATGTCCACGGATGCGGTCTGGTCCCATAAAGTGCCTGGTGTGCAGTGTGCAATGCTGGCAGGGTTTAGCTGGATGTGTGCCGGGGGGGGGGGGGGGGGGGGATCATTTATTTAATTAGCCTCGGCCGCTATATTTACTGTGCGCGTTCACACCCTGAACAACAGGGTTTCTCTGAAGAAAGAAACCGCATAAAACACACGCATCAGACAAAACAGAGAAAGATACACATACCCGCCACGTTTACTTTTTCCGCGTTGGCGGCGCCGGGTGTGGCGGTGGCGATGCCGTTGGTCAGGTTGCCCCCCGTGCCGTTGTAGATGTTCTCCGCCTTGGACTCCAGCTTGCCCAGCCTCAGCATGATGTTGTCCAGCAGCACGGCGAGGGTCTTCTTCAAATCTGCGCGTAAGGATGGGAATCAGATGATGTAATGCTGGCGTTAGCCGCTGCTGCTTCTCACAGTCAACGGTCGATCTGTATCTGACTAAATGAGCAATCAGGCTCCACGTTAGGACGAAGAAAGAGCAGTTCTTTCACTCTGCATGTAATTTAAGCTACAGTGTGGACTTTTCATCCCCAGATGATGACTTTGGACTGAAGGGAGTCAGCTTGAGGCTCATTTAAATGTAAAACTGGAGCCGTGTATTTTGAGTCTGTGCATTTCTGCGGGCATCTTTTTTCTTTTTTTTTTTTTTTTTTACATGAGCATTTATCTGCAGAGGACACGGATGGTTTCAGAAGGGAAGCTGACCAGTAAAAAGCGCATAGGGCATAAATGATCACAAGCGACCCTTCATCGGCGCTGTGAGTGATGCTTTGACTCGTCCTCCTGTGCACCGATGCATTTTTGCTGAAATTTAGACGGGGGGGAAAACAATCATATTTTCAACAATAACTTGAAGACATTAAACAAGTTCTATAACCTATTTTAGATGTAGGATTGGCTGCATGCTGTGTGCTTTAGGCTTTTCAACGGGTCTCCCAATCAGCCGAGGACGGAGGGTGCCGCGTGCTGCACGCACCATAAAGCCCCTCGAGGAAAACGCGTGATGCCGGGCCGTATGAATAAAAGTGACTTGACTTGACAAATGGGCTTTCGGGAGACGCAACATTCTATTTGAACGCGTTCATTTTTGTTTTATGGGCCATTTGATGGAAGGAGGACGCTCTGTTCCCACAGATCGCATCAGGGGCGAATCATCGACCAAAACGAGTGAGCACGGGACGCACAGAGGACCCTGCTGCCTCCCCATCGAATGACACCATCTTGTTATTTTCATGATTGATGAGGATGTTGTAATCAGAAGAGAGAAACAAAAGTAGAGGTCTGGGGAATTATAGCTGAACAAAATATGTTTGGTTTCCATCCTTCAGAGTGGGTGTGCATGTACAGCGCTTTGAAATAAGCTCAGCAAGTGTTTCTTTCTCTGGTTTCTTTGAGAACTCATTCTAATCTCCTGGAGCTTTACTGCATCCTGTTGTTTCTCGGGGCATTAGAGGACAATCGATTCCAATCTCAGGTTCCTAATGAAGCCTCCCATCGAGCCATACGGGTCTATTAACGGCATGAATAACTTATTGACGGGCCTCCTGGACTTGTGCTATTACAGCGTCGTGCGGCTGCAATCGGCGTTAAATCTCCGCGGGCCGGTTTTCTTGAACGTGAGGCGATGCTGCGCCTGCTCAGGAGGAAGACAAGTGGAACCACTCGCCGCAATTTAAAGAAGATGTAAAAAGAGACTGGGGGGAAGCAAAGCGCGCCCCCCATCTTAACTCTGGTAAAGCCACTCACCGTAAGCCGTCATGGTGCCCACATAGGGCCCGTCCATGACGCTCTGGTTCTCCTCGGCCAGCGCCTTGATGTAGCGCTTGCTCAGGTCCAGGATCTGCTGCCTCAGCACGCCGCTGTTCTCGTGGCTGGCCCGCTGCTGGATGGTGAAGTGCAGCAGCATCATGCCCCAGATGAACCCGAAGCTGACCAGGAAGAAGCCCAGCTTCTGGGAGGACAGCTTCCACAGGAAGGGCGTGGCCATGCTGACAGGACGAGGGGGCCGCAGTGGCTCTGATTTGAACTTGGGGGGGGTGCAGAGGTGAGGGACAGGGGGGGGACTCAGGAGGGCAGGCGGGGCATGGCTGCGTCAGTCGGTGTGGCGGCGGGCGGTTTTTGGGGGGTTGCTTGTTTGCCTCACCGGCGAGATTTCCTTCTCTGGCCCATCCTCAGCGCTCAGTAGCATCTCACTGGACTCAGGCCTGTTGCATCCTGCAGCAGACAGACGGGAAAGAGAGATGAGAGGCGATCGCGACAACGAGGGAGTTCCCTCTCCCAACCCGAGCCCACATCAGGATAAAGTATTCAGTAAGTCATACTAAAGAGCTCAAATTCACTTCATCGTATGGGGCCCTGACGTATCGAAGAGATCGCGAGAACTTCTCCGTAAGCTTGTTTTATTAATAGCATATATACATTTTTGGAAAACAAAGCATATACGGGGCCTGACATCCATCCAAAGTCTTCTCTTTCACAAGGAGAAATAAGTGTAAATAGCATGTTGGCGTAGGTTGTGTCTGACGTGAAAGCAATACAGACTTTAAGCAAGAAAAAAACAGGTCTTTGAGGTCTTCAAAAGTAATTTAAAGTTGAATGCGTGTCCTGAAAGAGAGGCAACGCAGAGCGGCGGCGTCTCCCTCAGACAGCGTGGTCTGCGTGATGGATGGCGCTGTGAGGGATTACTGCGAGAGGGTCAAAATATAACCATTCGGACAGCCGGCGATTTATCTTCCGCACAGGCGAAGCGAGAGCACGGACTGATTGTCACGCACATGCCTTCTCTGTCTTTCAGTTTCATTCAATTTGTTTTCTGCCTGACGAACGAAGGAAGCTGCTGCTGCTCTTGTGGTTGAGCGTGTATATTGAAATGTGAAAAAAGGTCGAGGTGTTCTTCATTTATTCTGGGCGACAAACAATTATCTTCGTCATTGATTAATCTGTCAATCATTTAGTCCACAAAATCGGCCATCTTTAAGTTCAAGGTAATGTTGCCAAATGGCTTGTTTTGTCCAACAAAACTCAAAGATTATTCAATCATGTAAAAAGAAAAGGCCTCGGGGGGGGGGGGGGGGACATAGAGTCAAGAGACTTAGTCACGACTCGATGGGGAACCACGCTGACCTTCTCCGAACGTGGGCCTTGCTCCGGTGCAAAGAACGTGGATGCAGCGAGCATGAACTGGAAGGTGTTAACTAAAAGTGTGAGACGGTTTTTTTTCAAAAACACAAACCGCAACAATTTCCTGTTCTGCTGTATTTCCCACCGTCTCAATCACACAATCTAACCCTTCAAGGCTGCACTGTTTGTTTTACACATTTGCAGCAACGGCAAAACCACATTTCATGTAATGCAAAACGAGTCCGCCCTGCAGCGCTTCACGAAGCTGTTAAACAGTTCAACAAGGAGAGCAACGCCTCTGGCTTTGGGCATCAAGCAACCCCAACAAATAAATAATCTTTTCAGCCCGCAATCAAGCAAAGAAGGCGCGAGATGTTCTCTCGTCTGCATTCCACCGCTGTAGCAGTGAATGAGGCCAAGTGTGGGGAGGGGATTTCTGCAGCCTTGCTCTTTAAAACTGCGTCTTTCAAAGCGGCTCTAACCGGGCCAGGACCGCAGCCGCCTCCGTGGATGCAAAAGATAATAATACACTGAACATGGATATTTTTCTTGAATCTGATCTGGTGTTGAGTGACGCACGGCAATGACTGTTTGTATTGGCACCTTCCCAAGAAAACCACAATGGGCAGCCACACAAAAGCGGCTCTTTTTACCTTCCACCCATCAGCTTCATAAATAGGTCAGAGACAGAGCCAAAACCTACACAGAACCCAATGCAAGTTTCTGCGCCAACGCATCTTATCCAACGCTCATCACTTTGTTGGGAAACCCTCTATATCAGCTCTAATTCCGGATCTTAATTTGTCTGGCAGAGAGCCCTCTGGCTCTCGGCACCAACAGCCAAATGAAAACCGCGTTCACAGCCAGCTAAGGCCGCGCAATATACGACCTTTCGCAACCTGAGATGACAACGTAACAACCTGCTGAGTGGGGGGGCATCCTCCCATAGCTGCTTCAAAAGGCTTGTTTTTTCTCTCCCCCATTTGGGGACAACGGAGCTGAAATTACAGCTCTAAAAAATAGAATTTGTTTTTTTTCTCGGTTTCAAGTATCGACCACAGTGTAGTGCTGCTACGCCCAGCCAGACATGAAAAGAGGAGGGTCTGTTCTGCTCCCAAGCGAGGAAATAACAAAAGCATATTTTTACAGATGGATATAATAACTGCAAAAAAGCAGGAATGTTTTGTGTGTTTGCACTGATGACTTTTATTTAAGCCTTTAATGGCTCAGGAGGTAGTTTCCAGCTTTTAGAAACACCTGTTAACCAGATTAACAAACACCTGTTCAGAATAACAAACACCTGTTTAACCAGAATAACAAACACCTGTTCAGAAGAACAAACACCTGTTTAACCAGAATAACAAACACCTGTTCAGAATAACAAACACCTGTTTAACCAGATTAACAAACACCTGTTCAGAAGAACAAACACCTGTTTAATCAGAATAACAAACACCTGTTAACCAGAATAACAAACACCTGTTAACCAGAATAACAAACACCTGTTCAGAATAACAAACACCTGTTCAGAATAACAAACACCTGTTAACCAGAATAACAAACACCTGTTAACCAGATTAACAAACACCTGTTTAATCAGAATAACAAACACCTGTTAACCAGAATAACAAACACCTGTTTAATCAGAATAACAAACACCTGTTAACCAGAATAACAAACACCTGTTAACCAGATTAACAAACACCTGTTAACCAGAATAACAAACACCTGTTCAGAATAATAAACACCTGTTAACCAGAATAACAAACACCTGTTTAACCAGATTAACAAACACCTGCAGGATTGGCCGTAGTAAAAGCCAGTATGAATATTTGCAATAAATGCTCTATGTTGCAATCATGGGCACTTGTTTGACACGAGAGCACAGATGTAACTGGTTTATAATAAAGTCGCAGGGATTTAGAGTAAAAGGTGATATCTCATCGTTGTCAAAATAATCATTTTAGGCTTTCTCTCCAGCCGAGGTCCTATAATCACGCAGCCTTTGCCCTTGTTCCGTTGGTCATATGCTGAACTGTTAAGACCGGGGCCAGATGGCCCGAGCGAGGCAAAGACTACGTCCATTTTCCTTTGTATCTGCAACAGCAAAGCTGAAAATAACTCCCATAAAAGTGCAGTTTAGGGGGTAATTTTAGAAAGGTGAGGCAGGCGGAGGGAGGTCCGGATTAATTCCGGTGCATTACTCCGGTTCTAAAATAGAGAGAGCGTTCCACCGGACTGAAATAACGGACACTAAGAGCCCGTTGCATAACCACGGAAATATGCTCTCGATGGAGCTTCAATTATGGATCAGAAAGAATCCGTTTCAGAGTATAAATAGGCTTCGGTGGAGCTCGGCGTCTCAGGTGGTGACAGCCAGCAGCCCGTCTGTTACTACCGAGTTCCTCATGCGACTCCAGCTCGTAGCCAGATATGCGAGAAAAACGAGCACATATTAATTTAATATAAACACATGCTGGTGGGTCACCTGACAACAACCGGTCCCGTGTTAAATTAAAGGTTGTCACGTCTACTTCTCTCTGTCTCTTCCTCTTCTTTTCTATTCACCTCAGCCTGTCTGCCTGTCTGTCTGTCTGTCTGTCTGTCTGTCAGGAGTGCTACAAGGTACATGTTTACTCCTCTCGGTTTCGTTTGCAGCGTGAACAGGATTTGAGCAGAATTTAGAGATCTACAGTGTAGAGCCAATTTAGATTTCCTTCGTGACAAAAAACAACACAAAAAGGTAAAGCCAGAACACAGAGGAAGCAACAGACGGGCTGTTTCTTGCAGGTCTTGAGGCTCCTCACATTTACAAGACGGGAAGCTCTCCTTCTGTGCGAGACAATGATGTCCAACACCACCCAGAGAATTCCCAGGAACTACAACGCTGGCTCTCTAGATTAGATCTCTGACCCCGAGTTCTCCCCCTGGATGTCTGCCAGCGCGAACAAACGCATGCGAGCAACACTCCGGCTCTTTGCACACCTTTGCCCTCTGTGACAGACACACTTGGTGAAAAGACTCTTTACAAAGCCGTCTGCAAAAACAGCCGAGGTCGTCGCTTTCCTCAGACCACCGCGGAGGAGTTTAAGCCGCCGCGACATGCACGAGGGAGAGGACGAGACGGCCGCGAACATGACCTGCATGCCGAAAAACAGGCCCACCGAGAAGTGTGGGTAGGAATTGCAGATGAGGTGCTGAGGGCGGCACTTCCTTCTCCCTGTCACCACCGCATACAAGCCCTGTTGTTATGCTAACGCCAGCCGGCCTCGTTACATTACGCAACAGCACTACGCTTGAGTGATTTTTGGATAAAGATGCGCACACACGCATAAGAATCCTGTCTTAATATGCTCTTAAATGTTTCCATAAAAGCAGAACATTCTGCAAAACATGCTGCAAAACATGCAGATGCAGATTTTATGTTGCGCATGATGGTGTTACAAGATTCTTGTGGTCAACTGGCGTTGCTGATTTGCACACTGTGACTTCAGTATTTCAGGAAGAAGCCGATCACTAGCAGACAGTCATGACATTTGAATGTTGAATAGTTCAACATTCCACATGTGATGGTAATCTTTCAAAACGAGACAAAAAAAAAAAAGAAGAAGCAGGCTTGAAATTGAGGATGCGATAAACGTTCGAGGTTACAGCGAAGGCCTTCTGAAACATAAATCCATAATCTTCCTTTTATTACCTCTTCCGGGGTTTTTTTGGCCGTGATATGAAAACAGCTTTTCGAGAGGATTTAGTGGCGGCTTTGTGACTCGCCCGACCGCCTCGAATAAACAAACAGGAGGCCGACTGCAAGGAAGCGGAATGTGCGTTACGTGACGCGAGAAAGAGCGTCTCTTCGGAGCGGAGGGCCGCGGTGGAGCTCTGACCTCACCACGAGGAGACAGGTGCATGTGTGTTTGTGCTGAGAGAACAGGAGCCCCTTCAAAATCGCCCAAAGTGTTCCACTTCCATCACCGCAGCCTCCCGATCCCTCCATCCTCATCCCTCCACTGCCTCTGCTCGCTCTCCACCCGAGCCCCCCGGCACGCACACACACACACACACACACACACACACACTCCAACCATTTCCTGCCAGTGAAGCATGCCACCGAAGCAAAGCTCCTTTTCCTCGGGATTATGGGCTCCAGCGCAGTGGGAAAGAAAGGGTGTCTGGAAGAGCTCTTCACAAAGCCAGGGGGCGGCTCACCGTGGGACGGCCACTACACAGCATCAGCTCGATGATGATCGGAACCAGGGTGGGTCACGCTGAACAACATGACATATACTGATATAAAAAAGGGCGTTTCGACGGGGACTTCCTGTTGAAAGTACTCACGCATGATAATCACACAAGATGCATATCGTGTGATCAAATCAGCATGTCGTAACCTGATTACGGGCTGAAAATGACTGGACTGAGCTGGACTGGACTGAGCTAAGTGCCTCAATGAGCCCGGGTGACCTCATGCACACCAGCCTCTCATTCCTCATTTCACTTTTCAGGTTTTACCGGGCTTTGTGGTATAACATGTTTAAATGTACATGTCAGTCATGCTGACTCAAATTTCAGGTCCTGCCAGTTTCTTTGTCCTTTTTCCGAGAAGTCACCGTGGTCCTGAAGGGCATGAATTAACATGATTATCTTCCACCTGTCTTCTACCTGTGAGTCTGTGTCATCGTTCTCTGGAAGAGAGAGAGAGAAGAGAAACCAAGCAAATATAACCCCCATAGCCTCCGTCCAACGTCCCCTGCCTTTGTGAGGACTGTACACCACAGTAGAGCAATAATAAGCGCCAACACGGCTAAGCGCACCTCTGGTTTATAACAGTGTGATATCTTATCTGATGGAAGCGGGAACCTTGAACGCCATTCTTTGAACAACCTGTTCGCGTCACAATGATGCTATTACCGCTCTGATTCCTTAACTGGCTGCAAGAAGAAGGAGGAGGAGGAGGAAAACACAGCTAGCGGTGCCGTTAGCGGCGCAGCTCTATGACCGACCACGTTCGCTTTATTGAGGCCAGCCGACTCGCGAGCAAGCTTCCGCCGCTTCTTGCTACATTAGCTTTGTTTTTGTTGTTGTTGTTGTTTTTTAAGGCTAGCTGGTCCACCACCGCCGCAATGACAAGTCGCCCCACTCCCCGAGAACACACACACACACACACACACACACACACACACAGCCGACCACTGCGCCTCTTCCACCAGCGTTATTTCCGTAACAATAGCGGCAGAACGACGAGCTCCTGGGGGGGGCTGTAACACGGAGAGAGAGGGGCTTACCTTTCTAACGGGTTCTGTCTTCGTCCCACGGCGGTGATACGAGGCGATCACAAGACGTTGTTGCGGAGTGTCGTTGCGTTGAGCAGACTGCGAAAGAGCACAGCACGCCGTGCGCACGAGCCTCTCCGTGTGTTCGCTCTGCCCACTTGCAGAAAAGCCAGGAACACTTTAGAGACCATCCACGTGTTAGCGCCCCGCAGAAAAACGTAGAGGCTTCATGTTGGGCTAGGGTGGAGGACAGCGAAGTATATTGACCATGCAAATACATGACAATGAATGCAACACACTAATACGAATACAATAAGTGCGAAGTGGTACATATTTCAGGTAACTGTATCAGATTATTTACTTTTTCCACCACAATATGCAAACACACATACCTACTGCACCCACTATATTTGACATGTTAAACATATAAATGAAGACTGCTGGCATTAGAATGATGAGCTTGTAAAATGTGATGTATTGTTATTGGTTAAAAAATAAATGATCTCATTGCATCGGCGTTAAAGGTGCTATTAACGAAATTGGGAGCACAGTAGTCCCACTACATGATGCTAATACTATTCCAAATGAAGTAGTGTTATCACTACAGGGCTTTAACTTGTAAAGGAGTATTTTTCACAGTGTGGTGTTGTTACTGAATACATTTTCCACTGATGTTGACTGAGGCAGACATGATATAAAGTCTGAATAAATTTGAAGCGCTCTTCGCGACAACAAATATCAGAAAACAAAATTCTGTCGTGTTGAAATAAGAATCTGTCATTTATTAACAGCAATAGGTCTCAAGACATCAAACAAACCTTGTATAATCGAATGACATTGAGTTTGTATTCAAATCTATTTAGCTTTTTAAGAAATACTTTACTCTCTCTCATCTTAAGCTTGCTTTAATCTGTAATCACTACCAGGCTTGCAAATTCATGAACTCGGGAGCCACAGTGGCTGACGTTCAGCAACATTTGTCACATCGAGGTAGTTAAAAACCGAAAGTGGAGACCTAAAACACAACGGTCCCTAAGTATGTGATCGCGCTGTCACAGACCAATAAAAGCTTTGTGTTTACTGCCATCTGCTGGCTGTCGCGTGATACAATGGGCCCCTTGTATTTTGATTTATAGATGCTGGCATCCAGCAAGGGTCTTGTAAAGGCATGTAAAGAAAAGCATTGCTCAATAACGTGCGTGATGAGTTTCGTCTTGTGGCTCAGTAGCTGATTATTGTGGAAATTAGATCTAAAAATGGTGTACTTATATACTGGTATTTATACCAGTATTGGGAGCATACAAATAGAAAACTGTGAGGTGGAAAACACTCTGCAGAGCCTCGAGGGGTATGCATTGTTTGGTCCTCGCATTGAAGGTTTCCTCTTGTTTATTCCTGCCGATTGATCATGAAGGACTGATTGTTAGAGGTCAGACACATTCAACATCCATTCTCTTGCACGGGTATACTGCACTCATACATCAATGAGTAACAGGAAGAAAAAACACAACTCTCAAACTCAGTCTCTGAGAAAATAGATTTATTATTCAAATAAGTGACTTATACACAGTGGGTTCACGGTTCTAATCATCAGAAAGAATATGAGCTGCGACCATTAAAGAAACATGAAGCTTATATTAGTGTCACGCAGCTCCGTGGGGCCGGAGAAGTCCTTTGATGACATCACATTCATATTATATTCAGACATATAAAATGAACTGTACAGACACAAAGAGCAGAAGGCAGAGGAGAGCTTGATTCCCACTAAGGCACTCGTGATTAAAAATGAACATGACAACACAACAGCTGGGCTTTTTCTTTTTTTACTATCGGCTGATTTATCAAATTTAAAGTATATATTTTTAATCTGAAATACGCCAAGAGACTGTGATCATTTCACGATGCGGATTATACATTAGGTGTGATCATTCTTGAAGAAAAGGAGGGAGTATCTCTAACGCTGCCCCAATAAAAGACAAACTCCTTTGGCTGAAACACATTCTTAACGATGTTTCATAATCAAATGCTATGATTCCTATTGCATATGTAAATTCACGACATGAATATTAAGATTTATTAAGCAGATTAAAGGTAGAGCTCAGGAGAAAACGACCTCCAACTACATTTTATTTCCCCCTTAAAGGGACAGTTCACCCCAAAATCAAAAATACCTTTTTTCCCCTCTCTTACCTGCAGGGCTGTATGTCAATGTAGATTGTTTTGGTGTGAGTTGCCTGGTGTTGGAGATGTCTGCCCTTTCTCCAATATAATGGGACCATATGGCGCTCGGCTTGTGGCGCTCAGAGCGCCACAAAATACATTTAAGAAAGAAATGTGACAGAAATGTCTCTTTCCAGAAATCCTGACACGGTTACTCAAGATAATCCACCCACCGTGCCGTGAGCAGTTTCATGTAGGAGCTACGGTTGAAGGAAAAGAGAGAAAAATATGTATTTTTGATTTTGGGGTCCCTTTAATTTTTGACATCTCCAATAGAAATATCAGCAGTATAATCAGCAAAAACAAACAATTCCAGCCTCTTCCATTTGTTCACAGTAAGTATTATTGAGCTGCTGGAAACATCTCTTTTTTTTAAATGGTGTGTCTTTCCTTGGAGACACCACACCACTGTGCTACATTTAACCAGCTTTCAGCACACTAGTTTTAAAATGGTCGTTTGTAAAGACTGTATATGCGTCTGCGTGTGATTCAGTAGATTCTCTAGAAGGAGAAAACGGTACAACAGTGACGGTGGTAGCGATGCGTTCACTTTCCCAACCTCTTAGCAACGTCCTTGTAGGCTAGCTCGATTTCCACATCGGCCGCGCACGTGTTGGTGAACTCATCTCGGCTGTAGGCGTTGCCAAGGTAACGCCACAACCCTCTGAAGTCAGACGGGATGTCATAGTTCCGGTATTTCTTTGAAACCACCTGCAGGACGACAAGTTATTGTCACACTGTACGTCACGACAGAACGTGAACTCAAGCGAGCCAAAGCAAACCAATCCAAAAGCAGGTTACCTTGACGACGTGAAGTTTGGGCAGAAGGTTGCAGTCAGCCAGCGTCAGGTCGTCTCCGTCCAGGTATTTGCGTTTGGATTCGCCCCCGCCTCTGTGCTGTCCCCCCTCAACCTCGTCAGGTAGAGGACTCGTCAGATACTCGTCCAGCTTAGCCAGGCACTTGTCTAGACTCTTCTCTAATGCTGGAACACACGTAAAGCACATACACAGGTCACAAGGTCACACAGGTCTTTCAACCTTCTGTTTGGATTAGAATGGATATGTTAACTGGATGTATTTCCAACTTGCACCATGTCCCATGGCAATTTCTTTCAGAATTATTTTGTGTTTTTTGTGCAAAGCAAATTCCCCGAGGGGCAAGTTTGATTCATATCCTTACCTCGATTTTTATCCGGTCTTTTGTTTTTGACAAAAGCGGAGAACTTGGCAAATATGTCGTTCCCCGCTGCGTTTGATTCCCGATTCTTCGCTGCAAGTTTGGGATACCTAAGAAACATGAACGTGGCGTTAGTTGGGATGTTGCTCGCCCTATTTCCCCCCCCGCTCGTGTCTATTTACGCTTGTGAGGCCTACTTTGGTGGGGCCAGCATCTCCTCCAGATACTCCTCTACTTTGTTGACGTCGGTGAGAACCTCCCCCTGGAAGGTGAGGAATGGCGGGTGTGTCCCCGGGGCCAGGTTGTGAAGGTCATCCGGTTTCCTAATCAGAGTGGAATCATTTAACAACCTCTACTATCAAACTGCAATGAAATGCCTTTTCAATATAACAGTTTCCATCAAACGCCGACTACCTCGGGCCTCATTTCCATTCCATTTGAGCTTTTGTTCATTACCTTCACTGTCGCTCAAAGGAGCACTTGGAGCAACATCTTACAGCTGCTCTTAAGCGGCTTAATCAAACAGTGAGTTATGGGATGTTGTGTCTATTAGCCCATGCAATACTTTAAATTGTCACAGTACTGAGGTATACGTTAAAGTATATTCATTTCAATGTGGCATTTTTTTTTCACTGCTATGCAAAGATAACAAGCATGCGGTGTGACGTGACGTTGTTTTTACCTCTTGAGGTCGACGGTGGTGACGTTGAAGACAACGCCTTTCAGCCAGAGGATCATAAAGAGGCGCTGAGAGAAGGGACAGTTTCCGATGCTCTCCCCATCACTCCCAGCCTGCACACGCACACGTGTGAAAACACGGTAAGACACTACTACATACACTGATTTACACACACACACACACACACACACTCCTGACCAACAACTGACAAGTTCTCAATCACTTAATTAAATCACAAACATAATACAAGAACGATCGGTGCTTTTAGTTTGAAGGAGAGGGTCCGGTCTGTGTGTGCACATGACTGCATTTATAATTGACATATGATCAAGTACAGTAGTATGAGTATGCATGTATTTGTGTGCGTGTGTGTGTGTGCGCACGGCTGGAATAGGACACTGTAATCAGACACCGAGTCCAACATGAATAATCCACGCTGCTGCCATTAGTCGCCTCACTGCCTGTTTGGACGTGCGGTTCCGACTGTACAATACAGTCGTCGTGTACCAGCTATATCTATAACCTACTGTCCACACACTTTCACTGAGCTTCAACCACAATCTGCTTTGCTTTGCCTCGCTTTAGGACACTGACACTTGTTTTTGAAGCGTTTCTACCTTTCAATACAGCCGTTGCTGCCCATTAATGTCAGGACAATGTGTGAGTTAACTATCAACTGAGTCATTTGATAATTAACCAACACTCAGATGAAAAAATCCACTCCTGCGTCTATATGTTAAATACAAAGGTAAAGCCAGAAGTTAGTTAGCTTAGCTTAGCATCAAGACCGGTAGCACGGGAAAACAGCTCGCCTGGCTCGATCCAAAGGGAAGCCACTTATGGTATGGCAGCGGGAACAACATATACTTCACACTTAGTGAGCTTTAGAGGGGATGGTAGACATTTTGTATCGCTGTTTTCCTATAGCTATGTTAAGCTAAGCTAACGAGTTGGCAAATTTAGCATGCAGATGTGAGAGTGGTATCAATCTTCTCGTCCAAATCTCTGCAAAAAAAAATGAAACACCTTGAACTATTCATTACATTTTTTTTTTGCAAGTCAAGTAAAACGTGTAAATGAGTGCGCATGCGGTAGACTCGACAGACAATCACACTCCCAACACAATATGCGTACACAGGCATACCTCCACACACGCATCATAACTTCAGACCATCTAAAGCCGCTGCTCTCAGTGCTGAAAGGACCCCAGTAATAATTCATCGGGGGAGAGAAAGAGAGAGAATGTCCGTGCACACGTGGGTGTCAGGTTAACACATGGAAAATCTGCACACAACAACAACAACATGGCATGCGTGCGCTTAAAGGAGCCACCCCCAACATGCACACACACAGACACACGAAACCGATTCTATGGTGTGCATACGCATCTATGCATACGCATAAATTTGACCTTAACAAACAAACAAAAACTACTTCAGGCAAAGTGAGACAGTAAAGTTCCTCCAGAAATGTAATTTAAATGTGAGAAGAGAACTGATCCAGTGTCAGCTTGTGACCTGATCAAACTGCACCAACACCCACACAAGCATGACTCCCCACCTTGACAAATAGCTCAATATCAGGGTCCTTGTCCTCCTCGGCCGCGGCATCCGTCATGGTCAGGAAAAAGACGCTTTGCTTGTGTGTTTTGTTTCCACAAGTGTGTAGATGTGTTTGTCTGTGTGTGTGTGTGTGTGTGTGTGTGAGCCGTGTCAGTTTACAGCAGATTCTGCTGCAGGTCCATGTGTTGAAGTCCGCTTGGTCCCATAGCAGCTCTGTCAGAGTGTCAGCTGAGGACCAGTGCCAGCAAGAGTGTGTGTGTGTGTGTGTGTGGGTGTGTGTGTGTGTGTGTGTGTGAGAGAGAGAGGTTCAATTTGTACCCGAGGCCTCAGCAGTGGGGCGTGACACTGTCGGGCAAAAATAACCCCCTCGGATGGCGTGGAGAGGTGGGTGTCACGGAAAGCATTAGTGAGGGATGGGGTGGGGGTGGGGGAGACCAAGTCACCCAAGGGTGCCCTGCCCCTCCCAGCTCTGATTGACCGGGTGACTTTGAATCATCGAAAGTCATCGTCTCCTTCTCAGACTCGTCACATGGGAACAAAACCAACAATGAGTGTGTGTATCAAAGCCTGATTTATGTTCTTCCATTTTCTAATAAAACAACCTTCATATTGGGTTTAGTTGCCATAATTAATGACTTTATGATGGATAATAAATCATTTCCAAATTTCCAAATGTATCAAGATGCCCTGAAGTCTTTTTCCAGAAGGTATACTGAGATAAAGTAACTTTTTATTGACATTCGATGACAACAAATATGCTATAGATTGGTCTTTATATTGAATAAAAAGCTACTTAATTAAAGCTAGGTGCCAATGCTAACACAATGCTAACACAATGCTAACACTTCAAGAAAACATTTGAGTCAGTCAGCCCTAAAGAAAAGTTTGTGAGCCGCTGGGCTTGATCCCTCTTGCTCTACTGCAATAACCTCTGGGTTATAGAGCTAACATTTATGGTTTTAGTTTCAAAGTGTCTGATTTATGATGCTTGTATACTCCAGTGGAACTGGACTTTACTGTCCAATGTGCAGATTGTGTAATCAATTCAGTTGGTGTGTGTGTGTGTGTGTGTGTGTGTTTGGGTTGGGGAGTTGGGGAATTTTCAGCACAGATCAATAGAGAGATCTTCAGAGAGACACTTAGCATAGTACACACACACACACACACACACACATGAGAATTCACATGGCCGTGTGACAGGAACAGTCCCCAACTAACCCGCACTGAGTCATAACATTCTTGTCAGTTCAACTTATATTTAGAACCAGAGGGACACACATATGCACACACACACACATCCACACGCACACACGCACACACATGCACATCCTCGCACACAAAGAAATCACTCATCATGAAGACATATAAATACACGTTTGTGTGTGTGTGTGTGTGTGTGAAAGGCTCTGGATGTACAACAATCACATTACACACACACACGCACACGGATATGCTCGACACACTTTGACCTCATAGGACTGAGATTTATGAGGCAGACACCTCAGTTCAAAGACAGGTTGTTAGTTTTGATCGAACCGAGCTCCGTTCGGAACCGCCTCCGAACCCACTTCCTCCCTACCTTGACATAAAGTTGGATTTTAGGTCCCTCTTTTTCAGGCTCTGGCTCCTTCTCGGGCTCCTCCTTCTCAGAGGCCGATGACGACGACGATGAAGATGAGGATCTGCGGGATGAGTTCCTGCCGTCTGCCGCTGCCTCTGGAGACCTCCTCTCCCAATTCAGCTCATTGCTGCTCTCCTCTACCTCTATCTTCTCCTCTTGCTCTTCCTGTCTCTCATCCTCCCGTTTACAGTCGTCCGCCTCACCTTTGTCTCCATCTTCGGCGTGCGAGGAGGACGAGGAGGATGAGGAGGATGAGGAGGATGAGGAGGATGAGGAGGAACTGCTTCGCCTCTCCCCCGTGGGAGGGCGAGGCGGCGGGAGAGGAGGGGGAGTCGGTATCTGCGCTTTGGCCTGTCTGGTGTTCTCCGCGGTCAGCTTGGCGGGCTCGTCGCACGGCGTCTCATAGGTCAAGTCGTATACGCCCGACGACTGGTTCTCGTAGGTGAACTCTGGGTTCTCGTACACGGGATCCATTCTGTGGGGGGTGAAGAGGTCAAACAGAGATCGTCCTGAGATGGCAGAGCGTGTCGCGGTGTACAGCAGAGTGACCGTGATGCCAACCGTGTTCTACCTTATCAGAAGAGCCATAAGGACTTTGGACAGGGAAGGGAGGAAGGCGATGCCAAGGGAGGACAGCGGTGATGATCCTTAAAGGAGAATACAACATGGCATACTATTGCTATTGTTGCTGAGAGCCAGTAGCTTCAAGGAGTTAATCATTTGGTGCACTGGACCATTTTCAACATTTTTAACCAAGATTATACAGCAATTTACTGAGCCTATGTCAATTTAGCATGCAGAGCATTGCAATGCAATGCGGGGACCGGAAACCTGTTATTGTTGCCCTTAAAATATATTGCCTGCCAGACAAATTGCAACATAATGCTTTAATGTAAAGGGGTATTGTGTACTAGCTGGTCATGCACTAATTCACCACAATATATTTTCACAGAAGCATTTTTAACGATTTTATTGATTGGATGAAGACTGGGGGCATAATATCTGGTTATTCTAATCCTAATTCAACTTCTGTAACGTTTAAAAATCAGCTTTTAAACATTTCATTCAACCACGTACTTGTCCCGCCCCCCTTCAACGAATCTGAACGCTGATTCGCTGCTTGAACTGCCAAATTTGTGAGGCGTCCCCTCAAGTGTTACGTAAAGGCGGCCACAACATGAGCAGAGTGCGGACAATTTGTACGTCAAAATAAAAGCCGTGTGTTTTTTCAAACTCTTAAATAAATGAATTCGTATGCATCACAGGCTTTTTATTCACGATATAATATAACTTGAGTTGCTAATTATACGGAAAACGAAACTATAGATGGAAAAAAATATCTTTTTTTTGTATCACGGCGTGCGGCATTTCGAATAGGTATTTATTTTGAAATGCGTTACCGGAAGTGTCCGGAAACAATCTTAGCTATCTCGACAACGTCCCTGCGTTTCGTTTGTTTTGAGGAAGTCAAGTGACGCTGCCGCTGCGAAAGTAGACTGAAGGAGAAAGTTAACAACATTATACAGTTAACAGTATTCAACGAAACTGTCTGGAGGACAACTTGCTGTCAGCCCCCTTACAGGTAGCGTTATACATTAAACTGTTCGCGTTACGTGAACGCTATAACAAGCGTGCAGCTAACCGGCTTGTCCGCTGATAGTATTTCAGCATTTCCTGCGCCATTATTCCTTTAACTTCCGCATTGTTTTAAGCATTTATTAATGTGATTATTAGAGGCGTGTATATGGTATTTTTTGTATCTTATTATTTTTCGTGTGTAAAATAGGCTGTTTACAGTCCTGCAGTCACGTCCTTGTAATTAAAATACACCTTTGTCGTTGACAAACTGAAACGTGCTGCTGTCTCATGCTGTCCTCTGATAATGAGCATATGAGCCAAATGTGTCTGTTTTTAGTCCTCTGTAACCTTGTTTCCGCAGTCACAATCGTGTCAGTTGACTTGTAGTTTGATGCATATGAAACGGGATGTTGAGTGAGAAGAGGTATGGGGACTGAAAAAGTTGGATCGGTGAAGAAGGGAAGGAACCAAATCCTATTTTTGGCTTCACTTTCTCTCTCTGTGGGCTTCTGTGTCAGAATTATGACGGGCATCATCATTGTGCTCAGTTCCTTTTTTTTCTCTTTCAGTTTAGCCACGTGAAATTGACTTTCAGATCTTTTTTTATCACTTTGGTTTAGGGCTACATAACTTGCACAGCTACCATCACCCTCAGCTGAACTCTGTGTAGTGCTGGGCCCGATGGTATTTATTATACCTGCTGAACAGGTAGCGCGGCTGTAGACTCTGTCTTCTGTGTAAGTATCCGGCTTCTCAGGATGTTACTGAAAGTGCTGCTGGGCCTCCTGTGTGGCGTCGGGGCCTCGGGCGTGGGAAACGGCACGGCTCGGCAGGGCCCTCCGCCGCTGCTGCTGGTGTCGTTCGACGGCTTCCGCGCCGACTACCTGCGGCGGTTCCCCATGCCCAACCTGAAGCTCCTGTACAGCCAGGGGGTCCTGGTGGAGCATCTCACCAACGTCTTCATCACCAAGACGTTTCCCAACCACTACAGCCTGGTAACCCCCGCAGCTTGTTTTGATTGTGTGGCACAACTAAGTCTGAACCAATTAAGTCTCAATAAGATAGACATGAATAGAAGATGACAAACCAAGAATCTTCTCCTCTCCAGGTGACGGGGCTGTACGCCGAGTCCCACGGCATCCTGGCCAGCAACATGTACGACCCCGTCATCCACCAGGAGTTCCACCCCGGCAACAATGACCCGGTGTGGTGGAGCAAGGCGCCCCTCTGGATCACGGCGCTGGACTCCGGCTACAAGACGGCGGCCGTGATGTGGCCCGGCTCCGACGTGGCCTTCGGCAACCGCACGGCGTCGCACTTCCAGTCCTACGACGGCCACGTGCCGTTCCGACAGCGGCTGGGGAACGTGACGCAGTGGATGCTGGGAGATGGAAAGGTAAGAAAACACACCGCGCTTCTTCTGTTTGCCCGTCGGTGTCTTTCAAGGTTTCCATCCCGCCTATTTTTTGCCATTGACATCCTGTACCACACACTCTATTCCACCAGGAGGAAGGAGTGATGTTCGCAGCGCTTTACTGGGAGGAACCGGACCAGTCGGGTCACAAATTCGGCCCGGACAACGACACTGCCATGAGCCAAGTGCTGAAAGAGGTACTGTCCTTTTTTTTTTTTTTTTTTTGCTTAAAATCTCAGAGAAGCTCAATTAACCACAACACAAAATGTTCCTGAAATCTTCTGCTCTGAACTAAAATGTATTTGTTGGAAGCATCATTTTGTCATCCTTATAATGAAAAGACTATATTCGTACAGAGCTCCCCTGCACTTCAGGTTTTGCTCAACGTAAACCGGTACTGATAGCCGTGTGTCCGCTCGTGTGCGACCAGGTTGACGACAACATCGGCCTGCTGATCTCGGAGCTGCGCCGCACCGGCCTCTGGGGTCGCGTCAACATCCTGGTGACCAGCGACCACGGCATGGCCCAGTGCTCGGCCGAGCGCCTCATACGGCTGGACGACTGCCTCCACCCCGACAACTACACGCTGGTGGACCTCTCGCCAGTCACGGCCATCCTCCCGCACCACGGTAACCGGGCCCCACGCGAGATGAAAGAGTGCGTACGAACATGCGGCCGGCGGTGGACATTTACTCACACAAACGCCTGTTTCTGTGCATGTGCTTTGTAGACCCGGAGGCCATCTGTGCCTTGCTGAATAAGTGCCACCCCAACATGAGGGCGTTTTTGAAGTCGGACATCCCCGACAGGCTGCACTACCGGAACAACGAGCGCGTCCAGCCGATCATAGCGATCGCCGACGAAGGCTGGACCATAGTGAAGCGAGGGAACAAGCTGCCGCGCTGTACGTCTGATCATTGTTTTCCTCTTTACCGTGATAGCCCGACATTTGATCCCCTTCACCCACCGCTCTCCTTCTGTCCCCTCCAGTTGGCGACCACGGCTACGACAACTCCCTACCCAGCATGCACCCCTTTATGGCGGCGGCGGGGCCCAGCTTCCACGAGGGCTATCGGATCAGCAGCCTGCAGAGCGTGGACATCTACCCGCTCATGTGCCACCTGCTGTCGGTGCCCCCGCAGCCCAACAACGGCAGCCTGAACCAGGCCCGGTGCCTGCTGGCCGCCGAGACCTGCTGGGAGGCCCCTCTGGTGGTCGGCATGGTGGTGTGCGTCCTGCTGGTGCTCACCGCGATCACCGGTGAGTCCCAAATGACTCGAGTGTGATAAGTTAATATCGACAGGTTTGTTTGAGCTCTACTAACACGACCTGTTGCTCTTCAGTTCTGTTCAGGTTCCTGAGGCACCGGCACCCGTCAGCCTCCCGGCCCTTCCAGAGGCTGCAGGTTGACGACGACGAGGACGACGAGCCCCTGTTGGAGTAAACCGATCCCAGCCGGGCTCTCCAGAGGTACTTCACATGATGCACTTTACTCACCGAGGCCCCCGGCTGTCACTCAGGCATGTGTGTGTGTTGTTCATGTGCACGTAAACGGTAGAAAGGTGGTTTTAAATACGTTCAGGCCCACTGACACCTGCTGGGCAGTCGTTCACTGCTGTGAAAATAGTGAATCCTGTTCATAACTCTCCATAATGTGTGCTGTTTTATAACAACAATCTGTTACTGTAGACTTGAAACCAGCTGTGTTTTGTAGTAGAAACGGAACAGCTCTGAGGAAATATTGAAACCTTTTTTTGGTGGTAGGATGAACATTGAGATTAATCATTTTATTCTGGGGGAAAAAGAGGACTTTTGTTTAAGATGAAGAGATTTATTCTTTTGCGGTAATAGTTTATAGAAATCTTTATTCAGTATGCGGATTTGCCTTTTCTTTTGTACTTGTGTTTTTACTTTTGGTCAGCAGAGGGAGCCAGTAGCTCAACTGAGATTTATATTGCATCTCACTGAGATCCTGTTTGTCTTGAAGCCTGAAAGATTGTTTGCTGGAAATCTTAGTGATTCTGCGTGTGCCGTTGCTGTGTTGGTTTATTTGTGATCAAGTGAGCAAGTGATCTAAAAAAAAAAACACTTGGATTCTCCTTTTATCCATCCTTAACTGAAATTTCACATCTGACTTGATGTATTTTTACTGTTGAATTATAGCGTGAGAGGTAACAACAAAGTGGAAGGGTGCTTTTCTATGCAAATTCTTCAGTAAGTGTCTGTTTCAGGTATCCATTCTGCACTTAAGCATGTATTCTAATGACACCAAAGACTGTTAAGATGCACAACAGGCGCTCCAAGGAGATGTGCAACATAGGTTTTTTTTACAGAGGGATTTGCGTCATAAAATTTAAAGCAGTTCAATGAATTTTATTAGCATCATGCAGGGCGGTAACTTACTGGATCAGCTGGATGTTAAGAGTAGCACAAGATGAAACTCAAGGAATAATAAATATCTCGGAGCATCGTCTTCTTAATCTTGCTGATGCTTACTGATGCCTCTTGTCTCACGATCATCAAATCCCACGCACGAAAAGTCCAAAACCAACGATGAATGTTTCCGCTAACAAGTACGTGTGTGTATCGAAGCCATATAAATCCTTTTGCACTGTGCCGTAGAGCTCCATTGTTATTAAAAACACATCACTGAGCCGCTGTTCCTCAATTTGTTTTGACTCAATCCCACGCAAACCGTCCTGCTGCCCCAAATACTCACGAGAGCGCCAAATGTTTACTCATCCACGGCTAAAAGCAGACCTAACAAATGCACGATTTTCTCATTTTTTGAGGAATGTTTGCTCAAAACTACAGTGCCCAGCTGATTCAGGAGATTATTAGTGAGTTTATCATGAGTGCCGCCAACAGGACAGGGATGATATTTTCATGGGATTTATTAAAAATAACTGTACTTTAGAATATCTCCAGCCTCATCTTTTATTAATGCAGCTGCTTGCATATTTAGTGATATGTATATAGTGTCCATGCATCTATATATGTGTGTTTTTCTACTGAAGTGAAATAATTTCATATTTATGGGTGTTTGTGGTCTTTTAATGTTACATATAAGCTGCGTCTTTGCACTCTATGCTGTGTTCCATCCAAGTTACTCTTTTTAGTTTTCTATTCATAAAAGCTGGTAAAACTTCGGCACAATCCTAATCCTGCCTGGCCTGTGTAGAGATTCCTGTGAAATGACAATTTTTGAAAACAAATAAAGTTAATTGAAAATGTGAAGTTTCTTTTTTTTCCCACAATAAGTGTCCCTAAATGGAAACAAAAAGCGACACGCATTTGGAAAAATTACTTTATATTCCTTTATATTTTTTTTTCTCCATCGCAGTCACAACATTACAATGTAATAAAATGGTAAATATATAAAATCAAACTCAATACTCACGCATATACATTTCTGTACCGTGTTCAAAACCAAAATGAACTGCACATGTTTTCATTTATACAACTGTTTCACATCATTTAAAATCTGTTATAATTTCTATCTAGTCATCTGTATAATTGTAAATCTTTGTCTCTTCACAAATAAATAGACTTTATTTTCAGGAGGTATTGTAACAAAAATAACACATTTCCCAGCGCTGGCCACGTAGAGCCATTGAAAATATCGTTCAACTCTTCCCCAGAATGCTTTAACGGTTATCGTAGACACGCAACACACGGACAAACAAGAGACACCAGATGTGCCGTCTTGCGGTTGGTCAGAAAACATTCGCCCCCAAAAAAAAGACCAGAAGATTCCTGAATGGTGTTTTTTATGAGCTGAAGCAGGAGCGGTTTGAACACGGTCGATGACGGCAGCCGTCATTTCTACAGTGAAGACAGGTGATTAGACAGACCCTGCTTTCATCAGAATAACAAAAACTGTGTGAGGTGTGTCCCTTGAACAATTGAACTTGTCAATTGAACATTTCCTTCCTTAAGTTTGAAATATGTGCTTATGTATTGAACTGTTTGGCATGTAGCTGCACGCTGCAAATGGGACCATTGCATCAAGTTATTTAATCACGCCCAAAGTCAACAATGTCCATCTTAATAAATATGTCTACTAAATTGCTCTTTTACTTACTGTAGTTTTTTCTCAAAAGTTGCTTCCCACAAAATGGTTTTGAGGTTTTTCTCTTTAGATTTCTGCCTACACACCAATACAGTGGAGGTGAATGGAATTTACCTTTATTTCACAGTATTAAAAAAATGTATATTTTAAAAAACAGTTTGACAAATTTAAAAAATACACTTATTTGCTTTCTTGCGGAGAGTTAGACGAGAAGCTTGATACCACACTCACTGATGTACACTAAATATGAAGCTAGCGCCAGGAGACGGTTAGCTTAGCATAATGACTGGAAGTAAGGGGAAATGGAGAGCGGAATCTAGCTGGATTTGTCCAAAGTTAAAAACGATGGAAAGAGCCAGCTTGGCCAAAGTCTCAACTTTGTAACGAGCCGAGCTAGCTCCTTCCCACGTTTTTAAACTTTCGAACACAGCTAGTTAGCGTCTGCTCTTTGTGCTAAGCTAAGCGAGCCGGCTGCTGGCTTCAGCTTCATTTAAAGCGTACAAATATGGAAGTGGTGATTATTCTTATTTTTTTTAACACAAAATAAGGGGTCAGAATGGACATTTTTGTACTCTGAGTGAATAAATAAATTGACTTCTTCACGAATCATTGATGGTCTCTCTTTGCAGAACAATTACAAACTATTTTTTGTGTTAATCAGGAATGTGAGAGACAAATACTACATCCGTTCGTCCTAATCGTCCTAAAAGCTTGGTTGCGCCTCCCAACACGTCATTCTGCCTACAGATCTAATACCAGTGTGCTTATACTCAAGACGACACAATGGCACGGACTCCTACGAAAAACACAGTTTCCAGTCTTCTCCCGTCTTACATTCTGGATATTTATAAAGAACATTTACTATCGGTACATTTTGAAAGAGCCATCTAACCAACTCATCGAACATAGATCCAACTGAGGAGGATTACCAGAAAAAGGTATTTACAATCAAAATGCCAACCACGAGAAAATAAAAGGTACTTTTTGCACATCGAAATCTGAAAAGCTACTTTTTTCTTTTTTTTCAAGCTGAAGAAAACGGTAGAAAAAGCATGGACCCGAAAAAATAAAAGCTCATGGTACATCTTATAGATACATCATCCACGTTAAGGTTTAGTTCGACCCTGCCCTGTGCTTATAGTATCCACACCTGAGTCAAACCGCTGAAATCACTCCTGACGCTTTCCCCAAAAAGAACGGATTTCAGCCGTCGTTGGACTTGGATCTGGTCAAAACTGGTCTGAGATCAGAAACAGCTTAGCGTCTGGCTCTCCAGTTCTACAGAACCATGACGAGTAATGATAATTTCACAGCTCCGGACCAAGCAAAAACTTTGGCGAAAAAAAGCATATGAAGCGTCACGGACACAAGGCACTCACACACACATGCACACACACACAGCCTAACCACAGGCCTCATATGCTTTGCAGACCCTGATACTGGAACATTTACATGTTTATCCAAAGAACAGCAAAAAAATAACTTTCTGGTTTCACAATCGGATGCACAAACCTCCTTGTATCCTTCCTGGTTATTCCCTAAAGGTACATTACAGTGACCCCCCCCCCCCCCCCCTCCGCCCCAGACCAATTTGAACCCATCAACAGACAAACGCGATGGAGAAAAATGTAAATTGCCTCCATAGAAAGGATACGCAAGATTACCAAAATCATCACAGACAAATGTAAAGAGTCAACTCGTGATATATCACACGTTTGCATTGTTGCACATTAACACTTCCTGGTTTCTTCTCCTCTTATTTGCAAACAAAGACAAAAGGCGATACAATTACAAGGAATACATGAGAACAGTGATGTGGTATTTATTTTTTTCCCCGTAAAGGTTATTCAAGCCCAGAACCTCTCTGTCTGTAACCTTGCATAGCGGTAGATGTGTAGCCATACAATGACACCGACTGGATCCTCCCTTCAGAGTGGGCCCGGCTAAGGCTCTTAAGGTTTCATCTGGAGCGTGCAGACTCAACAGTAGAGTGTACATCCTTTTTTTTTTTTTGTGACCAGATATGAAGGTTAGTGACGGTAAGAAGGTATGACACCTGCAGTTTTGATTACGAGGTTACTGCCGAGTCTGAATGCCACACGTGAGAACTTCTGTGTAAAGAAGGAACTGTGTTTTTGGTTGTGTCAGACCTGATTTGCGTTGAACCTGATCTCTGATTGGCTGGAGCTCTGGGTGCGAAGGGGGCCACGGTTTTGGGTCAGAGGTCAGTACGAGGGAGAGGGGGGAAGCTAGTGGGACTGCAACCCAAAATAAGCTGACTCTTCAAACCTGTGAGCCTCTGCAGTGACCACGTGTTTCCTCAAAATCTAAGACATTCATGCAAGAAATTCACGATCTGAACAGAAAATGTCGCATTTTATGTTTGTTTTTTCTCTGATTCCTGTGCTCGGACACATCTAAACCCATGCTTAATGTACAGTGCATGTCCACGTCAGAGTGTCCCAAAAAAATAGCACCACCCTCCTTCATCTTTAACCATGACTCGGGTGTCTTAAAAAGAAGACTTGTCCATCTCCACTTCACTCGAGCGGATACGGCTTCGTTGCTTCTTCCTCAGAGACGGAGGGTGTTGCTGTTTTTCTTTCTCTACACTCTCAACGTCGGGAGACCCGGATTGACCGAATGACTCCATCAATCTGAACCTGAAACACTCTAAACATACCTGGCGGAATTCTTCACGCCACGGTGACCATAACAATACAAAAAACATCCGTCTTTACTCGATAGCACCATATGAATATTGTTCAAATTATAAAGGGGTAAGGGATTATTGGACATTAGTGTGTGTGTGTGTGTGTGTTGAAGCGGTGAGGTAGGGACACATCCCATGTTGTTGCACTATTTCTCACTGTACTACGCATATCTCCCTGCTGTGTGTGTGTGTGTGTGTGTGGGGGGGGGGACCCTGTGTGTTGTGAGCGTGTACACGAAGCACTTCTCCTAGCGTCGGAGACTTGCATAGCTTCTGCAGGAACCGGGAAGAGCAGTTGTCCGTTCGGACGGAGCCTTTTGGCTCAGCCTTGGCCGACAACTGAAGGCAGTACTCAAGTTGCACCATAGAATTCAAAGGGACAATCTGCCCTTATTGCACCATAAGTACGTGTGTGTGTGTGTGTGTGTGTTTCGTATTTGCACCATATGAAGTGGGATTAGCAGCCAATTGACTCCGTAGCTCGTTGCACCATATGAACACCGATGCTTCTGCTGCGCGTTCGCACCGACTGGATCTAGTTGGCAGCAAATTAACTGATTTGTCCTGTTTGTTGTTGGGTTTTTTTGTAAATCGGCTGTAGCACCACAGAAACATAATGTAAGCTCACTGTTCGTTCACGTTGATCTAACTTAAAGGGATATGTCGACATTGTTTGGTGTGAGTCTCTTTTTTTTCTCCTTCTTTTTTTTTAACGCTTTGCTGAAAAATGACACGGCTGCTCCAAATCATTATTTTCATGGTTCATGAATCTGTTGAGCATTTTTTGGATTCATTATTTAGTCCTTAACAGAGGGCCGTACTCCAACAAGCAAAGTCGGTTTAATTGTTGTCAGATAATTTGACAATTTTGTAATTTGACAAACAAAAAATAAGCACCTGAAAAATATCGACGTCCCCCTTTTTTAACTCTCTTTACGCGCTCTCAAATGCAACATCTTTCTCTTTCCCATGCTCGATCCTCTTGGACATGCAGCTGATAATAACAAGAAGCCTGTGAGTGTTCATCTCTTCCAACCCCACCATCTGAAAGCGTCACATGACTGTTTCACCTGCCCTACCGCTGACATGGGACTGGAGGCAAAAACACTTGCGCCGCATTCCAAACACTCGTGTCTACTCGCCCGGTGTCGAGGCGGCCCCCCTGACGGCGTGCGGTTTGGGGGCGCAACGTTCCCCGTCGACGGACTGATGACCGACATCTCACGCTTTGTCGCCTGCCAATGTAGCAGCTTGGATCACGGGGATAAACAAACCAAAGAAATAAACAATGAGCCATACATCACAGCTCAGCCGTGGGTGGCTTCGGAGGAGTTGCTATGGTGCTCGTTACAGTCGGAGACGAGTCATTGAGGGTTGTGACGATTAACGACCAAAGCGGTTTTGTGGCAGCTTCAGTGGCAGCACCCTGTTAGCGTGAGACCAACGTACTGAAGACTTCACACGAAAATGTGGCAGACATGGATCAAAAGTCATTGGCCTTGCATTACCTGTGCTGCCTTATGTTCCCTCTTGCATTCGGTAATATTTATGATATAACCAAACATTAGTAACACTGAAAACATCAGCAGCCTGTAAGACTTATTCCACCAACATCGGAATTCATCTGTAAGATGATGGTGCCACTGGGTTTTTGGGGATTCTTGTTTCACTTTAAAACTGGAACATCTTGGAGTCTCCATAAGAACGGCAGCATTAATATCATATTTAGCTCCATGCTAACACCATAGCATACACGTCTGTGAGTGTGAGAGAGGGTGACAGTCCTCTTGGCAATAAAAATATCATTTCTTTAACATGTGGCCTGTAGATTGGTAACGTTTAAAACGGTCTCAGCTAATATCTCAGCTGTCTCACTGAGTTTAGCCGATGGAGCATGTTTTTGTTTTTTTGGCACAGAACATTTTTATTTGCAGTTTCACATTGACAGCCATTCAGAAACAGGAACATGAGATTGTTTTAGAGGTCTTATTTTGAGCTGCTTTGACTTCTCATGTTCTCACTTTTGGAGTTAATGTCGCTAACTGTCGTGTATGCGTTCGTGTTAGCATTCTTAAAGAACTAGTTTAGACATTTTAGAAAATGCGCTTATTGTCTTTCTGGCTGAGGGATGATACCTGCCTTTCATCTCTCCTTTCTTTAATTTCAAACTTTGAGTGAAATTCAGAATTTGCTTGAGTGTGTGTCTCTGTCTCCATCTTTCCCATCATGCTCTGCTACTCTCCCCGATAACCTTGTCAACATACCCCCCAAAAACGATTTGTCCAACTGCTTTGTCCCCAGTCGTCGACAACAACGTCACGGTACATAAAAAACATCCCTTCTGTACATAGAAAATATATACACTACCTTTTGACTAGACTGACGACGACATGTTCACAAATTCCTTAGTGACGTTCTTACTTTGTGTCACATCTTTGTATTCTACTGAAACCCGTGGAAGTGTGAGCGACACGACGTAAACGGCATGCGGTGGTCAAAGACTCCGATGTGGAACCGCACTCCTTTTTCTATTTTTAGTTCACAGCTCAGCACGAACGCGTGGTATTAAGTCACTGAGACCAGATGACGAGTGGTCAGAGGAGTTGGAAATAGAGCGTCAGAAGGATGAGCGAGGAAGGAGATGGACTCGTGGTGAAGCAGCTTGTCGAGTCATGGCAATGGGACTCGCAGGTCGTGGTGCCCGCAAGGAATGTGTGTGAATATGTGTGTGTGCATAAAAGTGTGACTGATTACTTTTATGTCTGTGTGCTTACATCAAGTACGACGTTGTGCGTCTCAATCTTCTCTAAATCTGAGCATCCATGTGTACGTACATGTTTTTTTCGGGTGCACATGTGCTTATGTGTGCTGATGTTTGTGTGTTGACTTGTGTGTGTCAGAATGAGGACTCATACTGCAACAGTTCATACAGCAGGGGTCCGTCACGGTAGCGAATGCCCACAGCGGCCGGCGTTATGTACTGCAGGATGTTTATAGTCCTCCGCAGGCGCCTGTCTACGTAGTGGGCGTCCCACGCCGGGTAGCGCTTCCTGGGCATGTCGATTTTTATGAGCGGGCCCTCGGGCCTGGCGGTGAGGATGGGCGCCGACCTCACCTGGAAGACGGGAAGACACGTCTCTGCGACATCCTCGTCCGTCTCGGACTTGGCCATGTGGGCCGGGGTGGGCGGGGCGGTGGGCGGGGCCGACGGGGGGAGGGGGAGACCCCAGAGCAGCTGGGCGCAGCAGGACGAGGCGGGGCTCGGCTGGAGGTGGGAGGTGACGGGGTGCAGGAAGCCGTAGTACAGCAGCATGACCAGGACGCCGCCGGCGAACGTCAGGTAGACGCCACACAGCGCTGGGACGGCGTAGGAGTCAGTCAGCACTGGGTCCCTATAGGTGTACCTTTCAGGATGGTGGCGACAGACAGGGTTCAATTCAGGTGTCTACTTGTACTAATGCTATACATTTTTGAATTTTGATGAAACATGATATTGTATTAGTTGCATCCAGGTTCAAGGAAACGCAACTCACCACAGTCCAGTCAGGATGGTGTTCTCGGCCAACACCACGATGTAGTACGCCACCATTCTGTACCGCGTCCGGCCCTCCTTCACGTTGAACCAGCAGAAGATGTAGACGATGCCGACCACCATGTTGAAGAGCACCTCCTCCCACTTGGACATGCAGAAGTCGGTGCCCCCGTGCACCACCCAGAAGGCCATGGCGCACCAGTGGACCACGACAAAGATGCCGAAGTAGATGTGGAAGAGGGAGGCGAAGAGGGCGAGCGAGAGGACGCGGGACGAGATGGTGAAGAGGCGCCAGAAGAGGTGCAGCAGCGCCCCGCGGTAGCTCATGCTGCGCTGGTCGTCGCGGGAATCCCGCAGCAGCTTGTGGTAGGAGGCCAGGACCCAGGCGAGAGACAGGAGGGAGCCAAGGGAGGAGATGCCTACAGAGAGGGTCACAGAAGGCGAAAACAGAGGTGGCTGATGATGTGGGTGCTTTTTATTTCTGTGTGACTCAATCAGAACAAAGTAGAATCAAGTTTTCATGGTTCGTGAAACAAAAAGCACACAAATTTCATGATGAGTCAGCTGGGGTGTTTTGTGTAACAATGTAAGCGCATCCTTAAATAAGAAGCAGTGTGTGACGCAACAAACATTTGGTTATGGCGCTTAATGGTATGAGCCTGAAAGTTGTTTTTAATGTCCCAGCTGCTGTGTGCATCCGCCCCCTGTACTAGTCACATATTTGCATAAAAGTAGAAGGTGTCCCTAAACTCCAGAGGCATAGGGATGAATAACACCAGTGGGTGGCCGCCTAGATGATAGATTTTCTGGATGAATCAGGAAGAGTAGGCCGGTGGAGTTCGGCTAGCACGTCCTCCGGACACCTATGATTGCACTTTTTTTCTAGGACTAAAAAACGGCACCATCTGCAGCCACAAATTACTGAGCATGATGTGTGCACATTGCTAATTACTGTTTGTGCAGCTGTTGACTTGTATGTGCTTTGTGGTCGACATGAAAACAGGGGCGTTGTGTTTTTCGTAAATGTGTCCGTCCACCCACACTGCAGCGTCTCGGCCCGGTTCTCCTGGATCATGATGCAGAGCTGCAGGACCAGCTGAGGTGCGGACTCCAGGAAAGTCTCCAGCAGCCGCAGCATGTTGACGTCCGCGTACTCGAACATCATGGCCCAGTACCAGCGCCGCTGGTGCTCCTTCTGCCGGCGCGACATGATGCCCAGGTACAGAGTCCTGATGTACCTGCAGGGGATCAGAGGTAACAGCACTAATTACAAACACGTCATTTTTCTTTATCAGCAAAGATGGGGGAAACTACAGTACATGTGGGTGGGATGTAGGCAGCGGTTTCCATTAAATCGCCCAAGGCCCACTCACAGACTCTGTGTGTGGATGCATGTATGTGTTTATGTATTATGTCCGTGCGCAAATCCTCCTGGTTCCCCGTGAGCGCATTACCAATACCCGTGCTTGTGTCATCGCGTGTGTGCATGTACTCCTACATTGTGCAGGAGTCTGCATGTGCGGCCCCCTGTTTGAAACATACAGCTTAATTCACAAAACATAAATATTTTTTTTATTTTGCTATAATTCTATTTTAACGTTTTACCATGATCTATTTCTTCAGTCTCTTCGGCGTCGCTCCATTTTCGTCTTGTTTTCGTCTCGTCAATTATTTGTGACGCACTTTGACTTGCGTTTGATTTGCTTGAAAGGTGCTACACAGATAAACATGCTTGAGCGACTGATTGATTATCCACCCTGACTTCCTGTGTTTAGATCAGGGGTGAGGGGCCATTCCATATATTCCAACCTATTCTTATGATCCTCGTCTTCAGATATGTGAATGCTTCTAACCAAACCATTTAAAAGCCAAATGAGTGGATTATACAGATTTAAGATAACACACAAACACCAAAATGATGTTTGTCCATGACTCAAGAACAATGAAGGACCAGCATCGTTTGTCAGGCTTTTAAAAAGAATCTGTAACCAGGAAGTCCTAGTATTCAGGGTTAGGATTGAGGCTTTACTGCGCGCGTACAGACACTTCATGCCTTAACACGGAGGGATGTGGTTTCAAACCTACCGAATACAGTAGATCTTCATCCCCTCAACTCTCACTCCTCTTGCTCTTTTTTCTACTCCCCTCCCCCCAGTTTACGTGTTGTGTATGTGCAACCTTTTCTCCCTCCTCCTCCTTCCCCACCCCTCCTTCCCCCCACAGCCTCTCCATCTCTAAGCGATCCGTCTCAATCAGGCCGTACCATTTCCTCGGCCACAAACATCCCCACTCCCTCCTCCTCCATCTTCTTCTTCCTCCTTCTCCTCCACTTCCTCCACATGGGAGAGTCCATTCCGCAGGCTGAGGGGGGCGACTACTGGGTGGGGTGCATGGAGGTAGAGGTTTGCGTGTGTCCGTGTGTGTGTACGCGAGGGCCGATTTAAACCTACAACCACAGAGAGGCCGAGGCAGAGGAGCTGAGTAGCACAGCAGGAGGTCACACACGGTCACACGCGCGCACAAGAGCGTGCACACATGCAAACACAGATTCACACTTACACAAATATACACACACACACACACAGACAGACCCAACTTCTCTGTTCTTCAACTAAAGCGAAGGACCCCTGACTGGGACGCTGTCCATGGTGCTGAAAATGACACTGTGGATTGAGGGCACAGAGTGTGTCAGACTTACATTCTGCTTTTTTTATTTTTTTCCCCCCCAACTAGAGATTGTACAGTATGAGTTCCAGAATTCACTTTTCATACGGTGACCCCCCCCCCCCCCAAAATAAGAACAGAAACTTAGATCACTGTGTCTCATGACTGCCTTTTCTGTGTCTGCCCCCCCTCACTGCCTCTCTGACTGTCTCTCTTCATCAGCGAACTGTCTGTCATTCCCAGATAGTAAGTGAAGCGCTGGGGGGGGGGAGCCTTTCCCTGTCCTCCTCTTGCTCTTCCTCTCTTGCCTGTCAGTGTGAAGCAAGCTTTGCCTTCTTCCAGCTACATCGGGTAGACACCACTCAACCCATTAAGTGTGCGTGTGAGTAAAAGCTTGTGCGTGTGTGAGAGAGAGGGAAAAGGGGGAGGGAGTGTGGTGACAGATTAGGATCATGTGTGTGTTGTTGTTTGTGACCCCCCCCCCCCCCCCCCTCCCCCACCTTACCTCCACACTTGTCCCAGCTGGAGGATGTGTATGGTGGCCTGCCACAGCCAGATGGTGGCCAGCTGCAGGCGGTCCCTGCCAGGATACAGGCACCCCAGAGCCACCACGCCCCGCTTGGTCAGCCCCTCCACCTCCCCGAGCCCCCCGCCGGTGTAGTCCTGCACGAACCAGCGGAAGCTCAGAATCTGCACCAGCACGGACGGCACCAGCACAAAGAAGAGCGTGAGGCCGAACCAGAGGTAGTCCTGCCTCTGGTAGTACTCGTTCGCCAGGCACAGGTCCGTGCCAACGTCCCAGAAGAAGACGATGAGGGCAAAGATGATCCAGAGGCAGTCCAGCCACAGCTGCTCGCGGGGCGGGCAGTGAGTCTCCCGGATGCCGAGCCCTCCTGCGTGCTGGACCCCGCCGAGAGAGCCGAGGCACGCTGAGCGGCAGCCCCAGTAGCAAGCGGAGGTGCGGCAGCACTGGCAGATGTGGATCGCGGCGGAGTCCATCGGCTCCTCACCGTCAACATCGTACAGCTGCGCGAAACCGCCGCTTCCGTACCCGACCCCGGCTTTGCTGCCGTCCGACTGCGCGGCCATGTTCCCCTTCCCGCTCCTGCCCTCCTGCGAAATGCACGACAACCGCACCGTGGTGCTTTCTCGCGGGGCGCGGATACCACGTCACTTCCCAGATACCTGCTGTCCCCTTCGCTCTCGCGCAGCGGCGACTGCTGTGTCTCTTTCCCGCTCGCGGCCATCAGAGCCAGTGGCCGCGCGACGGCGGATCCCCTTCTTCCTCGTCCAGTCGGGACACCGCCACCGGGCGCTCGCGAGCAGCAGTAGAATCCTTACCCGTTCTAGTCCAGCAGCCCTGAATCATCCCGTCCTGCGCACGCGGTCAACTAGGACGGTTGGAGGCTATGACGTAATGCATCTCCCGCTGTTCTTAAGACGTGTGTGGATGTGTATGGGGGTGCGCACCGGACACTAGGAGCCACGACTAGCGCTAATATAAACCTTCCCGTTCAGTCAACCGGAGGACCCCCGACTCCTGTCTCTCATCCACCCCGCACTCCGGCTGCAGGTACCCGGTATCCGCTGCAGCCACCAATCCGCTCCTTTCTGCAGCTCCAGCCTCAGCTCCTCACTTTCTCCCTCACACTCTCACTCCGCCCCCTACCGGATGAGGAACCTCCACCCCGAAGTCACATCTGCACGCAGGCACACGCACGTGCGTCAGAATATATATATATATATATATATATATATATATATATATTTTTTTTTTTTTTTTTTTTTTTTTTACAATACCCTGTATTGGAACAGGGTGGATTGTTTTCAAGTGAAATCAGCTAGTTTTCTCCATAGGAGGAGGGAAAATGAGATTTCCAGCGTCTGACATTCCCCTCTCCATCATCATCCTTTCCACCTTCCATACCCTCTCTCTCAATAATCCCCCTCCATCCATCCATCCATCTCTCTCCACTTCCCACCTGTCTCACAGGAGAGGATTTAGGAATACGAGAAACTGGGATGGATGTGTGTGTGTTTGTGTGAGAGAGAGAGAGAGAGAGAGAGAGAGAGAGAGAGAGAGAGAGAGAAGAGTATGGGAACTAGGGAGTTAGAAAGGCCGCGGATGGAGAAGAGGGATGGAGTTAGAGGACGGATGAAAGGAGCACACTCAAAAAAAGGATATTGGGAGGCTGTTACATTTACTGTAGTGTAACATGTATTTCGAACGACATTCATTCATGTTTCCAATGTGAACGTGATTCAGTCATGTAGGATTTGCATGAACTTCAAAAACGTAACATTTATTAGATCCATTCATGTTGCGATAAACTGAGACAATCGAGTATCTAGGCATGACCGCGAAAATCAAGGCGAAGGCAGTCTTCTTCAGAAGCAGATTGTTGAGAAGAAGACACACCGTTGGCTTGCACATGGAAAAGGTAAGCAGAAATCCACCATCATCCGCCTAAATGTAAAATAATATGTGCATAAATGTCTTCAGCTCTTAGCTAACGTTAACTAGCTAGTTGTTCTGTTGAGGCTATTTGTTATTTTCGACCAAACTTAAAAAGCCAACAGTCCCCATGTGCACGGCTAGCTGTTAGCCGGTTTTATCAGTGTTCACACCAGTGATGCCCTGCAGGGTGATGTTGTGGACTTGTGTGCTGCAGACCTCAGTGTGTGTTTGACTTTCTCCCGCATGTGTAGATTCACTGTCCCTGTGTTAGCCGTGCTAACGTTAGCGCGCTAACGTTGAGCTAACGTTAGCCGTGCTAACGTTAGCCGTTTCTTACTGCTTACGTTAGCCTGCTTACTGCTAACGTAAATTTCAGGGAAACTTAACCTTTCCCTGAGATTTGCACGGTTTTATTAGACTGTTCACACCAGTGATGCCCTGCAGGGTGATGTTGTGGACTTGTGTGCTGCAGACCTTGCAGTCTGGGTGGGTTTGACTTTCTCCCGCATGTCCCTGTGTTAGCCTGCTTACGTTAGCCGTTTCTTACTGCTGCCGAATGCAGCAGACGTAATACACGCGTGTCTTGTTTACTTTCTAAGCTAAGCTAAATACTAGCAGAGTTTGGGTGAGGGTGGCTGAGTTTGATTAGCCGAATATGGATACAATTTGACCGGATTCAAATCAGAGCCTTCGCGCTACGTTGCACACTTTGGAGCCGAGATATCTCAATGTTTTTACGGACAGCGACACGGTCTCTCTCTCTCTACAACCAACCACAGCTAAAGTCATGGAGTAGCGTTACCTGAGGAAAGCGGGTACGATAGTAGTTATAAGCTGTGTGGACATCCATTGCCAAATAATCTAGAGTCACTGTAACCGTGCACTTTATCACTGTAAGTATTGTTTTACCATATGTTCCAGAAAGAGTTATTTTTATACGACAGATGAATGCTCATTGTCTATAACAGGGGAATTTGTTTGAAGAGACGTCTGTATGATTCATTAGTGAATAAGGGCAGCTTGTTATGATGCAGAACATGCTGAATTCTGTGTTTTTACTACGAGGACGTTGCTACAGGCCCGATTGTATTTATTTTCCGATTGGTTATCTTTCCAATGATAGAAGAGATGTGTTAACTTGGGGGTAACATTTATATTTGTTAATAATATTGAATTAATAAAAGATAATTGAAGTAAATGTATCTATATTCTTTTTTACATGATGAATCTTTACAAATATGCTGTGTTTTTACAAATAGCAGAAAGTCACAGTGAGAAAAATATATAATATTTACTTTCCTTGACAATCATTTTTTCATCAAGACAACTTAATAACTTAACCTTCATTGATTGTTCTATCTGACTTTATTGCAGCAACTTCTGACTGCAAAAGTGTCCTGTGTCTGCTATCCCCCAGAGTGTCCTGGTCAACCTCACTGACTGCACCATCCCACCGCAAGAGTGTCCTGGTCAACCTCACTGACCTGCCAGGCATGAAACGGTGAATGTTTCTCACTGAACAAGCGATTCCAATGTTAAAAAGCTTATGTGTGATGGTCTAGCTAAATTATGTGGAGGTGTATGGAGTGTAGTGTATCTCTATCTGGTAGATATGAGCTACTAAAACATATTAGACGACAGCACAGGCAGCGCTATCCATGCCCACACATAAACTGCCCATGTACTTTTAAGACGTGGAATGCTTTGCACATTCATTTAAGTATAGTCCATCTTCAACAAAACTCCCAGGAGCTGCTAGAATTGTCAACATTCAGTTGTCATTTGTGCACTTGTATTGATCTTCCACAGAGAAGGATTCTTTTTTACACATTTGCACTCATGTGAAGAGTCAAGAAACTGTTACTTGTATGTTTGGGGGTTGCAGTGTTCAAACAAATGTATACAGAACATTTCACTCTCACAAGACCAGGAAACACAATCCACATACATTCAAATATTTCAAGCCAGATGTAGTTACAACCAGTGAAGTTTCACAAGAATCCTGTGATAATCCTGAGGAAGATGAACATACTGAAGATAACCCTGCAGTTGAAGATGCGTGTATTGTGCATTTGCATGTCTTGAACGGACTGAACTGCAATATCAAATGTGTACCTAACAACAGTGACAACAAAATAGCCAAACTAATTTCTTTTTTGTGTAGGTGAATGCAGAATTCAAGAGAATCACAACAATCAATTTGCAGTCAAAGTTCTTCTCCCAGCTGGATCTTCACTCTGAAAACCTGATCCAGGTGTATGCCAAGAAAGGTGGAGTTCAAGGGAGAAAGATCAAGAGCATCATGGTACCCATAACCCAGGTATGATAACAATGGAAAAGTTGAAGAGAGGCTATTCTACTCGTAGAGCTTTTGTATTTTTTTACTTCCCCGTTGCTCTTATTGGTTGTCTGCACCTGTTGATAACGCCCCTTGGAAATTTAAAATGAACTGAGAGGTTCCAGAATAATACGCATTTCTGAAATTAGGGTGGTGATGCCAAGCTGTGATCGGTAGCGAACATTCAAAAACCTTGGGAGATTAATAAGAAACTTTAGGAAAGGTGTAGTTGAAGTCATAGGCGCCAGCAGCTACTGGATCCCAAGGGTTCACATACTAATGCACACATGGATATTGCATGGTTAATCATTGTGATTAATAAGCTGGTTGGTTGAGATGGTGTTCCTAATGTTATTTTCTCTTATCTGCATACTTAGACTGACAGCGTTGACGTCAGACGAGAATGCATCCTCAAAGGTCTGTGTCTACCTGAACGAAGATCCAGAGAAGCTGGTGATGGAATACAAGGTATGTTCATTTACCTTTATCTTTATTTGGGGATGATCACAGTTGGAATAGATGTGGTTTCCTCTTGGTTGCCATTAGCTTTAAAAACGTGAAACTTTTATTTACCTTAGTAATGCTAGAATAACAACCACTGATCTCATGGTAACAGACAAGCCACTGGTAGGGCTTAGTCATTGAAGTACCTCACCATGGCTCAGTGAAACAATTTAATATCAGGTAGTCATAATGTCTTTTAATTATGTGAATAAAGTTATTGATAGCTGTTTATACAGTCAAATTAACATGTGCAATAAAAATGGGATGTAATGCACATAAGTGAAAATTATTGCCCTTGTTAATTGTTTTGTCACAGAATTTCGAAAGCAGTCAAACGGCCATGGCAGAGACCGTCTTTGGAATCCTTGTCATTTGAAAAGAAGGTGCAGAGCCCAGTGATGACCCTGAGGATGTTTGAGTCATTCTGGAGGGGGTGGAAGTGCTAGATGAGTTGGAAAAGGTACCTTTTGCGGTGTCAATGTTGCTTGCGCTCGTGTATGCTCTCAACCTGAGCTACCTTCCAGAGCTCAAGTACACATTCGAAGCTCTGCAGAAGATCATGATGGAAACAAACTATCCATCAAAGGACAAGCTCTCAAAACAAAGCTTTTCCATTAGTTTGAGACTGCCCACTGATGGCTAAAGCAGATAAGAAACTTCCGTGTTTCTGTGCTATTTTCTGTAATCCTGTGAGTTCACCAGGACATTAAACGACAAGTGCAGTAAGTTAGTAATTGCAAAATGTAAAAAGGAATGTTTTAAGAAGAATGTTTGAAATCTTTTAAGAAGAATGTTTGAAAGGTTTTAAGAGGAATGTGTTTTTTGTTTTTTTAGACCGCTTGTTTTTTTTCAAATGGATTAAGTACCAAGATCCACTATATTGGCACTTTCAAAAATAAGTGAAGCAGTGTACTTTATTATTTTGAATGTATGTATGTCATAGAAAGTTGAAAAAACTTGTAATTTTGATATGTATGTTTGCAAGCAACTGGTTGTTAAAACATTATTCAGTGCCTCCTTTGAGAAATACAATTGTATTGCAACATCTCCCATTTGTCTTGTTATGTTTCCAGCCGGCTGTATATTTTGTTAAAACTTAAGTTTCAGTTCTGGTTCACGGTAAACGTTTAAAAAATGTTAACACTCTAAAGTTATTTTTAGAATTACCTTAGCTAAATCATGGAAAGTATTTCAACACGATTAAACGTGGAGTTGTCAGGTGCTTGTATGAGTCTATAGACCCATACAAGCACCTGACAACTCCACGTTTTAATCAAAAAAAATTATGCTTTCAACGAACTTAATAAAATCATGGAAAGGATTTCCACACGATTAAAATGCTTTCTTCAAGCAAAAAGCAATTCTGTTGGATCAACGTAATTTATTCGGGTTAGTCCAACCTATTTTACTTGGACCGGATTCAATTAATTCATTTGGGTTGGTCCAACTTAATTGACTGTTGTATTTTTTACTAATGTAGAATTAGTCAAACCAACCCTAATCAATTAAGTTGATCCTACTCAAGTACTTTAAGTTGGATCAACATAATTGTTTTATGCTTAAAGAAAGCATTTTAATCATGTGGAAATCCTTTCCATGATTTTATTAAGTTCGTTGAAAGCGTCGTTTTTTTGAGTGCATGAGAGAGAGAGAGAGAGAGCAAAAGAGAAAAGATGATTCGAGCGGAAGCTGCTCCAAAGGGATGAAAAGATTGACAGGAAGAATGCATGAGAAAGAGAAAGGATGACTGGAAGATTTAAGGGAGAAAATGGGTGGGTGGGTCGGGGATGGACGAGGGGGAAAAGAGGGATTAATCCACAAAAAATGGAGATGACGAAGGAAGGAGGGATGAATTAGGGAAGGAAATGAGAGTGAGATAAGAAGCAATGTTGTTGTTTTTTATCATAGAGAAATGATAAAGGGCACTCTGAGTATTCCTGCACAGCCATACGTCTTAAACACGTGCATGCTCAGCCACCCCTCTCACGAGCGTGACACACACACACACACACCTAATTTACTTTGCCTAACCGCTCACGCACACATGCACACAGGCTCAGAAATATGCAAAGCACGTGCTGCATATCTTCATCTCGCACGCGCTTGCTCCTCGTTCTCAGAGGCACGTTTCTGTGCAAGCAATTGCACTTTCTCTCTGTCTCTCTCTGTCTCTCTCTGTCCACTGGAGAGTTGCCTCCTGGTTGCCATGACGACCGCAGCTGGAGGACAGGGAGATGGAGGGAGGCGATGGTTGTATATATGTGTGCGTATGTTTGTGTGTGACCCCTGACACTTGCACTTAATGCCAATAACACCAAATATGTCTGGGTAGATGTTTGGTGCACATTTCCTTTCATGAATTAAGAAAAAATGAAATCCTTAAAGTCGAGGCTGCACATTGTGTCACATCTGGGAAAACATGTAAATCCAAATTGGATGAGGCTGAAGATGCCACAAAAAAGCAACAGTATTGGAGGGAAACATGTGAAATTATACAATGAATGTACAAAAAATGGCAGAAAATGAAATGTCTCTTTCCCAGGGTGTTACGAGAAGAGGATTATGAGATTATGTGAAATTCAATTTGTGTTAAAAAAAAGAAAGAAAGATAGATTCATACATATGAAGTGCGAGGAGGAATAATGTTAGTTGTTTATTCGCATGTGTCACTGACGGCAAATTAGCCGGCTTGTTATGACAGACAGTCGTGGGAGTGAGAGGCTCGCTGCAAACAGACTGACTCTGAAAGCGATGGGAACATACTCGACTCCACAATCTGCTGGGCCGTAAATATTTTCACACTGCTGAGAATCACTTGGATCATTTAGGGCTGGAAAGCATGTTTGTGTCCAAACCCTCTGTTGCTCGCTGTCGGAGTTTGATCTTCGCGTTCTTTTTTGTTGCTTTGGCACATTTTGAGTTATTGCAGTTTATTTCTCTCGTTTGCCCATAAAAGAGTTGCAAAAAAACGATTCCTCCCGCTATCAATCCACAGATACTCTGTGTTTGTGTTGGTGTGCGACACAGAGGTCCCTATTTCCTTTCACTCCTCAGTCTCAAAGGTCCTTAAGTGAACTTTGTCACTACAGATAGAGCCGGACACTTTTCATTTCAAATCCCTGTGACTGACAAAACGGGAACGGACACAGAGGGACATTTCTTGTGACTAACTGTTTGTTTTTTGGGAGAAAAGGACAGACTCGCGCACCATGGCTGGATCAGACTGGACTTGCAGTCTCTCTGCTATGCATGAGTGGGAGGTACGTTTCGGGTGATACGTACAAATATATTCGCTTTCTTGCCCGTTGTTAGACGAGAAGATCGATACCACTCTCATGTCTGTACCCCTAAATATGAAGCTACAGTAAGGAACTTGTTAGCCTTAGCTTAGCATAAAGACTGGAGCTAGCTGTGTCATTAGTTTCCAGTCTTTATGCTAAGCTAAGCTATGCAGATTTCTTCATAATTAGCGTACAGACATGAGAGTGGTATCAATCTTCTTGTCTAACTCTCGGCAAGAGAGCAAAAAGTGTCAAACTATTCCTCTATGTTAAACTGTATTATCAGTATCTATTAGCTACTACTAAGAAATGATTCTCGTCTTGGATTGGCTAGTATACAGAGTGTTTCAATGCAGCAAATGCGTTGAATTGTTCTTCAAATGTACATTTGATATTTCTCAGTCCCCAGATTACGAGCCGTCACTTCCTGTTTCAGAGAAGTCCAACCCCCTGACGCGCGACATCGACCGGGCTTCGCCCGATTGCATTGTGAGGATGCTGCAGGCCTGTGACGCCCAGATGTTTCAGGACGGGACGGGAGCCACCTACCAGGTACAGATGTTCCTGTAATGAACCTTTATTCTGAATATGTTCTTTTCTGGAAGTCATTATTTGAATTTCCTTTTTTTTTTTAGAGGCTTTTGAGTGAACAAGTGGTGGAAACATTGACGGAGGTTGCTAAGAAGGTGGAGCACATTCTCAAGGTATCTATTCTCTGTCCGTCTGTATTTCTGTTGCTCAGTCAGGTGTGTTGTTGAAGTCTTGTCTTTCTTTAGGATCCCCGTGACAGTCTCATCGTACTGAGCGGTTGTGGGACTTCTGGTCGACTGGCTTTCCTCGTCGCGGTAAGAGCTGCCCTGAAATGTGATTTAGCCCACTGCCCACCAGGAATAAGGAAGCAAACAGTTTGTTCAACAACGGATACTGATATCGTACAAGCCAGACCACGCCAGTAATATTAGATTAATGACACTTAATGTAATCATGTGTTCAAATCTCACTTGTTTTATGGGAAAAATGACTTCCTGTGCTGTTTTTTTGCTTGTGTGTGTTGTCAGTCAGCTTTTAACAGAGCGCTGAGGGAGCTGGACCGGAGTTCGGTCTATTCCTACATTATAGCAGGAGGAGACAGGTATGTTGGGGTTTTGTTACACACTGGAATACATGACCACCAGTATTTGGTGGTCAATAACAATGAAATAACAATCTTCCACCCACAAATCAAAGTCATAGAACTAATTTAGCTTTAGCTTACGAATGGCTAATGTTAGCTGACGCGAGCAAGAAAATCTTAGCGAACGTTAGATGCAAAGGAAAAGATGAACTCCTCAGCAATAACTCTACTGCAGCTTTAGCTTACGGTGGCTAACGTTAGCAAACCTCAGATCAATGTTGCTGTTTAAGTGTCATTACTTGGTCCGTTTGCTTTTGTTTATTAAAACTGTATCTGTGACAAACTAATGCACTGTTACAATAGCACAAGCAAAGACCAGTAGTCGGCAAACCTCTTCTGCGTTGCGATGTTACACAGGAATATCGAGCTAACATCAGCCACCATAATCTACTGGCAAAGGAATTCAACTTTTCACACATAAGAGGACGAATGTATTATTTCTTTATGGAGTTACATTGACTTCACTTCATGGTTAAAATAAATCTCATTTTCCTCAGAGCTCTGCTATCCTCCCAAGAAGCTCCTGAAGATGACCCCAAACTGGGCGTGCTCAATCTGAAGGAGGTCCGGGACATGCTGGAGAGGGAGTGTGTGTGAGTGTAATCATCGAGCGTTTTTAACGCATTTGACCACTGCGTGTTTTTGCCGCCCTGCAGGTCTGTGAGGGACAGAAGCGTGTCTTGTTCATCGGTATTTCCTGCGGGTTGTCTGTAAGTCACTCCAATTGGTCGAAAGCTGATATCTGTGTTGGGCATGAGTCGGGAACTTGCAGGCACGCAGATAACTTACGCCAGTTTGTGTACATTTGGTTTCTGGTCGCCTATAGGCCCCATTTGTTGCAGGTCAGCTGGACTTCTGCCTGCAGCACCCTGAGGTGTACACTCCCGTACTGGTTGGCTTCAATCCTACACATCAGGCCAGGTGTGTGCAATAATATTACAGCATGAAATATCCATTTTGGATGTTAACAAAGTTTCTTTTTGACATCCCAAATTTAACAACGTGTCAGGGACGAGCGCATTCCAGGCTGCACGTTCACTTTTCGCAGTGTGGCACGAAGGATGCAGGAGCTCGCAACGCGTCAAAGGGCCTTCCTCGTCAACCCGGCGGTCGGGGTGAGAACCTCCTCTCGTGCGACCCAAGAACGGCGCATGTGTCCGTACTTAAGACTGGCGTGTGAATGTGTGTTCAGCCAGAAGCCATCGGCGGCTCGTCCAGGATGAAGGGAGGCAGCGCCACCAAGATCCTCCTGGAGGCCGTGCTGTCCGCGGCTCACGCTGCCACCTTCGCGGACACGCCCGTCACTCCCAAGTGAGCATTTCGAAGTCCACCGAGAACCTCTAGTCTCCAAGTATATACAAATTCTATGATAATGTAAATACAGAAGAAGGCATGTGCATTGCTGCATCAGCCAATAGCCAAAATTAGTGTTTTCTTCATTAAAATGCATGCCAAACCGAAGCTAATGTGTTCTATAACACAACAGCAGTTTGTTTTCCATTGTGTCTCGCCAGGAAAATGAAAATCCAATATTTTATTGGATTGCATAATCAATGCATTCGGGGGTCCAAACACCTTTGTACCCGAGTGTGTAGCAGAAAGATCTAAAGTCAGCTCCTTTGTGTTTGAACAGGGGCCTCCTGCAGCACATGGGAGCATACGAGAAGACCCTGCAGGTCACCTACGCTCAGAGAGAGGGGATAGGCGCTCTGTTGGAGGCAGCCGGGCAGAGGTGGGGGGGACATCCTGTTCTTAACACCCGTCACTGTAACCTTGGATTTTTATTCAACTTGTGATTTGAGATTCAGAGCGTCGCCCCGGCTCTTTAGCTGCCAGTTTCCAAGCGTCGTTCTTCACAAAAACACTGAAATAAAAAGGACGTCAAATTATTTTTATGTTTTCAGCTTGCGGCGTGGCGGGCGCGTGTGTTACCTGGGCTGGGGCCCCCTGGGCACGCTGGGCCTCATCGACGCCAGCGAGTGTGTCCCCACGTTCGGAGCAGGTGAGGGGAGTCAATTCATGAATGATCTGAGGCGATGCGTTTTACCAGGTTTGCTTTGACATCTGCATGATGTGTGTGTGTGTGTGTGTGTGTGTGTGTCTGTGTGAGAAAGGCTGTGAAGATGTTCGGGGCTACATCAGCGGAGGATACAGAGAGTTGAACAACAATGAGGGTCCACTGGTATGTGAATGGAAACAATGGATTAACTGTTTAAACAGAAGAGGAAAACACCACCGAGTTTATGAACATGTAATTATTGGCCAGAAATACAGAATAAAAAGGCGCCGATTTAACATTTCTCCCGGCTACAGTAGTGCCGTCAGTACCAGCCGACTCCAAACTCAAAGCTTTCCGCTTCGGCTCATCTGTGGGTGTTAAAGAAATCCTTACATGGCCTTACAAAGTGTTAATGTGACTGGAATCCAGTGTAATCCAATTAAAATGAAATCCAGCTCTCATTTTGCAGCGCGTGATGACACATCTGTCTCCGCCGTTTCTGACTTTTTAGATGAACCCAGAGCAGGATTAGTATGTACCTGCTTTGTGAAACCCAGTAGGACTTGTCTGCTTTCAATGAATCTGCTGAAGTCTTTATTGCACCGCTGGGTGGTCTCCATTCAGTCGAGAGTTACTCGAATTGTGCAAGTAAAAAAAGGACAAAAAACCCTGTAAAAAATGTATTATTTAATATATTTAAAGTTATATTGTTTCGGATTTCACGTGTGTTAACGCTGTGAACTTCTTAGTCCTGCAAGTCCCAGGGTTCAGTTTGTTTGTGCATGTGTCATTTCCAGTGAACACTATTTGAATTCAGCACTGGGATGGCGGACTCCGCCACTGACGATGCAAACTACGTTGTATAAAGTCGTAAATGCTATCAAATATTGGGTTTGATGTGATACATAGGAATTAACAACTACCGCAAAAACTTCTGTCCATGTTTCTAAAGTACACGGCGTATCCTTTAAGAGGTTTCCAATCATATCGTGTCTTTTCTGTCCTCTAGGGTCCCGACTTTTGCATCGCACACGAGGACTTCTTGCGTCTGGTGCTGCCCTCTCTTGATGACCGGGACGCCGTTCTTCTCATCTACACGCACTCGGGTGAGACATTTTAATTATTTTTTTCATGTTTGGACTCCATATCACATCGACGCCGCGTGTCCTGACGCCGTCTCTCCGCAGGCAACGTCGGCGAAGTGGTGGAGCTGGCGCGCACAGTGAGAGAAAAGACGTCCAACCTCCACGCCGTTTATCATCGGGTTGATGGAGACACTGCAGCTGCTGAACAACAAGTAACTGTAACAAGTAACTGTCTGTCCGTCCGTCCGTCCGTCCGTCCGGCCGTGAATCTAGTAAAGTCTACTTTTTTGTTTTGCAGGATGACATCAACAAGCTGTGTTTATCTTCACTAAAATTCACTTGGCCGTCACCTGCTTCAGGGATCTCACTGCACATGGTACAGCAGCAAAGACACACACACACACACCCACGCACACACCCACACACACACATTGACTCAGTGACTCATTGGAGCACGATAAATAACAGTTCTGCCTCTTTTACTCTCTTTTTCTCTGTCTCCCACCCTCCTCCAGCAGAGCTGTAAAACTAACGTACTCTTTATCGATTTTCAGTTTTTCTTATTTCTCGTGTTCTGAAAATCTTATTTGTAGATGACAGTTATTTAATTTTTTTCCACTGTTGCCTTTGAGTCAAGCTTTCGTAACTGCAGAGAAAAATCAATCCCGGGTCCTCTCTCTCTCTCAGCAGTGGGAGCTGTCCACGAAGCTGCTGCTGAACGCCGTGAGCACCGGCGCTCACGTCCTGAAGGGGAAGATCTACCAGAACCACATGGTGGACCTGCAGGTCACCAACAGCAAACTCTACCGCAGAGCCACACGTTTACTGCAGGTATGTAAAAATGCACCTTTCACGTGAAATAAACTGGATGTTAAACCGACGACTCCACCAAAAACATATACTTTTCACAGGTTTCTTACACAGGTTTCCATCTAAACAGTGTACTTTCTTAAATAAACTGAAATAATTCAGGTTTTAGAACTAGATTTTGACATAGGGGTCCTTCCAAGATTATGTAACAATGCAGGACATATTGTACGTTAGTGGTGCAACTTCCCAACACATTTGCAAGAAAATCATCAGGAGATTGACAGTAAACACTGAAAGTCTCCTTCTGCTTCCAGAGGCTGTCCGGTGGTCCGGAGTCCCGGTGCGAGGAGGCTCTCCTGAAGGCCGTCTACCGGGTGGACGAGCTGACGGCGGACATCACGTCCTCCGACGTCAGCGCACATGCGCGCGCTGCTAGAAGCGGCACCAAGGTGAGGAGGCAGAGCGGTGCAGAAAGAGGAACGTATGGATTGGAGGCGTGTCTCTTGTTTCATCTTCTCTGTGTGTAGGCGGTCCCTCTGGCTTTGATCTGTTTGCTGACGGGTCGATCTCTCCGGGAGGCGGGGACTCATTTGGAGCAACATCCAATCGTGAGGGAGGCCGTGGAGGCGTGCCTGTCATAATCGACAAGCGGGATGTAATCTCCCCACGGAGTCATGTAATCAACCCTCTATTTCCCCTCCACGGAGAGGTCATAGGTCAGCAGATGAACTGATTTCTACCACATTTAGTGTAATTACGACACTCGAGTCAAAGGTCATCGCTTTGATTATTATAAGCCAAAAACTATGCTGTTTGTAAGAAGGAGTTTGAATTTTGGCACCTGTGGAGGGCCTTAAATACAACACCGTGTTGTAACACTGGAGGGCAGAGTTGACACCTCAACAGAAGCATAATAACCTGAAAATGTACTAGTAGACACTGTTTTTATGAAAGTAGCTTCACATTGTAGGTACAAGATGTTAGAATATAGTGTGTGCAATAAAATCAGGAAAATGTCTGAATTAAAACTCAATCTGATCCACTTTTTCCCGTAATTGGCATAATTACCGCACAACTGAATTCTGTTAAAATGTCTACAACTGATACTTTGTTATGAAGTTTCCCCCCCCCGTGTGCTGCAACAGTATTCTGCAGGTACAGGCTCTACCATATCGGTCCATGTGATGTAAATTAGCCTCAATCCCTTTGTGGCTCACAGGCACTGGATTAGCCCGACGCCTGTGAATCTTGAGAGCAGTTGAGCAGCTTTGGAAACCTTTGGAGCGGAGCCAAGCGCAGTGGGGGGGGGGGGGGGGAGCGAAGGGAGGTGAAGCGCACATCAAGATCTGTATCAGGGGAGCATTCTTAGTGTTTCGCACACCGCCACGCCGGGTTAGGAACACGAGAATCATCCTTTCCTGTGCACTTATTTATTCACATCGACATGCTTACATTCACTTGCTAGAGGTACACGATGTTCACTTGGTGACGTCACAGACTGATAAGCAGCATAGGCACACACACTCACACCCTTGGTACCACACACAGGAGGAGCCTGGAGGTCAGCTCATTCAGCGGGTTCAAAGTATATATTTCCATCATTTTTAACGAGCAGATTTGACCCGTTCCAGCCAATTTAACAACCTCTGTGATTCTGCAGGAGAGCCACTAACAGAGAGCGAGAGAGAGAGAGAGAGAGAGAGAGAGAGAGAGGGGAAACCAAAGACCTCTTCAAGATCTCCCCCTCTGTTTCCATCGATCTACCGCCATGTAACCATGGATACAGTAAGGCATCAGCGTCACGCAAACGCACACCTCTTACATTTAAACAGCAGAGGAGAGGTTAACCTGAAATTCCGAACGCTCGCCTCAGAGATGCTCCGTTTTGGAAGTTTTATAACTGCAAACCCGGGAATAAAAATCCCGGGCAATTATCGGACGACATAAGTTAATGAGGTATAATTGCTGAATTTACATCGTACAATAAAGCTACTAAAATACAGTTTGCGATTTAGAGCACCAGGCTAGCCGTTTCCCCCCTTTTCCAGTCTTCGTGCTAAGCTAAGCTAACCGTCTCCTGGCTTTAGCTTCATACTTGGCTCCTAGACCCTAGAGTGGTGTCGATCCTCTTGGCAAAAAAGCAAACACTTCCCAAAAAATGTCAAACTATTCCTCCCAGGTGATCGGGTTACTTCACAGAGCTTTAGACGATTTAAAACAGCGGGCTTCTTTACGGACAACAGATTTAATAGAGTAGCAAAGTAACTGCGAGGAGATGACCTTACAAACCCCAGATAATGAAACAAGAAAATACACAAAGAATTGAACTGATGGTGTCAATACACTGGTTCTGTTAAACTCCACAGAAACAGGCAATTAACATCTAACATACCTCCATTCAATATATCAATACACCTGTGGTCCACTGAGTTCACATAATACACCCGTAGGTGTCAAAAATGTTATTTTTTTGTTTCAAAAATATACCTTATTTATACACATACAATACAGAAATAGACACATCCCTTCGTACGTACAATTCACTTAAAAAATATACAAATATATAATTAAATAGGATAAGGTGGTGGTTTCAAGATTCTACGCCCGATCCGGAGAGATAAAGTGCTTCGAGTGTTCTGAGTTTGTGGTTGCAGTTTGTGAACCTACATCGTTCTACCCGCGTGGTCGCTGACAGAGCAATGGTTTATGGGAGTCTGAGTCAAAAGTCATCCAGTTCGCTGTCGGTCTCTTTGGGTTTGCGGCATTTGACGAGTGAGCGGCTTCTCCTCTGACCCGTGCCGCCGCCAGCCGATCCACCGTCAGCCATTTTGGGCACTTCTATGGAGATGACAGGGTGATGGTGCGCGTCTGTGTCGACGTCCTCCAGGGAGCCGGACTGGGACTCCATAGAGGTCTTGGTGTACTGATGGAGGAGAGCGCCATCCACCCTTTTGTTCACCTCTACGTCCCCTTCCTCCTCAGTCTGGAACTCTTCGACAGCACCTTCCTCTCCCGTGGCTCTGGCCCCCTCGGGTCCCGACTCGTCGGCGCTGGTGTCCTGGTGCAACAAGATAACAGTCAATCATCTGAACCGTTGTTGTCGACTAAATTGGGTACAACTGGGATGCTGAGTGATTATAGCTACATGTTGGTGACATAGTCGAAGCGTGGACGGATGATGAGACAACAGGCCCCTGGGCACAGACATGCAAAAGACCATAGCCTCTTTTTGTTGGTGTTTTGTGTTTATTTGTAGTACTTTTGTGTCTCTTTGTGGTCTTTCTGTGGCTCTTTGATGTAATTTTTGTTTCTTTTTTCGGTTGTCTTGTCTCTGAGGTAGTTTGTGTGGTTTGGTCATTTTGTCGTCACTTTGTGTCTCTTTGTAGCTGTTTTGTGTCTCTTTGTAGTTGTTGTGTGTCTCTTTGTAGCTGTTTTGTGTCTCTTTGTAGTTGTTGTGTGTCTCTTTGTAGTTGTTTTGTGTCTCTTTGTAGTTGTTTTGTGTCTCTTTGTAGTTGTTTTGTGTCTCTTTGTAGTTGTTTTGTGTCTCTTTGTAGTTGTTTTGTGTCTCTTTGTAGTTGTTTTCGGTCTCTTTGTAGTTGTTTTGTGTCTCTTTGTAGTTGTTTTCTGTCTCTTTGTAGTTGTTTTGTGTTTCTATGAAGTTGTCTGGGCCTGTGCCCGGTTGGCCTGTTCAGTCATACATCCATGAGCAAAAGTAATGGTTGGTATTAAAATTGGTGTCAGTCACTCAGTGAGAATAGGCTGCAGTAACAGAGTCAATGAAGGTTTTTTAGGAAACTGATTGCGACTAACAACAACAGCAGACGTCCGGCAGCAGAAGCGCTGTGTTTGCTGCCGAACAAAACAGATTTGCTCGGTCCGTCTAATCGGATAGCGAGATTATCTTTTCCCACAGGCTTAGAATTAGCGGTCGGGCTGCAGAAGGTCAGATTCCTCTTTAAAGGTGCAATAAACACTCAGCTGTGTTTAAATATAGGTTGTGCTCAAATTGGTATTCCAAACTAGGACGTCCGGTCATTCTTGTTCGGGAACAGTCACTTATGTCATTCGACCGACTTAACACAAAATAGTTGTTGCATCCTAAATATTTTTGCCACATAAAAGAAGATCAATAAATGTTATTAAATTATGTTGAGTCTGTACCTTTCTAGATAGATTCTAATTTGAATTTTCATTGGTTTCTGGTTGGATAATATGAATATAAAATGTATTTAATATCAATATAAAATATGAATATGATCACAACTGTGTTGTATTATCAATCATTCATTATCTGTACGGCATATACAAAAGCTTAGCTTCACATTTTTTTCTCAAAATGTCATATCTGCTTGAAACGACATGATGTTAAACGATTTATTAAGTTTTGTGTTGCTTATAAACTTTGTTTGTGCCAAACTACGGCAAGTACATGCGGTCAAAGTTGAGCCAGATGGTCATTTGTTTCATCCTACCTTTGATGAGGCTCTTTCCTCCTCTGATGCCTCCCCTCCCTGCTCCTCACTCTCTCCTCCCTTTTCGTCTCCTTGTGACTCCCCCTCTTCGGCGCCTTCATCCCCGTCATCGTCTGCCGAGGCGCTGACGTTTCCCTCCCCGAACTCCTCCACCAGCGTGGATTCTTCTTTCTTTGCAGCGTTGTCATCCTCTGTTTCCCCAGACGCCTCTTCTCCTCCGCTTTCCCTGCCTGTCGTTTCTTCTTCTTCCTCCTTAAATTCAGACACCTCTTCCTCCTCACCCTCGACATTTTCAGTGGTCTCTCCTTCCCCTGCTGCTGCCTCTTTTACCATCTCCTTGTCACTCTCCTCCTCCTCTTCCCCTGTTCCTGTCTCCCCCTCTTCCTCCCCCGTCTCGTCGTCACCTGTGTTGTCGGTAGTTTCCTCAGCATCTTCTCCTTCTGCTGTTTCCTCCTCTCCCTCTTCATTTCTAGCAGACTGGCACTTGCATTCTGCCTCCTCCTCTTCCTCGCCATTTTCTGATGACTCCTCCTCCCCTGCTTCCTCACCACCTGTTTCTTCCTGCTCCTCATCACCTGCACTACTTTCCTCCTTTTTATTTTCTACCTCCCCCTCTTCTCCTGCCTCAACCCCATCCTCTGCTTTCCCCATTTCCTCATCTTCCTCTGGGATCGTCTCCTCCAAAACAACATGAGCTTTGATGTCCTCTTTACTTTCCTCCTCCTCTACCTCCTCCTCTACCTCTTGCAGTACCTCTAAACTCCTCACCTCCTCGTCTGTGACCTCGCCATCACCTCCCCCCACCGCAGATTCTGCGGGCACATCTGCAGGCGCAGGGCTTTTCTTCAGCTGCAGTATCTTAAGGAGGTCAAACTCCATCATCACAGGTGCTTTGGCCGCCAGCGGGTTCGCTCTGAGTGGCCGGGCGTCCATTTTCTTGCGAACACAAGCATCGCAGGGGCAGTACTCGCCGTCGCTCCGCTGGTCGCTGCACTCGCCCGTCGTCTCTCCGTCGCCCAAGGACTCGGCAGTTTTCAATGACTGGTTCTTCATGACCTGAAAAAGAAATCAAACGTCATCTTTCCACCTTTTCAAGCAGCAGTATCTTGATATTTGTAAAGAGGATTTGGTGGAATTACCTTCAATATCCGACGCCTCTTCTCCGTCATGGTGGACTCCCTGGAGAGGTTCCCTTTTTGCGGCGGCCGGGGCATTCTCCCCCCTCTGCCGGCGCGACTGTGAATCTTCCTCACCTCGCACTCGACGCTGCTCTGGATGCGTCGGCTCACCTCGTCCCTCAGCTCGCCGATCATGGTGTCCAGGACGAGGCTGTCGTCCAGGTCCCAGCGGACTTTGAACTCCGCCATGGCGTCGGTGTAGTGGTCCATGAACTGTTTCTCCAGCTTCTTCAGGAGGTGCAGGACCCACACCGGATCGGGGTCTTGGGATTGTCTTTTTGACAAGGGTGCTCGCAGGACGGTCGGGGGCGTGGCCGAGCTGGAGTCATCGCGTTCGTTATCGGTGGGGGATTTGGAGCCGCCGTTAGCAGAGCTCTTGTCCCACGACGAGGGATTCTCGGTGGCTTTTGGGCTGTCCAGACTCGGAAGGACTGAACTTTGTTCGTCACTTTGTGCCGGTTCCTCTGCTACGTCTGTCTCCTCTTTGACAACCTTCTCCGCTCCCCCATCCTCATGTAAAGAGGCCTCTTTTGTTTTGCTTGGTTGGTTTCCATTCTCCTTCCCTGATCCGCCTGAGCCACTGCTCATTCCCAACCCGGATGAGGACCTCGGCGGAGACACCTGCTCTGTGCCAACGTCCTTGGCCTGCTCTGTCTCAGTGTTCCTGGGTTCAGTGAGCCAGAGGGACTGAAGGATGGTCATAATGTCCTCATAGTGCTGGTCCTTCTGTGGGTCAAAGCCAGGGCTCAATGTTGGCTCAATGAGCTGGAGCTGGGCCAAACAGTCCAAGAGACCCCTGGCTGATGTGCTCAGTCTATGCCCATAAACTGGAGACACCTACAGAAGAGAATTTGTTACATACAGAACATCTTAGTAAATTAGGTATCCTTTAAATGAAAGATTATGATTTAAATGTGGGTATATATCTGTTATGAATGTTTTCTGAATGTTTTCTGTAGAAAAGTGTCAATTTAACTCAATCAGTCGATCGTTGAAAAAATTTGAATTGCTTAATAAAAAATGTCTTTAATCCAGTTTATCAATTTAGAAGATTGGGTGCTTTTCTCTCTTACATATGATTATAATTTAAAATAATAACAATGTCATTTGAGAAAACACATTTTGGTTAATTGATAAATTAATACATTAAAGATAAATAAATAGCTGTTAGATGCAGCCGACATAGTTTCATCCTACAGACATGTAGGATGAAACTCATTGATTTACCTCTGGCATGCTCTGACAACGACCCAGAGAGGACCTCAGGAGAACTTTCATCACTGCGGCTGAGGAACGTATGCTCCTGGGCAGAGAGGCATCGCTCAACAACAGGGTTCTGGGGCGAGAAGACGCCTCCACTGGATCACCTGGAGCTGGATCTGAACTCTGCTCCTCCTCTGTTGCATCGCATCCGGCGCCCTCCTCTCTCGCTCCTCCCTCTTCGGCCTCCACTTTCTCCTGTTCCTCAACTTCACCGGGACCCTCTTCCGCCTTCTCTTCTGCCACCTCCTCGTTCGGCTCATCACCAAGCGCCAGCAGGCTGCTGTTTGTGGGAATGCGCCGCAGCCAGTCGCTGACAGCCTCATTGGGGGAAGCGTTGGGCAGACAGGCAGGTGACCCTGAAGAGTTTCGAGTCAGCGGTTGCTCGGTGCCTACTGATTCTCTCCTCGACAGGATGCTGGCAGCCCGATCAGAATCCTCCTCATTTTCCAGCTCTTCATCATCTTGTTTTTCCTTCTCCTCCTTTTCATCCTGTGCTGAAGCTGCCCCACAGCTGCATTTGGATTTGCCGGACTTTGCAGAGGTTGTGGAGAGAACCGACAAGGTACTGGGCCCTCTTGTCTCTCCAACACTGGGGCCAGGCAACAACTGTTGCACCGGGGATGCAGCTTTGGGTGAGCGGGTCCGCGATGGACATGCACTCCTGGGTGAGAGCATTTGGCCCGGAGGTTTACTTCTTGGTGCATTGTCTTCCACAACATTTTCCTCTGCTGTTTCAACATCAATCACAGCTGTTCCGTTGCGATTGGACTTATGTGATGAAGTCGAAACGTTAGATTGAACTGATGCAGCGCTCTGTGCTCTCTCTGTTGTCTCATTTCCTTCCTCGTCAACCCCCTCTGGTGATTTAATGGTGACATTTGGATTTGGCAACACCGGTTTTAGATTCTTGCTGGACTTGTGAGAAGTACGGGACCTCACTGATGATGTTGACTTGACAGAGATGACACTGGGCACCCGGCCATTTTCATTTTGCTCCGCTTCTCCAGTCGTCTCAGCAGAAGGAATATCGGCTTCATTTGGATTTGGAGATGCTGCGGTCCGGTTCGACTTCTGTGACTTGGAGGACTTCGTAGAGGTGTGCGATTTCCCCGAAATGACGCTGGGGGTTCTGTCCTCTGTTTTTGCCGCGTCTTTGGCTGGAGAATTTGTGCGGCGAGACTTTGCTGATTTAGCTGATATTACACTTTCAGAACTCTGCTGTTCATCTTCTTCCATCTCATCTTCCCTGGAGCTTGGAGATGCCGCGATTTCATCGTTAGACTTGCATGACGTTGAAGAATTGACTGATCTGCCAGAAACTTGACTCGCTGCCCTTCCTTCTCCGTCTTCTCCAGTGTCAGACCTGGGAGAAAGGGACCTTTCCGGAGCTTTGGTGGAGTTATGGGATTTATTGGACTTGGCAGAAAGATTAGATTCTGCTGACATGGCACTCGCCGCTCGCTCTTCTGCCTCAATTCCTTCTTCCTGTCCAGTTGCTTCGGGTTCATCAGCTGGAGATACTGCTCTCGCACAGTGACCGCAAGATGTGCCGGACTTTGCTGACACATTTGATTTCGCTGATAGGACGCTATCAGGTCTTTGCGCCGTGACAGGCTGAACAGAGAGTGCACTGGGAGTTCTTTTGTTACTGTCATCCTCCTTCACAGCTGTATTGTCAGTTGGGGAGGCACATTTAGTTCTTATCTTGACTGAAGCACTGGTCTTTGCCGAAGCACCAGATTTAGCTGACAAGGAGCTCCGTGCTCTCTCCACAGTGTTCTCTGCCTCCTCTCTTGCCTTTATGTCAACTGTTGCACTGCAGTTGGACTTGTGAGAGCTGCTGGACTTGGCGGACATGTTGGACTGAGCCGACACAGCACTGGGGCTTCCCCCCTCCTCTTTTTCTGCTGCACCACTGCCTTCACAGCCAGACTTGTGGCCATTGGACCTGTGACTTGTGGCTGAGGTGGCACTAGGAGCCCTAACTTCCTCTTTTCCTGCCAACTCCGGATTGGACATTCTGGACGTTCTGGACATGGCACGAGCTGCGCTGCCCGTCAGGACGTTTGATGTTGCAGAGCAGCGGCCATTGTTGGTGAGGTTGGTCTTGTTAGATTGCGTTGACACAGCCGAACCTTCGGAGCCATCATCATCGCTGCCATGATTTGCATTCTCTTGGCTAGATAGAGGTGTTGAGAGCTTTGGAGAGGCTCGTTTGGAATGATGGGACTTCTGTGATGCTCTGCTGTTAGATTTAGAGTTGGGTGGCAGGTCATCATCCTGGTCCTCTTTCAGCGATTGAAGGACATGTGAGGAGCTACTGCTAACAGACGGGGCACGCTCTACCTCTTCCTCCATCATTAGCTCATCCTCTACTGACTTCCTGCTAACTGCTTCACTTCGGCTGCAGCATCGGCTCACCCTGCACACCTCAACATGGGATTCTTCATCCTGCTCCACCTCCACTCTGTGCTCAACCTGCTCCGTCACAAACATCTCCTCCTGCACCAGTTGGCTCTGTTCTGAACCTCCTCCGCGGTTGGAGACCCGTGCTCGACAGCGCACCACCCTCCTGGAATTACACGATGAGGAAGAGCTAGAAGAGTGCGTGTGTCGAATCACAGTGCGGGTGTGGCGGGATGCATGTGGGGGAGGGACGGGAGGCTTTCTGTGGCTGTGTGCTGGGTTTTCCCACAAGTCGTACTGCTGTTCCGGCCTCTGATAGCAGCAGGGACAGTTGTTCCCCTCCAACACACGTTGCGGAGGTTGGTTGGAATAGTCCACACCTTCAGGGTCTACGGATGCGGAATCAGGGTCAGAGCAGCTCTCTGATTGGCCCTGCTGCAGGTAATGGGACTGGGTCTGGCTCAGGGGGCAGCATTCATGAGTCAGAGATGGGGATTTATTTACTTGTGTAGACCACCGGAGGGTTTCGTCATTGTGTAGGCGAAAACGCACCCTCATCTCCACCGAGAGGCTGCCGTCTTTATTGACCACGACCCGCTTTTCAATGTCGTCGTTCATAATAGCCGGTCTGGAGTGGGAGCATGCGCCGACACCATTGCCATACGACTTCTCTGAAGACCAGGAAAAACAGGCCGAGCAGTTTGAGGAATCCAAACGAGGGTGGATGATGCTTTTTTTGGTTTCCAGACCAAAGTTTACTGAATGGAGAGAGAGAAAAGGGAATATAAATGCACTCCTTTATCTACTTTAGATTTCTTGTTGAAATTGAAGTTTGTGTTTTGGGTATTTACCCAAACAAACTTACCATTCTTCCTGCTTTCAGGCCCTTCACTGTTATCGCTGGCTCTGGACTGAGCTCCATGAGGTGGCGATCTCGCTCCTTGAGCAGCAGGAGATCGGGCCCCGTTACCAGGAGACCTGCTGCCCAGACCGGGCAGTTTTTCCTCTGAGCTCTTCCTGATGAAGTTCACCAGCACTGGGCTGACGGCTTCCCGGCCGACACACACCAACACACCGGGACAAGTCATGAGGCTTTGCACGCTGTCAATCTGGAAACAAATTCACACAGTGACGGTTTCCCCTAAAATGGGTGTCATCTGCAAAACAAAGCACTCTAAATCATGACCATACATTAAAAAACTATTTGTACCTTGCGTCCCTCAGCAGTGTAGAGCTTGCGGACATGAAACTGCATCACCTCGGACACCTCATCCAGAAAGGCCCTCAGGCTCCTGGTGGACCTCCTGCTGAGCACCAGGCTCCTCCTCATGCCCGGCTCGCTGTTCTTCACCAGCAGGATCCGTCGCTGTCTGTGAGAGGCATGGCCGGGCGGCGTCGCGGACGAGGTCTCGGGCCGCTGGGGCCTCCGGCTGTGATGGTACCAGATGCCCGGACGCTTGCCGGCCAGCTCCATGTCGACTGGCTTAGCCTGGCGCTGGTCAGAGCAGAGGTAGCAGCCGCCGTCCTGGAGCTGCTCCAGGTGTTTGATGGCATGGGTGCCGCGGGGAGTGGTCACGGTCCGCACGCCAAATGGCAGGGGCACCTGTACGTGGACACACACACATGTATATACGGCACATATCTGTATCTATCTATGCCTTAATGTAGGAAAAAACACTTGTTTTTCTCATTCTGTCTGTCTGAAACACTCCGTTTTAGCGCCTGTCCCTTTAAGCCCCCCTCCCGAAAAAGGCCGGGCTGATGGAAATATCACTTTCTTTTCTGTCACTTTTTTTTAAAGTGCAGTACAGGTGCATCCACTCAGAAATCTCTTGTCCCACGAACCTTTTGGGAGAGGTCGTCCAGCAGGGCGTCGAAGCATTTGAAGCTGCGCTTGTGGACGGCCATCCTGACGCCCCCGAACTGGCTGTCGCCGCTTTTGTAGAAGGTGATCCGCTTGGCCGGGCTGGCTGTGGTCACATGGGGGAGGGGCGGGGCATGTTTAGACGGGGGCCGCGGGTCCCACATCTCTGCGTGGACCGAATGCATGCTGCGACCTCACGCACACCTGAGGGACACGCCTCAGCTCCTCAGCTCCGTGTCTAATAACAACTTTATACATAACACACCACAAGTCTGGCTGCAAATCATTTCCAACCAACAAAACAGTGATAAAGTACATAAAAAAGTACATAATCGCTACAGAAAAACTTAAGAACTCCTACCAGTAATTTGACAACAACTCATGCACTTAACACTTTATCTATTAGGTGCAGCACTCACATATTCAGGAAACATGGTCCAAAGAGATGAGAACAAGCTGGAGGGGAATCTGTCCGTGCCGGGTCTGACCGGTCGAGTCCAAACTGTTTGTGTGTGTGTGTGTGTGTGTCGGCTACCCGTGACACTTGAGTCACAGATGTAAAGCAGAGCCCCCGTCTCCACGGCTCTCGGGGCAAAATGGCCGTCTAGTCAGGTGCACGAAGGGGGTGAGGGAGGAGAGGCTAAGGATAGAATGAAAAGCCTGCTTAAGAGCCTGTGTGTGTGTGTGTGTGTGTGTGTGTGTGTGTGTGTGTGTGTGTGTGTGTGTCTCTGTCTGGGAGGAAGGGTGGTTGCTATGGTGACTCCAAGACAATGTGACATTCTTATGCACGGCCCCACACCTGACCTGAAGAGGAGGCACATGCTAATTCGCAACGCTGTTATTTAAATTCATCACCGAGTGAGATGAGAGGGTGGGAAATGTTACCGTAGCCAAATATCTGTGTTTTTACAGTCTGTATGTGAGTTAACGTGCAATCAGAGATATTACACTGTCAGCTTCTTTATCTTCTTCTCTCTCACACACACACACATGGCTGTAGTCGGAGAGGATTGTAATGAAAAGACAGTCTGTCTGACAGCGGGGGGGGGGCTCCTGTTTAGAAATCTCTGACGGCACCAACTGCTCATTGGGACGCTTCCCAAACTAGCTCGCACTTTAGCCGCTAAATGCTCCGCTGTGTTGTTCGCCGGCTGCCCGAAACCAAAAACGGTAACGTTGCGGCCCATTAAAAACCAAAACAATGAGCTGAAAGATGCTAAAACTCTGATAATTCTCTTTGGGTTCAACTCTACAAGGGACCCTCTTTCACAAACAAGTAGTCACTTGATCCATTGTTCATAAAAAAAATATATATGTATATATATAAAGTCTCCTGCTGCTGCTCGGGGACACCGTGTTTTTAAAATCAAGTTTTAAAAAAACGGCAACGAAAGAGGAAGATTCCCAAAAAACAATCTACAATACAGTCCTTTTTTTGTTTTTTACCCCTCCCCATTTACGCGATATAAACCTTCTCGCACAATTCCGACTCGTTGAGCTCCCCATTTGATGAACCTGGATCTGCGTCACAGCTCTGATGAGAGACAGAGTGCCGGGCCTCTGAGGCTTGTGGGTAGGATCCTGTGTGACAGCAAGACTGTTGGTGCTAATGAGGATTCCTTGTGGATAAATCAAGGAGACGATGGAAACTAAAGCCCTCTCAGTCGCTGACGTGTTATTGGGTCCATCAGCAGGACAAAGGAGGAAGAAAACAAGTGGGGGATTATTATTATGATGTGTGGCCTACTTTAGGAGGTCCACTCACTCCTCTTTGCACCTCCTCAATCCCTCTCTCATCCAATAAGCAGGTGTGACTCACCTCATACTCACAACTGGATCACAAACAAACAGACTGTGTGTATAAAGGCGAAATAGCTACATGAATGCACTCACAACAGCAGACCTTTATCAGCCAAATATAAAAGAGTTTAAAGGTTGAAAAAGGAGTTTGAGGGGGAAATGAAAAGAGATCATTCTCACCTTTATGGACACATACCGATAGGGATGATGGGAGATCAACGTGCCGATGACGCATCCAGAGGAAAACATTCACATGTAAGATGTTTAAAAGTCAGGTGGAGTCGCGAGCAGCACGGGGAGCAGCCCGAGCAGCAGCCGCGCGTTTCAGTTCTCCCCGCAGGTCGTCGATGTGAGGCGCACGTTGAGGCACGTGTCAAGTCAGCGGCTTACAGACCGGAAGTACACTGATTTGGACCTCCCAAATAAATGCGTTCGTTTTTAACGGAGACCTTATAGGCATGTATGTTTTAAAACGGACAACATTTTTTAAAGCATTTGACTGATCTTTAACACCACTGCAAAGACAGCTCTCTTTCAAAAGCAGCTTTCAAAAGCAGCAAAGCAGCTCTCTTTCAAAATAAAAGGCTAAAGACTGAGACATTAGCGGCATAATTATATGTTCTTGGTTATTATATATTTTAGGGATTTAATATAGTTTAAAAAAACCTATCATTAGACTAAGAGTATGAGGGTTGGTGCTATCTACAGGCTAAATATATTAGATGGGAGATATTCTAAAAGGAATCTGTGTAAAAACTCTAATAAGAGGACACTATTAATCAAACCAGACAACCAGATGTGTTAAAGTGCCTAATGTACGCAGAGTTTTTTTTGTTTCAAATGTGCAGAAAGAACACTGTTCATACTGACGCCTGATTCTATTCTGCGACAAACTAAAGAAATAAATAGATGTTTTCCAGCCTCCAAATATCTTTTTTATGCAACAAACACCCTAGGAAATGGTCAACAAGCTAACTCCCTGTGCTCCGGTTGTTGTTGCTTGCGTCTAATTTATGAAACGGAACATGAGCAAACAAAACAAATATATACAAGTAGTTTATTACAAGGCTATTTTGTTGATATGCATTACAGTGGACACGGGTTTCTATCCACTATAATCCCTACTGTCAAAAACAGCTGTTACTGTCACTTTAACGAAAAAGGATGTAATCGTTTTCTTTGATGTCACGTTTGCTGCGTCCTTAAACGGGTGAAACAGCGCCCCCCCGGGTTGTTACGGCTGGTGAACGTCGCCCACTCTGGTTAAAAGACGACATTACACCCTTACTGAATTATATCTGTGAGAGAAGAAGTTAATTAAAAGTATTAGCTGAGTAAAGCTAAAACTGTCATGGCACCGCGAAACTGTGAATGGACTCTGTCAAAAGGAAACTGAAGATAAGTGTGAAGCCAGCCATACTCTGTCCTTTCAACAAACAATGGACAATATTTGAATGAAACTATGGGCAAAATTAGCACGTTTGTCATTGTTGCTAATGATATCAGCTAGCAGCGACGGAGAGAAGACACGAGGACTTCTGACAAGCTAAATGTCCCATCACGACAAGAAGTGCAGCGGGACATGATATGAAACTTCTCTCAACGAAAGAGAGGAGAATGAACGTGAGTGGACAACTTTCTCCTTCTCTCTGTATGTTTCACTGCGGTCAAGTCAGCAGACACTTAAATTGTAGTGCACCTATACGCTGAAACTTACGGTAAACGCATTCAAACGGCACAGCTCGGGAGCGAGCGACGGACTTTGCAAAGTTAGCGGAAAGATTAACGTGAGACATTTCTGCAGACGAACATCCGGTTTTCAGAATAAGATACCAACAAAGTCTGCTGACTGACTTGACCGCAGTGTATGTTTCTATACCCGTCTCTTTGCTAGCTCTTTTCTCTCTGTGGCTAGCTGTGTGTATTTAACTTCTCGCTGTGCTGTTTGTGTGAAGGCTCTACACTATATATATATATATATATATATATATATATATACACATACATACATACATACATACATACATACATACATACTATACTGCACTGCTGCTGCAGCCCGCCGAGGCTTTCAATAACTTTGATGTATTGCTTGTGTTGCACTGAGTCTGCGCAGAAGGCCTGTTCGCTGCTTGTGACCTCATTGTTCATTGTTCTCAAGTTGAGCTGTAATGAGTCCAGTAATAACTGGAATACTGCGTTGGCTAACTTTTGCATGCCAAGCATACTGTTTACTGTAGATAGGACTGTGTAAGTCATGTATTTGATACGTGCAATAATTGGGGGTGAAATAATACAAAATAATCCTACCTGCTGAATGCTAATGTGCATATTTAGTTTCAGAGATAATGAACGTGGCCCCTCTGAAGCTGGCCCCAGTTTGGCCCCCAACATGATATAAATAGCCAGCTACATAAAATTCTATGCAAACAAATGCATGCTTATTAATTGCTCATAATTAATTATCAGAAGTTCAACACAAGGATAAATCACCGTGCAGCTGTTGTGAGCATCTACTGGACCAATGACGGGTGTGATTAACTTATTAAGTTTAAAGTTGAGATGTGTTCACACAAGCCCCATAAAATGAACGGAACTAATTTCCGCTCCTGTAATTAAGATGGAATTGGGTGTCAGTCATAACCTTGCCCCTGCTAATTATGTACAAGTGATTTATCCCCTGTTGCACGCCGGCAGATGAATCTGTGTCGTGCGTTGCTAACTGAATGGTGGACAAAGTGTGTTCAAGGGCCCACAACAGCTTTTAACATGGCTTTCATTTATTGTTGACTGAAATCAAATTTTAAATCTTAAATTATGAAACACTGACATTACCAGCAAACTGCAGGCTTTCTTCTGTATCGTCGATATTTGTGTGCATGTCTGTGTTTGCTGGAGGCCACCAGGTGGCACTAGATACCAACACATCAAGAGGGAGATGCCTCTGTTATTCAGCCTGCTGGCCCATCAAATGGATGAAAATAAAACAATAATGATCACTTTTATCCTTTTATTTGTCTGCTGTGCCTTTTCATTTCCTTTTTATTATCCTTCATATCAAATATCTGTCAGAATAACCACAAAAGGCAGTTATATCAGATGTTAAATCTACATCAAATTATGTTTTTTGCATGAGTGTTCTCATTCAAATCTTTTATGTTTGGAGTTTGCGTGATCTCTCAAGGAACTACTGGACGGTGAAGTTAAAAATGCACACAAAATTGCCAAAAATACCGTGTTTTTCAGCAGTAAATAAAGAAAATAAATTTATCCACCTCTGCACCCCAAAGCTTTTGGATATGAACCAATTTCTTTTTTTCTGGTGGATTCAGTTCCAGCTGTGCAGAATGGGCCACAATAGATGATGCATGTCTTATTGTTCATTTGTTTTTTGCCACTGTGGCGGTCTGCCAAATATCTGAAGATGTAGTGTGCACAAATTCCACGATTGTTTTCCCCATTGTTGCCTCGTGTACGTGCTTGAAATAATACGAGGCTTTTTTCTTTGCTGCGGCAGACAAGATATTCTTTTTTTTCATGTGGAAATAATTATTGTTTACAAACACAAATGAATGTAATCACCTACTCCTGGTGGAAATAAATTATTTTACACTCGCAAGAACACAATGAAGCGATGCCCTTTCGTGCTATTACGAACGCTGTCAAACCGGTAAATTATTAGCCTCCTTGCAATGTGTTCTGGTGGAAAACAGCGTTTCTTTTTTAGTCGCGTTTGGCAGCTACAGAAGGGATTCACATGTGTAATCATTGCATTCACGCTTAAAAGTTTCAGTTTATTCGTTTCATTGTTTGCCCTGAAGCAAAGTGCCCACACAGCAGCAGTGGTTGAATTATGCATTTAATACAAACTCTACTGATTGCACTCTAATTGTTGTTCGCGCTGCACACCGTTTATTTTCTCCCTTGTAATCGAGTATCGAGAACTTTCTCCTTGGATAAAAATTGCAATACCATAGTGTAAAAATACTCAAAATCCTAATGTAAAAGTATTTGCAAAATGTCCCCAGTCTAGAAATGATTGGCATATTATTATGGCTCATTAACATGCAAGCAGCATGCTAATGCTGTCAATGTGTGGCTAATTACTTTCTATAATGTTGAGTATTGTAATCTACAACAATGAATCCCATTGTCTCCCAAATGAATGGAGCTGCTGTGATTTTCCTCGAACACATTTGGCTTGAATAAAGAAAAAAAACAGTGTAGACTGTTTTGAATTCTCAAAATAAAAGCCTCTCAGATATGACACATCTCCATTAATTAGCGGCTGTCTTTGCATTTTGCCTCCTCCTCGTTAATGCCGCCCACAAATGATTTGAGCGCAACACACACCGCTTGTCACAAGCCTCTGATATTTATAACACAGTCTGTTGTACAAAGAACAGCATTATATAATTGCCACAACACGTGCTGTTCACAAATTTATATTTTTTAAAGATAAAAGCCCTCAGAAGATCAAGCCAGAGAATGTGGCCCCAAGTAACGGGGCTCTTGTTGCGCGTGAACGAGCTCGGACCCCGAGCCGGCCCAGCGTTCAGTCAATGTTCCCCTAATTCGCCATCATGACTCCGGCCACTAATGGGATTGTAGGCAGGCCTATTTATTGCCTTTAGGGAATTGAGGCTACATACAGTGCGTGAGGGGTTAATTAGAAACAACCGAAGGGGTCAGAGGTGTGTGTGTGTGTGTGTGTGTGTGTGTGTGTGAAAATAGGATACCAGACCATATTCACTTATCACTGAGTCAGGTACTTCCTCGAATCCGCTCTTGACATCCAGCAGGGACCCATTTCGCCTCTCTCACTCGCCTCTCTTGTTTCGTCCCTGCCTCTCTTTTTCCTCCCATCTATCTCTCTTCTCTTTAATACTCATATCCCCCTCCCCCTCTCCCCCCCACCCTCACCTCGTCTCCTCCAGCGCTCTCAGCAGTATCTCCCCAGCCTCTCAGCTTCCCATATTACGCTGCCAGATAAGAGGAGGAGAAGGGCCCCACGACTGACAGGAACCCCAAATTAATTTACAAGCAACGGTGCTGATAGAACAGTCTTTATACAATATGAAGGGACAGGGAGTGACGCCTCGGAAGGCTCCACCGGGGAGAGAGTGCGACCGTGCTATCTTTGTAATTATAGGGCGAGACCTCGATCCGTCTCGGTTTTTCTCAATAAATAACCCTCGAGACAAATCCAAGCTTCTTCTATATATTTATACATATTTATATACATGCAATGAAGAAATCTGTTTGATTTCTTTCTTCTCCGTGGCTTACATTGCGCGTGATTTCATCGGACCGTACGTTCTGTTGTCTGACGGTAGCTCCCCCCTCCCCCTTTATCGCAGCTCTATGGCCTAACAGCGCCATAGTGAAGAAATGTAGGATTCAGCAAATCACTTTTATAGAGCATTCATTAGCCACTGCCAACAGCTGATGTCGGACCAGAGCTTCTGCTGTGGGAGCCTTGCGAGTTGCCGACACACACAGAACCGATTTAAGGCCCGTTGACACGCAAATGTCGGATTCCCAGCGCTGTCGGCGCCGGCTCTCTGACGGGCGGGTGGTCGAGGGCGATGGTCATGCCGCCATGTTTCGAGGAGAGTCGAGTATGAAGGTCTGAACACCCAATATGTCCTCTGGTCTTCTGCCTCGGAGGAAGCTGGGACACTCTTTGCTTTTGTCAGTTGTCCAACATTGTTGCTTCTTGTCCAATATGAATACATTAGTATGTTATTGGTGTTGGGGGCATTCTATGCCTTAATTTGATAGTGGGGAAAATATCTTTTCTAAATAAAAAATGCTGAAAAAGTCACCTGTTCCAGCTTTTCAAATGTGAATATTTGCAGATTTTCTAGTCTTCTGTAACAGTAAATTCAATTATTTTGGGCTTTTCTCGGTTTGAATCGCCAATTGATGTTAGATACATTTTTGTTGCATGTATTTTATTGAATATTAACACAGTTGTAAGGGCACAAATACACAAAAAAGAGATTTGAAAACGTCCAATCTAGGGATCCAAAACCTCTGATAACGCTCACAACATGGCGTGAGGGGAGAAAGGGGGCCGAGGCAAACGCTACCTCGGGACGAGACCACGGAAGACGCCAGACGGAGATGGTGCTTACGCGGCGCTCTCCGCTCCTCCCGCAGACGGAGAGGTGTAAATCCAAAAGCTGAAAACTCCATTAGGGGCCGAGTCAGTCATGCATCCGTGTGCTCCAGTGCCAGACAGCTCTGTAAATCAGCTCCCCTTTTTCTAGCTCCACTGAAGAAAACAATATGGGTAGTGTCTGGGTACTGAGCACCGGGGCCCGTGGGTTTCACACACACACACACACACACACACACCCGAGGGGCCTGGCTGCTACAGAGTGAGACCAAATGCTCTTATCCAGGTTGAACTAACCACTGACATGTGCACCTGTCAGACATGGGCTGCTGAAGGGATGCGGTACTGTGTGTGTGTGTGTGAGACGGTGTTCACAAGTCTTTTTCTCAGAAGCATTTGTGTTGTTATATTGTGATTTAATATCACTGTTTACTCTTTTTAGTGCAGTCAAATTCACGCACACCGACAATAATTCGGTGAGCGATCGACCGACTGTGTGACCAAATATTTCACCATTTGTTGCAGAATAACTTCTCAAAATGGATTTCCATCCTCTCTCCATCTCCCCCCCCCCACACACACACACATGCAATTCCACAGACTGTAAAGTAAACGGATTTGGAGTGTGTCCGCCCGTCCTAATGTGTTGGCCAGTAAAGGCTGACTGAGGCCTAGCAGGTGCTAGACACTTGTCTGTGGAATGTGGGGGGCCAGACCTCAGACCTCCCACCAGGGCCGAGCTTCCTCTGTGCTGCAAACCTGTGTGTGTGTGTGTGTTGCGTGCAGAGGGTGCGTGGGTGGCGGTCACCACCTGCTCTCGACCCCATTTTTCTTCTCAGGACCAAAACATTGCATTGCACCCAGTGGGGTTTAAATCCAAACTCACGGCTTGGGTTGCAAAACTGGAATGTTTTGCATTTTAAACACGTTCATATTTTCAGTACACCGTTGTCGCCACTAGTCAAGAGAATTAATATGATTTCCAATCCTCAGGATATCACACGCAGTAGCTGGCCTGTAAGTGGCCTTTTAGCTCTGTTTTGGTCTCTACCGGCTCCTGAGAATAAGATGCTAAATGCTCCGCTATGTTCACCAGATGTGCAAAAAAAAACCTGAGCATCCCTCTGCGATCAATCCCTGCTAATAATTGGCCTAAAATTCTCTGTTGTTCGTGCGGTGGTAATCGTGGCATCTCTTTGCACGTGTGAGGCTCGGACCACAATGAGTTAATCGCGGACCGCCGCATTAAAAACCACTGTTCATTCCAGCTCAACAACACGCAGCCCTGAACCGAGTGTGAATCAGCAGAAACGCGCTCCGTCTCCGACGTCTTTAATGTGGATTAATGCTACCTGCCCGCATTAATGCTGCCGCTGTGGACGGCAATTAAGAGCAATAATCACCTTTTCATGGTCTGCTCTCTTAGTAGGTCACTGCCCTCCATCTCGTAGCCCCCCCCCCCCCACCAACAGTCCCAGTGCTTTCACCAAATGCAAGATAACGGGGAAAGTTGTTTTCTGTGGACGTTGTTGTCATTCTAACCAATGAGTCGGTGTGTTAAACAGAATATTCATGTAGTTCAGCTTATGTTTTGACCTGGATGCATGAAGCGTTTCACGTGAAGGAGATTCAACCAGAATTGAATGAAGGTAAAGGGTTGAACGGCTGGTTTATTTATTTTCCTCCTTCCCTTTCTCCCTTCCTCTCTCATTTTTCCCGGTGTCAGAATGACTGATGGTGGCCGGCACAACTGGGTGTCCGGCATTATACCTTCCGACAAATGGCCGCGGCCCGCTCGGCCGGGCCTTGGACCGGACAGAAATCAATAATTCACCATTTAAAATCTATCAAAAGAGGATTTTTGAGAGCCCGCGCTCCCCCCCCCCCCTTCCGCCCACCGCCTTCCACCTCCCTCCCTCCCTCCCCCACCCTGCCACGCCACGAACACTGAATCAGACACTCTGTAGTTACAACGAGTAATCAATAACCCAGCACCTTCACAGATCTTAACCGCAGTCGCCTCGGAGCGGTGATGGATGGCGAGGAAGGCCGCGATTCATTTTGTCAGGCCATTACGCCCGGCGAAGAATTCTGTCCACTTCATCCTGCAGACAATCATTTTTCACAGCTCGTATAAGAAGCCGGAATGGGTTGCGACGGAGGAGAGGGAGCGAGAGGAGAGGCAGATGAGGAAAGAGAGAGGAGAGGCAGACAAAAGAGAAGTCAGAGAGAGAGAGAGAGAGAGTTAACCAAACGGGGAAGAAATTAAGAATACAAGGGGGGGAAAAATGGAGAGGGATATACGGAAACGATCGGGGGAGGAGAGGAGAAGAGAGTGATGACAGACGGTAGAGAGAGCAGGAAAAAGGAAAGAGAAAGCAGAGATGTAAACCAGACCGAGTGGCTCCTGCAGCTGTTTTTTTCTGTTCCCCTCAGTTTTAAACTAATATGACTGAACCTCTACGGGCTGCTGGTCTATGAAAACCTCTCCAGTCTGGATCGCACGGAACAAGAACGACAAAATGTTTGCTAGCTTAAAAGCAAGACAACAGCTCTGTGTGCTGTGTGTAACCAACTCGGTCAGGGGGGGAAATAGATGTTTTATTCTACCCCCCCTCGCTGAAAGTGTTTCATCGCCATAAAGCACACTCGGGCAAAGTAACCATGAACAAGTCCCACTATTCAAACGCATTGTGTTTACAAAACGGCAAAGAGGAGAATTAGTCGAGCTAAAGCGCACCGCGGTAAAATATCGTACTTTGTGTAAAATATCGGCCTGTATTAGAAAATGTAATGGCGGCAGGAAACGCATGGACTTACATTGGAAAGAGAGAAGTCCCTCCTTTCTTCACCTTCTGTCATTTGCATGAATATATCTCTCCCTCCCCCTCTCCCACCTTTACCCTTCCTTCCTTCCTTCCTTCCTTCCTTCCGTCCTTCCTTCCCCTCTTGGCGAAGCTCCCCAAGACCCACGGCGTCCTCGTTGGATCGGGCTCGCCTCGGAAAACAAGCGACAGCTGCTGTGTGTGTGTGTGTGTGTGTGTGTGTGTGTGTGTGTCCACTCGTCGTGGTCTCGCCCCATATGTTGGCCCTCACCTGCTGGCGGCTGAGGATTATGAGCTACAAGCCCTTATTAAAACTGGATTTGTTTACCCTCCTGCTTGCGCGCGGCGACAACAGAAACAGTATGACCCGGCCAGCTGGGGGGGGAATTAGTAGATATGGTATAGCATAAATGGCAAAAAACAATCACTGTTCCAGCTTGTTAGATGGGGCTGCTTTTTAATTGGCTGCGCATCTCCTCACTCACCAGCAGTTGTGCCATGAAGGCCTAAACGTCTGCAGGTTTTCGTGTCAGCCAGTCACTCAAGCACGCATGAACAGGCAGATTAAGGGATCTCCAGCCTTGAGGAGTAGGTCTCGGTAAAGCCACAAAATAAAAACAGCATCTCTCTCCACTTTCTTCTTCTCTCCAAGTGGTATCGAAGCATCTCTGGACCAGCAGATCAACATGTAATCAGATTTTGTTTTTGTTCTTCTTCCCCGTCATCTGTTTCTATTTGGGCCGTGACGAGGACAACGACCTATTTTGTCATCGCTCGTCTCTTTTGTCTCACAATCTCCATCTCTCCATCTCTCTTCCTCTAATATTCTCCACCTGCCTCTCTCTCTTCTTCTTCTTCATCTGATCTTTCATTCCTTCACGCTCTCACTATCCTGCTTTCCGTCTCTTTTCATGTGTTCTCTCCTTTCTTTTTCTTTCCACCCTCGCTCTCTCTCTCTTCTCTCGGCCTTCACTTCCTCTTTCTCTTCCTCCCTCTGCCTCTCTGTTCGTCTCTTTCCATCATGGTGATAGGAAGCCATCAGTCACAATAAAAGTTTGACTCTGAGTCTCCTCCTCTCTGCCACCAGTTAAAATCCTCATTCCCATGGACACACTCTCTCTCTCTCTCACACACACACATAGTACATACATGTACACACATCCCATGCCGCCTCACCCCGCTGAACGACCGCAAAGTCAGCATCTCTCTCGTGGAAATTAACGGGGAGTGTGACGAGATATGAGGGTCAAGACGGGGGGGGGGGGGAAGGGATGAGGAAAGGAACGAGGAAAGAATAAAAGCAGAGGAGGAGAGGAAGGGAAATGGGCAGAGTGGATAGAGACACTGAGGGATGAGGAGGAGGAGGAGGAGGAAGAGAGAGAAAAAAAAAGATCAGGAAGGTAGAGGGGCGAAGTCCACTGAACTATCATATTAGTGTGTGTGTGTTTGTTGTTGTACTGGTAAGGGTTAACGTTAGACAGGTATATGCAAGGGTTAAAGAGATATTTCCTCATCTGGTATGAAAACTAATAATGCGTTGTTGTTCGTGTATGCTTTACTGTACTGGATATATGTTTCGGTTTGTTGCGAGAGATCTTTAAAAGATGTTTTGGATCATATTAGTTGTCCTTTGTGTTGTTGGCCTTTTGCGTGTCTGGATAAAAGATATTTTCCGCTTTATTATAAGCTTCCGTCTGACGTCTGCCTGTCAGCTGCCTCAGTTGCCAGAAGGGGGCACAAAGCTACTGGCTTAGAGTCAGCACAGGCCCAACAGAGAGGAGCCTCCGGCCTCCACGCCCGGCCGGCTCATTTCACTTCCAACTTAAAGTATGTCACATTCTTATTGTGTGCAAGCTTTTATTTCTGTGGATTCTTTTTCTGTTTCATGGAAAAAATCTCTAAAATCTTTTGCTGAGGGCACACAAAATAACCTAAGAGAATAAAATAACGGTGAAGTTTATTTGCACAGCAGCAAGTTCTTCACATGAGACATAAAATGCATGAAGACGAAATATAGAATGACCTGAAGACGATATAAAACGACACATAAATAGGATTTAAAAAGAGTAAAATAAGAGTTAAACACTTAATATAAAATAATATATCGTACTTAAAAAACAACTGCAGGGCAATTCATGGCAGAAAATGAATATAGAATAAATTATTTTAACAAAGAGAGAGGAAAACAAAAACGAGGAAAATCATACAGTTAAAGCTGCAATTGGATTGATGATATTCTGCTTAACAACCTGTAAATTAAAAGGAGCGCTTGCAAACAAAGGTAAAACATAACCGAGGCAAGAAACCATCTTTCTGAACTCTTCGTCGGTTTAAGTTTGAATAAATGCGAAATCAGGCGCAGGTTAAGTAGCTCAGAGTCGGGGACAAAAGCCAATTTCCTTTCTGCTTGTCACCTTTTGTGCCGAAGCACATTGGAGGATTGAACCCGTCGATCAGGACTCGAACCAGCATGTTGCCCCCGCAAGCAGCACAATGACCGGACCCCTTTTTACAGGCTCAGCCCTCTGAAGGGCCTTTTTAATGGCATTTCAGTGAAACAAAAACATACACAACATGATATCAGTGCCGGGGATTTATTCACAAATGGGATTAATTAGATTATCCTCATGAGCTGTTATTTTTAAAAGACGCCTTTTCTTCAAAAAGCCTTTGAGATTAAAGTCGTTTTTTTTGTGGGTTTACTTGGTCTCCTTTGAAAATCCCTGAAAGTTTATATCAATTATAAATAATAAATAAATCACGCATGAAAAGTCTTTGATTTCCTGACAAAAATGTTGCACAAAAATCCATCTTCTTGCCAGACTTGCATTGCAATAAGTCAGTTTTCATGATTCTTTTATGACTTACCCACACCAGTATGAACTTGCTTGTGTCTGTGCAGTGTTGTACATTTATAATAAAATATTCACTCATTTCTTTTTATTGGAGAAAGTCCATTTGATATGATATTAAATATAAAATACTCCATGTGGAGAATGAAAGTCTTTTATCACATTTTATTGGTTTCCCGGCAGTGAAGACTTGGAGAGAGGGGGGGGGGGGGGGGTAAAGAGATGGAATTGGGCGCTAAAGCACAGATTGGAAGAAAAAAAACTTCCCCTCGGCCGGCCAAGCATCACGGACATCAAAGTGAAGACATTGTTTGGGAGGAACAATGGCTGCCGTCACAGTCCAGGAGTTTGTGTGTTGTTGCGTGTTTGCGCTCCCAGAATCCCCCTCTGACGGCGGAATCACTGGATGATCAAACCAGCAGATGCAAACCGCAGAGAGCGGAATCCTCAGAGGCCCGTCTGAGACACCATCAAACAGAGAAAGTAGGTCCTCCCGCTCAAACACGGGGAAACTACACTTTAGCTCAACCGCATCTATTTAAATACTTCATTCAATATCCAAAGGCAGGTGTGACGAGGGGACAAAACTACCTTTTAAGCGAATGATGTGCTTTTCAACCACAAGAACATTTGAAATGGCATGTAATGATACGTTTTTACACAAAAGTTGGTAACTACTATCGAGTTTTATATAATGTATATTCCCAGAGGAGCTGAACACAATACAATACCCTATAGGCTCTAGATACCATTTAATGCTTCATTCCATCAATAATATGGAGAAAACAAAGGTTTTATGTGGCAGAATGGAACCACCTGGTCATCCTTAACGAGCTAAATCCAATCCAAAGAGTTATTAGGAGCTCGTCTCCTCTCTGGAAATGGACCGTCCCGGTCAGCTGGGAGCATATGGGAATGCCATCAGACTGCGATTTGCTGTGTCGACATCCTCGTAACCTCTGGGATGCTTCAGCCACGGAGGTCCGGGCTACCATGCCTCCTCTGACACTTCAAAAAAAGCCAGACAGACTGCGGGGATAATGCAAAACATGGAGGCGGGCTGCAGGATGGGGAGACGGACAGAAAATAAAAGAGAAATGGAAATGAGAACATGGATAGTGATCACGTGATCACGGCTGTTGCTGCTGCGGATTCCGAAATAGTCCGTTTGAGAGACGGACATCCTCGGAGGAAGTCCACCTGGAAATCAATAAAGATCAGAGTAATGGCAGCACATTAAACCAACACTAATCGCACCTGGTTAGCCGAGGATCAGCGGAATCGACCTGCCTTTAGGGTTTTTAAATGAAGCAGAGTTTGGCATAAACGAGAAGGGGAACGGGGAGAAGAAGAGAAGGACGAGGGAGGCAGAAATCTGTGGATTGGTGCTGAAACTGCTGAAGAAATTAAAAAGCAGCAGGAAATCTTTCAGCACAAGAGACCGATTGAAAGAACGGTGAAAACCAAAGCAGCAGTGGTTGAGATCTTGTGACTTGTGGCCCCAAAAAACACTGGCTCCTACGTTTCCCATAATGCAACTCAACAACATTTTTCCTGACACATCATCATGTTTTTACAGGCTAAGTAGTCGCTCCTCTTCATGAGGTGTAAATGTGGTGTAGTGGCCCTTTAAGAGACTGCAATTAGTCAAATTGTTGTTCTCTCTTGTGGTTGAAGCTCACCATTTATTTCATACTTTATTTCGGCCTGTGAAGCATTTTTCTCTCTCGTATACTGTTTATAGAAGAAGCAATGAAACGGGCCCGAGGACCCGACTTGGAGAAACGCTGACGTGTACAAATGCAGTTTATGCGTTTAGCGGACGCTCTTACCCGGAGCAATGCAAAATAAGTAGAGGGAAAAGAAGAAGAATCCTACGCGTAGATAACCAGAATCCCCAGTAGCTGTTGTGCACCCAGACAATAGATGTGACAAACACCCCCCCTCCTCCCCCCCTTCTTTCTTTAAATGATGATGGGAAATAAAGAAGGAGAGCCGAGCAAAAGAAACACGAGCTGAGGATCTGCTGCATTTGTTTTGTCAGGAGTATTTCTCAGCGCTTGTGCAGGAGGAAGACTATATGGGGGGGGGGGGGGCTATGATCACTGCAGTGTGCCAACAGTGAAGACAAACGAGGTGCATGTAATAGTTTCCTGTCTCCTGCAGTAGCTGATGGGGTGTTTCATGCGTGAGTGAGTAGTGCCTGTGTAAAAAAACACAAACTGAAGACAGTAAAACCATTGAGTTGTGGAATGCAGTGCGACCGGTGTTCAGTGATAACCTGCTAATGGGCCTTTCTTTTATTTCGTTTTTATTCCCTTGCTTCCTGTATTTTACTTTTTTAGCAAATAAAGCAGTTAAGAGTTAAAACTGTAGGTATTCCAATTTCTAAATGTTATTTCGAAGGTGTGTCGGAGGGAAACCGCTGATGTTTGCCAGCTTGAGCTTTGAGTCTCAACCTCCCGCTTGCCTCCATTTGTTCCTACTGTCCCGTTGTCTCCTTGTCTCCTCTTGTCTTGTCCTCTCGTCTCTTTTCCTTGCCCCGTCGCTCGTCCTTGACTTTGACCTTTTTTCCGCGTCCGATGCAGTCATTACTGGAGCCGACTGTCAGCAACCATCAAAAGAAAAGACCCCCCCCCCCCCCCCAGAAAAAATGGCATACATTTCAGCCTTCTTAGGCCTCCACACACACACACAGCAGCACACAATGTAAACCAATCCCTCCGTTTGCTGTCAGCGAACAAGTGGCTACCCGCTGGGTGAAAAAAGGGCACGGTGAGAAATGCTCTCAATCACTTTCAATTAATCCCTCCCCCCCCCCCCCCCCCCCTCACTTGAAGGGACA